>NC_064931.1:296489982-297114982 GCF_023897955.1 Schistocerca gregaria
TGTGTGTTTAAATAATCATTGCATATTACAAAAGCTCTTGCATTTATTTACACATCGTTCCCTCATCAAACTGAGTGCAAAAGTGCATCATTTATAAACTTAGTTTTTGAAATACTTGTATTTATATCGTGCAGTAAGGGTAATTGATTACGATCCTGTGCCATCACCTTCATCGCTATTTCCATAGTAATTATTCAACAATTTTTTTCAAGAGCAAAATATTACCTAGCGTAATTTAGGATCAACTGTTGTGGTGCCATGTTCCATGCAATGTTTTGTAAATCGTATGATCTCAGCTTCGCATAGAAAAGTGTTCTGAATTGTAAGCAAGAGCCCCATTAGACTTGCAGTGACAGTAAAAGTGGCATAGCGCAGTTTTATATTGTTCTCGTTAGTGCTGACATTTCGCAAAGGAATAAATAGTTTCAATAGATAAGAGAGCCAGATGAAAGATATAACTGATACGAAATTACTGCTAGTCAGAGCTTTCTAATTCGATCAACGTTTCCAGAGCTAAAGCTAATAAAGGACATATTTCATTACCACTCTTTGAAATTAATTTATGTGACACTCGGCAGGATGTCACCAGACAGACCAGTGAGAGCTATACTCATTTGTATTATTCGGGTATTTGTTAACCAGTGGTAGGCCATCACTAATTACTGTATTTGATTAATCACTTTTGCAACGCTACAAAATTAATGCAATATTACGCACAGCAGGTATAAGAATAAATATTAAATTTCTATGCTTTCATGTAAATTAAGCTCAAAATTAGATGACGTTAAATGTGTATTATAAATACCGAGAATTATAAGAGAAAAAGAAGTGCTTCATGAACTGCGAGTCCATAACTTGGAAGATGGAGATCGCCCCGTAAGGAAGAAGCATTCGTGTCACCATAAAATTAATACTGAGGTGAGCTATGCTGCATGCATTGTGGTATAGCGATTAGCGTCGGTGGCTGGAGTGTTGCTAGCAGTGCAAACGCAATCACTAACAGTTATTTGCTATTAAGTATTTATCATTTCTGGAAGTTTCTCTAAATTTCTTGTTTGTAATTTTAGCATATTCCGGAATAATCGATGTTTCTACATACATCAGCACTTTCGTCAGGAGTTCAGTTCTTTTCTACATATACTTTGGTGTTCATAATAAACGTGCTTTCTGTACTAATTTTGTTGCACTTCATTGACGACCCTGTTTTCAGATTTGGATCTGACTGCCGTTATTACGTGACAATACGTTTTCCAGTTGTTCAAAACTTAGTACTTTATGCAAATGATACAAATCACTTTAACTCACAGAATATTCCAGTTAGGGATAGAGCGTTTAGAGTCAGTTTGTTCGGAAATTAAAGTTGTGTATCATTGAACAAATATTTTCTAAATATTAGGCACGGGCTTTTCCAGTCTGGCGAATGAAGACAATGGTGCTTGGAGAATCCTAGTGGTGAGGAAAGAGTATGAATTACATTACGTGAGTTGGGCGGGGGGGGGGGGGGGGGGTGAAGGAGGAGGGGGGAACCACTATTCAGCGGTGTTTGGAGTTTGTTTCAGGTATCTGTATCACTTTAGGCGGACATTTAGACGCATTTGTCAAGTACTTGATGTGAGAATGTTAAATTCAGGACTTCAACTTTTGGGGGATTTGGTGTTTGGCGTGTGATGAGCAACTAACGCTACTTTAGCTTTGGAAGGAAATTAGCGCTGGGAGCGATGCTTTGCTCCGCACTTTAAAAGTTTTGGAACTCAGAGAAATTACCCAGTGCTTCAGTTTCTTCGATTGGACTTGGTAAAATTTAGTTTTAGTGAGACAGGTTACAAATCTTTATTATTTTAGCAGTTCTACACGATTGCTTTCCATACCCTCAAAACTCTCCACAGTTAAGTATGCTTGTCTTGACTTTAACTTATTTATTCCATGCTTTTCCACCTTTGCATTTACAATCAGTTACACCGTATAGGTCCTACGATTTACCACACTCGTCACGCATTACTGACGATATTAAAAAATTACCGAACTTCAGTTCTCATGAGTTTCGACTAGCATAATTTGAAATCAGCTCTACACAGACATTTAGGATTATTTTAAAGACTTTTCGATGAACAATATTTTCAAGAACCGAAGGGAATGATGCATGGAAATCCCTTTGACACAACTGATCTATAAACATTAAACAGTTGTCCATACATTTCGTACTCCTCCCGCAACAACATCATCGACGATAATCAACATTATTTTATAGTAAAAACCCAGGAATGAGCAGTAGCGTCGCATTTTACGAATTACATGAAGCGAAACGGTTGGATAACGTAGTATTTAATTCATTGTCTTCTCCTGCATCTCACGGTGTTGTTTTGCACGACAGTGTCTATGATTGAAACATACTGCAACTGAAATAAACGAGAATACCTTTTCCGATCATCCTGTCAATATTCGTACCACTAGACAGATTTGAAATTATACAGCAAAACTGTCACCATTTTTACACTAGTTTTTAACAGTTGTTTGTTTTCACCTAGTAATCAGCAACATATGGACTCAGAATAAGAAAGTGTTTTCTTTTGTTATCTAGTCACTCATGGCAGTCGACAAGTTGAACGTGTTGTAGCTGGGGAGGAAACGAAGTACAAAGATCTTTGGCCTGTACGCAGTTCTGCATCCAGTTCAGGTACAGGTCAAGAGATCGCTGCATTAGACACATCATCCGCCTTTAGTTTTTATCCGACATCAAAGTCTACACCATCAAAACATGAGGGCGAAAAATGTTTACTGTATAGCTTTGTATGACCATTTGCTCTTGCTTTTTTCTTTTTTTGCCTTTTCAAGGCCAGAGTAGCTACATTCATTCATACTTCAAGGGTTAAAAACTGTTACAAGTGTTGTCGATTACTTTAAAATAAAGCTCCATATTCCGAGTTGTCAGAAAAGAAAGAACAGAGTCATTAATGTGTATTTCATTTTCGCACGTACTTTTCAGATTGATATACTAGGTGTACCAAATTCGAGCACTCAGACGCCACACAAACAAAAATGTCTATAACCAATCAACATTATTTTATTTTTAAAATCCAGAAAGGAGCAGTAGCATCGAATTTTACGAATTACATGAAGCGAAATGGTTGGATAAAGTAGTATTTTCGGAAGGAAATTGAAGTCAGAGAAATACACTTCGGATGCACTGTAATCACATTTCGGATGCGCTGTAGTCACACGTCCGACCAGTGTCTTGAATTACACTCTAAGACAAAAAAAAAAAAAGACAAGCATCACGAAGGCGTTATGCAAATTGGTTACAAATTGATATTCATACAGGTATCGCCAGAAAATGAAAAATTGTAAACTTTGGCGGTCGATGGATGAATGTGTGACGGTGCAGCGCAGTTTCACCGCACAGATGGCAAGAATAGTAAATAGAGGACAAATCGATATCAGGGCATAAAATCTTTGCTAATTTTACTCATTGTATTCAGCTGGACAGTAACTATGCCACACAAACAGGCGCTTGGGCAGTATATTCAGATGTTAGTAATTGAGAGAGGACGTTTAATTGAGCTCAAAGAAGTCGGTTGGAGTAATCAGCGAATCGCTCTACATCTGAGTAGGAGCAGCGCCACTATTCGACGATGTTGGCAGGAAAGGCCGAACCGTAGCCGAACACAGCGTCAAGAAGGAAGAGGTCTTCCTAGATACAAGACAGAAAGAGAGGATCGAACAGTCGTCAGGGAGGCACTCGTCATTGTCATCAATCCGACGTGCACCACAAGGACCATCAACAGGCGACTCACGGGAATAGGGTTGAGATTACGACGCCCCTTGTGCCAACTATAACTCATCTCTGAGCACCAACGCCGTTTACAGTGATGACTGGCACATTCGGCCCGGAATCTTATTGACTGGAGTAGAATTCCCTTCAGTGATGAGTCCGGCTTCGAAGTGAGCCCCGATGACCAGCGAAGACGTGTTTGGACAGCGGTAGGATACTCCGCCATATGGTCCGACAACCACGAGTGATCGTCTGGGGTGCCATTTCTTTTCATAACAGGGGTCCTTGGTTGTCATCCGTGGCACTCTTACGGCACTCTTACGCCCCGTTTCGTTGACCTTCATGACAAGCCATCCTGGACTTACATTTCAGCAACATAATGGCCGCCTGCACACGACGAGACTTTCTATTGCGCGTTCTCGTGCTTGTCAAACAGCAAGGTGACTGGCTGACAAATTAGAAACAGTTGGCTGATCCAGGCATTCTCGCACAATTGAAAACATAATGGACACAGCCTTATAACCAGCTCGTAAGTTTGACGAACTAACGAGCCAGCTGGACAGAATTTGGAAACGACATCCCTCAGGAGGACATCTAATAACTCTGGCAAACAGTGCCAAGCCGAATAACTGCTTGCATACGGGGCCAGAAGTGGACTAACGCGTTAT
This sequence comes from Schistocerca gregaria, assembly GCF_023897955.1. Lineage (NCBI taxonomy): Eukaryota > Metazoa > Arthropoda > Insecta > Orthoptera > Acrididae > Schistocerca > Schistocerca gregaria. Next base: position 296,494,420 of record NC_064931.1, read on the forward strand.
TGATTCGCTCAGTTTGTGACGCTCTTTCTCTTAAATAAATCATCCAGTTTTTCTAAAATTGTGATCAGTTTTGGTTTGCACGTGTGCATCACTTCTGCTGAGCTCCACCCCATTCGGATAATTCCTTTGTGGTGTGCCTCTTTTTATATATATATATAGTGCTGACTAGACAGTGCAGTGGCTAGAGTTGTGTGTTAGAATACTCGAATTCGGGAGTTCGACACTGGATCTAGGTGAAATTTTTAACTTATTTTACAGTTTTGATCCCTCCAGTAATGCTGTAGCATACACTGTTTCTTAAACAGTGCAAATCTTACAGCTACTGCTAAGTGTTGCACCGGCTGGGTGCAGTGAGAATACAGCTCGGGTACACAATCTTTAACAGTTTTATTGAAAAGTGCACCAAAAAACTCCTCCTTTCGAGAACAGTTAATCGCTTCAAGTTTGTGATAGTTTGGGACTAGCACGGAATTTATTAAAGTCCAACTTAGGCTGAAGGCTGTAATGATGAAACAACGTTAGTATTCACCCAGAAGTAGGACAAACTAAGGTCGATGACCGATACCAAGTCCCTGGACGTCTGTAATACAGCGACCAGGACCAGTCGATATAGCAGGCAGGGGCTGGCGGCTTCGTCAGTTGGCAGTGACTGATGCAGTATGCTCTCGTACGTAGCGAAGGCTCTGATCGAGGCTCTGGTTGAGAAACTGTGGGTGCAGTTGGCATCTCGCCCGGAGCTCGACCTAGATGCCTCGGAGCGACTTTGCTCCACGCTAAATACCCAGACCACGTAGGGATACTAGAAGAACTGTTTGCAGTCACGTGACTAACAGGAACAAACAAGTCCAGTGACTAGTGACGGCGTTCGAATTGCCACCTGCTGGGCTAGGCAGCAAGCGTGGTTGCTTTCTGTCCTCTGATAATGTAACCCCTTTGACTTTAGGCTACCTGGTATACAACTGCTGTAAGAAGGGTTGCCGGTCCCCGTCGAAAGACGAGAGGGAGTAGCATATCTTGATATCTGAGGAAGCTGGTGCGTCTTCGTTGGCCGATGGTGGAACTGGAGACCCCCACAAGCTGAGGTCAATGACCATCTGAGTTGATATCTGCACTTAATTCTGATCTGAATATTCGAAAAACGCATTGGCTAATACATTGGAAGCGCGATTAAAGGGTGCTGTGAGCACTGGAGCGATGTTATTGGCAGAACAAAAAGAGGTAAATTCGGAAGACGTGAACTGAGGCGCGTTGTCGATAACCACAGTTTCTGAGAATCCTTCTATAGAGAAGATTCGTGCCAGAGTCTGCTAATCTGTCTCGAGGACGCTGAAGACATCTGAGAAACATAGGGGAATCTGGTTCCCACGTCGACGACGATAAACCGCAACAGCCAAGGAAGGAGTCTGCAAAGTCTAAATGGAGTCACGACCAGGGCGGTGAAGCATCTGGCTGCTGGAAATATTTGTAAACAGTTGTTGCCTATTTGCTTTGGCAGGTTTCATATGCCACTACCATGTTGGCAATATCTGCATTGACTGCTCGTCAATACACATGTCGACTGGCCAGCCTCTTCGTAAGTACAACTCTTTAGTGGCCCTAACGTGGAGGCACAGGTTGCGGTGCCACAAGACGGATGGGATCATGATGAAGCAAAAGAACCCCATTGAGAGTAGAGAACTCGTAGTACCTGTGCCAGAATGCCTAGATCAGCCAACTGTTTCTAATTTGTCAGCCACTCTCAGTACACAAAATTGAGTAGATCCTGAATAATTAGGTGTTTCGTGGAGTGATGTGTGATGACCTTTGCATCCAAGGGAAGAGTAGCTACAGCTTCTTCCGCATTTGTGTCCATGTGGCAACAGACCTCTGGTTCCAAATTGGATTCCCTGTCCTATCCAAATGGTAACCTGGAGAGAGCGTTGGCGTTGGCATGTTGAGCTGCTAAGTGATATCTGACGTCATATATGTGAGCAGCAAGACAAAAGCAGTTACGGTCTCTGGAGGCGATGAGCCAAATTGGTCGGATATTGGAGTTTGCCTTAAATAATGGTAACACAGGTTTATGGTCAGTCAGTAATGTGAAACGCTGGCCAAACACATAATTGTGGGATTTATTGAGTCCAAACCCAATACAGTGTATTTTTCTATTTGGCTGTAGTCGCTTTGCACCTGTCTGAGAGTTTTGGATATGAACGCAGTAGGACCATCAGTTTTGGTGAAAATCTTGCCTCCTGTGAGTCTTCCCATAGTGTCGTCCACTTTTGGGATCGGATGACTGATTGTGCATGTGTGGTGAGCTTGAAATCACCACAAATTCGAAGTGACTCATTCGGCTTTTCCACTATGGGGGTAGCCCACTAACTACTCGTGACTGCAGTGAGAATGCCTTCCTCTTGCAGGTATTGGAGTTTCGACTGTAGCTTATCTCTGAGAGCAAATGGACCATTCCATGCTTTGAAGAAGTGGGACATGGCTAATGGAAGGAGGGTGACATGAGACTCAAAACCTGTGACGCCAGTGGTAGGCTGAGGCAAAAACTGACTCTTACTTGGCGTGTACGTCGCTTAGTACAGGAATTAGCTTCTGGTGGCTGAACACTGTTGGCAGAGTCACGTACTTTTAACTCCAGAGCAGTAAACAGGTGCAAACCAAGGACTTTTGTGGCTCCTTTAGTGTTTACTACCAAGATTCATGCCATGAAGACAATAGAATGATACTAATTGTGACCTATGAACTGTCCTTTCACCTTGATAGTATTGGTGCTGTAGGTACATAGGTGACTGGAGAAATCCTGTAACGGAAGCGTGTAGGCACTGGACACCTATTCAGTTCAAATGGCTCTGAGCACTATGCGACTTAACTTCTGAAGCCATCAGTCGCCTAGAACTTAGAACTAATTAAGCCTAACTAACCTAAGGACATCACACACACCCATGCCCGAGGTAGGATTCGAACCTGCGACCGTAGCGGTAGCCCGGTTGCAGACTGTAGCGCCTAATACCGCACTGCCACTCTGGCCGGCCCTATTCAGTTCCCAGGGAAGGGGGTTCCATGTGGGCATTAGCCGAATTCATCTTGAGGGAAGCCTGGCAAACATTCACGTTGCATCCAGTCTTACTACGTGAAGATCATTTAGCTTGGAGGCAATGACACTGTTATTGTTCGTTATAAAAGAGTTGCTCCATGAGGGTAACCGCTGCAGGCGACACACATTGATCAAGGGCTCATCAGTCGCAGGAAATTCAGAATTTTGTGCTGCCCGTGGCTGGAATTGGGGTCAATGACTTGGGTGGGCCACAAATACCTGTGACAGGTCATTTAATATAGCCAATGACTGTAGAGACTGTACAAATGCCTTAATGATGGATAGGCAAGTTTCTAACGTGAGCGTCTTGAGTTTGAGGCTGTCAGTACGATGGCCTTCATGCGGTGAATGTACAAGTATCATTCACTGACAAGGGAAGTTGCATAGGGATGTTTACACTGAGAGTTGTTACCCCGCAATTTGGCTATGTAGCTGTAGGATGATATAAGACGACTTAGACAAAATTTGTAGTTGGTTTGATCGATGGCAGCTAGCTCTGAGTCTAGAAAAATGAAATTTAATGCGAATGAATAGGAAAAACGAACCCGTAATGTTCAGATGCAGCATTAGTAGTGTCCTGCTTGACACAGCCCTGTCGGATTACAGGAAGACATTGAAACAATTCAGACGCCGGCTGCTGGATTTGTTACCAGCAGGTTTGAACGAAACTCAAGTATTACGGAGATTCTTAGGAAACTCAAATGGGAATCCTGGAGAAAAGAGGACGTTCGTTTCAAGGAACACTATTCAGAAAATTTAGAGAACTGGCATTTGAAGCTGACTGCAGAACGATTCTACTGTCACTAACATATATTTTGCGTAAGAATCACGAAGATACCATACGTGAAATTAGGGCTCATACGGAGTTATACAGACAGTCCTTTTTCGTTCGTTCTATTTGTGAGTGGAACAGGAAACGAAATGACTACTAGTAGTACAAGGTACCCTCTGCCGCAGTCCGTACGCTAGCCTGTGGAGGATGTATGTAGATGTAGATCTAGTCTCCATAAGACTGCCCACTAAGCTCGTGGCCCCCAAAACACTTATGGTGCTCCGCTGAAACATGCATAGTTGCACTCTGTCGTCTGCTCATGTAACCCATTTACGGTTGCGCCACGTGATATTACTCTGAGAAGGGTTGCCGGTCTGTAGGGCGCACAAATTCTACACATCAACTACAGTTTAAAAAATTAATAATTGTTGGTCAGATATGTTAGATATATTCGTGGAGGGTACTAATCAACTGAAAATAAATTACCTGTCATGGAACAGAAACAACGACAAAATTTACGTAGAGGTCTCTTAGCCAGTCTGGGAGGCATTGCAAATTTTTATTCCTTGTTATAAATTTCCTTCCACTTGAATTTACGTCTGTGATGTTCAGGCAGTCACTGTAGTGGCCTATATGCCGAGCAGGATCTTTACTTCAACAGAAGCTGTTTGTCCTCGTAAAATACGCTGACTGAAACAACGAGGAGCATGGAAGGTGAGTCACATTTAGCTACAAAATGACTGTGAGCACTATGGGACCTAATAGTTGAGGTCATCAGTCCCCTAGAACTAATAACTACTTAAACCTAACTAACCTAAGGACATCACACACATCCATGCCCGAGGCAGGACTCCAACCTGCGACCGTAGCGGTAGCGCGGTTCCAGACTGAAGCGCCTAGAACCGCACGGTCACCACGGCCGGCCGTTTAGCTACAGGATGTGGCCAGAGTGTCAGATAGAGTAAGGACTGTCTCTCCATTTCTCTCTCTCTCTCTCTCTCTCTCTCTCTTTCCTATTTACTCTCGTACACTGCTCTTCTGCAAAACGACATCGTGCTATGAACACCTGAAGCGGACCGTCTTTCCATCCTGGGCGCACCCAATTGTATACTGAAATGGGAGAACATGTTTAGTAATGATTTTAAAACTCCCCTTTTATTTCGTACATCCCTTCGGTAGCCCACACCTCTGACCATTATGACATGAACTCTCATCACTCGGTATACTTATCAATGTGGAGATGTTAAATTCAGTAAGAGCGACCAGTTGTAATATTTTGAATACAATATCAGTGACACAAAGTCTGCCGCAAAACATACATAGTCCTCAGAGCAGATGCTTAAAGCCACCTCACTGCATATCCACATATTAAATGACCCGCTGCATCAAGTTCACAGCATAAATGCATCTACAGTCACAAGAGAAGCACTGAAGAGTGCTACCTTTCATCGACAGAGTACAGTAATGTGACAGAGTTTCATAAGTACCTGTGATACGGGTTCTTAGACTTACTTGTAACGTAATGGACGTGAAAGTGGTGCTAATTAATAGCAACAGCAGGAGAGTATACCTGAAACTTGGTTAGAGTGCAGTTGATGTAATTGTGCGAAACAATACAATTAGGCAATGTGGCTATGTCGTTCTGTACTATTCAGTTAATATAAATATTACAATAAAATTAGTTCCAAACACGCTTGCTGCCTGAGACCGCTAGTGGAGTGGAACGGGTCCAGTATTTATATCTACTAACCCTTCACAGTCAGTTCTGTTTGCTCTGTCTGAGTTCCGTTCGTTTGTCCTGAGATGTTTGACGTGCCTGGCCACGAGCTGGCGTTCTGTTTTTGGGCCAGTGCGCCTCCATACTTGATTGTAGACGCTGCGCCTGTAGTCCATTCCCACTAGAATCGTCCTGAAACGTTCCGTCTTCGGTCTGGCTACAACCTGGTGTTACGCTTATGGTCCGGTGTGTTACGGTCCGGTGTGCCTGGCTGTAATCTGGCGTCCTATTCTTGATACGGTGCACTTGGTTCTCTGTCTGAAGTCGATTCCCCATGTCCACGTTCTCAGTTCTTCTTTCGGTTAAGTTTTGCTTCTGAAACCCTTGCGTTTTTAGCAGCTCCACTGCAGGATCACAGGCTTTGCTGGATTGGTACCCAGCATCATGACTCATGAAATTTTCCGTCACCTTTGTCTCTTTTGACTTTCTTATAACACTGTCCCAGTATACGTGGGTCTGTGCCAGATCCCAGTTTTTTCGGTATGATGGATTTCCAGACAGCGCTCGTCAATGACTGATTTATTTGTCTATCTGAGGCAGGTGTGCCTCTGCTGTTCTTGGCATCTTATGTCCACTGTCTTATTTGTTTGGCCAATTTTAGACATACAAAATTGGCGAGGTAATTTTAAAAATTCCAGTTTTCAATAAACCGAGGTCATTTATCAAATTTCCCAGCAGTCCCCTCATTTTAGTAGGATAGAACACACACTTACGCTATGCTTCTTGAGAATCCTGTTGATCTTACCAGAAATGACTCCTCCATAGGACTGGTAAGCCACAGTATTTGCTTCACCTTGCTCGTCTTCTCTATCATGTGGTAGAGTGGCTGGTAGAAAGGCTTCTTGAAGTTGTTTGAACACGTATCCATTTTTGCAGCAGACTAAGCGTAGATCCTCTGCTTCTGATGTCAAAATATCTTGGTCTGACGGGATGTGTGTCTTGACGATCAATACCCTTAAAACTCTATTCTTCTGCTCTGGGTGCTAGCAGCGACTAGCTTGCAGGTGTAAATCTCTGCATGTTCGTTTGTGGTACAACCTGTGGCCAAACGACCCATCTCCTCTTCTTCTGACCACTACATCCGGATATGTCCTGACTGTCCTTCTCCTGCTCCATGGTGAACTTTATTCGTATATTTGGGCATAGTGAGTTAAGATGTTTCAAAAACTCACTGAGCATCTCGCATCTACAATCACAAATGAATCATTAACATACCTGAAGAAGTACGTAAGCTTGTGTCTCTAATGCTTCCTCCTCAAATTCCTCAATAAACAGGTTGTCAACCACTAGAGACATGGGGTTGCCCATGAGCACCCCTTATGCCTGCTCATAATGTTGTACCACATACAAAAAAAATGTTGAAGTCATTGCACTCCTGAACAGTTCCATCAGAGTATTATTAAATTTCTCTGAAATCAGGTCCAGCGGTACCTTGGTAAATAGGGAAACCACATCAAAACTGATCATTATATCAGATTCTGTATTATTCAGTTGCTTGAGAGTTTTCAAGACGTCCTCCGAGTTGTGAATACATCTCCCCACATATGACCACTGTAGTTTCTTCAAGTATTTAGCTGCTGGATATGTTGATGAGCCAATGATGCTGACCGTTGGGCGTAGTGGCATCCCCTCTTTGTATGCTTTCGGCAGTCCATAGAGTCCAGGTGGATCTGGTGCTGTAGATCGTACTAGTCTGATGGTTTTGTCAGGCATGTCTGTTGCCCTTCTCGTCCACTCCAGAAGTTGACAAACATCGTCATCATAATCAGTCTGCTGCACAATGGCTGTGGAGTTCCTTTTGCGTGCTAGCAAAACCACGGTACTGCTGGCTTTCTGGAGTTTCTTTAGTGCTACCCTCTCATCACTGGAAATCTCCTGTTTTCAAGGTTTCGCCTTGGTGATCGCCCTCCGGATTTCTTCTGTCACATTTGATGGAAGGGTTTTGACTACTTGTACCACTGCACTGGTGAAATTTCAAATAGGCGCTTCCCTAGAAGTAGGTGCGAAGATGAGGCTATTTTTGAATGCATTCAAGATGGTGTCATCAGACTGTTTGCCACTTAGATTAATCACACTGAGAGTATCCTACATCTCCTTTGTTTTCTTACACATACGGTTAAACTTCACAAACTAGCATACTGAGGCATTCTTTCATTTACACTCTGCTAGCGACCAAGAGGCACTGTCTATCCAATCCCAGTCTTTACCTGCGAGGGGGGCTGCCATGTACAAGTGAAATGGGTGCTTTGAGTGACTTGTTAACGTAAGTTTAATACACTTATCAAGAATATACAGCTCATAAAACTTAAAATATATAAGCTTGAGTTTTTGCAGTTACTAATTCTAGGCGTGAGGAAAAATGTTTCACCAATAATTTATGTTGAGATTAAATTTATTGCTACTGAGTGTCTCGTGTTTCCTAATAGTGTTTATAAGAAGTGTTCTGAAATTATATTTGCAGCTAATCAAACTGCTAATGTTCCTGGATGAATAATATTTCAGGCTGTTTCAATTAGAGCTATAAATGATATTAATACAGAAGTTGCATACTCAGCAGCAAAAAAAAAAAAAAAAAAAAAAAAAAAAACTGGACCATTGTATACTAAACGGCAGAAAAATTGGACAATTTGGCAATAACAGCAAAAAACTAGACCAGGGCGTGACGTCAGACAGAAGTGAATCATTGATTCAAGAAAAGCGAGACATTCGACTCTCACTCTATATTCACCTATGCCCCGTGAGCTAATGATTACTTACTTTGCAACACAGATGATGGACCTGACTGAATATTCGAATCACAGCGACAGCATCTGGATACCAACTAGTATGAGATACAGAGGCTATAAAACTTTAAAGAATGGGCTTATAACGGCTCATAGTCGTCCAATCAGGCTTGACGAAGAATGAAAGACCAATTTTAGCAACAAGATGTTTTTTACTAAAATCGCATATCTTCGTCTTTTACAACTTCGAAAGATGTTGTTGAGCATGGAGTTACACAGCAGACTATTAAAGTTTCGCACGTTTGGGGGTGAAGTCTAAAGCCAAAAAAGCACCTTCCACGAGTGTATGGACTCATGTTTCAAGGGGAGTGATACACTGATGATAAAACATAATGACCATCTGCTTAATAGTTTATTTGTCTGTCTTTGAAACGAAACACATCACTGATTCAGTGTATCAGGGATCCGACAGTTTTTGTAGGTTTGAGGAGGTATGTGGCCTTAGATGACTGCATACAGGTCATGTAATTCGCGTAAATAAAGGGCTGCTGGTGTTCGTACATGGTCACGGTGCCTAGTAGCAATCCAGATGGGTTCATAGAACTTACACCAGATGAATTAGGTAGCTGATACATCAATGTGAGTTCACTATACTGCTTCTCAGGACAGTAGCATGGTTCTGGCTTCAAGTCATGGACAATTATACTGCTGAAAGATGACATCGTCGTCGGAGAAGACATCAAGCATGAAGGGGTTCATGTGGTTCGCAGCTGCCGGCGTGTCTTCAATTAATACCACAGGTCCCATGCAACCAGAGGAGAATATCTCCCACAGCATAATAGTGCTCCCACCAGCCTGCAACAGTGGCGCGCTGCACATTTCGAGCCGCCGTTCACCTCCACGATGCCGCTTGTGCAGACGATCATCGACCCACTGTAGGAAAAATATGATTAACCCGAAGATCCAACACGTTTCCACTGATCGACGGTCGAATCCCGATGGTCCTGTGCCTACTGAAATTGTAATTGACGCTGTCCTTCGGTCAACATGTGAACATGCAGGGATAGTCTGCTGTGTAACTCCATGCTCAACAATATGCCATGCACAGTGTGCTCCGAAACACTTGAGCGTGCACCAGCATTTTGGTCATTCGGCAGAGATGCCACAGATCATCATTTATACTACTTTTCAGAGTAGACAAGCCTCTGAACCCCACGTTCTGTTAAGAGTCGTGGACGTCCAACCATTTAGCGTCCAGTGGCAGTTTCTCTGTCCTTCTACCTCTTTCTGTAGATGCTGACGACAGTAGCACGTGAACATTCGACCACCTTCGCCTTCCTCGAGATACTCTTTCACAGGCTCTATGTGATAATATTCTGTCCTTTGTCAAAGACGCTTACCTCAATGGATTTCCCAATTTGCTACCCATATCTTTGCTAGGGTGATCATCGCCCGTGTCTACTCCACTTACATACTTTTGTTATATCGTCACGTACCGGCTACGACACCAGGCTATATCCAACGTAAAGGTGGACAGTGGTTGTAATGTTTTGGCTGATCAGTGTATTACGGATATTTCTGTTAGCGTAATGGGTAGAAGAATGGTTTTATGAAGGTACATGTTTCCGTTTCTTAATCGTTCATACTAACTAACTAAAAAGAAAAATACTGTGCAGTTTCGAACAGCGTTTACCCAAATTATGTAATCGAGTGTCACAGTAATGACACAGCTGTCATAACTGCATACCAGCTTCATGTAATTCAAATCTTTTTCTTCAAGTAGCAAACCAGCGAAAGATGTGGTGTCTTATGACAAAGAAAACATCCAGCCACAAAATCAATTTTTGGAGAGCGATTCTTAAAAGACGGAACTGAACATGAAATCATTACCAGTTCACTATATGAAACGCTACAAACTAATGCAACTGCACCTAATAGTTACTATCACAAAGTGTTTACAAGCAGTGATTACATTTTCTCAGGAAACTAACGACAGAATGCTTCAACCAACAGTCAACGAGTAAGGCTGTAACGAGTAGGAGAGATGGGAGAAATGGCGGTCACTTAAGGAGAATATCAATAACTTGGATGATTATTTATTAAACTGCATGTTTATGTTCGTTGAAATACATAATTTTTTCCCTATTATGTATCATTTAGCTCTCATGTACAAAGTGAACAAATGAAAATAGCCGGCCGCGTTTGTCTAGCGGTTCTAGGCGCTCAGTCTAGAACCGCGCGACTGCTACGGTCGCAGGTTCGAATCCTGCCTCGGGCATGGATGTGTGCGATGTCCTTAGGTTAGTTAGGTTCAAGTAGTTCTAAGTTCTAGGGGACTGATGACCACAGATGTTAAGTCCCATAGTGCTCAGAGCCATTTTGAAATGAAAATACTGTTTGACCGGCGGCACCCGAACAGAGGGAAAGCATTATGGAAATAAATTTAAGGAATTAATGTTATATGGCCACAAACATGAAAAATACAAATATAACATTATAATGAAAGAAACAAACTCTCAAGTTAAGAAGAATTCATACAGAATCACACTTAAACTCCTTATTATGGGATGTAAGAAATATGAAGATCACAAAAATAATAGCTTGGTGAAATTTGATTAAGTGAATGTTTCCTGCTCCGTAAAAGTTGTGTTTACACAAAAATCACACTTATAGTAGTCTAGTCAATGCCACCCTGAACAATCTGAATGCGCCCATAAATCGCAGATGGTATATCTGTACCATATTTTGCCGTTCTTTAAATAATCTGCACAAACTAGACTTTTTCCCAACCAGTTTGAACATCGTCTTCCGAATTATCATTGTACAGGTTGTTATTGTCATTCTCCAATGTATTATCATCAAATGCAGTAATTAGATTGCTCCTGGGACCTGAAGGAGTGCTTATCTTTAGTACAACTGGCAACATGGCTTAACATGTTTGGCAACTCCGTTAAGAAAAAGACGTTTAGCTACAACTGAATAACTCTACCTCGCGAAGAGTAACGCGCAGCTTTTTTAACAGTTGGATGTTCTTCTCTCTCGTAATATGTATATATGTGACGACGAACAGCGTCTTGTTGAAAAGAGTCCTAGTTTGTTACATGTGGTTCTGTCCTTTTCTTTGCACGTGTCGCCAGTGTGGATGAGCCAGTCTCTACCCCTTGTGCACAGTATTTCTTCTTACAAATTTTGACAACAGAATTTTTGTTTATCTTCAAGGCGTCTGCAGTTCTTTCGACTACCTTCGTTAGAGGCAATAGAGCTGCACCACTGTCTCTCTCTTTCTCGAAATATTCTCGCACCGAGCACAGAAACTCACGTGTCTGACCAAGCAGAAAATGAGTAGATCGCTGAACATTCCGGTTAGCAGCCACATTTTTTGCACACTTCCACAACAAGCTTCAGACATTCTATAGCGCAAAATGAATTCGCCGCACAGAGTAACAAAGCACACAACGAAACCTGCTGGAGCAGAGAGATTTGACAACGGGGAACGGAACAGGAGGCGCGGCCAAGCGCGTTCTCTCATTGGCTGTTGCTGTGGTAGCAGCCCTGTGAACAGCTAACGTCAATTGTTTCGTTATTCTGTTCCAGTTTCCATTCACTGCGTCCTGCGACTCTCGTGAGACTAACGCCTCCTATGTGTGTGTGACGACAGGGAGGGTGGAGGGGGAGGAGCAGAGGGGGGGGACGTGTGTAGGAGGGTGTCACTGAGAAAGGGTGTGTGTTCATTGCTGTGTTAGTATCAGAGTGAGGGAAAGAAAGAAATAGAGTCAGACAGAGAAAAAGAGAGAGAGAAAGGAATGAGAGAGGGGGGAGGCAGCATGGAACAGGGAGGAGGGTAGAAATGCAAAATAAAAGACTGAAAAGTAAGAAAAGTAGATTTTATAGAAAAATATGTCACAGTTCCTTTTATTGTAAGGAAGAGAGAAAAGGAATAAGCAAGATGTTTTCAGAATGAAGAATGACTAATGAAACAAGATTTAAAAGAAATTATTTCACAGGTTTTGGGAGAAGCGATAGAGGAGGAAAGTAAGGAAAGGCGTGAGGCAGAGAGACACATTGCAAGAGAAAGTGTAATTTCAACGACAACTGCTTGATTTCTTTATTAATTTGGAAAGACTGGGTGACAGGAAAATGAGACAAGAGAGTAAGAGAAAGAGAGAGGTCATAAGGGAGGTGGGACGGAAAATTAGTGGTGAATAGGTACTGGAATATGTCTTTCACATACATTTGGGAGGGTGCAAATGGTATCAATAGAGGGGAGGACAGGGATGAATTTGAAATATCAGTAGCCTTACAAAGACCTCTTCATTCATTATTTTTGAAGTATGTGGGCAGAGATCAATAAAGAGAAATGAAATATCTAAGAAATATATTTAAAAGAAAAAGAAAAACTAACTTACATTCTGTTATATCGGTTTCGATTCTGTACTGTAGCCAACTGCTCGTCCACTTGCTCACACAGACAGAAAATTAAGCAAAAGAACAAGTAAATAAAATAGAATGTTTTCAGTTCTCTAATTTCTCTTCCAGAATCTTCCATTATTTCTATCTTGCCGTGGAACCTAAGAGGAGTCAGATGTAATCACCAGAAGAAGCAACTTAGTCTCAGGTTTCAAGAATGCAGTTACAAAGGGCGTTAGCTGTAACCAGTTGGTTTCATGGTAAAAAATCAGATAGCGTTTGTGCTACCTCAGCCAACACAGCTTCATGTTATCAGCCCATGGTGGCTAGACCATGTCATTGTCAGCATCACCTGTACTAAATGGACATCCTGCCTACTATCAGTTCTGTGAAGTACTCCTGCTCCTCTCACAGACGTAACCCCAGCAGGAAACTGATAGCTGTCCACTTCTGCTCCACCTACAAAGGAGCTGCCCAGCGAAAGTATGCGGTTACCTCCTCCTCTGCATGAGAACTCACAGTTTTGTCAGAAACACACCAATTTATCTGTCTAGCGACCTACCAGCTTCTAAGAACCATACCACCCAATAGAAGTCGACAGGTCTCTGCTAGTCAAAGAAGATGGGAACAGCTGCACCTCAGCAGGTTCCTCCCTGTAAGACAAAGACTTACAATGTGTGTTGGTCACTGCTCCTTCATTCCTATTGGCTAATACCGAATCAATGAAGCTATAAGTACATAAAGCCATCACCCTCCGCTTTTGTCCTCATTCTACTGTCATCTGTGACTGCATCAGGTCGTTAATGTGCTTCTCTGTGATCCCATTCGTTGTTCGTTTGCTACTCGTTTGCGTTACAAGATCAAATGTTCACTCAGCAACAGTAACAGTGCCAGCGGGAAACGCCCTAGGCAAGGAGAATCATGTGGTAAGTGCATATTCAAATCGATAACCACACTTTTTTCCCTACAATTCTTCTAATAAGAATTTCATAGTATTGAAGTCATGTCTTCTTCTTATTATTGTTTCAGCATATGTACATGATATAGTGGATCAGCTGGAAGCTGAGAGCCTGCATCAGCAGCAGCATCAGGATCATAAGTAGATATTTTCATCTTTGTAGCGCGGTTTGTATGCGTAATATGTTGCTGAGAAATATTTTCTTCCTTAAAGAAAATTCTTTTCTAAAATTTCGTTGTAGTGCTGCTGTGTGTATACGTAATATTGTTGCTAGGGCATATTCTTGGTTGTTATAGAAGATTACGAGTATCAGGAGCACGGAGGGTCAGAGGTTGTGATGCTATCCACATCACAGCTATTGGTGTAAGTGTATATTCTGAATTTTTTTGTTCTTTGTAGCACGTAATGTGCTGCTGTTATTTAGTGGTCAACGAGTCTGAGATATATTCTTTTCATTAAAAATATTTCTTTCTAAAATTTGATCACAGTGTTGTGTATACATAATATGTTGCTGTTATTTCGTTGCCAACTGGTCTAACACATATTCTTTCTTGGTGTAGATGACTTCAAGGATCAGGAACAGGAGGAGACAGAGGTTGTGATACCATCCACATCACAGCTATCATGTAAGTTTATATTCTAAAAATTTTTGTTCCTAATAGCATTTGTGTGCATCTGTTTCTATTAGATCAATATGTTCTAAGTGGTGTAGTGGAGCTGGATCGGTGGATCTATGGTGGTTCACGAGAGAATGGTGAGTTGTCACAATGTGTGGATGAGATGGAGGAGGATTTGTGTTGGCATGAGGCGATACTGGTTATTACTAATGATTTGAGGGATATGTCATGGAGCCAGAACGATATAGGTAATTTATACACACACTCACTCTGCTTGCATACAATCTGTGTTTTTTCTTTCCTCATAACAGTAGCAGCAGACAGCAATGCCTGTAACATTGTAATTAATTTTTTTCGTTATCCTTCTTCTTACAGCAGGTGCATTACCACCCTCTGGCGACTGGCTCAGTATTGTGGCAACAACCATCTCCCAGCCACATCCAGGCTGCTCATGCTCGGGCAATGCACCATCTCCTCCCCCACATTTTTCCCAAACTGAAAGGCAAGTGCACCTCACTGCTCCTCCACACAGCCGGCATCACTGTGGCAACCACCACCAGTAGCAGCAGCATCATCAGAAGCCAGTTGTAGTTACAGTAATGGTAGTAATCCTGTAGCTAGCGGCAGTTTCCTCCCCCACCTTTTTAGTGAAGGACATCGGATTAGTAATACCATACCACAGTTGGAATACTCATTGATACTCTGGCCAGAGACTGTGGTCGTGTGTGTGTATGTGTGAATTGGGTCTGTGTGAGTATGTGTGTGTGTGTGTGTGTGTGTGTGTGTGTGTGTGTGTGTGTTGCCTTTTTTGACGCAGGCCAAAAGCTTATTGTCTGACAGTCCTTTTGTTGTGCCTATCTGTGGCTCAGAATCTCCATTATATGGTGAGTACCAACTATCCTTTTCATAACACTGTTATGTTCCATCCTGGATTTCCCATAGAGTAGGCAATATATCAACAAAAAAACCAGGTGCTAAAAATAGTTTACAGGACAGGCAACTTAATGCAGAGAAAACTAAGGGCAGCCAACACAAGCACAGAAAAACACGAGACATATGATACTTACCAACCGACATGCCAGTACCGCAAATCAATTTATTAACGACAATCAAGCAGAAACTTTAATACCACTCACACACACACACACACACACACACACACACACATACACACAAAAGGAAGGCAGGTATGCCCCACAAAGATTCAAAGCTCCCCATAAAACATTCAGCTGTTCATAATCAGAATTTTAATATCCCATACGATACAAACTTAAATTATTGATTTAATATACAGGGGACTCGTCAGCACTGCAATTACAACTGAGCTGTATTACAGAAACAATGTATAAAATAGCATTAGTATAAAGAATAAAACTATTACAGTCATTCATTTAACAAAAAATTTGCTATGGGTAATTAACAGTCATTTGCTTCCTTACTCAGAGTTCGTGTTATCATTCAGAAATTCTTCTAAGGAATAATAGTATTTCTGTACTAACAACTTCAGTGAATTTTGTTCCAGCTGCCCCAGCTCCATGCTGTGGATTTGTTTCTTTTTTAGTATACTGTAAATTTTTATGCCTTTGTACTCTTGGGGCTATGCAAATAGTTTTAATCTATGAAAGGAAAATTATTAAACCCATTTTTAAACTTCTTAAAAGTGGGTGACTGGACTATTTTTGTTTTGCAATACTGGTATTTCTATAAACTGATTTTTGTATTTTTAATATTCTAAAAATTTTGCTTGTGTTACCCCAAAAACTAATGACATATCTTACAACTGTCTCAAAATAGGTGTGGTAAACTACTTTTCTCATCTCGATGCTAGGTGAATATAACAGAATCTTCATTACGAAGTTCAGACTTCTAAATTTATTTCCAAAGTACTTTATTTGAGACAACCAGGATAAATTTTGGTGCAAATGCTTTCCTAAACTTAACCCAGCCTTCTTTCAGTTCTTGGTTTCTATATTTAATGTGGGTTTCACTGAGCTTACAGTTTTTAGTTTTAAACTGCAGTAAATATGCCTTTTCAATATTCAGTTTCAGAACATTTAGCTGAAACCAGTTTTCTAAATTGTCTTGTAAATTTTTGACAGTTGAGAGAATTTGTTCCAAGACATTGGTTTCCACATGGTCAGAAATATAACCAGCGAATAAAACTGAGTATGAATTTATGTTGAGAGCAAAGTCGTTTATATAAAGTAGAACTAAAATAGCCCCCAAAATTGAAACTTGCGAAATAATTATCCACTCAGAGGAAGAATTTCCCTTACTTGAAGATGTAACTACCCCTTGTTTTCTGTTAGTGAGATATAACCTAAACTACTCTAAAGCACAACACTTAGTTTCATATCTTTCAATTTTATTCAGGAGTCGGTGATGGTTTACACAGTCAAATGCTTTTGTGAGGTCACAGAATAATCCCACAACTTTTGTTTATTTGTGTAAGGTAGAGCTGATTTTTTTCAGCAACTCATTAATGTCCTCTGCCTCTTTTGCCGTTACGAAAGTCATATTCATAATCTGAAATTATGTTATCTTTTTCTATGAATTTTTAAATTTGCCTTACCACCACTTTTTCAAATATATTTGAAAGTATTGGAAGAACAGAGATTGGGAGATAGTTCCCCATATCTTCTCTTGAGCCCCCATTAAACAAAGATTTTACATGTGCATGGCATACGGCATCTACATCTATATCTATAATCTGCAAATCACCATGAGGTGCATGGCAGAGGATATGCCCCATTGTACCAGTTATTAGGGTTTCTCCCTGTTCCATTCACCAATGGGGCTTGGGGAGAATGATTGTTTGAATTCCTCTGTGCGTGCAGTAATTATTCTAATCTTATCATCATGATCCATTCTTGCTGCCCTTCTCTGTATACATCCAATATCCCCTGTTATTCCTATCTGATATGGATTCCACACATTTCAGCAATACTCTAGGATGTGCCTCACACGTGTTTTGTAGACTGAATGCACTTCCCCAATATTTTAGCAATAAACTGCATTCTTCCCCCTGCTTTAACCACTACTGAATATATAGGTCGTTGGTTCCCATGGAGACAGCGTGGTCATATCGATATGCGCCATCCAGCAGAACAGGATCTGAAAGCTGCAACATCGACTATTATCGAATATGTGCTGGAATGCAAGTCTACATGTAGAAATGCATGCAAGTGATTGTGTATTGCTACTAAAAGTCAATAAAATAGCAATAAGGATGACGTTGCAATTAATATTTGGAGAAATAAAAGATGAATAAATATCAGTTGAAGTGAGATAGTATTCTTTAATCAACACAGGGCACAATCATCATATTGCATGCAATGAGGCACTGCCCACAAACTGAGCCAATTATGATAATCATGAGTGAAAAATATAAAAATATAAGCATCTAAAAGTTTAGAATAAAAAGCGCAAATTTTATTACAATCATTACTACATCACTCTAATTCTAATGTATGTATGTATTTCAGTGGTAGTTCCAAAGATGGGCTAGTGGTTGTGACTGTTCGTTTTCATTCATAAACTGAGAGGCAGGATTCTAGATTTGTTACCAGTGTGTTTGATGAAACATGCACACACTACAGAGATGCTTCAGGAACACAAATTGAAATCTGTGGAGGAGGTTCGCTTCTTTCCAAGGCATGCTACTGAGAAAATGTAGGGAACTGGTATTTGAAGCTGACTGTAGAACTATCCTACCACTGGCAACATACATTTAGCCTAAGGACTGTGAACATAAGACAAGAAAAATTAGGACTCGCAAGGAGCCATGTAGACAGTCATTTTTCCCTGAGCTTGACTGTGCTTACAGAAACAGCGAAAAGAGGAGGAACCTTCAGCCATCAAAACATTGATCACGTTAAGAATTTATTAACGAAGGAAACTGATTGATTGTGCTGATGAAAAGCTTACCATATTTTTGGACGTCTTCTCAGATTATTTTAGGACCTTATTTCCTGTTAGAAAACAAAAGGTCAAATCTTGTAGGCCTAACAAAAAAAAAATTACTGGTTGACACCAGATATAAAATGTCGTGTGTTGTAAAGCAAAGATTATATGAGTTTTTCAAGTCTTCATAGCATCTAAAATTATGTTTCAAAAAATATAAAATGATGCTTAAAAAGTGATCAAAGAAGCCAATGTAATGGCAAATGCCTGCTATATAAATAATTCCAATAACCAAATGGAAGTTGTATGGAATATAGTGAAACAGTAAACTGATAATGACTCTTTACAAAATTCCAGTATTAAAATAAATGACAATGCCAAGCAAATTACTGATTCTGAAGAAACAGAAAAAAGGATTCAATACTTATTCCAGCAATATAAGTGACCAATAAGTCGCTAAAACCACACATTGCACAAAAAAATTCCTAGTACAATCTGCAAATACCAAAATAAATCTCACTTCACTCTTTCCTTTCCAATAACACAGAAAGACGTCCTGTTGGTTATTAGAAATTTAGAAATGGAACCACTCTACTGGAGTAGATAGCATCTGAGATGCTCTTAGAAAATGTGGACAGGGCTAGTTGGTAGATTCCGAGGATGGGGCCAAACAGCAAGGTCATTTGTCCTATCGATTTAGGGAAGGACGGGGAAGGAAGTCGGCCATGCCCTTTCTAAAGAAGCTTCCCAGAATCTGCCTGAAGCGATTTACGGAAATCATAGAAAACTTAAATCAGGATGCCCAGACACAGGTTTGAACTGTAGTCCTCCCGAATGCAAGTCCAGTGAGCTATCCACTGCATCATCTCGCTCGGTATTGACATGTCATTTCTGCACCATTAGCTGACCTTTTTAACAGTTCTTTTCCAACTGGAAATTTCCCATCATTAATAAAAAGTGCCAAGCTCAAACCACAATGTCAAAAAGGTAAAAACGACAAAGTGGCCAACTTCAGGCCCATTACTCTACAATCTGTATTCTCAAACATAGCAGAAAAAAATGTTCAAATGTGAGTAATAGATTTACTGGAAAACCAACTTACACTGAAGAGCCAAAGAAACGAGTACATCCGCCTAATTTCGTGTAGGGCCCCCATGAGTACTCAGAAGTGCCGCAACATGAGATGGCATGGACTCGACTAATGTCTGAAATAGTGCTGGAGGGAACTGACACCACGAATCCTGCAGGGCTGTCCATAAATCCGTAAGATTTTTGGAGATTTCTTCTGAATAGCACGTTGCAAGGCATCCAAGATATGCTCAATAATGTTCATATCTTCGGAGTTTGGTGGCCATTGGAAATGTTTGAACTCAAAAGAGTGTTTCTGGAGCCTCTCTGAAGCAATTCTGGACATGAGTTTGGGGTATCGCATCGTCCTGCTGGAATTGCCCAAGTCCGTCGAAATATACAATGGACATGTATGGATGCAGGTAATCAGACAGGATTCTTACATACATGTCACCTCTCAGAGTCGTATCTAGACGTATCAGCGGTCCCTTATCACTGCACCCCCACATTCCCCACAACATTACACAGCCTCCATTAGCTTGAACAGTTCTCTGCTGACAAGCAGGGTCCACGGATTCATGAGGTTGTCTCCATACCCGTACAATTCCATCCACTCGATACAATTTGAAACAAGACTCACCTGACCAGGCAACATGTTTTCAGTCATCAATAGTCCATTGTTGGTGTTGATGGGCCCAGGCGAGGCTTAAAGCCTTGAGTTGTGCGGTCATCAAGGGTACATGAGAGGGCCTTTGGCTCCGAAAGTCCATATCAATGATATTTCGTTGAATGGTTCACATGCTGACACTTGCTGATGTCCTAAAATTGAAATCTGTAGCAATTTGCGGAAAGTTGGTACTTATGTCAGGTTGAATGATCATCATGGGACCCGTTGTTGCTTGGTCTTTTTCCGGCAGCAGCCATGTTGGAGATTTGATATTTTACCAGATTCCTGATATTCATAGTACACTCGTGAAATAGTCTTACAGGAAAATCCCCACTTCATCACTACCTCAGAGATGCTACGTCCCATTCCTCGTGAGCCTACTATAACACCACATTCAAATCATTTAAATCTTGATAACCTGCCACTGCAGCTGCAGTAACCGATCTAACTGCTGTGCCAGACCCTTGTTGTCTTACGTAGGCATTGCTGTCTGCAGCGCCGTATTCTGCCTGTTTGCATATCTCTGTATTTAAATACACATCTCTTTACCAGTTTCTTTGGCGCTTCGGTGTACTTCCTACAGCATAATGAAGTTTCAGGAAGGGCCAGTCAATGAAGAGTCAATTTTTTAACTTTAAATGAAGTACTTCAAAAACTGAATAATGATGAAAATGGCATTGGAATATGTTTAGATCTCTCTACAGCTTTTGATATCATAGATCAAGCTAAATTGCTGCTTCAGCTTCACAACATGTGGATTAGAGGAACATCCAGCAAGTGGATAAAATTATACCTAAGGAATTGAAAGCAAGTGGTTGAACTGCAACACCAGAGTTTCAACGAATTAACTCAACATTATTCAAACTATGATGCCATTAAATATGGAGTACCACAAGGGTCGCTACTAGGACCTCTTCTACATCTGCTATCTGTGAACTACTTGAACAATACTTTGGGAACATCATCCAGTCTGCTGATGATATTAGTGCTCTTGTTAGTGGGAAAGAAATGGAAATGCTTCAGAAGTCTACAACTGGGACACTGAACAATACCGTAAACTAGTTCAGCCACAAGTTGATAAGAAAAGCAAGTAATAAAGTTGCACAAAATGACTATGCTGTAAAAAAGATAAGCACAGAGATCATATTCTAATTTCTGATAAGGGCCTTTATATTGAAGACAATATAAACTTCTTCAGTTTATGGCTCCAAGATATTGTTAAATGAGGGACACACATGGAAGAAGCCTATAATAAATTAAGCACTGAATGCTAATGAATTATGCAATGAGTATATTTGAAGGATGCTGCAACAAAGATTGTCTGAAAACTGTATACTATGCCTATATATTCTCACAACTGAAATAAGGAATTATTTTCTTGGATAACTTTTCTCATACAAAACTTCCTTAGGCTACAAAAAAGGTTTATAGGAATAATACTTAGTTACTGCCTGGCACTACAGTCCTTGTAGAACTTCGCCTCCTTTGACACCCGCCTCCATTCTTCTCTGTCCATTGCTTTTCTTATCCCAGTTCCTGTCATTGCACTGAGGTCCTCCTCCATATCTGCAAGCCAGAATTTCAGAGGCAAGCAGTGAACAGGAAACTAAATGCTTTGGATGGCTTGAGGTTGCTGGTCACTGCTGCTAAGGGAAGGGTGTGTGTGGAAGTAGTGACAGCATTAGAAGTGAGATGCACATGGAAACAACTAAGAGAAAGAATTTGTATGTTAGTCCCTCTGAGGGCCCTACATGAGTTGATTAACCAATAATGTTGGCATCAGCAAGGTATGGTCAAGCTACTATTAAAGTATGTAGAGTGAGTAAAGAAAAATGTGACAGCCCTAGAGTTAGCTTATACTGAGGAGCAGTTGGTCCAACACATCTTTGGCTATTTTAATGTAAAGAAAAGACAGAGGGAGATATTTTGTGGGACTTCTATCACTTATGATCAATTAGAAGTAATGATAGGGCAGATGCAGAGTGCGAAACTCATGGACATCCAGTGAACAGCGGGGACGCAAGACGACAGTTGTGCAGGACAATCAGTGAAGAAGTCTTGAGAAATGACGACAGTTGTGCAGGACAATCAGTGAAGAAGTCTTGAGAAATAAGTGATCTATGTGATGGGGAATTATACTAACAAGAAGGAGGGGGAGTCACAAAAATAACATATTGGAATTGTGGTAGATGTGGACATGTGAGAAGAGACTTTATGGGCGAGGGCAATAGGGAACAGAAATTATGACAACTATTGCAAGCTGAAGGGAAGTTAATTAGTGCAGTCAGAGAAGAAAGGTCGCTGGCCTTGCCATTTGCTTGCACAGTGGTGAATAATGAACCAGTTTGTGTGTTACTTGATTTGGGAAGTTTGATATAGACCATTGATTAGAAGTGGTTCTGAGAATATGAAGCAGTGTGTAGAGTGGAAAGTTTAGGAAATGAACCTGAGGAATATTTGGTGGCAGACAGATTGAGTTTGGGCATGAATTGGTTTTATGGGTTAATGTCATGGTGGAAGATTATCCATAAAAGATAAATATAAGATTTGTCAAAACTAGGCAACAGAATGCATACTGGGCCAATTTTACTGGTTAGATGGGCCGTATCCCTGAGTGGGCAGGGAAGCAGTTTTATTTCAAATTTAACTCACAGGTTCTCTTCAGGTTTTCTCAACATGAGTGAAGGAGATTAATCACTATGACTGTTGACACTAAGGCTCTGGAAGTGGAAGGGGGAGAGGACCAAACTTTGTTAGCTGGCCTGCTGGACCATCTTGATTTTTTTTTTTTTTTTTTTTTTTTTTTTTTTTTTTTTTTTTTTTTGAGAGCTATCAAGGCAGTATGCAAGGAATTCCCTGATATGCTGACTGAAAAATTTGGAGAGACTGGATTAATTGAATATTGCATTGCGGTTGGGGATAAGGCCCCAGTTAAGAGGGTGCCACATGTACTTTTGCCACCAAAAATGAAACTGTTGATGGAACACGTTGATGGGATGGTAGAAAAGAGGATGGTAGGCCCCACATGTACTTTTGCCACCAAAAATGAAACTGTTGATGGAACACGTTGATGGGATGGTAGAAAAGAGGATGGTAGGCCATCTAAGTCACCATATGTGGTGTCGATATTTTTGGTACCTAAGGCCAGTGGTGAGTTTCACCAGTGTTGGACTACTGTGATCTTAACAAGGGTATTTCATGATCGGTGTCTTTGACTGACTTGTATACATGTTTTGGGTGGTTAAGGAGGGCTAAGCTGATTATGAGTTTATAGCTGAATCAAGTATATAACAAAATTTCCTTGGAAGAAGGCTCAGAGCCCATAACTGTTTCCCTACCCATTAGAATTTGTTTCAGTTCAATCAGGTACCCTCTGAACTGGCCACTGGAAAGGAGGAGACAGCTGTCCTCTCCCAGCTGATGGCCATGGTGTGTTTGGATATCAAGTTTAAGTTTGTTTACCATTATTTGGATGATCTAATAGAGTATAGCCAATTAGTGCATGAACATGGTCAGCATTTGTGGGAGGTGTTTTGACAACTGCCAGAGGCTGGGCTCATGGTTAATTGCCATAAGATAGTTTTTGCTGGTGTGACTATGAAATTTTTGTGGGATATTGTATCAGGAGGGTGAATTTGCAGTGACAACAAAAGGATAGAGGTGAAATCCAATTTCACCCCACAGAATGTTATGGAACTGGTGAGATTTTTATGCATTGCAAATTTTCTCTGGAAATTCATTGATGGGTTTGCCGAAAAGGCATCTCCACTTAAAGAGTAGCGCAAGAAAAGATGTAAGTTATGTAAGTTAGTGTGGGGACCATCCCAGGAGATTTCAATTCAAGCCTCAAAGGAGGCATTTCAATCATTTTTACTGGGTTTCAATAGTGAATTCATCCTGCAAACCATTTGCTCTTGGGGGGGAGGGTTTTGCCCAGGACCAGGAAGAGGGGAGAAGAGCAACTGCTTATACCTCAAGAGGACTGAATGACCTGGAGAAGAGGTACTCCATATATGAGCAGGATGCCTTGGTGGTACTTTTTGGTATGGAGAAATTCAGATACTACCTCAAGAACAGGAAGTTCATTCTGAAAAATGACAGCCAGGCACTGAAATGGGTGTTGGCTAGACTGAGGAAGACTGGTCAGGTAGCAAGGTGGACAGCATGGATTCTGGCGTTCAAATTTGACATTAATAGTATCAGAGGGATGGAAAATATTGTGGGGAATGGCTTAAGCCGTATGTTTGTTGGGGATGAAGAGGAATGGGAATACATAAACCAGCTGGACAGATGTGTGGGAGGCCATGGGTGTGTCGATCCTTATTCAGATTCCTCAATTGTTCCATGATATTACGCAGTTCCAGGACACCCACAGAGGTATTAAGGGTATTAAGAAGAGGCAGCAGGAGGGAGAGCCCTATATTTTGGTTGATGGGTTAGAGTACTGCAAGGCATGGAGTAACGTTGTACCCAAATGAGTAGTGCCTAAAAAACTAGTCCCACTTTTCTTCCAATATATCCACTAGTCACCAGTGGGTGGGAGGGAGGGGGGGATAGGGGGATACCCTCCGTGCATGTAAGACCAGGGAGAAGATCTTCGAAAGATTGATTTGGGTGGGGATGAATAAGGAAATATGGATAAGGTTACGTAGCTATCAACTATGTGCCATGAGTGAACCTGGCCAAAATAGCAGGATTGGCTATCTAGCCTCAAAACCAGTAGACAAAACTTTTATAGGATGTAAGTCAATTTTGTTGGCCCACTGCCTAGATCTAAAAAAGGGAAAAAATATGTATTAGCATCTGTGGATGCCTTTATGAGGCTTGTCAGGTTATTACCTATTCAGGGAGCAACCACACAGATGGTCATACGAAAGTTACAAGGTATATTCAGGACCTTTGGGCCACCACAAACCACGGTTACAGATAATGCTGCCACTGTTACTGGAGATCGGTGTAGATAGTTCTTCCTTGGGATGGGTATTTACCACATAACTACAATCCCCTATTGCTCAATGCCCTGACTGTCAATGACATTTAACATCAACCAACATGAAAGCCAATCAGTCCACACCCACTGGGTTGCTTCTGGGATATCAGTTGGCCACTCCACTGTGCAATTTATGGTCCACCGAGGACTTTTTACCTGAAGGCAAGGATGTACAGCAGGTAACTGCACAGAGGAAGTATGCCAGGAGGAATATGAAGGAGGCATATAGAAAGCAACCCATGCGATACAACAAGGGGTGACAGCCCAACTCTTTTAAGGTCAGGCACACAATCTGGGTCCATATTTTCAAGGGCTGCTTAAGGCTTCAGACAAGATTGCCTAGAAATTGCTACCCCAGTTTAAGGGGTCCTTTGAGATTCAGAAGTTCCTGACATCAGTTACCATCTGTCTAAAGAACCAGGAAACAGGTAAAGAGGTACAGGCTTATTTGTCTCAGATAAAGCTGGGGCCTGGGGGCTGAAGAATGACATCCTTCCCTTCTCTTAGAGGGGTGGGTCGCTGAATCAAAAGGTCGGTGGTTGTGGGAGTGGGGGGAGGGGGGGGGGTCAAAGAGGGGTGGGAGGGGATGGGTATATGCCATGTACAGCACTATGAGTTTACATTGGTGCTAGCCACCTAAGTTTGTCATGCTTTCTCTCGGTGGTGAGTTGGCACCTCGTGGGGTAGCAGGACATTAGTGGGAGAAAGAAGACTGGTAGTGGTGCAAGGAGTAAGTGAGCAGCAGATACAGTGGAGTGCAGGAGTTGTGTCATGTACAAGAAAGTATTGTACCAGAATATTGTAACACAAGTACAGCCCGCCACCTGGACATGAAGATTGCTTCTGGATAATTGCTTGGCCAATGTTACCACCTGGTTCATTTTCAGTCCACTTGTCTGCAGCGTAAGGCTTATTGATGACTGATTTGCTTCTTGTGGTATTCAAATTATGTACCCCATGGCAGACTGGTTTTGAGGGTGCTTATTAATGAACAAGAATAAAGTTCTGCGTGCCTTGTTGTTTGAGCAGGTTGCATGTGGTATACTGAAATTAACTAGTGTTCACAAACTACCTTTGCAGCCTGTCGCTGTTTACAGAAGTGCCTGTGTTTATGCATTTTGCGTCACTGGTATGTAATACTGCCCTATTGCAGCTGCAACCTGAGATGTTGTTGACGTCTGTTTTATTTTGATTCAATATGATGGTACAATCTCTATTCAAGGACTGAATGTAAGGTGAGTGCTGCCAGGGATCCAAACCTACATAAAGTAAAGGGAAGCAACTGTTACTTATATAAGTAAGTTATCACCTCTCTGTCACAGCCTGTCCCTGATTGTTTGGGACTTGGAAAGTATTGGTTCCTAAGATATTGTGTTGCTTCAGTGTAAAGTCAAAATACAACAATTACAGCTTCCAGATACCATATTGTGTCTGCTCTGATAAATGCCTGTACTGGACAGAGAGCTGCATAGTAGTTCATAATTTTTTTTATATGTTATGTTTGTTCTAATGTGTGTGCCCTGATATTCTTACTTGTATATTTTTAGGCGCAATTACTGATAAAGTGGTTGATAGAGCTCCTAACAATATTTTGAGGACACTGAAGTAAATGTTACTAAGATTATCAAGGAAATCCCTTCACCTGGTTTCATATATGATAAGAATCATATGTTGCCTTTGGTGGCTTGTGTGCAGGGTGGCCTACTTGTGTAATAAAATGGATTTTGACATATGTCATTGAACTCAATCAAATGCTCCATTTGCATTCCTGTCTGATGTTTCCATTAACGTGTTTCAAAATAATGGAACATTTAAAATGGAACAAAACCTTGAGGCCACTCCTTAAAAAGCTGAAAATCCTCCCTCTTTAACATATCTGTCTGTATGAGAAAACTGTTTTTGTGAAAAAATATGCAATGGAAAATTCCACTCTCTTTCAAAGAGAAGAAAAGATTGACTTCCACTGTCGAAAAAGGAATCTTTCATACAGAGGTAGTGAACATCAACCTAAATAAAAAGTGACTCCTGCATTGTGGGAAAGTTAATTATAATGAGCATCCCCCAAAAATTAAACCAATAAATATCCTGTCAAAGTTCAGGTAAGCTGCTAAGGTATATTTGATTCACCACTGCTTCTATAGTCTGCATGAGTCCCTTCAGTTAGTACTTTGAAAATGTGTGTTGTGTACCTTAGTGATATAAATGTTAGTAGCCCTTATGCATCTCTATGGCCTATCATATAATTGGTGCTGTAATACAAATATCAATCTACTTACACAGTATATACTCTTGCTGCTATCAGTTTGTAATCTCTTTCTACTTCTAGAATATATGCTCTATATATTGTTACTTAATGCCCATTTAATGAAAAAATAATGTAATTAATGTAAATGTAAGTCATGTAATATTATATTTTGTTATACATCAAATTATCCTACATCAGACTGTACCATATGTGTACTATATGATAAATATCTAATCTAATCTAATAATTACAAAAGATCCATAACGAGGAGATCCTCTAGGACGTAAAACATGTTAGGAAAGAAGCATACATAATAAACACTTACAAAGAAAAAAACAGATATCCTGATGTACCTTCCACAGATCCCAAGGGAAATTGTCCTCATGGATGCGGAATAAACCAAAAACAATTTTAAACATATTTTTATTGAAAAGATAATAGCAAATTTGTCACAAAGCATGTATGTATTCAATACATTAAGGTGCATATGTTAATTCTGTAGCCATGCATCATTAAATAGGCACTCAGTTTTAAGGTCGTGTAAGCTCTATGGGTATCATAGCAACTGAGTTAAATGTGTATCATGAATATCTTGTTTCAAAGGAAAACAAAGCCACTACAGTAATATGACATGAATGTGTTAATGATAAAAGTTCTTTTCATATATCATGGGTTGTATCACCAGTCAGATCACTTCAGTGCAGAATGTAACTCATAAATTCAATGCAGAATTACATCAGCCAAAGAAAAGATGTACCATTGGATTCCATTCAATGGGATGGCTTCAGTCCAGTAAACATTCTGTTTGAAAATGATCCAATCACTAAATATTGCATAATTAGCCTTTGGCTAAGGCCTTTTCCATTCTATCCTTTTGCCCTTGAGCATTAGCCCATCATGAGATGCAGGAAGACTATGTGGCATTAAGAAGGTAGCTGATGGGCAATGGTAGGCTTAAGAGTTGATTCAGTCTTTGATGTAAGCATTGACAGTATAGTCAGTAAGAGCATTTCTCACAAAATCAAAATCTAACTTCTATTGCAGATTCCATTTGTAAGCTGGCAAAAAATTTCAGTACAGTATACATTCGAACACAGACTATCACTTTATTTGGAGAGAACATTGCTCACAAAATTCAGAAGTCTAAGTTTGTTTCCTAGCACAGCCGTAGTTGTAAAGTGAAAGGAGAGTTGTCTGAAACCCAGACAGTTGTTCACTTTACTAAAGAGTAAAGTATTCCTTTCATTACTATAAATAACTTATTAAAGGAGTTAAATATGAAGGTTTCAGCAGGGTGAATATTAGTGTTTTTTCCTCAAGCATTTAAGCATTTAAGCTGTGTTGCACTGTTGGATATGTGTGGAGATTGCCATACAGTAGTCAGACATCGAGTAGTATGTCTACTAAGTGAGCTCTATTTACACTGGGGTGATTGTAGAGAGAACTGAATGGGGCACTCAGTGCAAGGGAACTGCTGAACAGAAGGCAAAGATTTGGGCACTTCAGACTTTATTACACTTTGTAGAATTTGAAGTAGATAGACTGGATGAGGAAAAAGATCATGGGAACTGGGTGCAGGTAAAAATTAATGAGTGAAAGAGAAACAGCTCTGCCACTTCATCTACATTTGAGTTAACAGTATCTACAGTGCTTGACATCTGCTAAGGAGCAAATGACATGTGCTAACGAACAACTGTGTATTGCTGCAGAACAACCAGGAATTGCTACAGAATACCCAACCAATGATAGCAAAAGGAAATGTAGAGGATGAGCTGTATTAAATGCAGAAAAGCCTGTGCATCAGTGCTCTCTATGCAACTGACAGTTCATGCTGTACTGTGTTTGACAAAGGTTGATGTGGAACTGATTAGTGTGGCATTCAGTGTGGTACAGTAGCATACCTGTAAGTCATCATTTGAGTGCTTACAATTGTGAAGGAGTGCATGGATGGCTCAAAGCAGCTCAAAATATCACTACTGTAGCTGCACTAATGGGTGTTTACAAAAGTGTTGGCTTGTGATTTGAAAGGGTTGTTGATGGTGAAAATGCTCTGTGAAAGCATGACAGTGGTAGGAGATGGACCACCACACTTCAAGAGGATTGATATGTAGCCCTAGTGGTGACAAGCAACAGACTTCTTACCCATGGCACATCACTGCAGACCTTCCAACCACACACACCTCAGCCAGAACCATTTCATGATCATAAAATCAGGCTGATTTGTATTGCCTCTTAAATGCATCTCACTCCAATCATATCATCATCAAGAAAGAGTTCATTGGTGTAGAGATCATGTTGGTCGGGGTCAGCAACAGTGATCCAGAATGATGTTCTCTGATGAATCCTGCTTTGCCATGGCAGGTGATTCTTTACACCATTTAGTGTGGAGGGAGAGGAGAACATGCTCCATGACACAGAATGTTCATGAACATCATCGGTATGGCTTAGGTACAATGGTGTGGGCAGTTGTTATGCCAAATAGTGAAACACTGCTACATATCTTTGTGTGAGGTACTGTTACAGAGCATTAGTATTGCAGGGAGATTATTCAGGTTCATGAGCATCAGTTTAGAAGTGTGATAGATACTCACTTTCTGTTTGATGGACAATAAAAGCCCCCGCAGGACCACTGAGGTTTTGGACACGCTGGAAAGTGAAGCTATTGAACATGTGGTATGACCCGTATACTAAATGCCAATAGAGCATGCCTGTGATGCTCATGGCAGAAATGTTTCTCAATGCACGAGGGAACTTGTTTCTGCCATGTTTGAGTCCATTTTGTGGAGTACATTCGTACTGATGTTAATAATAGCTAGTGTTCTGTTAACCACAACACAGCTCACCGTATTTCAAAGAAAATTAGGGGCCACTATTAGACGACACAATATGTGTATGAGAATGAAGTGACCCATTCTTCTGTGCTGCTCGTGCGACTGGGATCCCGACTGGGTCAGGTTAAAGAAATACATCGGAGCATTTCAGTGGCTTGCTGCGACATTTATTACCTTGAGGTAAGTATTTTGCAGGTGCCTTCATATAATTCAATGGGAATGCCTGGAGGGAAGACATTCTTTTTGCAATGCTCTACAGAGGAAATTTAGAGAACCAGCATTTGTGGCCAACTGCAGAACGATTCTGCTGCAACCGATGTAAGGTTCATACATTTTTCCCTCGTTCTTTTTTGCAAGTGGAACAGTAAAGGAAATGACTAGTCACATTATCTGGGTACCTTCTGCCGAGCACCGTGCGGTGGCTCGTGGAGTACTCCGTAGTGGTAAAATATGGCACACCGGATTCCACTTCTTTGACAGGGCACGGTGTTTCCACGAAAGGCGGGTGGATTTTCTGTTTAATTGCGCGGTTGTCGACACGTGGGCGAAACTACTAACAGTATACTAGTTGCTTTTCTTCATAGAGCACTGTCAGCTCCACCGTGCCTCTTCTTCAGTGTTCAGCCCTGAGGTCATTTTGCAGCAGCGTGCACCCCGAGCGTTGTGCGCTCGACGTTTCAACTTCTGAATCGCTTATTGTACAAAATCTGAGATTCGACAGATAGCCTCGAGAGACGTTTTGAAAGTGATCACGGTCTGACATTAAAAAAATGGTTTCTTGGTTTTCTTCTCGTCTGAAACTGATCCTGGAAACGGGCAGTTAATCTCATTATCGTTGAGTTTTTTGGCACTGTGGTGCCTGGATATTTCCCACATAGTACCTGCGTGCCTGCATACGACTGATTGGCAGAATTCTGTTTAGTAATGAAAACCGGCTTTCGTGGGAAAATGGCACGTTTACCAGGTTCGATTGATGGAGGACATCGAAAGGGAATAGACGTTTTTCGTCGTGGCGAGACCTTTTTACGAAATTTCAGTCACCAACTTTCTCTTCCGAATGCGAAAATATTTTGTTGAGCCCAACCTACATAGGTAGGACTGATCATCAAAATAAAATAAGAGAAATCAGAGCTCGAACAGAAAGGTTTAGGTGTTCGTTTTTCCCGCTCGCTGTTCGGGAGTGGAATAGTAGAGAGATAGTATGATTGTGGTTTGATGAACCCTCTGCCAAGCACTTAAATGTGAATTGCAGAGTAGTCATGTAGATGTAGATGTAGATGAACACCCCCATCCCAAAACTATGCAAGAAATGAAAATCACCTTGAGAGAGGAGTGGAACAATATCCCCTAAGGACCCCTCAACAGTTTGGTAGCTGGTATGAGCAGCAGGCACAAAATATGCATTAGCGCCCATACAGGACATATTCCTTACTAAGAGTATGATGTCGACCTTTATGTTTGGAGTGTGACCTGTGTCAAACATTAACATTATTTATGTCTGTTAACCTGCTTTCCCATGTACAGACATCTGAACCATTTTCTGTTATAAAAATATCACTCCATCTCTATTATGTATGTACTGAGTTTCAGATTGTCCATCAGTGCATGTAGGTATTCTTGTTCAGCAATGTCTCCGTTCCTTAGCAACTATCAAGCAGTGTAATAAATTTGACATGTTACCTGAAGTAGGAGGAGAAGGACCTCATCCAGCTGTAGGTCACATTAGGGTGCAGTGGACTTCTGGCAAAGAAATTAAGTGTTGGCTGGTACCAAAAGGAAGTAAGAGGAAGAGAGTCTCACTAATAGGTGGTAACCATTGGAGTGGCATAGGCCAGGTAGCAGAGGACAAATCAGGAACAGGGTACCTGGTTGCAAGTATTGTGAATCGAAATGCTAACCTTAGCCAGGTGACAGAGAACATAGGAAATTTTTGTTAAGGTTTTGACAAAGAGGATCAGGTTTCACAGTAAGTGAAGCAGGGAACATCCTGGCTAAAGACGAATTGCAGTTTTAGGAGGACCTGGATGAAAAAGGAGTAGCAACTACACTCTTGGAAATGGAAAAAAGAACACATTGACACTGGTGTGTTAGACCCACCATACTTGCTCCGGACACTGCGAGAGGGCTGTACAAGCAATGATCACACGCACGGCACAGCGGACACACCAGGAACCGCGGTGTTGGCCGTTGAATGGCGCTAGCTGCGCAGCATTTGTGCACCGCCGCCGTCAGTGTTAGCCAGTTTGCCGTGGCATACGGAGCTCCATCGCAGTCTTTAACACTGGTAGCATGCCACGACAGTGTGGACGTGAACCCAATGTGCAGTTGACGGACTTTGAGCGAGGGCGTATATAGTGGGCATGCGGGAGGCTGGGTGGACGTACCGCCGAATTGCTCAACACGTGGGGCGTGAGGTCTCCACAGTACATCAATGTTGTCGCCAGTGGTCGGCGGAAGGTGCACGTGCCCGTCGACCTGGGACCGGACTGCAGCGACTCACGGATGCACGCCAAGACCGTAGGATCCTACGCAGTGCCGTAGGGGACCGCACCGCCACTTCCCAGCAAATTAGGGACACTGTTGCTCCTGGGGTATCGGCGAGGACCATTCGCAACCGTCTCCATGAAGCTGGGCTACGGTCCCGCACAGCGTTAGGCCGTCTTCCGATCACGCCCCAACATCGTGCAGCCCGCCTCCAGTGGTGTCGCGACAGGCGTGAATGGAGGGACGAATGGAGACGTGTCGTCTTCAGCGATGAGAGTCGCTTCTGCCTTGGTGCCAATGATGGTCATATGCGTGTTTGGTGCCGTGCAAGTGAGCGCCACAATCAGGACTGTATATGACTGAGGCACACAGGGCCAACATCCAGCATCATGGTGTGGGGAGCGATCTCCTACACTTGGCCGTACACCTCTGGTGATCGTCGAGGGGACACTGAATAGTGAACGGTACATCCAAACCGTCATCGAACCCATCGTTCTACCATTGCTAGACAAGCAAGGGAACTTGCTGTTC
This sequence comes from Schistocerca gregaria, assembly GCF_023897955.1. Classification (NCBI taxonomy): domain Eukaryota; kingdom Metazoa; phylum Arthropoda; class Insecta; order Orthoptera; family Acrididae; genus Schistocerca; species Schistocerca gregaria. Next base: position 296,527,478 of record NC_064931.1, read on the forward strand.
CAACAGGACAATGCACGTCCGCATGTATCCCGTGCCACCCAACGTGCTCTAGAAGGTGTAAGTCAGCTACCCTGGCCAGCAAGATCTCCGGATCTGTCCCCCATTGAGCATGTTTGGGACTGGATGAAGCGTCGTCTCACGCGGTCTGCACGTCCAGCACGAACGCTGGTCCAACTGAGGCGCCAGGTGGAAATGGCATGGCAAGCCGTTCCACAGGACTACATCCAGCATCTCTACGATCGTCTCCATGGGAGAATAGCAGCCTGCATTGCTGCGAAAGGTGGATATACACTGTACTAGTGCCGACATTGTGCATGCTCTGTTGCCTGTGTCTATGTGCCTGTGGTTCTGTCAGTGTGATCATGTGATGTATCTGACCCCTGGAATGTGTCAATAAAGTTCCCCCTTCCTGGGACAATGAATTCACGGTGTTCTTATTTCAATTTCCAGGAGTGTATATACACAATGGTGAGGTTTGTGGAGGTCCTACAGCACCCTGAACAACACTGTATTAACATTATGGTGAGCTGCATGAAGACAGAGTCAAGCAGGATGTTGCTGGCTGAAATGAAATTGCTCATGATGGCAGTGCCTGTTGCTACAACTGGGAGATGGGGATGTAAGAGATGATACCTACACCTGCATAAGAGAGTTAAAGGTAGTTGGCCAAGCTTCTTGCAGAAAATGTATGCATACATCCCCCCCCCCCCCCCCCCCCACACACACACACACAAACACACACCATCAAACAAAGTAATATTCCTGTGGTCAGTGGTGTCAGAGAGGTACCTATTTTAGGTCAGAATTGTATTTCAGGCACCCTGTTGTGAAAGAAATTAACTTAACAGAAGAGTCCCAGAAAATACTTAACAATGCACAGAAAAGTGAGGCTAGCTTATTTCATCAGAATATTAGAGGACTGAGTAAGAAAGTAGGAGGGCTTCTTGTCTGTTTAGAAAATGAAAAGGGCTATGAAAATAATCAGTTTTTGACAACATAATACAATTGGATAGAGTAAAAATCTACTCACCAAGTGGCAGGAGAACTCACAAATAAAAGAAAGTTATACTTATGCAAGCTTTTGGAGCCAGCTGCTCACTCTTCCATCAGAAGAGAAAGGAATAGTGGTGAAAGAAAAAGATGGGAGAGATTTAGCAAAAAGGGTAGATTTTGGAAAGACTTATCAGATGGTACATCTCCCCTTGATCTGCAGTTCCAGGTGACTTTTCTGATATCTACCTCTTTTCCTAAACCTCTCCAGTCATTTCCTTTCACCCCTCTTCCTTCTCTTTCTGCCAGAGGAAGGAGCCACTGGCTCTGAAAGCTTGTGTAAGTATAGCCTCTTTTTATGTGTGTGTTTTGCTGCCACTTGGTGAGTAGACCTTTTATCTGCCCAATTACATCATAGAGGGTTATGAAAAGATAGACATCCTGTGCCTATCTGAGCACTGTATAACTGCAGGGTTAGAGAAGTTAAATATAAAATATTAAACTCTGTCATCTTATTCATGCAGAACCAATATGCAAAGAGCCAGAGTGTTTACATATATTAAGACATAACAAAAGTTCAAAAACGTTGTGACAAGTAGATTCTGTAGTGATCAGCATATACAAGTGTGTGCTTGTGGATCACTACTGAAAAATAATTCACTTTTAATTGTAACTCTATATAGATCTACACTGGGTAAATTTGAACTATTTGTGAGGAATTTGGATTCCTTACTATGCTATCTGTCAGGCAGAAGCAACCAGTTAGTAGTCTACAGTTATGTCAGTGTACATTTTCTAAAGAAATCTGAGAGGAAAAATGATCTGGAAAACTTATTTGGATCCCACAATTTAATCTCAATAGTTAACTTTCAAACATGGGTAGATAAAGGCAGTTGGACCCTAATTGATAATGTTTTCTTTGATGAAGCACAAATCAAAAAAATAACTCTACACTCAGTAACAAATGCTTTCTCTGGTCATCAAGCATGTTAGTTGGGGTAACAATATTATGAAAAGAATATTTGCTACTCACCATATAGTGGAGATGCTGAGTTGCAGATAGGCACAACAAAAAGACTGTCACAAAATAAGCTTTCAGCCAACAAGGTCTTTGTCAACAATAGACAAAGTCACACACACTCACGCAAACGCAACTCACACACATATGACCATAGTCTCTGGCAACTGTGATCATGTGTGTGTGAGTTGCATTTCTTTGTTGTGCCTATCTGCAACTAAGCATCTTCAATAGATAGTGAGTAGCAACTATCCTTTTCACAGTATTGTTACATTCCATCCTGGGTTTTCTATTGTTTATTAGTTAGGATAAATAAAATAGTGCCCTACAGCACTGATACTCTTCATTGGAATTCAGTGAGAATCATTATTGATGCCTGAACAAATACTTTTAATAATAGTTTACAGGAGAGGACCTAGGATGAATTTTATAATGATTCAAATATTGAGATAAAAATTAATCTAGTCCATGATAAATTCATATCATTATTTGAAAAAAAAGCTTTCCACAATAGCTAAACAAAAAGGACATTAAACAGCTAAGTAAAAACCATGGATCAATAGAGAGATTAAAGTATCTTGTTATAGGAAAAGGGAAACATATCTGCTGGAAATAATAATAGATCAGAGATCCTTCAGAAGCTGCACACTGTAAAAACTACTCAAAGTTACTAAGAAAAGTTATTAACAAATTAAGGAACATGCACATTATGTCAGAAACCAGTACTTTTGGTGACAGACTTATGGCTATATGGAAAGTAGTGAAATAAGAGACGATACAGGTGGCCAAAGAACTGGATAACAGCAGGGCTAGATTAACCCTCAAGCAGGCATGCTGTTTTTCATAACACACATTGGTGTGCTGCACTTTTTGTACACATGTAAAGAATAACTGTCATCGCGTTACCAAGGTAAACATGTATGAGTACAGTTTAATCTTTGTTTAATTAAACAATGAAAATCTAACGTTACATAACATGAGTTAAAGCAATGTTTTGTTAAACAATAATGAAATAAAGTTTCATTATAGCATTCTGTTGCCATGGACTGATGTTAGCAAGGCAGTAATGAATCACTCAAAGTATTGAACAGTATTGCTGCATCAGATCCCAGTTAGCTGCTTGCCTAATTACTAATTGGCTCATAGACAACTGCCACATTGTGGGGTTGTGATGCTAGTTTGTAATCTATGTCACTTTCTTGCACAGATAGTAATTTTTTTCACCTATCTCCCTTTGTATTTCATATTACTGTTGCTCACTTGGACGTATGACAACACAATTATCACTGTGTTAGCTAAAGCAATAATGAAGGAACAGGTATAGGGTCACTACAGTGAAACAACAATGGAACCGAGGAAAACCATTTTATTAGGGGCTTGGGTACTTTATACACAGATGCACCCACTCAAAGGTTAAATTGAAGTGCTATTCATGATGAGTCACAGGTAGCAAATGTATTTAACAATCATTTCATTAATAAAGTAGAAAATAGGAAGACAAACACTCAAGGGAAAAATCACTCCTAGATAATAAGACTTGTCTTATCTGAAATATGTAATGCATTTCCAGAGAGAGTGAAATGTGCCATTGTTAAACCCCTCTATGAGAAAGGTGATAGGAAATATGTCAATAATTACTGACATTTTTGTCTGCTAACATCACTTTACAAAATTTATGAGCAAGTGATCTATTCTAGAATAGTATCCCACAATGATATCCTCAGTAAATCACAGTTTAGATTGCAGAAGAGCTGCTATATTGGAAATGCCAAATTTTACAAGCATTAAATAACAAAATAGTACCAGTTGGTATTTTATGTGACCAATGTAAAGAATTTGACTGTGTGATTCACAATATTCTCCTAAATAAACTGAGGTTTCGTGGAATCAGTGATATAGCCAACCAAAGGATAATGTCATAACTAAAAAAACAAAGAATGCATAAAATTGTACTTAGTGATTCAATCAATGTGACCACAGAGACTCCTCTGTCTGAGGAGAAATCACTTTTGTGATTACCCGCAGCTCAATCTTAGCTCCAACACTGTTCCTCATATATGTAAGGAACTCATGTCTAATATACAACATGCAGATTTAGTTCCTTCTGCAGATGACATAAGTATTGTAATCAATCCAAGTATACCTGTAGCAATGGAAGAAATGGTAAACCATATTCTTAATCGAGCCACTGACAAATTTATGTAAATGGTCTCACTCTCAGTTTTAAGAATACATCTAAATTTTAATTAGGGTGCCAAGACATATAGTATTGTAAAAGTTTCTTTGTCTTCCTGTTTATGGATTTACCCACTGCTTATTTAAATTAATTTTTGACTTTGTCTGTTTACTGCACTGTGCTTATTTGGTGTCATCATTAAAAACTGGATCCAAGTGTGAACATATTTGTTCCCGTATTCAAAGCCCCATGCCAGTGGAATGTCTGACACTGGTGTTGATCCAAAAAACATTAGACTTTGCCTTAGTGGAGGTAAGGGTAAAGCTGGTGATGGAAGCAGAGTTGGACAACTAACAGAGCTCACACTAGCTAACAGAAGCCACACCAAAGAGTAAAAACACATGCTGAAGAATGAAATTGGTATCGATAGTTGGGAAGCTGCCAAATGTCTGAATTTCTCAGATGACTACCAACAAAGACAGTAGACCATCAGTAGGACAACTGTACAAGACTTTATCTGTACACACTCTTGGGGAACAACATGAATATTGCTTACTTTCAGCCAACAAAATCCATACTGCCAAAAAAGAAATATTGTTGTCAGACATTTTGTGAAGGAATAAAGTAAGATCATTTCTGTGATGCCAGCCATGAAGAAAAGTCCAGATATAAACCCTGTAGACCATCTGTGGTTCAGACTACAGGACCTCATAACAGAGATCTTCTTATTGAATTACTTCAGGAGGAATGAAACTCAGTCATGCCTTGAAGAGGGTTTTACCAGATGAGATGATGAATTTCTTCATAATCAGGAACACCCTAATAAATACTGAAAAAGTCAGCAGATGACTGTCTAAATCATTCATTCATATGTTGAAATGAGCTTTTGTAAAAAAAATTATATGTTGCGAAAATGTTGTTAAAAAGCTTGAGGAAGAAACTTTCTGTCCACCATGTCATGTGTGAATGACAACAAACTGACAAGAACCAGTAGAACTAAAACTGAAAGTGACTAGTTTATGAACCAATAAAGATATTGAAAACCATTATGTCAAACAATAAAGAAACTGTAATTTCCTGGCAGATTAAAATTGTGTGCCAGACTGAGGCTTGAACTTGGGACTTGACCTGACATTCTGGGTGACTTTTCTGAACTTCTTCCAGTTCCTAAATCTCAACAGTACTTTTCCTTCATCCTTCCTCCTTCTCCTTCAGCCCTTCTGCCAGAAAGGACCACTGGCTCAAAAACTTGCATATTTAAATACTTTTATATGTTCATTCTCTTTCTGCCATTTGATAAGTATCTTTTATCTATCAAATTACATTATGTTTTCAAAAATTGGTTATTTTAATTGAAGTACAATTTTTTAATATGTGTGTTATATAAATATACATCTGTAATAAACTGTCTGTGTGTCTGTTTAAACTATCTGTAATAAACATTTTGATATACATAAAGACACACACAATATGGAAACACTACTAGCAAAAATCTCAAAATTTTCTTGACTCATTTAATGCAAGTTTCTACATGTTATATATTTTTATACACTTCATATTTTTAAATACAGTAGAACTTCTGAATAATGGACATCTATGAAAAAAATAAAAATGTACACTTCTAAGAAGCATCCATTATTCTGAAAAGGATAAAAATACAGTACATACAGTGTACTGCCGTATACTGCAAAGTAAATTATAGAAAATTTATCTTTATTTAAGTTCAGTACCACATTAAAAAATCCCCATACACTTATATATACAGTATTAAAATTTCTATCATGCATTTTGGAAGATTGGTTTAAAATAATCACATATTTATTGTGAACCAGAGAGTCATTTGTAATTGTCTTCTTAATATGTGTCCTTCTTCATCACTTTTCACTAAAAAGTAGTGCTTCTATTTTCTTACCTCTTCAACAGCCAGCATGCTTGAAAGTGGAGTTAAGTCAGTTTCAGTTACATCATCTTCATCCTGTTGTCCGTTCTTAATATTACCGTAACATCCTTCTCAATAATGCTCTTGTGTGACCTCACTTATGGTAGTTGATGCACTTTCTGTGAATGGTATGACATATGCCTCAGATCAAACATATTCTTCTACCAAAGCCTGAAGTTTGAGCTCATGTTCCTTGAGGTTGTTCTGCTCAACATCATCGTCAAAAGCTGAAGCAGGTGCATTAAAAATGAACCCTGCCTTCTTGAAAAAATTCCTGATCATAGTACGTGATGCTTACTTTAAGGCTGCAGAAATTCACAGACTTCTGCAGCCTACACCTAAATTTGTCATGCCAATCCTCAAATGCTTTGAAATCACTAAATCTTAACTCATTGCAATTACAAGTGCTTTCTTGCAGATCAGATGTCTGCTAACTGGGAAATTTTTGCTGTGAGCATGGCAGAACCATTGAAAAGTCAAATGGCAAACTTTTAAGCCTGACATATTGGGAAAATCTCATTTAATGGAAAGGTTATCATCTCCAGTCCATGATTTCAGAATGTCCTTTTTGTTTCTTAAAATGTCATTGAGAATGTTTGCAGGTGTCTGCAAAATCATTAGAAGCAAGGGAAACTAATAAGGCCGGAAGGGGGTGAAAAATCATACACTCTAGCTGAAAAAGAAAAATATAATCACCATACAAAAAAAGACAATACTAAAGAATTTGCCCCAGAATACAGCTCACAATATGTAAACCAACAAAAAAATTTACATAAAAGTACTTCATCAAAATATTCAATACTTTGAGAACAAAAAATTTGAAGCAGAAGTACTCCTGAGTGAAGTAAGACCAGACATATTATGCATAAGTGAACATGGACTAACTGAAAGTAAAACACATAATGTTGCAATAAAGGACTACAAACTAGCTAGTTACTTCTACAGATCTAAATATAAGGATGTTGGCATTTGTATATATATTAAAGCAGGTACTCTATCAAAGAATGTAAACAGTGAAGCTGCTACATTGCCCATAGCTAGAGAAAAAGACTTTGAAGTTACTGGTATAGTGGCAGAGTATTTTAGAGTGTTTTGTGTGTACAGGTCACCATGTGGCAATAATAGCATCTTTCTGAAAAAAATTGCTAGCTTACTGAGAATGAATATGAAGAGAAATCTTATTATATGTGGAGACTTCAACATTGACATGGGAAAAGACACAAAAATAAGACAGGATTTTGAAGAATTGTTAATACAGCATAACATGAAAGTAACAATAACTGCACCAACAAGAGTGCCTCACAAAGTGAGGCAGTTATTGACAACATAATTACTAATATGTGTAACTATGAGTCACATGTAGTTCATACAGAAATATCTGATCATCATGGACAACTAATCAGCTTTTGCAAGAGTAATGACACAGTATCAGAATCAAACCAAACAACCAAAGAAATTAGGATCATCAGTGAACAAAATATCAACATCTTTAGAACAATGTTAAGTAAGGAAACCTGAAATGAAACCCTACAGGCCCAGAGTGTAAATGAAAAATGTGATGCATTTATTTCAAGAATTAAGTACCATTTTAATGTAGTATTTCCCAAAGTGAAGAGACAAGAAAGGCAGCAAATTCAAACACAGTGGATTAGCAGTGAAATACTAGAACAGCAAAGGAAGCTTCAGGATGTGAGATGGATGGGCGAAGCTGAAAACTATAAAATGTTAAAAAAGAAGTATAGAAAAACAATAAGAGAAGCCAAAGCAAGAGCAATTGACGCCACCATAGTGAACTCAAAAAACAAGGCAAAGGCAGCTTGGAATGCAATCAGTGCTGAAAGAAAGGAAAAAGATGGGTAAAACAAAGAAGAAGGTATTAGGCCAATTAAAATAGACAACACAGTGGTCACAGATGGTATGGAAATAGCAAACATATTGAATAATAACTATATCAGTGTAGTAGAAAACTTAAAATTGGAAAGAAATAGTCAAAAACAGAAGGGTATTAAGGTACCAAAAAGATCATGCAGTACTATGTTCTTAAGAACAGTCACGGAAGATGAATTGTGGAAAACTATACAGAAACTGAAGTCCAAGAAATCAGCTGGTGATGATGAAATATCAAATCATGTAATAAAGCTGGTATGTGAGGAGATAATAACACCACTGTTGAACATAGCAAACTGTTCATTCAGAGATGCAATTTACCCAGAAAAACTGAAAATAACAAAGGTAGTGCCAGTGTACAAGAAAGGGTATAAGGATGATCCCAACAACTACAGACCAGTTTTGCTGATATCAGGTTTCTCAAAAATCCTATAAATGCTTAAGTATACCAGATTAGTTAACTATTTGGACAAACATAACATTCTCATACCCTCACAACATGGTTTCAGAAAGGGTAAATCTACAGAACCAGCAATTGTCAGTCTAACAGAATACATTTTACAGTTCTTAGATGAGAAAAAGGTTGTCTCTGCAATGTTTCTAGATCTTTCAAAGGCATTTGACACCATTGACTATGAAATGCTGATACAAGAATTAAGCAACTATGGCATTCAGGGGCAACCAGGTGAATGGGTAAAATCACAGTTGTGCAACCAAAAGCACTATGTTTCATTAGGAAACTCATACCAGTCACAAACCAAACCCATCAAATAAGGAGCGCCGCAGGGTTCGGTAATGGCGCCATTGTTATTTAATGTGTTTGTTAATGGTATAGGTGTTGAGGAGGAAGAAAAGAAAATATTGTATGCTGATGACATGACAATACTAAATAGTGACCAAAATATGGAACAGCTTGAGAGAAGAGCGTACATGTCTGCAAATGTCACAGCTCAATGGCTGTTGGAAAATGAACTGGCTATAAATCTAAAAAATACTATGTATGTAGTGTTTAAAAACAAGGAATAGGCTGTAGACATGGATTTAGAGGTTGATGGAACAAGGCTGGAAGAAGTAGAATCTGCTAGATTCTTAGGTATTCTTGTGGATAATGAACTGAAATGGAAAAAAACATATTAATAATGTCTGTAAGAAACTGAGCTCTGTCATTTTCTTAATGATGCAGCTATCACAGTATTCAGACAAGAACCTTCTGTGTAGAGTGTATCATGGACTTTTCGAACCATACTTACAGTATGGAGTGACTGTGTGGGAAAACTCAAACAAACAAGATACAAAACGAGTGTTCACATTACAAAAAAAAAAGCAATTAGGACCATTTTAAGAAGAAAGACCTCTGAAATGTGCAGAAACTGTTTCAAGAATTTAGGTATCTTAACTTTTTCATCAATATATATATATAATGTACATCACAAAAGGTAGTGAGGACTGGATTACAAATGCTAGTGTATACATACACGATACAAGAAGGAAGAATGAAGTATAGAGCATACCCCACCGACTGGCAATGCTAGAAAAAGGACCCCAGTACTCTGGTATAAGACTACTAAGAAGTCTGCCCAAAAACCTGCAAGATAGTGTACCTCACAATGACTTTCCAAAGAAACTTACAGACTATCTCTTTGAAAGAGAGCATTCCATTGTTGCAGAATACTTACGCCATTAAATTCGTATATATTGTTATTCATTATCAGTGATGTAAAAATGTAAGCTAAAGGTGTAGAAAAATAAGTGATAATGAATATTAATACTTTGACATGTCCTATATTACACGTACATTTACTGTACACAATGTAATCTTACAGGATCAAATAAAATTCAATTCAATCTGTGCTTTTCCAACAGACAACCTCGTGGCCATTTCTCTGACAGTAATCATTTCCTTCTCATAAACATTGATGACCTCAATCATTTTATTCAGCATTAACCATTTCCATATTTGTGACATCTTAGCACTACGGTACAAAAGCTCTCTCACTTGAGGACAAAAACTTAGAAAACATTCAAATGCATGATGAGGATTGTTTCCATTTAATTTACAACCATTTTTTTTCTTTTATGCTGCCTGTTATTTGGAAGTTTTAATTGTTGCTGTGTGATATATTTCTTTTCCGGCATCCGTTAATGAGAATGTCCACTATATGGAAGAGTTTTACTATAGAGCAAATGTTATTTTTCAGGGGAATTTTGAAATGACTGACACTGGTAAGTGTCCATTATGGAAAGTTTTACTGTACGTGGTATGTTAATGTAACCCTTATATCAGTAGTACCAGTATCATTAATATATATGTTGTTTACTGCTGTTAAAAAAAATCTTAGAAAGTTCTTAACTAATTTACTTTAAATGGCACATGATAATCTAATAAATCTTCCCCCCATGAACCATAACCTTGCCGTTGGTGGTGAGGCTTGCGTGCCTCAGCGATACAGATAGCCGTACTGTAGGTGCAACCACAACGGAGGGGTATCTGTTGAGAGGCCAGACAAACGTGTGGTTCCTGAAGAGGGGCAGCAGCCTTTTCAGTAGTTGCAGGGGCAACAGTCTGGATGATTGACTGATCTGGCCTTGTAACAATAACCAAAACGGCCTTGCTGTGCTGGTACTGCGAACGGCTGAAAGCAAGGGGAAACTACGGCCGTAATTTTTCCCGAGGGCATGCAGCTTTAATGTCTGATTATATCATGATGGCGTCCTCTTGGGTAAAATATTCCGGACCATTCGGATCTCCGGGCAGGGACTACTCAAGAGGATGTCGTTATCAGGAGAAAGAAAACTGGCGTTCTACGAATTGGAGCGTGGAATGTTAGATCCCTTAATCGGGCAGGTAGGTTAGAAAATTTAAAAAGGGAAGTGGATAGGTTAAAGTTAGATATAGCGGGAATTAGTGAAGTTCGGTTGCAGTAGGAACAAGACTTTTGGTCAGGTGACTACAGAGTTATAAACACAAAATCAAATAGGGGTAATGCAGGAGTAGGTTTAATAATGAATAGGAAAATAGGAATGCGGGTAAGCTACTACAAACAGCATAGTGAACGCATTATTGTGGCCAAGATAGATACGAAGCCCATACCTACTACAGTAGTTCAAGTTTATATGCCAACTATCTCTGCAGATGACGAAGAAATTGAAGAAATGTATGATCAAATAAAAGAAATTATTCAGATAGTGAAGGGTGATGAAAATTTAATAGTCATGGGTGACTGGAATTTGGTAGTAGGAAAAGGGAGATAAGGAAACGTTGTAGGTGAATATGGACTGGGGCAAAGAAATGAAAGAGGAAGCCGCCTGGTAGAATTTTGCACAGCGCACAACTTAATCATAGCTAACACTTGGTTCAAGAATCATAAAAGAAGGCTGTATACATGGAAGAAGCCTGGAGATACTGACAGGTTTCAGATAGATTATATAATGGTAAGACAGAGATTTAGGAACCAGGTTTTAAATTGTAAGACATTTCCAGGGGCAGATGTGGACTCTGACCACAATCTATTGGTTATGACCTGTAGATTAAAACTAAATAAACTGCAAAAAGGTGGGAATTTAAGGAGATGGGACCTGGATAAAGTAAAAGAAACAGAGGTTGTACAGAGTTTCAGGGAGAGCATAAGGGAGCAATTGACAGGAATGGGGGAAAGAAATATGGTGGAAGAAGAATGGGTAGCTTTGAGGGATGAAGTAGTGAAGGCAGCAGAGGATCAAGTAGGTAAAAAGACGAGGGCTAGTAGAAATCCTTAGGTAACAGAAGAAATATTGAATTTAATTGATGAAAGGAGAAAATATAAAAATGTAGTAAATGAAGCAGGCAAAAAGGAATACAAACGTCTCAAAAATAAGATCGACAGAAAGTGCAAAATGGCTAAGCAGGGATGGCTAGAGGACAAATCTAAGGATGTAGAGGCTTATCTAACTAGGGATAATTTAGATACTGCCTACAGGAAAAATAAAGAGACCTTTGGAGATAAGAGAACCACTTGTATGAACATCAAGGGCTCAGATGGAAACCCAGTTCTAAGCAAAGAAGGGAAAGCAGAGAGGTGGAAGGAGTATATAGAGGGTCTATACAAGGCCGATGTACTTGCGGACAATATTATGGAAATGGAAGAGGATGTAGATGAAGATGAAATGGGACATACGATACTGTGTGAAGAGTTTGACAGAGCACTGAAAGACCTGAGTCAAAACAAGGCCCCCGGAGTAGACAACATTCCATTGGAACTACTGACGGCCTTGGGAGAACCAGTCCCGACAAAACTCTACCATCTGGTGAACAAGATGTATGAAACAGGCAAAATACCCTCAGACTTCAAGAAGAATATAATAATTACAATCCCAAAGAAAGCAGGTATTGACAGATGTGAAAATTACCGAACTATCAGTTTAATAAGTCACAGCTGCAAAATACTAATGCGAATTCTTTACAGACGAATGGTAAAACTAGTAGAAGCCGACCTCAGGGAGATCAGTTTGGATTCTGTAGAAAGGTTGGAACACGTGAAGCAATACTGACCCTACGACTTATCTTAGAAGCTACATTAAGGAAGGGCAAATCTACGTTTCTAGCATTTGTAGACTTATAGAAAGCTTTTGACAACGTTGATTGGAATACTCTCTTTCAAATTCTGAAAGTAGCAGGGGTAAAATGCAGGGAGCGAAAGGCTATTTACAATTTGTACAGAAACCAGATGGCAGATCTATGGAATCCAAACTGATCCTTCCCGAGGTCCGCATCTACCAGTTTTTCCATTTGTCTGTAAAGAATTCGCATTAGTATTTTGCAGCTGTGACTTATTAAACTGATAGTTCGGTAATTTTCACATCTGTCAGCACCTGCTTTAGTTTGGGATTGGAATTATTATATTCTTCTTGAAGTCTGAGGTTATTTCGCCTGTCTCATACATCTTGCTCACCAGCTGGTAGAGTTTTGTCATGACTGGCTCTCCCAAGGCCGTCAGTAGTTCTAATGGAATGTTGTCTACTCCGGGGGCCTTGTTTCGACTCAGGTCTTTCAGTGCTCTGTCAAACTCTTCATGCAGTATCTTATCTCCCATTTCGTCTTCATCTACATCCTCCTCCATTTCCATAATATTGTCCTCAAGTACATCGCCCTTGTATAAACCTTCTATATACTCTTTCCACCTTTCTGCCTTCCCTTATTTGCTTAGAACTGGGTTGCCATCTGAGCTCTTGATATTCATACACGTGGTTCTCTTCTCTCCAAAGGTCTCTTTAATTTTCCTGTAGGCAGTATCTATCTTACCCCTAGTGAGATAAGCTTCAACATCCTTACATTTGTCCTCTAGCCATCCCTGCTTAGCCATTTTGCACTTCCTGTCGATCTCATTTTCGAGACGTTTGTATTCCTTTTTGCCTGCTTCATTTACTGCATTTTTATATTTTCTCCTTTCATCAATTAAATTCAGTATTTCTTCTGATACCCAACCTCTGGTTCTTTCAGCTTATCCATATCCCATCTCCTTAAATTCCCACCTTTTTGCAGTTTCTTCAGTTTTAACCTACAGGTCATAACCAATAGATTGTGGTCAGAGTCCACATCTGCCCCTGGAAATGTCCTACAATTTAAAACCTGATTCCTAAATCTCTGCCTTACCATTATATAATCTATTTGATACCTTTTAGTATCTCCAGGATTCTATGCAAAATAAACATTCAGGATACTGTTCTGAAAGGTGCAGTAGCTGGAGAGATCACTCTCATACCCAGTATGCGAATTATCCCAACCTATTTACCCATTCATTTTAAGCAACTTCAGTTCCCAATCAAGGTTTCATTTTCAGTACCAACAATCTAGGCTATAGGTGTGTGTGTGTGAGAGAGAGAGAGGGGGGGGGAGGGGGGGGGAGAGGGGGGGGGAAGAGGGGGGGAAGGGATGTTGCACAGATTGGGTGAGGGGGGAGGGAGGTTATGGACAGAGAAAGGGAGGGGAGGAGATGGAGAGAGAGAGAAGGGAGTAGGTGATGGAAAGGGAGAGGAAGGGAGGATGTGGAGATGGACAGAATTGTGAATTTTTTTTTGTGAATTGTGTTTTATTCATCTCATGACGTACATTTGCAATCCATTTGGAGAGACATGTCAAAAATTTATAAAACAATTACAATGATTTTTACATTAATTAATGATAGCACTATAATAAATAACAACACTATAAGGATATTTCTTGGAACATGTAACACATTGTACCCAGCTCAAATTTCCAGATTGTCCTGCATGAATTCATCCACTGAGTAATAACACTTCATTGTCAGTACCTCATATAGCTTTCTTTTAAGTGAACCTAAATTCATCTGCATCAACTTGTTCCCTTTTAATTTATTAAAAATTTTCATTCCCATGTATTGAGGTCCCTGGGCAAACAGTCTGAGGCGGTGGGTGGGGAGCATAAAATTTTCTTTGTTTCTGGTATCATGTGAATGGACAAAATGGTTTCCCTCAAATAAGTCGCGTCTGGAGTACAAAAATATAATAATCTCATATATGTATAAGGATGGCAGAGTTAATATTTTGAGTTTCCTAAATAATGGTCGACATGGTTCTTTGTGATTGGCAGTGCACATATTTCGTATGATTTTTTTCTGTATTTTTAGTATCCGCACTATGTTTGTCGAGTTACCCCAAAAAACAATACCATACCTAATAATGGATTCAAAGTAGCTTGTATATGCTACTTTCCGCGTGTCAATGTCCGTTCCAGTTGATAATATTTGCATTGCAAATGCAAAGCTGCTCAATTTGTTTGCAAGGTATTCAATGTGTGCCTGCCACCTCAAATTTTCATCTACTTTTAGACCTAAGAATTTGACTGAGTCAACTTCTTCTATAACTTGGTTGTTGTGTACAATCTTAATTTGCTCACATTTTGACTGTTTGGTTTTGAACTGCATCACGTGAGTCTTAGATATGTTTAGATTCAGCCCATTTAGCTGAAACCAAGTTTCTAAGGTACTGAGGGTACTGATCACAGATTTGAGAATTTTTTCTGAATCCTGATCTTCAACTAAGACAGAAGTATCATCTGCGAACAGAACTGATGGGGAGCTGATATTTAATGGTAAGTCATTAACATAAAAGAGAAATAGGACTGGGCCTAATATGGAGCCTTGTGGAACACCCTGAGTAATTTTTTTCCAGTCAGAAAAATAATATGCGCCATTTGAAGAAATGCTAACTCTTTGCTTTCTGTTGGATAAGTAGGATTTAAGCCATTGTAGGGCACTGCCGCCAATGCCATACTTTTCAAGTTTGTAAACAAGCAATGCGTGGTTTACGGAATCGAATGCCTTTGTGAGGTCGCAGAAAATTCCTGCCACCTTATTTCTCTTGTCTAATGACGTACTTATTTTCTCAATGAAACTGTTAACTGCATCTACGGTGTTTTTCCCTTGCTGAAAACCAAATTGATTGTTTAGAATAACAGAATATTTTGCAATGAAGTTTTGGATTTGAGCAACAGCAAGTTTTTCAAATATTTTAGATAGGACTGGGAGAATTGAGATAGGACGATAATTTCCCATGATCTCTCTTGATCCCTTCTTGAAGAGTGGTTTGACTTCAGCATATTTCAGTACCTCTGGGAAACAGCCCTCTTCAAAACATTGATTTATTATCTGAGCTAGTGGGTTTGCAATTTTATTGTGTACCACTTTAGTAACTTTGGTGGGTATTCTATCCCAACCTGCAGATTTTTTGTTTCTTAATGTTAAAATAGCATTTTCTACATCCTCAAAAGAAACTTTTGAGAATTTTGTAAAGTTTTCAGAGTTTTTGCCTAGGCCAAAGGGATTTACTTTGTTGTGATAATCTGCTACATCTACATCAGATTTTGCTACATTTATAAAGAATTCATTAAAGTACTCTGGTATTTGAGTTGGATTTACAACAGTTTTTCCTTCAATGTCAATTTTTGGAATTTCTTGGTTACAGGCTTTAACACCTAACTCAGATTTAATGACTGACCACACAGCCTTTGTCTTATTTTTATGATTTAAAATTAACCTGTTGTTTGCCAGTTGTTTTGCTGCCTTGACAACTCTTTTAAATATGGTTTTATAGAGTCTAACATATTTAATGAAATTTATATCTTTATTATATTTTAGTTCTCTGTGCAGTTGCCTTTTCCTTACACTGGAAATTTTTATGCCCTGGGTAATCCACTTTACTGTATTTGTTATCTTATTGCTGCAGAGTCTAGGTGGAAATGTTTCATTAAAGTCTGCAAGAACTAGAAATTTTTGCATGCTACACTAATAAACATTGAGATGAACATAGGCTGTATTTTTTTAAAAAACTACAGTGTGCAGATTTTCAACTAAAGGACTCATTTATCTTTTTTCTATGATGAGGTTACTTAGCTGTGTTGCAGAGTGTGCTGTTAAGTAACACAGAGATAGTTGCAGCAATCGCAAATTAGTAAGTAAACTAAAGTAAAATCATATGGAATGAATGTCTGGGAGGCCCTGAAGGGCAGCTTCAACCATCTAATTGGAAAGTCTTCTCTCTCCTCTGTGCCTGCAGACATCTTATCTTTGTAAAGTATAAGAGCTGTAAGTGTTAGTCTAACTGTTAATTGTAGATGACTGTAATGGTGTGTGTAGTGTAGTGCATCATGTTCATGTTGGAGATGATAAGATGACAAGGCAGAGAGTGGAACCTGGTGCTGGCACATAATGAATAGCACCAAGGGGGCTGCTGAGCTTGATGTCCCCATCCAATGGATGGATTAAAGTCAACAGTGTCACATCCCCTCACTTCATGAGACACTGCAGAGAGATTTGGACTTGGTACAACCGCTCTTCCCCTTTATGACCAAACATTGGCAGTGAAAATTTCATCCACCACCAGGATTTGAAACAGCTTATGTCTGAGTTGAGCAGCACTGCACAAGTGTTAATTAGCAACCTGAGCTACAGAGTCAGGTTGCAAATTAGTAATAATGGATGACACTGCACTACTCAATCAGTATATTACAACAGTAGGTTAGTCAGACTAATGGCAAACAGATTATTTGGTAAATGTCATGCAATTGTGAAAGGCAAAACAACTTATTACAAGTTAACATTGGATGGCACTGCACAATTGTATGCTAAGAATACTAGTGATAAGAATATTAGCTTTCATCTTGACATTTAAAAAACAAATGGATATTACCTGCAAATAAGTATAGATAGTTAAGTGTGAACATGGAATCCTCCAGGGTATGTATGATTCATTCAATCAGTCATATATCATGTTCTGTAAATCCCATCATGAAGGTGAGCCTGCAGGACTTTGTAATGGGTAGTTACAGTTAACAGGCAAAAGCAGTAACTGCAAGCTACTTCTGTCAAATGTACTAACAAGATATTATGCCTGCAGCTATTCTACTTATGCTGATAATTATGGGATACATATGAAATTTTTCTATATAGGTATGTTTATGTGCAGTATGATTCAAAATGAGTGGAACAAAATGAAAGTATTCCTGTGTCTACAGTAATGACTTTATATCAGAAATACAACTGTAGACTGGAAGATTAATTCTCACAGTTCCTATGGACATTTGCAGAAGTCTGATGTGGGCTCCATTTGTGACATGGCACATGTCTACCTGGCACTGCATTTCTTGCCAGATCGATTCCAGCATAGCCTGCTCATAGGAATCGACTGCACTGGTAATCCAGTGTCTTATCTGCTCTAATTCTTGTGGAAATTGAGGTACATAAATCATGTCCTTCTCACATCCCAAAAGGAAAAAATCCATTGATGTAATGTCAGGTGAACTAAGGGACCACAACATGAATGGCACATAATTTGACCCAGCTTGATCAACCCAGTTTTGATGTTCACTGAGGTGACTTTGTACAAGCATATGCCAATATGCTGTCACTCCATCCTGCTGCAAAGTCAAGTTGAGATATGTCATGTCTGTAATGGTAGATTCTGTGAACAAGAAAGGACCAAAGTCCCAGCAGTTGGTTATGGTGCAGAAAATATTAAGTTTCAGAAGAATCACATTCAGGTTCCAGAGAGGTGTACTGGTATTGTGCAACCCATAATGTCAAATTATGCTTGTTCACTTTGCCACGTAAGTAAAATGAGGCTTTATCAGAAACCTTTCTGCAAACCCATCCACCTCCATTTGTGCTTGAAAATCAATCTGTAATTGTGTCCATTCTGATTTATCAGTTGCTTTTAGCACCTGGAACATTTGAATTTTGTAAACCTTGAATTACAGATATTTGTACAAAACACAACACACTGCTGGTTGTGATACATTCCCTTCTCTGGTGGTACAAATCATACATTTTCTGGTATTCCTTTTGTAGATCATACAGATGTTTTCAATCAATTCAGTCTTGATGGATGGCTGTCCTGTGGTTTTCTTCTTGCATATGCATTCTGTCTTCTTGAATGGCTTTGCCAGTCTAGCAGTGTTGTGATGGTGTGTGTCCACTTTACTGAACTGGGTCTGCATATTTCTTTGAACAACAATTATTGATGATTTTTTGTGTATTCTGTCACACAATATGCCTTTTCTGTCATGGATGCCACCATTTTGAATACTAACACCAGTGATGAACAACAGTACTGACTTTCCACTGTTTCATTGTTGCCATCCTAAACTGTGAGAATTAGCCTTTCAGTCTATATGTGTAGTTCTGAAATAAAGTCATTGCTGTAGTCTCAGTTTTGTCCCATTCATTTTGAATCACTATGCATATTAGGACAAAAGAACTACTTTGGAAGAAGCCACTGCTTTTCCTTGTATACAAGCCAGATGCTGTTTATACCTCATAAATAAAGCAAATAATTTATAAATTCAATGTTTAATACAAACATTAGAATTATGTAGATTTGCATCCTGGAGTTCAAATATTCTGATAAACTGTAGAAGTGTTGGCTAATGAGATATTATTTTACTTACCAAAAGCGAAAGTGCACAACATTATTCTAGCTTTTGAAACCATTAGATCCTTCCTCAGGGAGGAGATATGGGTAGATTGGGAAAGGTTAATCAGGAAGGACAGGTCACTCAAACCAACAGAATGACAGCAACCTGTAGTGACAAGAAAGGTTCACGAAGATACTTTTCAAGCATTGGCAACCTATCCCTCTCTCCTCCCCATGGAGGGACGTAATACTTACAAAAGCTGCAATATTGTTATGTACTTTTACTTCTATATTCTTGTACTGGCAGTACTAAATATTTTGCCCTCTGAAGATAATTTCTGTCCAGAAATTCTGTCTCATAATTTAATAATTTTCTTGACTTTATTTCCCTTTGGCTGTATTTAACAAAAGCCATTCTGAAGTATAAAGGCATTCTCGTCTAATGACAGTGTTTTAGTGCTGGAGTTTTACATTTAAGGGCAAAGATTTCTTGTTACAAATGTATTTTTGTTAACTGAAAAGCCACTTCCATTTTCCTTACCTTTGGTAAGTTAGCTTCTTCATCCAAAGGATTTGGTTGTATTATTTCACCTAGATATGTAAATTTTGCGGATTTCTTTATTCTTGTAAGGATTTTGAAGATCAATGTCACAATTCCACACAAACAGATTGGGTACATACATTTCTGTCCTTGGGGGAAAGGTTGGTACACTGAAGGGCCCATACTAGTAATATTGCCAAATCCAGATTAGCATGGTGATCCCATGAAGGTTAGGGAGAAGGTCAGGAAACATATCAGACAGGCTCATTTAAAAGTAGATTGTTGGATAATATTCTGCTATCACACATAGCTCTTAATCAGATGAAGAAACACGCACATTCTCTCTCTCTCTATCTCTCTCTCTCTCTCTCTCCCCTCTCTCCCTCTCTCACACTCACCACACACACACACACACACACACACACACACACACACACACACACACACATAGCCACTGTCATCTATAGGCACTGTGGCCCCATTGGGATGAGTAGCAACCTCAACTGGGATGGGTAGTGGGGCACAGAAGAGGTGTGGGCTGGTGGCTGGTGAGGGTGAGGGATAACATAGTAGATATTGTGGAAGACACTGTAGAGTGGGCAGAGACACGGTGGTGACAAGATGGTTGGTTGCAAGGTTCAGCATTGGGTGAGTTGTGCTGAGGGGAAAAGGAAGAGGAGAGAACCACAGAAAGGGAAAGGACTATGCAGGTGATTGGGGGGATGAGTGTGGGAGGGGAGAGGGGGACTGAAGACATGTGTGAGGCTGATGTGGGAGCAGAGAATGGGATAGAGGCAGCTGGAGGACAGGGACTATCTTTTTGATGGGACATTAAACACTGTTCATTACAGTAATGAGGGATATTTTTCCAGGAGAATTCCCACCTGTGCACTTTAGAGAAACTGGTAATGGGGATACAAATCAAGATGGTGTGGGCAGTGAAGCAGTCATTGAAGTTGTTGTGGTTGGCAGGAGAGCCAACCGTATGGTTAAAGGAGGCCGAAATGCACGCGTTTTAGCTCACGCAGGCTGGCGTGAGGTCTGGAACATAACAAGGGAATTAGAATTGAGAAAAATGGACGTAGCTGGTGGAATACTTAACTTTAATCCATTAACGGAGAATGTCGCTCTTTATGGTACATGATTCACAATATCAATAGTACAGATACTGGAGCCTTGCTAGGTCGTAGCAAATAACGTAGCTGACTATCGTCTCGGCAAATGAGAGCGTAGAAGTCAGTGACCCATCGCTAGCAAAGTCGGCTGTACAACTGGGGCGAGTGCTAGGAAGTCTCTCTAGACCTGCCGTGTGGCGGCGCTCGGTCTGCAATCACTGATAGTGGCGACACGCGTCCGACGTATACTACCGGACCGCAGCCGATTTAAAGGCTACCACCTAGCAAGTGTGGTGTCTGGCAGTGACACCACAGAAGTCAAGTACACTGAGTTGCACAGCATGCTCATTAACTGGCTGATGCAGCTGTCTCTTGGCCATTCATGCAGACAAACAGCTTTCTATTGGTCATTCCTGCATAAAATGCCACACAGTGGCTGCAGCTGACTTAGTAGACTACATGACTGATTTCACAGGTGTCTATGCCTTTCATAGGGTAGGGAATGCCTGTGACTGAACTAGAGCTGCTATTACTGGGAGGATGTAAGGGACAGGTGTCACACTTAGGTCCTTTACAGTGATGGACAGGAAATTTTTCTCATTTCGGGACATGATGAGAAGTAGTCAAAATCTTGGTGGAGTACATCACTTAGTTGCTACAGTCCTGGCTGGTGCTGAGTCAGAAGGGGGCACTCCTTTTGGGACTGGTCAGTAGGTATGTGGGGGATGGTAGGTCAAGGAAACAAAATGTGTAAGATCTGTTTCTGAACAAGGTGGGGAGGCTACTTTTGGCCTGCAAAGGCCTTAGCAAGACCCTCAGCATATTTTAAAAGGTACTACTCATTACTACAGATGGGATGAACATGCATGGTTAGGTTGTATGGAAGGGACTTCTTGGTTTGAAATGGGTGGCACATGTCAAAATGGAGGTATTGTAGGTGATTCATGGATGTGATATGGATAGAGGTACTGACATAGCCATTTGTGTGGTGGAGATGAATGTCAAGGAATGTGGCCTGAAGAGCTATGGAGGACCAGGTGAACAGAATGGGAAGGTGTTGAGATTATTGAGGAATGTGGATAGGTGTCCTCCCCATCAGTCTAGACCATGGAGACATCATTACTGAATCTGAACCAGGTAAGGGCTTTGGCATTGTGGGTGGCTAGGAAAGATTTCTCTATTAATCCCATAAATGGGTTATCATAGGGCAGTACTCTGTGGGTGCCCATGGCTGTACTGTGGATTTGTCTGTAGATGATGTCTTCAAAGGAAGAGTACTTGTGACTGAGGATACTATTGCTCATGATGACAAGGAAGGGGGTTGTAGGTTTGAAGTCAGTCAGGCATAGAGAAAGTTAGCATTCAGTGGTGACGAGGCCATGCTCATTGGGTATAAGGGTGTAGTGGGAGGTGGCATGAAAAGCAATGAGCAGGGTGCCAGTGGTATAGGGCTGGAAGGACAGAAACTGTGGAAAGTTGGTAGAGGATGATGATGATGTTTGGTTTGTGGGTTGCTCAACTGCATGGTCATCAGTGCCATTACAAAATCCCAATTTTTTACGCAGTCCAATTTTTCCACAGTCCAATTGAGTCACTGTCATAAATTACGATGAAATGATGAGAACAACACAAACAACCAGTCCCTGGACAGCAAAAATCACCAAACCAGTGGGGAATCGAACCCGGGTTGGTAGAGGAAATGGTTAGTGTCTTTTATATAGGAGAGTAAGTTACTGTCATATAGCTGTCATCAGAATCAGGCTGTATATATAAGGATAAGGGATAAGGGCACAGGATTATTTATATCAATATTAGTCATTTTTCTGTTCTATTCACTTCCTGTAAGGAGTGAGGGTGAACAAATATCAATATGCCTCAGTAGCCTATAGGACTTGACTTTTTTTTTATATTAGTCTCTTGTTTCCTATGTGAAATATATGATTCAGTAGTAAATCTGGTCAAAGTAGTCACATTGCTACTCTAGCAAAAGTCTTTGCATCATAGTAAAATTCTCTTCTACAATCTCACTGTTTCAGTGTTGGCCAGAAAATGTGTAGGCTTGCAACACACATTACAAATACAGCATATGATGCACATACATATTAATAAATGCATGCAGCATTGTATGTAATCACATTATCAAAAATTTTTACTGAATTTTATTGTTCTTCCATGGAAAAATGATGAAAGTATTGTCCTCTGGAGATGTGATACTGCACCAAAGTAAAATCTGTTATTCACTACAAATTTAATCAACAATCGTCAATCATTGTCTAAATAAACTAAATAAGAAATAGAAAAAGTTGCTTCTACACCAGGGATTACATTCCAAAAGCTATATATAATAAACACCTTTAACACTGCAATAGGATAACATCATCTTAATATGGTATTTGTAATTTTGCCATACTCTATCAACCAATACAGATGTTTTTATGTTCATAGAACCTATTGTCCCGTTAGGACACTACATTACTATTCTAATGCAGCTGTAGCCTTATAGGACAGTGGAGGCAAATACTAAAAAGTCTAGTGATCTAAAGACAAAAGTTTCCCACTAATTTTAACACTGACACATTTATATCTAATTTTTGATTAAAGATATGATAGTCAATGGCAAACAAATGGATGATATATTTGACAGACATTATTGAAGTTATTATGGGGCGCTCTAGCTTTTCTATCATCTAGAAACTTTAATCAGAGGCATCCCAGTTTGCAGTTACATATGGAAAATGATCAATGTAATTTTACAGTCAAATAACAACAATTAAAATTTCTTTGAATAGATATGCTAATGCAACAGAGACAACAATAAATTGTTGTATAAGTAGATATTCTTATTACTAATCTAAATAACTAACAAATGTAAAATATGTAGATGGTGAGATAAATGATATTAACTATGCTGTCTATGAAATAGTTCAAAACAGATTTCAGTCATCTGTCATGCCATTAAATTACATCTCCTTGATAGAGTAGAGAAGTTGGTGCAAACTGAGCAATCATTTACCAGAATAATGCAATGGGTATCTACATCTATCTCTACACCTATACTCTGCAATACACTTTGAAGTGCGTGACAGATGGCAGATGTTTCTAATTGTCCTATTCACATATGGAGCAGGAGAACGTTGATTGTTTAAATGCATTTGTGCATGCTAAAATTAATCTAATCTTCTCCTCACTCTGCATCCAAAAATACATCACTGAAAATATCTTCCTTTAGTAGATAAACTACTCCATAGAGGCAGTAACGTCAGCTTGCACTTTCACTACTCGA
Organism: Schistocerca gregaria; assembly: GCF_023897955.1. NCBI lineage: Eukaryota > Metazoa > Arthropoda > Insecta > Orthoptera > Acrididae > Schistocerca > Schistocerca gregaria. The sequence continues at coordinate 296,551,332 of NC_064931.1, forward strand.
ATGATTTTTCTAAATGACTGGAAGTGGATATGGCCCCAAGACAAAGTCATAGAAAATATGGAACTATCCACCTTCTACCATTTGCAATGTGCTATATGTTTTGATGACAATATGAGGACAAACAATCTGCAGTGTCATGTAAAAATTCCAAGAAATTGTACAGAAACATCAAACACATTAATTGAGCATGTACTGTCAAATACAGACAGACAAAACATTAAGATTGTGAATACTGTTGTTGCAAACCATTCTGGACAAACAATTAAACTGTGGGATGAGATGAAAGACGAAGGGAACACAGTGGCTGAATTTAAACAAATTTAACTTAGCAATTTGAGTTGGTTAGAAGTTTTGCTAAAAGCAGAAAAATGGGACGTTGTTTATAGAAGGAGCAGGATACAGAGGTATAGGTGTGTTTCTTTAATATATTAAAGCACAATATAAATGTAGCCTCTCTGAAAGCACACAAAACTACTAATGGTAAAAGAAACAAGAAATTGATTATCATGGTAATTAAATAGCCAGAAATGGACTGATTGAGTTTAATGAAAATGACCAGAAAGATAAAGGATAAGTCATTCATGTGGATTATAGGTGCAAGAAGAAAGCATGCACAATGATGATACAAGAAGCAAAGACTAACAACCAAAAACTAGAAACACAAATTTCTTCTGAAATCTCTATAACAGTCTAGAATCATATAAATGTACAGTAAAAAGTACCACATATCTTAAAAGATATAAATATAATACTGACAAGGCAGAGGAAAAAGTGAGACATCAACTAGGTATGTGTCATAGTTTCAATCAGCGCTATATAGACAGACATAGCACAACTCCAGTAATAAATATAGACTCTGAACAGAAGTCTGTAGCTAAGGTAGAATTTTCAAATTTTTTAGGTGTGTCCATTGATGAGAGGTTAAACTGGAAGCAACACATTGATGGTCTGCTGAAACGTTTGAGTTCGACTACGTATGCTATTAGGGTTATTGCAAATTTTGGTGATAATAATCTCAGTAAATTAGCTTACTATGCCTACTTTCATTCACTGCTTTCGTATGGTATCATATTCTGGGGTAATTCATCATTGAGTAGAAAAGTATTCATTGCTCAAAAACGTGTAATCAGAATAATTGCTGGAGCCCACCCACGGTCATCTTGCAGACATCTATTTAAGGATCTAGGGATCCTCACAGTAACCTCACAGTATATATATTCACTTATGAAATTTGTTGTTAATAATCCAGCCCAGTTCAAAAGTAATAGCAGTGTGCATAGCTATAACACCAGGAGAAAGGATGATCTTCACTATGCAGGGTTAAATCTGACTTTGGCACAGAAGGGGGTAAATTATGCTGCCACAAAAGTCTTTGGTCACCTACCAAACAGCATCAAAAGCCTGACAGATAGTCAACCAACATTTAAAAATAAATTAAAAGAATTTCTAAATGACAACTCCTTCTACTAATTGGCTGAATTTTTAGATATAAATTAAGGGAGGGAAAAAACTAACTTAAGCATTAGTGTCATGCAATATTTTGTGTAATGTAATATCTTGTACAGACATGTTTCATTAACCTGACACGTTCCACATCATTATGAAGTGTCGTATTCATGATCTATGGAACAAGTACTAATCTAATCTAATCTAGAGATAAAAAAAACTTCTAAAACATAGCTGTATCAAAGAATGTGGAAAGTCACAAAAGGGTGACTGAGAGTGTATAGGTGGTGAGCACCAAATTAGTATCAATTACTCATGTAGTAACTCTTACTTCTTTAGTCTGGACTACTTTAGAAAATTACTTCTGTGGTAATATACTCTTTCAGTGACTGCTGGAGAACTTAATTTCTATTTAGTTATTTAGTTGTAACTAAAGTAGTAATGCCTTTTTGGTAAGGAAGTAAGCTGATTCTACACGCAGCTGACATGTGCATTATGTTCCCTCTTGGAAAATATTGACTGTCAGCAGGAATTATTGTATGGCATTTGACATAATTTATGTTCAGCACTATAATTGTAGAAGCTAGAAAGTATTATTAAACTGAATTATTAAAACTGGAAAATATAAATGCTATTGTACTAACTAATGATAAGATCTGTGCATTATGAAAAAGAAATGTGCTATTAATGGATGAATCTATTGTTAACCCCACCATCTACAGCTACTAATGTCCTTTGCCGGTCGGTGACATTTATTAATTTAAGCGTTAGTTTGAGAGATAAGCTAGCAGCTATATGAAGGTAGCCAAGAAACATTCAGAAAACATACTTGTAAATTAAAATGAGCGGTTTGCTGAAATAACGAAAAAGTACAGTACTACTACTGGATTTAAGAAGCATGATGTAAACATGCTAAAATGGAAAAAGGATGCTTGGGAAAAAATACATGTTGAATACAATGCAGAAACTCTTACACCAAGATCACAAGAGCAGCTTAAAGTAATTGGGAAGGATGTGAACGTGAAAGCAAAGAAAATGAAAGCTAAATGTAACTGAGAACAATTGCAAACTGGCGGTGGAGTAGGTGAGATGATGATCAATGATATAAGCTAAATGGTTGTTGATATGATCCCATGAGTTTTTGAGAGGATAGCTGGAGTTAACGACAATGACACATCTGAAAATAATGTGATACTTTCAAGCCACTTTGATGATGATAACTGCTCTGAAGGTAGCAATGAAACTGCTGAAGGTGTAACTTTATCCCATAGTCATGAACCTTGGCCTGCATTCTCTGGTGGGAGCTTATCAGAAGATGCGCCCAGCAAAAGAAGGAGAGAACATATGGTTATAGTGAAGAACCGAGAGTTGTTGAAAAAAGAAGCCACATTTTATTCCATAAAAATGCATTTAATACAGGAGGAATATAATGCAAAAATGTTACTGATAGAAAAACAAAGAGAAATCATGGAAGAAGAGGTTAATCTTAAAATGGAAATTATGAATAAGTTCAAGAATGTAATGGAGCAAACTTCAGGTTCCAGTTCTGTAGCCAATGTGCTTGAGAAATTTGGGTTTTTGTGAATGAATAACAAGATATTCATATGTATAAAACACCTTTTATTTCCATGATATTTTTTTCAAATGGTTAACATGTTCTTTTTTCTTGTATGGCATAATATATGTGTTTTTCATTCCAACATTGGTACTAATTTTTGCTAATACCATATTCTACTATTTATCTGAAATTGCAACATCATAAAAGAAGACTTTTTCTTAGAAATGATCAAAACATTGTATGACTTTGTATACTCAATATAGAAATAAAAAGAGAATGTTAATCCCCTAGCACAAAGAAATAAGAAAGAAAAAAAGAACATAACTAATTACACATAAATAAAATTTGTCACTTTTCACTGCAGTAGTGACAATCTGGTGGCTTATTTATTCATTTAAGAAGGAAAAGTCTTTACATTAACTTCTAATTTTACTAGCAAACAAGGTACAATTTTAATTCTGACAGCTTGGCCTACAGCATCTGCTTCTGGCTGAAATGCATATAGTTCAATGTCATTCACTTCCACAGCATCAGGGTGAAAAACATCTCTAACTTGTATTCCAAAGTTGTGCAGAGCACAGGCAACATAAAATATTTGGAGAGAGCATATCCACTATCTCCAACAAGCAACTCATCATATTGTCCATTTTAAAATTCTGCAGCAACTCTACTACCGTCTCAAATGCGTGCATCATGTGTGGAACCCTGACAATGGCTTACCACATCAAAATCTTCATATTGGCTTCGCAGATGATTTGCGTATTGATAGAAAAGAAATTCTTGCCATTACTGTATAGTTCTGCTTGTGCTCCAGAAAGACAAAGTATGGGTGTATGTACACAATCTATGGCCCCTATGACATGGGAATCCACTAGTTTGATAGAATTCCCCTATGTTCTTTGATATATTTTCTTGGCTCTGTGGCATGGACACATACAGTGGCTTTCTTACAATGGATATTTATGAGATCTCCTGCTACAATTTCATAGGTACCTGTACAAAAGATTTGCAGTTCACAGAGAATTTTCAGCCTAGGAGACAAAGCATGGTTGCTGTCAGAATTCTGCTGCAGTAACAGCTCCAGCATACCAAGCAGCAACTCAAAAGATTCGTCACAAAACTCAAACCACTCTTTGAAATCACTATCTCTGTACATTACAAATGGGTATCTTCTCTCCGTTATAACCCTCTTTCTTGGGATGTTCACCTCTTCCCCCATTTCCATATATTCTTTGTAGTCAAGGTAGTCCATAGAATTCAACACTTAAAATGCAGAACTCAAAGATAGCACCTTACTCTCTTACTTTAGTCCTACTACTGCATAGAAGTAAATTTTAACCTTTATTTCCCATTTAAGTTACTAATGTAGTAGCATACCCTTCAGTGGTGTTCTCCACCAATAATAGAGCATATAAATTTACTCCAGAAGTAAATGAAAAATTTATTCCTGGAGTAATTTATTCCTTTAGTTCAGTATTATCAACTGGAAGTCACTGATTTCCTTCTCTCTTAGTTTCACTTACTCTTGGTTGGTGCTCGCCACCCCCAAGTTTCAGAAGTAATTGGAGCACTAAAAAACAAAACAACAGAAGGTTTGAATGGCATATCAGTATAGATGGTTAGACACTGTGCTAGATTTCTTGCAAGTCCTCTGGCATTATTGACAGATTTAGTAATGAAGGAATGAGTATTCCAAAATGTTTTGAAAAAGGCAAGGCAACAACAGTACTTAAAAGAGTGGATAAAGGAGATCCAGGACATTATAGACCTAATATGTGATTAAGACGATGATAATGATGATGATAGTCATGATGTTGATCCTGATGTGGTGCTGTGGATGCATGGCAGCATGACCTTCAGCACCCATAGCAAACTTTTATGAGGCATATGGGAAAAACAGTGCAAAATAATTAAAAATTATAATTTCAAGGTGAAATACTCAAGCACACACACACACACACACACACACACACACACACACACACACACACACACACACACAAACACAAACAAACAAAAAAACAATCACACATACCTGAAACTACATAAACCATGTATGGAGGGCAAAGAAACAAAATAACACAGCAGCACCTATGGCCAATTGACTGCTGGAACAAAAGGATGAGCCAGTCAATATGTAACACAGTAAAATCTCTAGCCTAAAAGCTTAGGATGGAGTCCAGACACTTTGCAAAACCTTAAAACTTTTAATACACACCTTCACGTTTCAATATAAAATCCACTCAGTGAAAATATGGTGTACAATAACTGGCACACCACAAGCATCACAGACTGGGAGATCCTCATGTAGGAGTATAAAGCCATGAGTAAGGGCACAGTGACCAACTCAGAGGAGGGTCTGGGTCACTTCATGCTATCTATATGACTGGCATGAGGAACACCACGGCCAGATAGTTGGCTTCACCAGCCACAGCTTATTGTCCCTCACTGCCAGCCACTACTACCTGAGCCCTGTCAGCTCATTCTATGTTCTTATATTTGATCTGCTGGCGTGATCCTTTGCTTTCTAGTCACTGGGTGGTGCCTGAATTGCCTGTGAGTTGACTCTTTGATTGTAGATTCTTGGAGAGGGTTGTTGACCATATGGGCAGGCAGTCATTCGCTGACAGTGAGCATGAGATAAGAGGCAAAAGTCAGGTGTGGTAACTTGTCCCTGGAGCTTCCAAGTACGCGAGTGTGTAAGTGGCCAGTGGTCAGTAGAGTTGTGTTGGTCAGCAATACTTAGTCCTAATGTCGATGCAGACAGTTTACCTTTGATTAAGGAGGCATAGTTGCTGATGTGAGTGTTGGAGTGCAGCTCATTTTCTGGTTCCATCTGTTCTGCCCTTTGTTGCTAAGGTACTCATTACTTGATTGATGTATGTACACCCATGTTGAAGTTGCTTCCATTATGCTGGACTGCCTGCAGTTCTCCATCACTCTGTCTGAAGTATTAAATTTACTTTCTTGTGTCTCTGTTTAAAATCATCTGTGTGTCATATTTGATGTGTTTTAAAATTTCTTTTAATTGCAACCTGTTCAATGTCTGCTAGCCTTGTGATTTTGGCCAGAAATTACTTATGCCATATGTTCTATGCTGTCATGTATATTAGAGAGGTCGAAATTGAGTCTTATTTGTATTGGAAGTTGTCGCTGCCCTGACTGATGTAATGACAACAAAATTGCATACTGCTGTGGTAAGCAAATGCTAGCAGCCCAATGAATCTTGGCTGATATGGGTATTTAATTTCCACAACTATGGTGAGATTTTGCCCCTTTCATAAAAGTTAATATCTTTGTTCTAAATACAGTTGCTATTGTAGTGTTTGCCCTCAATATTTGTCTGTTACCTTTTAAGTCACTTACATTGATGTGTTTGAGTAGCCATGTGATTTCTTGGTTATTACATTAACCTGTCATTATATTGTATTGTAAGATTAACTGGTTAATCATCTTAGTAATTCTTATTGTAATATTCTTCTTGTAATATGTAAGATTTGCTTGGGGCTTGGGGTCATGCTCACATTGAGTTTCTTGTCTTGGTTTGAGCATTTTCACATTTTCTTCAGTTATCATGAATGAATTATATGTCTGTTCATTTACTCTGGGCTTTCTGAGCTGTTTGTAGCATTTGGAGATGCTGCCCCCGGGGTGATTTCTGCCACTCACCTGTTCATCGCCCATGGCCTGTACATGTCAGCTGTATATGTGCACACAGATGGCATGCTGCTTCCCATCTCACCATAGCCTCTGAGAAGTAGTGGCCTCCTGGTTTGGTACAGCATCCCTCATAAGTTGAGTTTCTATCTTGTGGCAATCGGGCATTAATTTAACCTGAAGTGCCCATTATTCTAAACCATCTAACTTAGACATGGCCAGCCATATATGCCCCTTCCATGTTTTCCCTGTTTGAAGTTTAGTTTTAAAATAATGGTTTTAGTATTGGTGTAGTTCTCAGTTCCTTAAAAGGTAATTTATTATTTTTCCATGTCAGTATCTTGATTATGCCCAAGGGACTTCTCTGATGGATATTGGATATTTACGTTAAGAAATGTTCCTTGTATTCATTGCTTAAAATATCAGTAATTAACAGGCCTCAGCTCGTCAGATACCAGACATGTGAAATTTAATGTTACTACACTTCTTGTAAGTTATATTCATTAATATCAAGCACCCCCTTTGATCAGCCAAATGTTGGAATTGCAGTCTTTAGCATCATTACTGTCATTGCTTGCCCAGTGCTAAGTGCATGTTTGAGTGACATTTTGCTTGCTTGTTACTCCTTCCTAAATTGGTGCATCCCATTTGTTTAAATTAACTAAGTAACTATTTTCGCTGAAGAAATTTGGAGTAATTGCCCGAATGCTTTTCCTTAATTATTTTATCTAATTTCCTGCTGGAATTTAAGCTGCTGTTAACATTTTAAATCTGTTGCTGATGCTAATTATTGTTACTCATTAGTTGTGCCTTCTTAATTATGTTCATTTCCAGCAGCTACTATTATTTGTATTTTATTAACATTTTTTATGTCTGTGCAATAAAAGATTGTTGGACTATTGTGAAGTAACAATACCCATTTAGTTGTTCCTTTATCCTGGGGCATCCACTGCCGTTTCACTTCATTCACAGTCCTGTGGATCCCTGATGCAACAGTGAAATGACACTCTGCAAGGGAATGAGATATTGTGTCATTTCATGTTCCCTGCAGGCCTTCTTCATGGACTGGTCTGCTTGTCCATTTCTCCAAATTACTACATGCCTCAGTACTCCATAGAATGATACCTGCTTCCCCTACTGTTGAAGGAAGCACAGTTGATAAATTAATTACTTGACCATATTCACAGCTGGGTACATGTGTTCAGTGATTGTGGGGCACTAAGCAAATTTCGACAGCTAAGAAACTGTTTGCCCTGATGTTGCCTCATCTGCTTGAGTACCTTCAGGATTGCATGGAGTTATGCTGTAAATACAGTATATACACAGGGACAGCAAAACCTAAGACATGGTTGGGGAACTGTACTGAACAGCCCAGGAAGACCCATTGGTGGGATTCATTCACTTCACACAACTTTTAAAACTGTGATGACTACCTAAAAAAGTAAAAAATAAGAAAAGGTACAATCTTCGTTGTAATTTGTCAAGCCTAAAATAATTCTGGGCCTTTGATGGATCCAAGATGTATATCTGATCCAATCTTGGTGTAAAACCTTAAAATCAGCCACACTCATCTCCAAAAAACAGAAAAAAACCTATGCATGAATCCCAGAGAGCCTCCTTATTCATTGTTGGGCTTCTCCATTGGTGGCTGGGCAGTGGTGTGGCATGCAGGTGCATTTGGTGTGGACACTGTCTTATAGGCCTGTCAGACCATGATGAGTTATCACCTAATGACCTAATGAGAAGCGACAGCTCCCTGCCTTCAATGTAAAGACTTGGTTTGTGGCTGATTGTAAAGGCTTCCTTGGCTACGCAAATTCTGCCATGGTGAACCATATCCAATATTTTTATGTAAGAGGGTCTTGCATAGCCATACACAATGCACCCATAATCAAGCTAAGATCACACATAGGAACTGTAAAACTAGAGCAGACAAGTTCAGTTTACTCCTCATGAATTGTGGCTAGGACATTTTAAAATACTAAGAGCTGTGAGGGACCATCTTTTCAAGTTCCTAAGATGTGGCAACCATGTAAGTTTAGAGTCAAATGTGAAACCTCACTGTGTCCTCAAAATTAAGAACAGTGTGCTGAATCCTCAATTCAAGAAAGTTTAAAACAGAACATGAACAGCTAAAAAGAGCACAAACATATTTCTTGGATGGGAATGTAAGACTATTGTTCTGCGCCCATTCCTCCAACTGCCAAATAGTCAGTTGCAACCAACAAGTTATAGTTGCAAGGCTGGAAGATTAACAAAAGATACGGCAGTCATCAGAAAACAAAGAAAATTAGATACAACATTTAACTCTTGACATTATGTCTTTAAAAGCTATGGTAAAGACAGTCACTCATATAACACTATCTTGGCAGACACCTTTCTCCTGTTCATAGTGGTCAGAGAGGACATCACTGATTCAATATCAAAAATAAAGTCTAGAGAGGAAGGAAATATGAAGGTGGGAATACATCCTTGAAACCCTCTATACTATATTTCCAAGTAGTATTGCAGGCCTTCTCAATGTCAAAAAATATCCCCATTAGGTGGTACAGAGAAACATGTTTTATAGCTGCTTCTAGATTATCAAAGGTTTGGTGATATGTCCTGAACCCACACTGAAAGTGTGATTAAGGTACTGCTTGGACTCTAATCTCTAGAAAAGGCAGCAATTAATCATCCACTTGAATGTCTTTCACACAAAGATAGTGAGGGCAACACTATAATAACCACTCAGGTACATACAGTCCTTCCCAGGTTTTGGAAGTTGAATTAAAATTGCCTCTCGTCACAAGTCATAAAACTGTCCTGATACTCAAATTAGGTTGAAAATGGCAAGGAGGATTTCTTTGCTTCATCCTGTGAGGTGTCATAACATACTGCAATGGTCACCATTATGACAAGGTGACATGCTGCAAGCTGCAGATAAGGCAGAATCCAGCTGTATTCTTCATCAGTGGTGGTACCAAAATTCCAACTGTCCACCTCAGCTGCCACTCTGTAGTGCAGAAAGCTGAATCCTAACTGGTAGCAGTAGCAACTGTTGCAAAATGGGCCACCCCATGGTCTGATCAATGTCTCTGAGGTTGGTCTGGAGACTCCCATTCCTCATTACAGCAGGCAGTGTGCATCTCCCAGAAAATCCTCCTGACAGTCTCCAACAACACTGCACCTTCAGTGGGATGGTTTATGTGATCAGGAACTGTAGTCATGACCTCTTTCTGCTATTTGTAATAATTTAGTGACATTTCTTACTCGTTGTTGTTGTGGTCTTCAGTCCTGAGACTGGTTTGATGCAGCTCTCCATGCTACTCTATCCTGTGCAAGCTTCTTCATCTCCAAGTACTTACTGCAACCTACATCCTTCTGAATCTGCTTAATGTATTCATCTCTTGGTCTCCCTCTACGATTTTTACCCTCCATGCTGCACTCCAATGCTAAATTTGTGATCCCTTGATGCCTCAGAACATGCCCTACTAACCAGTCCCTTCTTCTTGTCAAGTTGTGCCACAAACTCCTCTTCTCCCCAATTATATTCAATACTTCCTCATTAGTACTGTGTTCTACCCATCTTATCTTCAGGCATTCTTCTCTAGCACCACATTTCAAAAGCTTCTATTCTCTTCTTGTCCAAACTATTTATCGTCCATGTTTTACTTTCATACATGGCTACACTCCATACAAATACTTTCAGAAACAACTTCCTGACACTCAAACCTATACATGATGTTAACAAATATCTCTTCTTCAGAAACGCTTTCCTTGCCATTACCAGTCTACATTTTATATCCTCTTTACTTCAACCATCATCAGTTATTTTGCTCCCCAAATAGCAAAACTCCTTTACTACTTTAAGTGTCTCATTTCCTAATCTAATTCCCTCAGCATCACCCAACTTAATTCGACTACATTCCATTATCCTCATTTTGCTTTTGTTGATGTTCATCTTATATCCTCCTTTCAAGACATTGTCCATTCCATTCAACTGCTCTTCCAAGTCCTTTGCTGTCTGTGACAGAATTATAATGTCATCGGCGAGCCTCAAAGTTTTTATTTCTTCTCCATGGATTTTAATACCTACTCCAAATTTTTCTTTTGTTTTCTTTACTGCTTGCTCAATATACAGATTGAATAACATTGGGGAGAGGTTACAACCCTGTCTCACTCCCTTCCCAACCACTGCTTCCCTTTCATGTCCCTCAATTCTTATACCTGCCATCTAGTTTCTGCACAAATTGTAAATTGCCTTTCGCTCCCTGTATTTTACCCCTGCCACCTTTAGAATTTGAAAGAGAGTATTCCAGTCAACATTGTCAAAAGCTTTCTCTAAGTCTACAAATGCTCGAAACGTAGGTTTGCCTTTTCTTAATCTTTCTTCTAAGATAAGTCGTAAGGTCAGTATTGTCTCACGTGTTCCAACATTTCTACGGAATCCAAACTGATCTTCCCCGAGGTCGGCTTCTACTAGTTTTTCCATTCATCTGTAAACAATTTGTGTTAGTATTTTGCAGCCGTGACTTATTGAACTGATAGTTTGGTAATTTTCACATCTGTCAACACCTGCTTTCTTTGGAATTGGAATTATTATATTCTTCTTGAAGTCTGAGGCTATTTCGTCTGTCTCATACATCTTGCTCACCAGATGGTAGAGTTTTGTCAGGACTGGCTCTCCCAAGGCCGTCAGTAGTTCTAATGGAATGTTGTCTACTCCCAGAGCCTTGATTCGACTCAGGTCTTTCAGCACTCTGTCAAACTCTTCACGCAGTATCATATCTCCCATTCATCTTCATCTACATCCTCTTCCATTTCCATAATACTGTCCTCAAGTACATCGCCCTTGTGTAGACCCTCTATATACTCTTTCCACCTTTCTGCTTTCCCTTCTTTGCTTAGAACTGGGTTTCCATCTGAGCTCTTAATATTCATACAAGTGGTCCTCTTTTCTCCAAAGGTCTCTTTAATTTTCCTGTAGGCAGTATCTATCTTACCCCTAGTGAGATAAGCCTCTACATCCTTACATTTGTCCTCTAGGCATCCCTGCTTAGACATTTTGCACTTCCTGTCAATCTCATTTTTGAGACTTTTGTATTCCTTTTTGCCTGCTTCATTTACTGCATTTCTACATTTTCTCCTTTCATGAATTAAATTCAATATTTCGGTTATCCAAGGATTTCTACCAGCCCTCGTCTTTTTACCTACTTGATCCTCTGCTGCCTTCAGTACTTCATCCCTCAGTGCTACCCGTTCTTCTTCTTTCCCCCATCCCTGTCAATTGTTCCCTTATGCTCTCCCTAAAACTCTGTACAACCTCTGGTTTAGTCAGTTTATCCAGGTCCCATCTGCTTAAATTCCCACCTCTTTACAGTTTCTTCAGTTTTAATCTACAGTTCATAACCAATAGATTGTGGTCAGAGCCGACGTCTGCCCCTGGAAATGTCTTACAATTTAAAACTTGGTTCCTAAATCTCTGTCTTACAATTATATAATCTATCTGATACCTTTTAGTATCTCCAGGGTTCTTTCATGTATACAACCTTCTTTCATGATTCTTGAACCAAGTGTTAGCTATGATTAAGTTATGCTGTGCACAAATTCTACCAGGCGGCTTCCTCTTTCATTTCTTAGCCCCAATCCATATTCACCTAATATGTTTCCTTCTCTCCCTTTTTCCTACTCTCAAATTCCAATCACCCATGACTATTAAATTTTTGTCTCCCTTCAGCACCTGAATAATTTCTTTTATTTCCTCATACATTTCACCAATTTCTTCATCATCTGCAAACCAGTTGGCATATAAACTTGTACTACTGTAGTAGGCGTGTTCTTTGTGTCTATCTTGGCCACAATAATGTATTCACTATGCTGTATGTAATAGCTTACCTGCACTCCTATTTTTTTATTCCTTATTAAACCTACTCCTGCATTACCCCTATTTGATTTTGTATTTATAACACTGTATTCACCTGACCAAAAGTCTTGTTCCTCCTGCCAACGAACTTCACTAATTCTCACTATATCTAACTTTAACCTATCCATTTCCCTTTTTAAATTTTCTAACCTACCTGCCCGATTAAGGGATCTGACATTCCACGCTCTGATCCGTAGAACTCCAGTTTTCTTTCTCCTGATAACAACATCCTCTTGAGCAGCCCCCGCGCGAGGATCCAAATGGGGGACTATTTTACCTACAGAATATTTTACCCAAGAGGACGCCATCATCATTTAACCATACAGTAAAGCTGCATGCCCTTGGGAAAAATTATGGCTTTAGTTTCCCCTTGCTTTCAGCCGTTCACAGTACCATCTCAGCAAGGCTGTTTTGGTTAGTGTTACAAGGCCAGATCAGTCAATAATCCAGACTGTTGCCCCTGCAACTACTGAAAAGACTGCTGCCCCTTTTCAGGAACCACATGTTTGTCTGGCCTCTCAACAGATACCCCTCCGTTGTAGTTACACCTATGGTACGGTCATCTGTATCGCTGAGGCACACAAGCCTCCCCACAAATGGCAAGATCCTTGGCTCAAGGGGGTTCTTACTCATTACCTGAAAGGTTACAAAGTCCCCTGCAGTTGGCCGGCACTTAAACCTACACAGAGCCACCCATCTTGTCTGGTTTGCAGAGTAGCATTTGTTGTTACATCAAAGGACAGGCTGCCTTTTTGGATGGGCTGCAGATCGTGGAATGGATGCTTCAGTGGCATGGTGGATCATTTTGGTAATCTTATCCACTAATTCCTGGGCACTTTCACAATATTCAAACATAGAAAGTTGTCTGCAGGGCATCCATCTGCACTGCTGAATACCCATCATGATGGCTTTCTTTTGAGCACCATTGTGTCTGGTGGGTGAATCAAGATTGGGAAATGATCACTTGGGTGCATGTCATTGATCGCTTTCCATTTTCTGGTGTGTACAAGGGCCAGAGAGCATACAGAAAGATCAACAGCAGTGAATAACCCTCCTGCAGTGTTGAGTTGCAAGCTCCATCCCATGTTCAACATACACACAAATGAGGACATGAAATAGCTGTTGTGTGTGTTAAAATCACCATAGAGGAGAAAGGAATGGGGAGATGATTAAGTAATTCATTGAAAGCCTCTTTGTCTAGCAGCCCATATGGGGGCAGGTAGAGGAATCATATTGTCAACCTACAATGCACAAGCACTGATACAGTGACTGCTTGTTGGCTGGTTGTGATGGAGGGAAGCAAGGAGTGTTAGGTTCTGTTTATGAAAATAGCCACTACTCTCTCTTGACTGAGATCTTCCCTTTTGTGGAGAATGTAGACATAAAGCTCGGGGGCTGGACAGAATTTAAAATTTGTCTCTTGAAGGCATTTACACATTGACCTACTGTGAACAAATAAACATACTTCATCCACATGTCCTGAATTCATTTAGGTCTCACTGAAGTATGGAAGCCATCTTAAGGGGTTATGTAGCCAGAAATATACATGCTCGTTTAAAAATTATTACAGCTGTTGTCAGTATGGCAAACATTTGATATTTACCATGTGCAAAGAAAAAGAGCTGTACTGCAATGGGGAAATGTAGTAGAAAATCTAAACATGTTATTTTGCCACATACATTATATTTTAAATGTGTTACATTGCCTTTTTTTATAAAATTCCATAACTGAAAATCCAGTCATGAAATCAACATTAAACCCTTATGCTATGGTCCTAGAAGGGTTATAAGGTCATTGAACTACAACCACTAATTCATGTCCAAAAATTTAATAATTACAAGGTTTTGATCTGTGCACAGTCAAAATTATGTATTATTTGCTAACATGCAATTCTATAACGCAGAATTTAAGTAAAGTATACTATATTTCTTTAGTTCAAATGTGATAGCAACTTCTTATGACCAGCTCATGAAAATATCATAGCACTATCTCACATACTCTTTTATAAAATATTTCTAATAATGTAAGAAACATGAAGCTGAGAAACTGCTGCTTAAAGATATAGTTCACATATTCCAACATGTAATAGGCTTACCTGTAGTTTAAACTTCTCCATACTGATAGCCTCTATTCTTCAGGCTTCTCTCTAGCCCCTATGTAATCTGTCTGGCCTTTATATGTAGATCAGGCATTATTCTGTGGGCTTCACTGAGCCTGCTCTGATAGATGATGTAAAATGCACATTTAGATTTACACCTGCTCCCTTCAACATTTCAGTTGTGCCAGTTTGTCCTTCACTGAAATGTAAAAGTGCATCATAGACCACGATTTTCAGTACATTAAGTACACAGAATTTATCTTTGGGCTACTCCTCCCAATTGAAGTATTTATGCTTCCCCTCACATTCTGTGTTTCTCATGGTGACACACCCTCAAAATAGTAGGGTTCACAAGAAACTTGAATGTCACCCTAACTACATGCAAAACAGCCACTCCAGCCAGCCAACTGGCATGCAAATTCCAGCCTTGCTTGCTAACGAAGAGCAGTCAGCATGGGCAAATGAACCATATGCCTGCTGCAGAGGCACATAAGCAGCATTGTTTGCTTAACGGTCATTGAGGATACATTCCTAGTAGCCCCTTGGTCCATCTGGGCTGGCAGTTGCATGTCTATTTGCCTGTGCACATCTCTGCAGCCATCCTTCACCTCTGTCATCTGTGGACCATGTTGCACCACAGTTGCCTTGGCGCCAATTTTCGATAACACCATTTTACCATGCATGGTATACTTTAACCATGGCAGCACATTATTAGTTTACAGACTTATTCATTTCTGAAATGCTTCCACCCTTGGTCTGAAAGCCAATGATCATGCCCCTTTGGTCGTCAGATAAATTGCTCCACTTCTGTATTACAACTGTACTGTTTTCTGCATCCCCACATGCTTTATATACCTTTCACTGCTAGTGCTGCCACCTGCTGTCTGTGAGCGGTTCTTATATGGTGTTGTTATTGATAGGCAGGGGTCATAATAATGTGACTGGACTGTGCACAATATTTAATGCTTCATTCACAGCCAGGTCCCCATATCAGTCATTTGGGAAGTGATAATGGGAACTCTTCTTCTTTCAAAACTGTAATAGGGAATAAATGACAGAATACTCTAATAGAAAAGCTGGAATGTGTTGGACACATTCAAAACAGCCTTTGTGGTAGGCTTCATTACTTGCTCAATGAGAAGAAAGGTTATGACTTAAGGATGGAAAACCACCAAGAGAAAAAGGCAAGCTTACTCTTGAATTGATTCTCTTGAGTTATTTTATGGGGAAGCTATTGGGATGAGTGCAGGCAATGAGGCATGCTGTGTGGGCAATTTACTTCCATAATCTATCCATCCTGTAAACACCAATGAATACTCGGTGCCCAAATGATAACCTATTTACACAGGCACCACATACACAGACACAAGCAGACATTTGTCAAATGTGTCTGTGTATGTGCGGATGGATATGTGTGTGTGTGCGAGTGTACACCTGTCCTTTTTTCCCCCTAAGGTAAGTCTTTCCACTCCAGGGATTGGAATGACTCTTTACCCTCTCCCTTAAAACCCACATCCTTTCGTCTTTCCCTCTCCTTCCCTCTTTCCTGAACAAGCAACCGTCGGTTGTGAAAGCTAGAAATTCTGTGTGTGTGTTTTACTTATTGTGCCTGTCTACCGGCGCTTTCCCACTTGGTAAGTCTTGGAATCTTTTTCGAGCTTTAGCAACCGGCGGCTGCTTCATCAGGAAAGAGGGAAGGAAAAGGGAAGGTGAAAGGATGTGGGTTTTAAGGGAGAGGGTAAGGAGTCATTCCAATCCCGGGAGCGGAAAGACTTACCTTAGGGGGAAAAAAGGATAGGTATATCCATCCATACATACACAGACACAAGCAGACATATTTAAAGGCAAAGAGTGTGTGTTTGTGTGTTTTATTCATTGTGCCTATCTACCGGCACTTTCCCGCTTGGTAAGTCTTGGAATCTTTCTTTGTTTTTAATATATTTTTCCCATGTGGAAGTTTCTTTCTATTATATATATATATATATATATATATATATATATATATATATATATATATATATATATACAACACTGGACAAACTTTTTCTAACACACACACACACACACACACACACACACACACACACACACACACACACACACACACAACATTGGACAAACTTTTTCTAACATATCCCTGCACTAAAGAATCGTATGGTACAAAATTACATGAAAGTTGGAAATTGAATGGTTCTGATTTGCTTATGAACTACAGTTAGGATAGGAGAAGAGTTTGACTGCCTGAGGCAGACAGCTGGGGTAAGCCATATAGCCACATAATGAATCCAACACAGGACATTGAACTCCCTACTTGCTAAATACACAAGGAATTAGTTCCAAATATTACATCAAATCTGAGATTTTGAATCACCAACTAATTGCACTCCAACAGCTGTCCTCCCAATTCCACAGTTAATAGTGTCTCTTGTTTCACACTCTTTAATAGCTTACCAGTAGCACCAATATTTTTTGTTCCAGACACATGTATCACCACTATACCTTCTGTGTTCTTAATAGATTCAAAAAATGCCTGTGAAATACCATTCAAATCACTCCCACAGTCCAGTAAACACTTAACATGTATCCCTTGTACCCTTGCTGTTATTACAGGGTGCCACACTCCCTTTTTGCTTACTATATTGTCTTCTTCATCCAATAAATCCTTATTAATACTTTCCCTGGAAAAAACTACCATCCTGCTTATCAAAATGATTATCAGACGCACTGTCACTTTCTCTAAGCTTCAGATTTTGTACCTCTACCAACTTTTTCTCTATTTTTGCCAATTTTGAACCTATTTTTCATTTACTTTTACCAGTTTTTCCTCTACCACTACTGCACACTTGGTTTCTACCCAAGTTTCGGAATCATTTTTAATGTGATCAATTTGGTTCTCAAGTATAACTCTATTTTCAGCACATCATTTCTTGACAACCTCCACCATCCTATTATTGTTATCACAAAGTTTCTCTCTCTCTTCTACACATTCACTACTCAGTGTTAATTTCTCCTTAGTATTATGTACTTCCCTCTTTATATTATTTTTGCAACCTATTCAAACTACTGATAATTTGCATTAACATAGCTTCCACTTCTCTGTACGCCATAAAGTTAACTGTCAATGTTCATGAGTTCTAGTTTATTGTGCCCACTTTTGCTACTAGATTTCTCCTCCTGAACCTTAATGACCTCATGCACTTCAGTACTGTTTTTGTCCATTTTGCTCTTTACAATAGGACTTTTATCCCCATCCTTCAAAGTTACAATCGTGTTTGATTTATAATCAGCTACAGAACCAGTCCCAATTAGGTCTTTCTGTTCATCTAACAACTTAACCTCTACAGCTTTGTCCGCCGTCACATTAACTTGTTTGTTAAAGTCACTCATTATGTCTCACTTAATATACAAAACAGCTTTTGATATGAGATTACCTTACTCTCATTCACTCTTCTTCTGCTGCTCTGCTGCTGCTCTTTTGGTTGTCCTCTTGGTACATCTTCTGCACAGCTGCGGCAAGTTGTAATTCTCTCAGCCAGGCGTCTTGTTTACCTCCGGTCAGCTATGTCCATCTGTGTGCTGATTGGCTGCTCCTGTACTCAATGGCTGCTTCCATAGAAACTGCTCACTGATTGGCTGCTGTCCTACTGTGGTCATGAAACACCAGTGCTGATTGGGTGTATCGTCTCTTCCATTTAAAACCACTCGAGTTCACACTTAACTGTCAATGTTCATGAGTTCTAGTTTATTGTGCCCACATACAATAGTCCTCACCCCCAAGGGCACCGTATGTAGCGGTTCTACCTCTTTACTGTCTTCATTGATGGTTTGTTGATTGCCCTCGGTGTCAGCATACGGTGTTGCTATGCTGGCTGAAAAATGTGGTTTGTAAGTTGGCCACTGACTACTGTAAATAATGTAGCCGACAGGTGCACAGTTGTGATTCACTGTTCACAACACCCTCATAATACACAGTTATATGGCCAGTACACTACTGTTTAACTTTCGATAAGCCTCATTAATTGTGTGAGGGCAAACCTCCACGTACCGTTACAATAGTTTGCTATTGAACATCTACGAGCAGTAAAAACCTAACCACAATGTTCACAGTTCTTGAAGAATAGAAAGGTAAGTATAGAGCAGACACTGTCACTAAGACATGGCCTAACTGTTTAACAGTTATTCCACAGTTAAATTGAAGCATTGTTGTTGTTCTAACCAAGACAGATTTCTAGTCTGAAACTCGGCCATGGACTGACTGTCTCATGACCAAAAATCAGGCCCTCATATATCCTCACAGTAATAGGTACTAAAACTACACGTTATTGAAAGTTATATTTACAAAAATTACAATTAAAACTTAACTCATTTGATTAACTGAATACATCAAAAAATTGGTTATTTTTACAACTTCTTCTACTGCAAGGGTTAAGCTGACTTATTTGTTTAAATCATGAAGTTAACAAATATAGTTATGTAAACAATACTTTTCACAAAACTGTTACTGGTAATTACTTTGGAATAAAGGCTGGCTTTGCTAACATCTTTTCGAATAGAGTCAAATAAACACTTTAAGAATACTAGGATTTTGTCTTCCAAATGTTTACAATTATTACAGAATTTATATTGGTTTATATGCCAACAACAGAATTTAAGTTACAAAACAACTACTGATTATACCCTATAACAAAAGATAATAAATAGGAATAGCTGAAATAAATTATAAAATCAATTACATACCTAAAACTACTCACAAAATTAGATCTGATGTTATATTCTTAAAAAATGACGGTCAACTTTTCTCTTTTATGAAAATGCTGATTATTAGTTAAACATGAAAAAATGAATTTAAAGACGGAGATGTCAAAACAAGAGATGAATTAAAATTTCCTCAGCTTGCTTTGTGACAGATAAGATCTGGAAGGGCACAGTTAGGACGAACATCAACACCAAATGGAGAAACAGTGCACTTAACAAAAGAAATGGAAGAGACATGTACAGCAGGCATATGGTTGATAAGTTTCTTGCTATGTGTGAAGTAAAGTAAAAGTTGGTTTAAGAATCATGAAACAAGGTTTTATATGTTGAATAGACTTGAAGACACCAGAAGTCTTTACACAGGGTATATAATTTTCAGACTTTCACATTCATTTACAGAGCAAAATATAAATGTAGATTCGAGAACTGGATTTTAAACTGCAAAACATTACCAGGGGCAAATGTGGACTCTTAGTGGGCAGTCCATAAGCAACAAGTTATGATCAACCTGTAAAAATTGCAAGGTAGAGAATAAAGGAGATCTGCATATGGATAGCTTGAAACATCCTCATGTTGTGGAGTGTTTCAATGGGGGAATTATAAATCAGATTATTTAAACAGGGGACAAGATTATAATAGAAGATAATGGGCTGCTTTGAGAGATAAAACAGTAAAAGCAGCAGAGGAGCAAATAGTCAAAAGACGTGGCTCAGTATAAATACTTATATAACCTTTATTTATTTTCATATTCTTTCAACAGAACCTTCAAGAAGACGGCTTTTACAAATGTCAGAAATAACAATGTGAACAATTGTTACATTTAGAAAATATGTTACATACTACAGTCATTGTATCTTATATCTATTTTATACAGTTATTACTGATATGCTACTGCTTCATATCAACAGCTTAGAATTCTTTGAATGAATATAGACATTTACTATCAGAAAAGATACTAATTTTTTGTTAAAATCTGTCTCTTTACAAGTTATTAAATGTTTGGTAGTTTGCTAAACTAAATGAAACCATTGACGTATGTGTTTCTCTCTGTCTTTTTAATTTTGTTCTTTTCTGAATGTAGTTATATTTTGTTTTGTTGTTGTGCTCATATATTGTACATCACTGCATTGTAGCTGGCTTACTCATAAAAAATTTAGTAATTTAAGTAATTTAAACAGTGGTGCTAACTAAGGTTTTGGGGGCCCCTCGAAATAAATTTTGATGGACTTGTTAAACCAGCAAAGAACAAATATGGAAACACTGGACATTTGCAAGTATAATTAATAATAAAACTGAAATAAACCCATCTATCAATGCAATCCTCATACTGCAAACAAGTCTTCAGTTTTTTGAAGAGAAGCTACCTGCTAAAGCAAACACTTCTTTCCAGTTATTCTTCACTTTGAACTAGAAAGCTTTTTGGGACCATCATCCAAGTTAAGAGAATGGGATGTTTCACGTTCAGTCCTTAGAGCTGCTAAAGCACTTGATTTGGACTTGTACACTCAGTGGATGTTTAAAAGTTGATATTGGAAGTCTGCCCCTGTCTGTAGACCAAACATTCCTGAATGTTGAAAAAAGTCTCTCAACTGGAGCAAATGGCCCAGGCAGAGACATTTCAAACTCAACCATTTTCCAAATAATGCAGCTTAAAAATTGTTTTAATTGGGTGGTTCAACAATGCATGTTCATGAAATAGGTCATCAATATTTATGGGATCCTTCATAATTTCATTAACAACTTGTGCAGTCTCTTTAAAACAACACCAGGTAATTACAGTGTGTAAAGTTATCCACTGAAACCTACTAACTTTATCAAAATTGGTTTTCAACAACATTAAGTATTGGATGCTAGAATCATAAAAACTGTCTACACATTAGACGAAATTTTGTTCCTGAACATCATTATTTTCTTTTAGAGAACATAGTAATTCTTTGGCAGAAGATGGAATACATTTGTGGCTTTTTCTTCCCTGTAGTTGACAAATTAATTCAGAATTTGCCCAAAACGTTTCTGTTCCTGTGACAGAATTAGCTTCCAATTTCAGGCCCACACTATAGCACAATATAAAAATTTTAAATAAAACTTACTTTCTAGATATTCAAAAAAATCAGCTAGTAATTTTGGTGATTTGTAACAAGTAAGGAAGTATTACTTTAGGCCATCAAAGATGGGAATAATCACTTCTACTGGGATAACAAACAGCTCCCTTGTGCTGCCACAAGATACCATAACACCATAAATTCACATCACTCTTCAAGTTTTGCTATCATACCCTTACTGTATACATTAAAAAACATTTGTACATTTTTATAAAAGTAACTTCCATGCCCAGTGATAGAGAACCACAAGTAGTTTGTATTGATTTGTGTACAGTTTTGGTTAAACAGCTTTAGTATCCTCACCGCGAGACATCAAATTGGAGACAAACGAGCTATCATGGTTAGAGCAATGCTCAGAAACCAGCAATGGAGGGTGCATACACTCCATTGTGTGGGCAAATTCATTGACAGATGTGTTCAAGCAGCAGCAAAGCAGAGCAGGCTAGTGCTCATTTGGAGTTAATCTGCTGTGGGCTTTGCACTTCGTGACAAGCATTGCCACATGCATAGTTCTTAGCTGCCTGCACCAGCTGCGTGCTGAGCATATTGCCTAGCTTTTATTTACATAGCTTTGGTTGCTCATCTTCATGTGCATTAATTCACATAGTGAATTTCATTCGTCTCACGAGCTTATGATCACCAGTTGCTAACAAGCCACCATCGGCCCATATAGTACTCGTGCTGAAAATGTTAAGCAGCAGCAAAGTTACGCCCTCTGCAAATACCAAAGCAGTGACAAAGGACATTTTTATGCATGTGACATCTCTATTCTTTTTCTTTCTCCATTTTCAGAGTGTTAACTGTCACCTGCAATGCTGGCAAAAACAGTTGTGCCTACAAAAGAAGCAGCAGCCACAACAGGTACACATGCAGGAACTGACAACCCATTATGCACGCCTTGCTTTTTGCCTTTGCTTCACTGACAGGAGGTCACAAACATGCTGGGCAGTTTTATTGTCCGCCTCTACCACACCTGATGCCATTTGCCAGTTTCCATCATTCTGCAGAACTGTGCCAGTTCTTTCTGCACTGCCAAATAAGGCGTTTGATTGATCCAGCTGATAAAGGTACTTTGTTGTTGTCCAGCAGCGTGATTTTAAATGAAGTTGTCCAAAATTAGAAGTCCTCCACTGAGCCGTAGGAGCTCCCTTTTGACGAGCTTTTTGGGTTGCTTATCCAGTATTTTGGCTCTCAAACCCTTGTGGTGGCAGCACAGATGCAGTTTAACCAGCAGCATGAGGATCCTGGGCAGCCATATGCAGCCTGGATCAGCGATTTGTAAGGCCTCTCACACAAGTGTCGTTTTGAATGTCTCTAATGTGCTACCTCTTATGAAGACCAGTTAACTGGCCGTGTCATGATTGGTTAGCTCCTGAGCCCAAATTTCAGAAAAGGGCGTTGACCTTGTCTGACCCTTCCTTAGTCAACGTTGCCCAAAACTCCAGGATCACATGAGCTTGCAGAGGCGGCTAAGGATGTCCTTTCAGATAACTGGGAGGTGGCTCAATTAGATGTACGTGGTCAACAGCTCCTATGCACCACAGGGCACCCCAAGTGCCTTCACCTCCTTCTAAGTCACTGTGCGTTGCTGCCATTGACGATTACAGTGTAACAATGTCATGGCAGTGCCCATCTTTGCCTATGCTAAGCTTGGCAGGTTTACATCACTCACACTGTCGTAATTCCCACGCATGGCGATTTTCGGATCCTAACCCTTATTCTCCTTCTGGTCATTGGGGGAACCAGTGATCCTGCCCCAGTTTTCTTTTGTTGCATCTTCACAGAGAGTGCCCACATGTAGAGGCTACCTGTGAGGCATACTCCAGTTGCCGCTTGCATCACATTGGTATATAACTCAGCTGAAGACATATTTGTTGGCTGGCTATTTATCATAACATCAAACATCTAGTGCAGGTGTGTGGTGGTGGTGGTGGTGGGGGGGGGGGGGGGGGCTATGCACAGAATGAAGCTGCATCGTCACACCAGTTCTCTGCGTGGCTGGTCCCGGAACACTCTTGGGACAGGGTCTATGTCGATTACGAGGGTCTGTTTCTGGGTAGTATGTGGTTCTTGGTGATGGATGCATTGTTGGATTTCCTGTACGTAGCCAAGCTGTCCTCTACTTCGTCGACTGTAACTGTTGGTGCACTTTTTTTTTCCACTGGGAGATCCCCTAGAACCCTCCTGTCCGATAACAGGAGGCAATTTTTGTCACGTGAGTTCAAAGACTTTTTCATCTGCAATTGTATCCAGTAGCTGACTCCTGCTTCATTTCAATTGCTTCTAATTCAGAAGTGGAGCACTTCACACGTACATTCAAGATGCAAATGACCAAGTCCTTATCTGCCTATTCCCATGCTGATGAAGTTGTCGAGTTTTCTGGTTATGTACCAAGTGATGCCAGTCAGTGGATGCAGTCTGAAAATCTACATGGATGCCCATCTTCAGGCGACCAGGATTTGTTGCACACTGAGTCTCATGCCACAGAACACCGTGGCCCACCACATTTTTCTCCTGTGACTACCGTTTGGGCCCGATCCTTCACCTGGCACATGGGGTCAGTGCCAGGTGTCTTGGTGGGTCACAAAGGTTGGCAGCTGTTTGTGCTGAATGTCGGAGAGAGGCAGTTGATCTGTCATGCAAATCAGTTGGGCCCACACCATTCCAGAACAACTGAGTGACAGGGTTGATTGTGACATTGTCCCAGAGGTGGGCTCCCATTTTCAGTGGACTGTATGACCGTTGCCACCTCCTCCACGCCCTCTGCTACCCTCCAGTTGCACATAACCTCACAGCCCATAAAGGCCTGCAGCACTGCCTGACGAAGTGTAGCCCTTCGATTTCCACCTGCCATCCTCTCCTTTCACCTCCTCCCCCCCCCCCTTTTCATCAATGGTGATGGCCTCATCCTCATTGTTACTGGTGGACCTGCTGTTGTCTCAGAATCAGTGTCTTTCCACCCTTCTGACAGATCCGGTGACTGGATGTTGCCTCCTCTTTTTGCTGGGTACTCCAGCACCTTACGTGGCCTCTTAATGGAGGGAGACTTCGTATCCCCACTAACGGACATCACAATGGAGGCATATGAGGTAGCATGAGTACAGAAGCAGGGTAGTTTGGAAACCTGCCATGAAAAGTGCATGCTTCACTTTGTATGGGCAGCCCCGTTGACAGAGGTGTCTACGTACGAGCAGCAGAAAGTGGAGCAGGCCAGAGTTCATGCAGAATTAAGCCGCCACAGATCTCGCTTCGCAATTCCTGTCGGATATTGTCATGTGCTTAGTTGTTAGCTGCCTGCACCAGCCATATGCTGAGCATAATGTGACGCATGTATCTACATGAGTTCAGATGCTCTGCTTCCCGTAGATCAATTTGCACAGCAAGATCATTCCTCTTGCAGGGTTTTGTTCCTCACTTGTTACCAGGCCACCGTTGGCCCATGAAGTACCTGCACTGACAGTGTTGAGTAACGGTGGTGTCATGTCTTCTGCAGATACTAAGGCAACCAATTCCTAAAATATGTCTGCCTGAATAAATCTGAACTTTTCTAAACACACTTTATTTCTCTTTCTCTTCACACCTTCAAAATTACTTTTAGTGTTGTCAGCAATATAACAAATCAACCTTTCAACAAGTTAGCGTTTTTTCACACACTTGCAGAAGATAATTAGCTACAGTAAGGCAGACGTTCGAATTGCTATACAAATGGGCGCTGGTTCGGGCTGTATCAAAAACTTTTTACTCGTGTTCCTAGCTCAAACAGGAACCGAGCACGAAGATCCCCACCCCAACAGTAATTCTGTGCGCGGCCTTCTCAGACATAACTGTTGCAGTGCCCTCGTACTGTACCGATAACAACGAATATTACAGAGCATACTTCTATTAAACTAGTAAGAAAATATCAGAACCTATTAGAAAACGCGAAGATTAGTGAAAAAAATTTTTGGTCCCAGCGAGACAGGCGCTAGCCACAAATCTCCCGTCCCTTCCCAAATTAGAGTTTCTACTGATTACGCTACACCGACCGTAGCTGATTTACGACCATGTTTTGCATCTTGCCATCTCCTGAAAGCTTTTATCGTTGATATACTTATGAGCAAAACGTTTTGACTACTGCCCACCGCAGGTGGTACTGCGGGCATGTGACATAGTAAATAAAGAATGTAAGCGGTGGAGAGAGACGAACGGCAGTCATTTATATAGAGAAGATACGGGCCGCAAATGCGGAAATCTACTGATAATAGCGGTTTTGGCAAAGGGCACATTGTTGTGACACTGTGGCTGCAGATGAGAATCTCTGAAACGGCGAAGGTAGCCTGCTGTCGTGAGCACCTATCGAAAGTGGTTGAAAGATGGTGAAATAATGAGTAGGCCGTATAGAATTGGACTACCACGTCTCATCACAAAACGTAGAGGTCGGAGATCACCCACTGTGTAATCCAGGACAGGCAGCGATCTTTACCAAATCTGACGACAGAGTACAATGGTGATGTGTTTCGGAGCACACCGTTGAAAGGCTGTTGTTGAACGTGAACCTCCACATCACACGATCCCTACGTGTTCCTGAGTTGAACCAACAAGATCGTCAGTTATGGTTGCAGTAAGCACAGCACCACCGAGTTTTCACCGAGGATCACTTGGAACGTGTTGCCTGTCGAATGAATCACATTTTTTGTCACACCAGGTCGACGGTTGGGTCCATACACGCTGTCATCCAGGCGAATGGCTGGAAGAAATACGCACCGCGCCGCAAATGCAGGCCGGTGAGGGCAGAATTATGCTATGGGATACATTGAGTTGGGCTTCCATGGGATCTGTGGTGGTTTTCAAAGGCATCATCGCAGAAGTGAATTACGTGAAGATTATTGCGGACCACCTCCATCGCTTCATGCTTGAAGTCTCCTGCTACTGGGATAACATCTTCCAGCAGGCTAACTGAGCGTGTTGCAAGCAGTGGCGGATATAAAAATTTTGGGCCCTTAGGCACACCATATTATATGCGCCCTCTCCCAAAAAACATGTTTTAAATAATAGCTATTACAGCGGCAACGCACTAGGCAGCCAGGCTGCGGCAGCCAGAAATGTTGAGCAGCCAGTCTGAGGCAGCCAGCTGACAGTCGTGATCGATCAGCCGAACAAGATGGACGTGGAAGATGTAATAATTGCCTACCTTTTGACTCGAAAGAAACGCAAAGTCAAAAAAAAAGATATTGGATTCATCCTCTACTTGTGGAGCGTCCTTATTGAGGAAGGAGCTTAACAAACGAGAAAAGAATGTTTAACTACCGACTTTCTCGGACTAGGCGTTTTATAGAATGCATGGTTGGCATTCTGGCAAACAAATGGAGAATTTTTAATTGCCCAATGGACATTTGAGAAGACTTCGCAATTGTCATAATAAAAGTGTACTGTGTTTTACACAATTATGTGCGCGAAAGAGATGGTTATAAATTTGAAGACACATTGCATGTACCTCCAGAACTGGAAATTCCCCCAGGTCATACAGGTAGAGCGTGCCACTCATCATCAGCATATAGGGATTTATTTGCGGATTATTTTACAAATGAAAATCCGCTGGAGTGGCAAAACAGAAATGCACTGGGTTAGTAATTATCTGTGTCATTTAGATAATGTATGTAACTATTACTGCTTCCAAGTGATTTAGTATCAATTATTGTTAAGTGTAAATTGATACCCTCTTTTCCATTATTGTGCGTATAACAAATGTTCATTATGTAGTAAATAAAAGAAACACCGAATTCATTCTTGTCATTTTCACTCATATTCTGCTCACACATTATATTTGTTATTTCCTCCCAACTCCTCTTCAAATGACGATCACTGTATTCTTCTGATGAAATATCCCAAATTGCTCTTCGGCTTTCAACCTCACGAATAAATTTCACCGTATCAAAAGTCACGGTGTATTTCGTTTCTCGCTCACACGAACACACGGTCTGGCTGCTTGGACGATTGCGCGGAGACTACAGGCAGCCACATACACTCACTGCGAGACACGCAGTTGCCACCTGGCCAGCTGGCTGCCGTGCAGTCGCCCGTGTTACTCTGGCTGCCGCAGCCAGAGAATCCTGGCTACCCAGCGCGCGGAATACCATACGTCGTCATTGTCTTACTGGCTGCCGCAGCCAGGTTGCCTAGTGCGTTGCCTCCGTTACCCAATCACTTCATAATTATCGTTTTGGGTGGGAGCGCTGTGAGCTGTTCCTGTACTCTTGCCATTCGTTGTAGTGAAGGACGCGTCAGCGGTCTAGTCGCGCTCAATCAAAATGTAATATGGTTCCTCAACTGTACTTGGTGTACGGCAGCGGATAAAAAAAAAAAAAAATTCAAAACTGCATCGTGTTACCACATTCTTCTGTCGAAAGACAATAGAAACGAACACAAGGAAAATAACTTTTCTTTTGTGGCCTAAAAATTCAGCGGAGCGTGTAGGAGACAACGGATTTTTGTTATACATTCACTTTTCACATCTTCTTTTACTTGAAAATGAAAATAAAAAAGTTGTGCTACAATCTAAAAATTGAAGCGAACGTGTCATACATTAGAAATTAATACGTACTTTTACAGAGATGCCTTCAAAATTAAAATTACACTGTCGTTTTAATATCTAATAACCTGAGTGTGTAGCAGATAAAAAAGAACACGTACGGTATTCATATGTGAATCTATAGGAAAGCGTGAGAAATGAAAATGAAATAGAGGTTTCGGTGCACGAACTGATAACTAAATACAGACGAACAAACATAGAACTGGATATGGTATTACATAATTTTACAGACTAGTGTGGAAAAATTAAATTTGTTTTATAATCTAACCGTTAACGTGTAAAGCATTAGGGTCTGTGTAGCTAGATGCTGCATAATAAGTGTACACAATATCTATAAACCATGTAAGGGCTAAACAGTTTTGTACGGCAGCTATTGCTCTCGCCATAGCTCTTTCTAACGGTACTAGCAAAGCTTTTACGTATTTATCGACAGGACTGAACTACGTTATTTATTAACGCTTTTTCATCTGAGCGTACTCTCCGATAACGCATATTTCCGCGATAACTATACATTTCAGCGGACACCAAGAATACGCATCAGCTGTAATATACTACAGTATCAGTAAGACTTGACTATGGAGCGCTCAGCGGCCTGGGTCATTCGGGTATTGCTTAGTATTGACGGGCGCCTTCGGTCACGTCTGCACGTGAACGAGGTTTAGTTCCGCATTCTGCCATCGGCGATTGTAAAATAAACAGGTAATACGTAGTTTGTAAATCCAATGAATGTGCTCTAAGTTATAATAAAGATCAACTTATAATCTTAAATTTTTAAAACTAATATGAATACATAAACAAACTCACCAGTCAGAAAAGTTTGCGTCTGGCTTTGGCGGCAGAAAACTCGTTGATCATATTTTCGTAGTTCAGACGGTTATCAGTTAGGACGTCGACTTCGATGTCAACAATGGACAAGGCGTCTAATTTCTCATCAGACAACGTAGAACGTAGGTACGGTTTCAGTCTTTTAAGAGCCGAAAACGAGCGTTCTGCTGAACAATTTGTATGTGACATACATAGAAATATACTACGAGCAATGTCAACATTCGAAAACACGGGCTATAACCTCTTTTTTCGTAAAAATTTACTCATTTCGACTGGTATATGACTAATCTCAGAAGATTTCAAAAGTTCCGCAAAATTTACACATTCACTAGGGAAGGAAGGCTCTAAATCTGTGTCATATGACAGAGGAGGTTTGCTCCACGTTCAGCAATATCGTCAGGTGAACTGTTCTTAAGATTATTGAAAACTGTGAAGGAGTCCAGCAGGGTTCTATAGCTTTCCTTTCTCCTCACTAATTCGGTGTACAAGACGTCGAGCACTGGGAGAAATTTTTCGACTATAAATTTTTCCCTTCCAGTCGGAAAAACTTCTTCAGAGTCCGCGTCTTCGTCATCATGAAATTTGCGTTTTCGTGATCTTTTATAGGTGCATTCATAGTCTATATCAGTCACAACCTCCATGGATTTATTTTCATAATAGTCGAACATGCCACGAATAGATGCAGTTAAACCTACAAGTGATTCATACTATTCACGCACTATTTTAGTATCAATATTTACAATTTGCTATATCAGATTTACACTATTAATTCTCTGGAGTATGTCCTCACAAACTGTCATCATGAATACTGTTTCTAGTCTGCTGAGTTGATTCAATAAACCTGAAGCCTCTTTCCGCATAAGCGATTTTTCAAACGTATTATTGGCAGTATGTGTGAGGGCATTGAAAACGCCCTTCCAGTTTTCATATGTACTTACACCCTCTTCCTCTCTTTCTCACCAACGTGTTTTTGATAAACTTTTTACCGTTTTGCTTCCTGGTTTCATGAAAGAAAGAGGTTTATCCCAGCACTGTGTAGAAGCAGAGAAAAAATTATAAAGGTTTTGCACTACATTGAAAAATGAACATGCTTCCCGACAACAGCTTGCAGCACTAGTGCCGACTAAATTCAAAGAATGTGCTGCACGAGGCACATAATGCGCTTTCGTGTTTCGTTATTAAATGCTTGCCTGCAAACCAGTGTAGGTTCCTGACATATTGCTTGCGTTGTCATATGACTGGCCTCTACAGTCAGTAATATCAATGGAATTTGTAGACAGGACTTTTAGTATGGGCTCAGCTAAGTTTTCGGACTTGTGTCTCGGGTTTGGTAAAAACAGAAAGAAACGTTCAAGAGGTTCACCATTCTCGTTCACATATCTTAATATGAAAGATAATTGATCAGTATGTGAAATGTCTGCAGTAGAATCTACTATTATAGAGAAATATTTGGCCTGTTTTATTTCACTTATGATAATTCTTTTTATTCGTTCAGAAAGAAACTCTATTATTTCATCACAGATTGTTGAAGGAAGATAACTTGTATGTCCGTGCCCTGGATTTCCATATCATTCAATGTGTTCTGCGAGAAAAGGATCAGGCTATAAGTTCAAGAGACATTATAAACTGACCATTATGTAATCAATGGAATTTTTCAACGTCTCCACATAGGGGATGTTCACGACTTGTTAGCTTCTTCACTACTGCAAACGCCCTTTTCAACCCACTGCGCCAGTACATTTTCTCTGTCTCAACATTTGACTCTAAATGGTTATCTGTTGTTCCAAGTGACTTTTTTTCTTGTTAAGAGTGATAACTTAGAATTTTTGTGGTCTAGTGAATTCTCATGATGAGATAAAATATTAGAAATATTTTTCCAATCTGCAATATCATTAGTAGCAGTCGCGCCCTTACCTCCGAACAATTTACATGGTGCACAAAACACAGCACAGGTGGTAAAGGAGAATACTAGAAAATCAAGCAAAGTTGATTCACCATTTAAAAGTTTACGGTGAAATACATTTTTGTTCAAATATCTGGTTTTATCGCCTATTGACCTTGAATTAGAAAAATCACCGTTACAATTTTGACTAATGTCACGTTGTAAGAGAATGTCGATTGTTGATTCACTGACACACAAGTCTACAGGATCATCACTAACAAGGTTGTTTCTTTTTGTAGTGCCTGACTTAACACTTAGTTTTCCGTGAAACTCGAAATCAGGAACAATTTGTTTTCCTTCATTTTTAACTTTTGTTTCTCCTATATCTACTACTTTCACAACAGCTGCAGTGCCACAAATATCATCCATACTACTTGAACTCGAAGTCGAACCAGCAACATTTTTTGTGAAAAATTTATCAACTCTGCCAAGCGTCTTTAGAACATTGGCTTCTCGTTCTCGCCTTTCCTTCGATAATTTCCGAAATGCCGCCCCACTTAATTTTGCACGTTTGCTTTTTTCTCAGTTATTCATGCTAAGGCACTGACAAAATTGTCACACAACAGTCAAAACAAAATTTTAAAAAATTGTGAAAGGAAAGAAAGAAATATTGTATCCAGTTCCAATCGTACTACACCGCACATGAGTACAAAGCTTTTTACTTTAAACACGGCACACGACCACATAGATTTTTCCTTTAAACACGGAGCGGTGAACTGACCAACTTGGATTAATCGACGTAACTGTGCTGTGAAAGAACGAGAATGCAGAATAATTTAATTTCATTGTCGCCTGTTTCTCTGTTGTCAGTGAACAGTAGAAGCACACCTGCCGGCTGGAATTCGTCTCGTAAAGAAAACGGGACAGTCCCTTGTTTGGCTTCTGTTTCCCCGCGTCGCCGGAATTTTAGCTGGGACGCCAATATGTTCTGAATATTCTTGACACTGTCTTTCTAATTTAAAAAGCAAATATTTTTTGCAGTTTCTTGCAGTGAGGTGTAGTGGATCGACTCTTATCCCACATATTCTTATAATATTTTAGTGGTCTCTGTGAGCAGAGAAGACAGATCACAAAGTTTAAGTAGTCTTGTTGTCAGCTGATATGGTGTGTTGTCATTTGTGCGAAGACTTGTTATGTCTACACGCAAATGCACCTTTTGTTTCAACATAAAAATAACCTTTCCTCGAAGAAAAAAAAGCTTAGTTAAGAAGTTTAATATAAAATTTGCAATGCCACTTCCTATTCGACTGCACAGAGTGGGAACTTTGACATCGTGCAAGCTGCAGCATAATAAATGAGACAAACGAAAGTTGGTTTCTTCTTTTTCGCCAAAAAAAGTAACTGAGTAAATAATTAAATTAATTTTTTTAAACTGCTCTGAAGTGTATTCCACACATTTTTAGATATTCTGCTTATGTTCTTATAGTATAAAAATGTGTTTAAAAATTTAAAACATTCCCAGTGTCAACAGGCTTTGTTAAACGGTTGTCATTAAACCAAAGCTCAGATATTGGACACCACAGAGCTTTCACATAAAGTGCAGCTTGATATTTCCTCGTAATTTCTACAAGAAATTTAAGAAGAGTCGGGTTTTACATACTGAGGCCCACACATGTTACAGTATTTAAGAAACTGCTGATTGGTTTATCACAGCTTTTCAGGGGTCCCGGTATTTTCACGGGGAAAATGTGGTAGGGTTAAGTAGAAGCCGACAACATTCTCGGCGTAATAACGTTTCAAACATTGTATTGTAGACTGCGCCCTGACAGCTTACTTCAGAATATTTTGAACAGTCATGAAGTTGATACCAGACAGAAACCCAATGTTAAATTTCCATTTAGTCACCAAGTGAACTATGTATATTTCCAAGCTCGTATTGTCGAATTTCGTTCTTAAAACTTATTTAAACTAGCAAGTTGTTTAAAAATGTTAAAAAAAATTGTCGTTTTTAAGCCCAGTTATTTTAAAACGTAAAGGGTTAAAATGAGTACAGAGCAAAAAATGCCGCCATCCGTAAGGTGCTACCCCTAGGCCCCTGATTAGCGAGCCTATATGTAAATCGGCCACTGGTTGCAAGGTCAGAATCGTACTACAGTGGTTTGAAGGGCAGTTCAGTAACTCACATTAATGTCCTGGCTAGCAAATGTGCCTCATCTGCACCAGCTGGGACACATATCGGGCGCCAGCCGTAATTTGCGGGAATTGACTGACTTGTGCGCAGACATCCGGTGCCATGCTCTGCTGGAATCCTGTCAAGGACTTGTAGAATCCATGCCAAACAAAATCTCTGTTGTACGGTGTTTGGAAAGTCGAACAATACGCTGTTGAACAGTTGGTCATAAAGTTTTGTCTCATTGCTATGAGTGTTATTAACTAACATTTAATTGCAGTAAAACTTAATCAAAGTAGAAGGTGTATAAATCGTAAATCTGCTAAACTATATTTCAGCCTCGACTCAACACGTTTATATGACAATTATTTCAGTCCCGGCGCATTCAGTACATTTTTAGATGCGTTTTTTTAATATAAAGTGGAATGTGCCTAACGCGGAAACGCCTCTACAAGGACGCTGCTTTTAACACAAAGGCTGTACAGCCCTGACAATACTGTTAAGAGGCTCAAAATCAAGAAAAGTTGTTCGGCGCAGTACGACGCTGCGGGTGTGGACATCAAACGACACTTCTCTGTGCAACAACAAACAAGTGGCGCACACTGTCGGTACATCAAAGGAAATGCTTGGCTCGTGAGCACTTTGTCGGCGTTTCTCGTTTTCCATAACTACTGAAGCGCCCGGACGCACACTTGGACATGATGCGCATCTACGGACGGTCTCCTGCAATCTTCGCAGCGAAAGAGGTGGGTGTTCTTTCGTCAACAATTGTTTTACCCGTCAAAGTCAAGCATTTCAAAGAAATGCACTACCTGCGTTATTTTCTGCCATTTTCAGTTGAAAGCAGCATTTTAAGTGATAACATGACGTTAAACAAAAAGTATGTCGCAAACATTTAACGAAAAGATTAAGGTTGGTTGGTTTGTGGGATTGAAGGGACCAGACTGAAAGATTAAGGTAATCGAGGCGAGTGAGAAAGACAAGCTCTCTATGCGCAAAATATTGTTGCGTTTCCAAATGAGGCAAAACACAAATTTATGATAATTTAAGAAACAAGGGTAAGATACTGGATGACTGGAAAGAAAACGGGCAAAGACAAGAGGAGAAGAAGACGGGGAATGAAGAAGTTAACGAAATAGTGTGGGATTGGTTCGTAAGCGCTCAGGCAAAAAAATTGATTTTATCTGGACCCATGTGCATAGTGAGGCTCTGAAGGCCGCTAAAGTGTTTGGAAACAAGGAGTTAAAGGCATCCACAGGGTCGCTGGACAGTTTTAAATCTAGGTACAACATCGTTTGGAATGAAGTGTGTGAGGAAGCGAAGGACGTGCAGGGAAGTGTAGTAACAGAATGGAAGACAATGCTGTACAACCTAATTGAAAATAATGACCCAAAAGAAACGTTCCCTTACGAAGAAACGTGACTATTTTATTGCACACTGCCCTCGAAACCTCTAGTAATTCGAAATGAAAGTGCACCAGTGGAAAAATTTCCAAGAAAAGACTCGCCGTATTCCAGTAGGGAAATGTGTTAGGTGAAATGGAGAAACCACTACTGATTGGAAAGGTGGCAAAACCGCTTCGTTTCCAAAATTCAAACGTCGGTAAGCTTCCAGTCACATGGCGAAGCAATAAAAACGTGGGGATGGTGAGTGGTCTTGTGGAAGAGTGGCTGGGCTTTTTCAGTACCAAAATGGAAAAAAATAAATTTTCAAGTTCTCCTTTTCCTATACACTGCAGGCTGCCACCCAAAAGTCAAGTTTTCAGACGTGAATTTGGCTGGCTTGGTTCCTGCCAGGTTCAGCCAGCCTCAATACATAGACCAGGAGGTTATTTATGCATTCAAGTCCCATAATAGGCGATTATTGATGTAGTCAATTGTTCTTAGTCTTGAAGAAGCCATAAGTGTATTTGCTCTTGCACGGTCAGTTTCTGCTCTGGATGCAGTAAATAGGATTGGCTTGGCAGTAAGAGAAACAAAGCCCAAACGTGTTATAAAGTGCTTCAGCAAAGCGAGATTTGCAGATCAAAAACAAGACGCTTCTGTGGCCATCGAAGCTCAAGAGAATGCAGCGGCAGTTGCTGAATTAATTAAAATGCGAAACATTTCAATTAGTGCAAATGATTACAATCGAAGTGATGACTTTCTGCCAACTCGCTTCACTTTTAATCCAGCGACAGATTTAATAGAAATCCGCAAGACAGAAGATGATCAGGAAGAAACACAGGAATAAGAAGAGGCGCAAAATGATGTCATTAGAAAAATTAATACGCCTGAAGAAGCTACTGCATTCGTAAACGATGTTATGCAATTTGTGGCACACACGAATTCTCCCAAGCTGTAGGAACTATTATATAGTTCAAAAAATTGCGTTGAAGAAACAGTTTTGTATAGGAAATTCAAACAGGTTTCCCTCCTTGATATGTGGCGAAAAAAGTGAAATGTAAAGCAAATAAACACGAGCATAATACCCATGTACATACGACAAGAAACGATTTTTAAGTTAGAGTAAAGCTACAGAAATTCCGTTATTATTTATCAGGTAGTATATTAGTCTATCAGCCTGTTGTACAATTTAAAGTAAATGAACATCTACTGTGTAGGAGTGAAGGTACGTAAATACATGCATAATTACAAATCTATACTTTTGTGCATGATACCTGACAAATGTTATGTAGCCTAGTGAGTTCTGTGTAACCTGGAAACTTGTCCAAGAAAACTGCTGTAGTCGCATGCGATTCCGTTTTGAGCAAGTTCTACTGAACTAATTGTCCCAAGAACAGTGCGTTTTTGATGGATCCACGGTGTGCTGTTTCCTATTTTCTATGTTTCAGTGTCACTGTTTGCAAACTAGCCGCGTTGATAAGGAATTACAGTGGAAGTTACTTATTGCAGATTACTTCACGGTGAAGTTAATGGTGAAACCAGAAAAACTGACAAACTGTGAAAGAAAACAAGTACAATAATAAACTAAAAACCCAGGAAAACCACAGCATGTGGTACCAAGAAAGAAAATAAAAGCCCACTGACGATGCTGAAACTTCAGCTAATCATGTACGGGGAACAGAAGAAAGAAAAAAAATGTGTTTTGCTTACGACGATCCCTCTCCAGAAACATATCTATATGTAAGAAAACACAGACAGAAGAGCTTAAACTTCAAGATGATTATATAATTAAGGTTACAAACATACTCGACTACGAGCGTTCGATATGATGAACTTTATAATGATGACGATGAGTTATTAGTACTTTAATCGAAAGAAAGGAAACCTTCGAGGGCGCCATAACCTACCTAGCATGGCAGAGTGTCTAGTCATGTGTGATCTACACAGCTTTGCGTCCCGTCCCGAGAGTAACACGCAGGCGCATCCGTTGAACCGAGTAAGCTAGCAGGTGCTGCGTCGGTATCGGGCAGGCAGCGGTATCTCTTCGAGCGGCACCGACAAAGAGCATGCGGCCTCAGTAGAGGAAATTTGAGGTTCCTCCCGGAAAAGGAGAGACGATGGAACGGAGCGAACGACAGCTGCGGCGGAAGAGAAGCTTCATCAACTTTAGGACGAACTGTTATCGTATATCAATAATAACCTGACACCTTGCAAGGGTGCACACCAGTAAGACAGGAGTACCTACCTAAATTTTACGATATTCAGATGGACTACGGGACGAGCCAAGCTTGAAAACTACCCTAATATCAGCCTGCATTCCAGAGAGCCCGCAGTGCGATAAATTTTATATAGAACAAACAGGAGGAATTAGATATCGAGAAGACACGAGAAACAGCAATCCATTCACTGTCTACCAATCTCATGAAAACATAAAACCAAAAAGTGGAGCAGACAGAAAGATCAATATAAGTATTTCCTAATACTATGAATATCTTGGAAGGAATAAAAATTTTTATACACACGTACAACTACCCACAGAGCATATATTTAGCGAACAAACTGATCTTAAACACAAACACTACATCGAAAATTTTTATTGACATCTTAAATATATATAACGGTTAAACGTATACAGCCAATAACATTTAATATGCAAAGATAAAATTAACAGCAACGATCAAATCACTAATACATAGAAACTCATAGATTAATAAATCAAAGCACAACTGTAGTCATATAACATCACTAGTGTTCTGTCAGATAAAGCTGTCAAAAGCAATAAAACAGAACAAAAACCCCATAGCCAACAAAAAAATCTGGTGTACAACAACATTAACGATCTAAATATGGAGGTATTGCTGCCACAGTCATAAAATCACGCCACCTATAAGTCATAACAACCAAATCATTAGACAGTGACAGCACCTATTTGTTTTATGGACGCCAAAAACAGCTGGACGTAAGTACTATCGTATAATAACCTAATATTGTCAACAATTACACACAAAAGTAAAAACAAAAGTCAACGAAATCATGTATTATTCGCAGGCAGTCATAAAATGGCCCTGTAGCCGAAATAAGCCTATCGCAAACTAATAAAGCACTAAACATTTTAAACATAGTAGCAATTTACATTTCTCTACTTACGATATATCTGTGAAATTTATACACTAAAATCCTTAAAGAGGGAAGAATGAGAAAGCCCACGACAGTCCCCAATTCGTTTTGTTAGACGAGGAAAACATCTTCCAGTGCGTTTCCAAAAACAGACATACTTGAATTGGCGGGTACGCGTTCAGGAACCACTTTTCTTATTCAGAGTAGGAAGATGGCGACATTGACGGAGTTCAAAACTGGCTCTGAGCACTATTGGACTTAACATCTGAGGTCATCAGTCCCCTAGAACTTATAACTACTGAAACCTAACTAACCTAAGGACATCACACGCATCCATGCCCGAGGCAGGATTCGAACCTGCGACCGTAGCAGTCGCGCGGTTCCGGACTGCAGCGCCTAGAACCGCGTGGCCACAGCGCGGTCGGCTAACGGAGTTGTAAACACTTTCTACAAGCATGGAAATCCGAAAAAAGAAAAAAATACGTATAAGAGACTTGAGAAATAGAAGCAATATGATAACTGTAGACCCGTCTATTGTAGTATTTGGTAACTTAATAATCATGGGACTAAGGAAAATGGATATGTGAGCCACCTAAAAACGGTGTCTCAAACTTATAATGTACAACTTTTCTTCACTGTCGAAAGAAGAAAAACTAATGACAAGCATCCATGAATAGAATGTCGAAGACATTTCCACAGAGGGTTTCTTGAAAAACATTAGAAAGAGAATAAATGAATAAATACATAGAGGTCCGGTTATGGCCAAGTCATAGCGGACAATAATGTGAATTTTCTAACGTTTGCAAGTAATTTTTATCGTTTATAGTCGCCGATTTACGATAACGACTTTGTTTCTTTTTTTTATCCTTTGTTCCGTTGCACCTGAAAGAAGCTTTCAAGAGAATTTCAACGACATAACATTTATGGACTTGGTCAAATAGTATCGAGATGACAGCGTCGCAAACCACCGCCGTCAGCAGAAGAGGTTCCACAAACGTCTGCCCTAATATACCAGATATAAGAAGCAAGCACGTAACTCGGGTACGGTCCGTGTGTTTATCACCGCTGCCATACCAAGCACTTAAAATGTTGACCTTTAGCAATGCTCCACGCTACAAAGTGATTTCGGAGAAATAAAACTGCACGTTGAATTTCATCTGGAGTTAACGGCCATGTTATAAGGCATTTCATGTCTCCAGGAGTCGTCGATGTTTCCTAATAGACCTCTTGTTTTAATTTCCGCTACAGATAAAAATTATAAATGTGTTAAGTTTGGTGAGTGTGCAGATAATGTTGCGTTTGCTGAACGACCGTTCCAATGCTCTCCAAATGTTCTCATAAAAGGGTCTGTCATTACGCCTGAGAAATGGTAACGACATCCTTCAAGCTGGTATCACACTGATTGCGTATATACAGTGTACTACGGCAACATCATAATCTAAGGAACTCGAGATATTTGAGTTTATTGTCATCAATAAAATGATGTGGATCTTGGAAAACACGCACCAAACGTTTTTCAGCTGACGATTCGTGCATATTGCGGAGATTAACTTGTCCATAGTTTGTAAACGATGCTTCTTCGTTAAACAAAATTTTACATATGTATATCGCATCGCTTTGCACTTTTCGTAGATAACTTTTGGAGAACTGTAACCAATTTTGGAAGTAATTGCCATGAAGTTGTAGATGCAGCAAAATGTGAAGGGGAGAAAATGCGATGGAATGGACTGTTTGCAGAACACTCATTTGGTTGATCCATCTCGTACTTCCGAGACGCCTCTTAGAGACATTTGCATTCTGTTTTACTACTGATAAAATGTTAGTTTCATTTCTTTCATCAGCTACTGTTCTTTTTCCTTGGTGTATTTTATTCTCCACACTTCCAGTTCCTAGACTCTTTTTTGTAATGTCTGAAAAAATGATGATATGGATACCCTTCAACATACAACCACACCGCTGCTCCAATAGTTTGGCGACATTCATGAGGAACGATATTCAGATTTTCGCTTGTCGCTGCGAATTTATCAGTAACTTTACATGCAAATTGTCTGATTGCTACAACAGCAGAACACAGCTGATGGGCTTCAGGTGCACAAATAAACACAAAAACCATACCTGAGTTACGTGTTTGCTTACGTTTGGTATAACAGAGCAAAAGTTTGTGGAATCTGTTCTCGTGATGGCAGGGCAGTGGTTTACCGTGGTGTTATCTTGATACTATTTGATCCAGTCCCATACATGTTTTGTTGTTGGGGTTCTCTTAGAAGCATCTTTCAAACGCCACAGACAAAAGTAGATAATTTTATTAGAAAAAATCAAAGTCAATGTCTTAATTCGGCGACGGTAAACGCTTCCTATGAACGTGAGGAAATTTGCCGTACTGCCCATTGTAACTTGGCAAAAACCGCACCTCGATGTATTTATTCGTTGTGGATATGCACTGAAGATCCAAAGAAACTGCTAACCTGCCTCATAACGTGTAGGTCTCTCGAGCACGCAGAAGTGCCTCAACACGACGTGGCATGGACTCGACTAATGTCTGAAGTAGTGCTGGAGGGAAATGACATCATGAATCCTGCAGGGATGTCCATAAATCCGTAAGAGTACGAGGCGGTGAAGATCTCTTCTGTACAGCACATTCGAGGCATCCCATGTTTGTTCAATAATGTTCATGTTTGGGAAGTTTGGTGGCCAGCGGACATCTTTAAAATCAAAAGAGTGTTCCTGGAGCCACTCTGTAGCAATACAGGACGTATGGGGCGTCGCATTGTCCTGCTGGAATTGTCCAAGACCATGGGAATGCATAATGGACATGAATGGATTCAGGTGACCAGACTGGATGCTTACGTTCGTGTCGCCTATCAGAGTCGTATCTAGATCTATCAGGGGTCCCATATCACTCCAACTGCACACGACCGACACCATTACAGAGCATCCGCCAACTTGAACACTCCCCTGCTGACATACAGGGTCCATGGTTTCATGAGGCTGTCTGCATACCCCGCACGATACAATTTTAAACGAGACTCGTCCGACCAGGCAAGATGTTTCCAGTCATCAGCAGTCGAATGTCGGTGTGGACGGGCCCAGGCGAGTCGTAAAGCCTCGTGTCGTGCAGCCATCAATGGTACATGAGTGGGCCTTCGGCTCCAAAAGCCCATATCGATTTTGTTTTCTTGAATGGTTCGCATGCTGACACTTGTTGGTGGCCCAGTATTGAAATCTGCGATAATTTGCGGAAGGGTTGCACTTCTGTCACGTTCAACGATTCTCTTCAGTCGTCGTTGGTCTCGTTCTTGCAGGATCCTTTTCCGGCCGCAGCGATGTCGGAGATTTGATACTTTACCGGAGTCCTGGTATTCACGGTACATTCGTGAAATGGTCGTACGGTAAAAGCGGCACTTCGTCGCTGCCTCGGAGATTCTGTGTCCCGTCGCTCGTGCGCCGACTATAACACCACGTTTAAATTCACTTAAATCTTGATAACCTACCATTGTAGCAGCAGTAACCGATCTAGCAACTGCGCCGGACACTTGCCGTATTCTGCCCGTTTACGTATCTCTGTATTTGAATACGCACGCCCATACCAGTTCCTTTGGCCTTTCAGTGTATTTAGTGCAGCCTGCCTTAGT
Source organism: Schistocerca gregaria (assembly GCF_023897955.1). Classification (NCBI taxonomy): domain Eukaryota; kingdom Metazoa; phylum Arthropoda; class Insecta; order Orthoptera; family Acrididae; genus Schistocerca; species Schistocerca gregaria. Next base: position 296,592,432 of record NC_064931.1, read on the forward strand.
TGCCTCACTCTGTATTCACTCTATAAGAGTTGAGAGGGACAGTGCTCACACAGCGCAAGGAATAAGACAAATACAGTGTTCTAATTCAAAGAAAAATTCAATGTGCTGCAGATAGCTTCTAAAACGTCCAACACCATGACTGTAGAATCCTCTCGCGTAGTGAGAAAACACAAATCCCCAACAAAACGCAAAAAACACAAAATTACTAATTCAGTAAAATAGTGAGGCTATGTGGCAGTTCAGACTCTAGAGTTATCTGAGTCTAAGGTTTCCAGTGCCCAGGGTTTGTAGACAACAGAATTCACTGGAAGTGGACCATCGTCGAAGCAGTGAACTTGCTGCCATAGCCCATATTATCGTCATCACAAGCGTTCTGTGACTGGTTAGCTGTGCTGTCTGCCGCCTTTGCTACTACTCGTTTGACACGAGTGCACTTTCCTGTTTCTATTGCCTTTTTAATGATTGATTTTTACCTCGTCCTTGCATATTTTTTTGAATGTGTCCGTCTGCAGTCCCTTCCATGAACACGTCGCGGCTAATTTCCCAACCAAGGTGATACTTCCTGGCAAATCTCTGTGTTCTGTTAAGTTTATTCACTGTTTCCCGCAAGTGGTGCTGCAATTAGACTAACCCCTCAGTCCGTATTGGAATATACGCACATCAAAAAAAGTTTTGCATCACCCCGGTTCACAGAACTCCTGAAGATAGACGTTGGCTGTGGATATTGTATCACAGACACAATCCATTTGACTGTTGAGAGATGTCACTAAACCCGCCTAGAGGTGTAAACAACCATGCATGAGCAGCACCTATTAGACGGAGGGGGTCTGACAGCCGACAGTTCCAGTCATTCAACCAGGAAGGAGGTACAAGCCTTGTGTTGGCTGTAGTTCAACCATGCCTAGACGGTCAACACGGCATTTCCATCGCGTCCGCATTGTTACTTTGTGCCAGGAAGGGCTATCAACAAGGGAATTGTCCAGGCGTCTCGGAGTTAACCAAAGCGATGTTGTTCGGACATGGAGGAGATACAGAGAGACAGGAACTGTCGATGACATGCCTCGCTCAGGCCGCCCAAGGGCTACTACTGCAGTGGATGACCGCTACCTACGGATTATGGCTCGGAGGAACCCTGACAGCAACACCACCATCTTCAATAATGCTTTACGTGCAGCAGCAGGACGTCGTGTTACACAATAGGCTGCATGATGGGCATCTTCACCCCCGACGTCCATGCCGAGTTCCATCTTTGCAACCACAATGCCATGCAGCGCGGTACAACGGCTGTACGATACGTGAATGTCTTCCCCCGACCGATAGTGCAACCATATCGGCAACATATTGGGAGGGATTCGTCTTCATGGACGACAATTCGCGCCCCCATCGTGCACGTCTTGTGAATGACTTCCTTCAGGATAACGACATCACTCGACTAGAGTGGCCAGCAAGTTCTGGGACATTGTTCTAATTTCACTTTTCACTTCTATAGTTGAAAGTGCAACCTATGTCCTGGTGCTGCTCGTTTTATAGATTATGGAGACGGGAAATGGCAGCCCATAACGGCGGTTGGTGTTTTGTTCATTGTTGCTTCAGCGCGGAGGTGAGTAGGCATACTCTGTGACGTTCTGCTGTTCTGTCAGGGAAACTAACTGTAGTTTTGGGCTGACCAGAGTAGGAGCAGGAAGCCGATCTCCCACTGTTGGTACGAAGGTGCCTGAATGCAACACCCGTAGAGCGCAGATATCCCATCTGAGATCACAATTATCGACACTGTCGTCTCGTAAAATAACACGATAGGGGGTTCGATACAGATACGGTAACGGTGGAAGCTATACGCTACTGATGTTATGGGTATACTCGGTTTTTGTAAGCAGGGACAATAATTGTTTATTGACTACACTTAAATTGAAAGCATAATCCTTATTTTCCGGTGTACATAATAAAACAGAAGAACATGTATGGAGAGGTTTGAGAATGTGTAACTAGTGGATCACTGATAGTAAATTAACGAACGATCAATGACGGAAGCCAAGCGATGAGAGACAGAAACGGTTAGAGTTGCTTCTCCGGCGTGGTAGGCGTTACTGACGAACGCGAACCTGTGCAACCTGATTTGCTGCAAATGTACTATAACTTTCCTTCTTTTCACTGGGCAGAAGGTGAAAGAGGGAACAGGCCGCACGACTGTCTCCTTACACCTTAGCAACAGGTTCCAGGTGCTACCCAGTCTTGACAATACTTCTGAACCATTGCAAGATGCCTCTCCTGTTGGGTTGGCAGACGATTTTTCTGCGCATTCTGGACAACTGCAGAAGGTGGGTATGATAGTCACAGGGGCTTTGACGTGAGGTGGCTGATGGAGCCCCTCAGGGAAATAGCAGGCGGGATGGGAGAGAATGTCAGTGTGCAGCCGATATGTTTGCTGGGGGGTCTCGTCTGCGACGTGGAGGAGGTTCTGCCAGCGGTTATCGTCGATGACACTGGGCGCAACCGACTGCAAGTGGTGGCACACGTCAGCACGAATGAAGTGATATCAGGTGTTCCCCAGGGAAGCGTCCTGGGACCTCTGCTGTTCCTGATCTATATAAATGACCTGGGTGACAATCTGAGCAGTTCTCTTAGACTGTTCGCAGATGATGCTGTAATTTACCGTCTTGTAAGGTCATCCGAAGACCAGTATCAGTTGCAAAGCGATTTAGAAAAGATTGCTGTATGGTGTGTCAGGTGGCAGTTGACGCTAAATAACGAAAAGTGTGAGATGAACCACATGAGTTCCAAAAGAAATCCGTTGGAATTCGATTACTCGATAAATAGTACAATTCTCAAGGCTGTCAATTCAACTAAGTACCTGGGTGTTAAAATTACGAACAACTTCAGTTGGAAGGACCACATAGATAATATTGTCGGGAAGGCGAGCCAAAGGTTGCGTTTCATTGGCAGGACACTTAGAAGATGCAACAAGTCCACTGAAGAGACAGCTTACACTACACTCGTTCGTCCTCTGTTAGAATATTGCTGCGCGGTGTGGGATCCTTACCAGGTGGGATTGACGGAAGACATCGAAAGGGTGCAAAAAAGGGCAGCTCGTTTTGTATTATCACGTTATAGGGGAGAGAGTGTGGCAGATATGATACACGAGTTGGGATGGAAGTCATTACAGCATAGACGTTTTTCGTCGCGGCGAGACCTTTTTACGAAATTTCAGTCACCAACTTTCTCTTCCGAATGTGAAAATATTTTGTTGGGCCCAACCTACATAGGTAGGAATGATCATCAAAATAAAATACGAGAAATCAGAGCTCGAACAGAAAGGTTTAGGTGTTCGTTTTTCCCGCTCGCTGTTCAGGAGTGGAATAGTAGAGAGATAGTATGATTGTGGTTCGATGAACCCTCTGCCAAGCACTTAAATGTGAATTGCAGAGTAGTCATGTAGATGTAGATGTAGATGCCTGCTGCTTGGGTTCTGAGGCGATATTCGGCTCCTTTCGGCGGATGGCTGATTTGATGATGGCAACCAGCATCACATATTGGGGGCAGGATCAGATGTTTATTTGTAATAATACACAGAGTCGATTGCGGTCCTCTACTTTGGAGCAAAGTATAAGGTCTAAACCAGAAGCTCATACGACCCTGCGACTGCGACTGCGTTGGATGCGAATTTCACGACCTCCGCTATAAGGTGAAGAATTGTAGAGTTACCTTTAATAGGTCAGGCACACACTACACACACGAAGCGGCTATTATGGTCGTAGTACATGTGGCAAGCACGTGGCGGTTATTAGGTTAGTGAAACCTCCGCTAGGGATTAGAGAGCAATTGTCTACCAAAGTCGAAGTTACATCACCCACAGCGTTCTCAGAGAATACTCATCTTCATAGATTGGATACTGTCCGCCACTAAGTCTTGAATGAGAATGGACGGGTCAGATGTTGCGTACCGGAAGACACAGCAACTACCAGGTCACCAAGGGTTTCCAATGGCACGAAAGATGTCGTGTGTCTCATGATCAGTGCCCCGACGTCGCTGCAGCTTTGAGTATTAGCCAGAAGCCTGTCGACTGTGGCCAACACAGCTTCCAGCTGCTTGCGGACAGCAGCCAGTACTTCTTGTTTTCGCTCTCGACAAGCTCAGTCCCTAGCTATATCGTACTGTGTAAAAAATTAATAAAAGGTCTCAACAAATACAAGCAAAGTAGTCAACATTTAACTCAGAAAGTACTAGCAGAGGCCGCAAAAGAGCAGGTTACCCAGCTGTGATGCTACTAAGGTTGGTTATTACGTGGGATAGACAACCCTCGTGATAGTCTTACATTGGCAACAGCTTCACCTAACTGAAACATCATTCTGTCAAGCTCCATTGTGTGTTGGCGATAGTCGATTTTGGCGCAATGCTGATGCAAGATATCCAATCCCAGAACTATATCTTAGCCATCACTTATATGTGACACAACTTATACACGCAGACTGAACAGGACAGCACCCAAACAGAAATCTATGTTCACTAAGCACAATGGCCTGACTTTCCTAACCAGCATCCTACGTAATCTATACTGTGGTGATTTCCACTGTTTCTGATTCACTTACTTTTATTCTGATTCATCTATTTCTCTACTGGGAACAGACGCATGTGCCCCTGTGTCCAGTAACTTCTAGCATAATTCCTCTCTCGTACTACTCCTTCCATTGCACTTTCCACCTCTGCATATCCTTCGTAGCATCAAAGTTTACAGGGAATGCCCATATGTAGACATTTGGTTCCCTCTGGTATTTAACGCCAATTTATTCCCGGTCCACTACCCCTGAAACTACTGGTACCATTATACGAATCTCTGCCTTTATTTCCATTGTTCTGTGGCTGGCGACATTGCCTCTGGACATGTCCTTTCTGGGCATACCCATAACAACTTACTTCAGCCGAAAATACTCCCCCTTCACCTTATAATTTGGCCAGTACATCAATCTCTTCGTATTCTACTGCCAATCTCATAGCTTCGTGAAAATCAGTCAGAATTCCTTTCCGCACTCTTACTGAAATTTCTGAGGGCAATCCCTTTAAAAATGTGCCAAGCGCCCTTTGTTCGGCGTCCTTCCATATTACTCCATTCAACACTACATCCTGTACTAACTCATATGTACAACCATTGACCTATCTTACCATACCTGCAAATTCTTTCACCAATTCCCCTTGCCTCTTTACTACCATACCGAATTGCCCTTGAAAATGTCTGGCGTTGTTCTGCTTTCTGTACCTTCGTATTAAACCCTTCTCAGACTCCTGAAGTGTCTTTGTTCCCTCAGGAGTTTCCGTACATCCCATGTAAGCCTTTGCTATCCTTGTTTGCCTTAACTTTTCCTCTGTTAAAAGCTCCACTTGGGTCCAACCTCCAGCTCCGCAAGATTCTTAAGATCCTCAACTAATGCTTACACATCTTCAGTCGATTTACCTGAGGAAGGAGCACCTAGACCCGCGGCTGACTAATCTATACCCCACTGTGGCGACTGCACTTCTAATTGACTTCACAACTCCGTATTAAAAGCTGTTAATTGTGCTACTTTTTCCAACAATATATGCATTACCTTTGGCTCCGACACTCCTTGTGTCCACGACTTTGCCATGTCGTTGCTCTTTACTCATTTTGGAACATCGATAAATTATAAAAACAACAGAAGAAAATGTCAAGCTAATTCTTGCATCAAATCATTAACCACATCGACTTCTTGCACTATCTGGCAATGTGCCCATAATGCTTACATGTGAAAACTGGCTCTGCTATTGACTCTCTACAGGGGGCTGAATGACACAGAAAATTACACTGTGTACATCTGACAGATACTTACGACTGCTATTTACCATTACCTCTAACTCCTGATATATCCACAGATTCCTTACTCTTAACAAAAATAACTTTCCACACAGCATGGTAGTCAAGCTTTCTCTCCATCACCAAAACACTCTCCAAAATAAACAATAAAATCTCTTGACTCACCACACTGTTGACTGTAGGTTCGGACTTCACACTGAAAAGACAATGCCAGCAACTCTGACACCACTTGTAGCAGCGTCAGTAGCTGGGTATGTTGTATGGCGCCAGGCAGCGACAGGGGAAACCGTTTGCAAATACTTTATTCTCTTCGTTAATACTTCTTGCCACATCCCATTACAGTACTTGGCTGAGGAATGCTGCTGCCTCAGGTCTTGTCGAAGCCCAGGACTGCTGATGGAGTGTGGTGTCAATCAGCCAACCTTCTTTGCAAGCGGTGCTACTTCATGCTCAGCAGCCCCTCCAAGCGCCCCCCCCCCCCTTTCTGGTGACAGAATGATCCCCACCTCTCCTCTCCCCACGGTACTAGCAGGCGGCTAACTCGTATCGTAGCAGGTGGAGACGCACTGCCCCCTTAGTGTTTGTGGCTGCTACTTTGACTCGTTGGCCCACTGTAGCGGTGGCTCCAGGAACGAACAGCATTAGGGCGGGCTGCTTTGGCGTAGATGCAAACTGCAGTCCTTGATCAGCATCCAGTACAGTAGCTGGGCGACAAAGCCCCTCTGGTAATAGAGCTGTAGTACTAACAGAAGTTATTTTAGTAAAAATGGCTGGCACATATGTACTCTTCCACACTGTACGTGTTTGGCCTGTGCAACCTCTTTTGGTACATGCATTAAACACTTCAGCGGCCACCAGTGTGGAAAGGCTTGTGCCACATTGCTGCTTGAGTACAGCTAAATTAATTATTTCCACACAGTAGCAGGTTGGCCTGCCTTATATCACTGTGGTAGCTATGTTTTATTTCGTAGAGCTCAGCAACTGTGTTCACCTGCGGCTGGCACTGCTGCGGTCCTCCCTCTAACTTTGTACGTTTATGACCAAATATGGTTGCTGTAGTACACTCCAGTACGAAAATTACTGTCCAGATGGTCATCCAGAGACAGTGTCCTACAGCAGCAATAATAGTGTTTAGCAAGACCATTACGGGCACAAAAATATCACATTTTTTTATGAAAATGTATAGCCATTGCTGTTAAATAGCAACCTGATTGATGACTGTGGAGTGCAACTACAGGACACCATCATGGAACTCAACGTAGATGCATTGCATACACTTCAGAAACTCAGAGAAACTTCAGACATAGATGTCACTCTACTAAATAAGCCAGTGACACGCCGTGTGAAAGCGTTAAGAGTGAAATGACATTAGGTGATCACAGTATCGAACACTATATCCTCACTTAAATGGGAAAATCAAGACACCACAAAAAAACGTGCACATAAGAGCGAAACATAGCTGGGAAGAACTGAGATGGGTGTTTCATTGTTGTCCAGGCTGTACACCACTGAGTGCTGCTGTAGACTTTAAAGCACAGGAACTGACACTGCATATACGTAGAGCAATGGAGGCACTGGTACCTATACTGAGAGGTCCTTCCAGAGGAGTTCCTTGTATAGAAAATATGACCACCACCATTCTTGTCCACATTCGAGAGCAATGATGGCAAGGCAACAGAAAGCTGGAAATAGTCAACTGCTCTAGCGATGGAAACACTGTTCCCTGAGCATAGGGTAAAGGGTGTTCTCCTACACTTTTGATATAACATTAATAAGAGAATTAATTAAATTGTGGCAGCTTATTCATTTATGACCTTAACATATTGTTCTCCTGAGTGATTATTCATGTAACTCCCACCCCTCCTTGCCCCAGGGATCCCTTAACCTATTGCTCTGCTAATTGATTTATGACCCTGTCTGGATAATCTATCCTCCTCAAAAAAAAAAAAAATCCCTATACCCACCCCCCTCCGCCTCTCCCACTATCTAGAAACTGGCGAGAAAAAGATGCAATCTGTGCTAGAGAGGAAGGATCTTACGACACAAAATTCAAATCAGTGTCAACAATATATTTCTGCATAAAACTTACTGCATCGATCCCACAAGCCATCGGTTCACTGGAAATATTGAGGCACTTCTGATTGATTGCTTGCATATCTGGCAGGAAATATCTCATCAAACTAATTGGCTGTGTGCCGGAAACCCTTTGGGTGTCAGGCACTGCATTGGGAGGCGCCAGTTGCCTGCGGAGAAATGCATGGTACCAGACGTCGGCTTCCTTTGAAATTTGATGCCAGACTCATTTCATGTTTTGTTCCCAAACACAGATCTTCCAAAACACATCAGTGAAAGCAGTTACTCCATGTGCTTGCCCTGCTGTGCAGATACTGACTGAATTAGTTCACAAGAACACCAGCAGAGGACATTGGGAGAAGCAACCACATCCACTCTCCTCCCTTCAGTTCCCTCCTCCCTTCCCCGCTTGCCCTCCAGTTACTTCTTGCTGAATACATCAGGCGGCGGCAACTCTTTAGTGTTGATACCTGGGAAGTTCCTGTCAAAACACATGCTTTGTCGTTCTGTCTCTCTCCCTCTCAAGTTACAACTTCCTGATCAGCGAGTGTCTGCCACATGCCATGGAAAACACATTAACCTCAATTTTGCCATGAACAAAGTACCGGATACCTGGTAAATCCCCCAGCCCTCCCCAAAATGCTGGCCTGTGGATGTCCATTTGCGCTACCCCCAATCTATCAAATTGATTGACGAATTAACTAAATTTATACCCTCCATGTGGGACAGGGTTTCCTTGCTTTCTATTGGTGGAGACTAGGACTGGTACAGATTCAATAAATTGTGGGGGTACTTGGGATTAGATCCCAGAACCACCTAGTTTCCAAACTCTACTCTTCCCTTATCTAGATTTTCCTTTCCTCCTATTGATGGACACTGCCACAGTTAGGCTTGGTGAGAAATCCATTATGTTGGCGGTAGCTGAAAATGGTGAGAATTTAGAATTTCAGTTCATTTGTGCTATGTCGTTAAACAATTTGCAAGAAACATGCCAGGGGTTTGAGTGCGCTCGCGACACCACTATTGGAAACAATAAATTTATCACTCGGAATTTGATGTCGCTATTGGAAGTGGTGCAGTATAAAATGATAGTTGTAATTTGAAATTTCTGCGGGAATTTATGCCGTCATGATCGTGTAATTCCCAATCACCTAGACATCTGCTTAGTGGATTTTTTAAAGAACTGTAGAATGCCCAAGTTTTTGTCTCTGCTACACCAAAAAGACGGAATAAGGGGAAAGGGTCTACCACATGATAGTATAATAACAACAACACATCTACCGTAATTTAAACACGTACCACTCCACCTTTCCGCTGCAAAACAGAGTCCACTAGGATGTACTGACAAGCACTCAACATTACACACAGCAGCCACTGGACTTGCATTCGGGAGGACGACGATTCAAAATCGCGTCTGATCATCCTGATTTAGGTTTTCTATGATTTCCCTAAATCTCTTCACGCAAATACTAGAATGGTTCCTTTGAAAGAGCACAACCGATTTCCTTCCCCTCCCTTCCCTAATCCGATCTTTTATTCCGTCTCTAATGACCTCGTTGTCGATGGGACGTTGAACACGAACTCCTCCTCCACCACAGCAGGCGTCACCACATGAACAGGGCACTTTGTAAACACATGCACTTAAACTATGATCCATTCCATAGGAGTTGCCCAGTTAGATGTCAGAGATAATGGACTCTTCCATGGGCTGTTGCCACAGGTGATTTACGAGTCCCACATCTCCCACGATCCACACGCATACCGTACCAGACGCTCAGAGGCCGGAAAGACTGACGGCTACTGCACGTCTATCTGTATCGCTGAGGCGCGCAAGCCTCCCCACCAACGGCAAGGTCCATGGTTCATGGGATGGGAGGGAGGGGGGGGGGGGTGCAAACAAATACAAATAAAATATGGTCCATTCCGTAGGAGTTCCCATGGTTAGATGTCAGAGATCGAAGGAGGAGGAGGAGGAGATTAGTGTTTAACGTCCCGTCGACAACGAGGTCATTAGAGACGGAGCGCAAGCTCGGGTGAGGGATGGATGGGGAAGGAAATCGTCCGTGCCCTTTCAAAGGAACCATCCCGGCATTTGCCTGAAGCGATTTAGGGAAATCACGGAAAACCTAAATCAGGATGGCCGGAGACGGGATTGAACCGTCGTCCTCCCGAATGAGAGTCCAGTGTGCTAACCACTGAGCCACCTCGCTCTGTAGAGATCGAAGAAAGTTCCGTAGGCCACTGCCACTGGTTGTCTTCATACCGAACTTCTCCTGGCATCCGCATACTGGCCGTGCTAAATTCTCAGAGGCCGGAGAGACTGCCACCATGACCGCAAAGCAGTCAACCGATGAACTTATATTGGGAGGGGGTTTGCGTGGGGGTGACTAATCGTCTAGCGCAAGCACTCGCCAAATTGAGTCTTCTCAAATTTCCACGTAAAAATCGGCACTCCCAACACACGCAGCCGCGAAGGTTGCCCAACAAATATTGAGTATTACTTCGGTATCCACCCGACTAGAGAGCGACACGGTTAGATCAGCTGCATGCTCGTACCCCACCTGTCAAGTTCGGAACGCTCAGCGGCGCCTCGCGTTGAATATTTATTGACAATACCAGCTTGTCAGACCTTCAATATATTGAAGCAACTAGTATTATCAATAATGTAGACAAAAGTCGTTAGTTGACGAAGCAGATTTACAAGGCTAAGATGTCGAACACCCAAAAGAAAACATGTACTGCAATTATATTAGCCACAGCTTGCAAGCAACGGAAGACAGCGAAAAAGAGGAAATGGGTCTGAGAATGATTGAAAAAAAGGAGCGACTAGCCACATGTAAAATTACTGACAATCAGAACGATGCACCTGAAAGATTTTATATTTTTTCCAATTAGTCCTACACCGTACCGGTAAAGCAAGTTACTAATGTTGAAACGAGATAAAACAGAGAAGCAAGATACGTTAATGAGAGAGGCAATTGCAGTCAACAATACATTAGAAGTAGCTTTGAGATTTCTGACGGAATGTAGGTCATTCGAATGCTCGAAGTCTAGTTCTGTAATATTAGCAAACATAACTACTAAAATTCTGTGGAAACCTGTGAATTGTCCAGGGAACTGACGTAAAAACCTTTTTGACGTTTCGTAATAATTTGGCGAAAGTGACAAGCGTTTTGGAGACCTCTTACCAGTCATTGCAGTTATATGACGTATTTTTCGTAGTGGAAGCTGTTTTCCAAACTGCTGTGTAATTCACCAACCTATACTATACTGAAGTATGCAGTGTCATAGAGAATCCTCCGTTGACCATCCTAAAGTGTTACTTACAATGCCATTACTAATCCGTGTTAAAATTGTTTTATGTTAAAAGGCCACTTCAAAAATTGTATCTGAGGTATGGTATGGAGAAAGGCCAATTGAAAACAAACAGAGCACACTAACGCCGTGTGGGTGATACGTGAGGCTCTGTCAACATCTGAACTAAGAATATTATCAAACTGTCAATACTTGTCCTCACATGTCCTGTATGTATTAAAAATACTGAAATATTTTGAAGGCCATCAGTACTGCTCATCAATAATTCTGGTGTTGACAATATACCAGTACGCGCCCTCAGATATTGATGGCTCTAAGCACTGTGGGACTTAATATCTGAGGACAGAAGTCCCCTAGACTTAGAACTACATAAACCTAACCAACCTAAGGACATCACACACATCCATGCCCGAGGCAGGATTCGAACCTGCGACCGTAGCAGTCACGCGGTTCTGGACTGAGGCGCCTAGAACCGCTCGGCCACGGCGATACACGTGAGGTTGGTGACCACTGAATGAAACGGTTTTCAATACTTCCCATTGCATTGGTGCAAATGTGTACGGAAATGAGCATTTTAAGAAGGTACAGTGAATGAATGAATCTGATATCATTGTGGAAACGCTGCTGACTTCCTGTTCTGTGTCAAACGAATCCAGCGGGAAAGGTTGCTGACTGGGGTAATTTGAGGGCGGGTCTAATAGCGTAAATCACCTTCTACAGTTTATATACTACCCGATAATAAAAAGGAAAGCACGAATAAGGGGAGAAGGAAAGGAAATGAAAACTTGACGTGTTTAGAGGGTATGTAATTTTATTCCGATGATTGCAAAATGGCTTCAAATGTACAAAGTGCGATGTTGCATAACCCCCTCCCCCCCCCCCCCCCTCCTGTACCCTAGCCTGGATGCGCGCACTGATTTGGTTGGGAACGATGTCATAATGCTATTGTGTTTTCCTCTGGGGCAATCTGGCCCACAACTGTTGTAACTGGGCCTTGATATTCTGGATATTGGAACTGGGAAGGAGTTGATGTCTGAGCTGGGACCACACGTGTTCTATCAGAATAGATCTGGGTATCTTAGTGGCGAAGGAAGTACCTCAACATCACGCAGCCAGTTCATGCTATGTGTGGACGAAAGGTAACTCATTGAGAAATGGCGCCATGATACTGTCACATGAGATACAGTACATGAGGACACAGGATGTCCTTGGCGTACCGGTGTGCCATCAGAGTTCCCTCAATCTCTACCAGCCATGATCTAAAGTCATACCTCTCCAAAATATTGGAACAGTTGGACCTCTCCCCAGATCGGCCACATACTCGCCGATTACGGGAATGCAGAACTGCTATTCATCGCTGAACATAATACAAACCGTTCATCAGCAGTCCATGCCTTCCTATCACGATACCACTCCAGGACGTAGCCGTTTGATTTGTGGTGTTATCAGCAACCTCCACATGGAATAGTAATTTCCGAATCTGGCTGTTGCTATTCACTGACCAATCGTGTGGAATCACAAAGAGTTAGGAAGTGATTCCATTACTCATTTTCAGTTGGCAGACTCTGATGTGAAGGGGCTTTGATGTGTTTTGGTGCACAGTACGCTGATACGTACTTGTGGTGATCAGACATGGTCGACTAGAATCTCGACAAGTATGTCTGCCCTCACTTTCCTATCCAATTCAACATCGGGCCACTGACTTATCTGAATGCCTCACAAATATGAATATTCCACGATTCGATCATCCATCAAATGGAGACCCATAATTAGCTCCCTTTCAGGTTCTGTATTTGGTATGGGCCCTTGTGGTGGTCAGACGTGGTCGACCGAAATCTTGATGACGAGTATGCCTGCCCTTTCACTCCCATGCAGTTCAATATCCGGCCAATGACACATCTGAATGGCACACAAATCTGAATATTGCACGATTCGATCATCTGGCAAATGGTGTCCCACAATGAGGCTCCTTTCAGTACCTTTCGGGTAGTGATAACGCTGTTTCATACATGTACGTGGCTTCTCTGTGTCCTTCACAGTGGTCACTCAGCATCTGACGATGTTCACTCCCCTTTATACTCTAGCAGACCTGGTAACAACACTAAACGCGAACAACACTAATCCACTCTGGGGGGTATTCTACCAGTCACAGAGAATAGCAGCTCTACTTATTTTGAGTGAATGTGTACGAAGTTACATTGACATTCGACCATGTCTTCAGGGTACATCATTTATTTGTCAGGCAGTTTATATGAAATCTAGATCTGGATGATTAGTTGGGGTTTCGCCTGAAATGGAGTACATATTCATAACAACTGAGATGCTGTGTTTCTTGCCTAGTAACAGAGATGGAAAATTATGAGCAACTCGCTGTAGTCCAATCAACAATAACTCCATTACGACGTTCGCCACTTTTTTAATTCACTGGGTGGTACGACCTCATTGGAAAAGTAACGGTATCTCAGCGGGTTTTCATCATCTCGATACACATACGCTATGCGTTCCAGACAGGAGCTGCCAGGCTGCATCTTGCCGCGGTGAGTCGCCAGCGGAGTTGCCACGTCAACGCAGGCCGTAGAGGCAGCGTCTTCCTTCACGTAAGGCACCTTCTGAAGAGCAGCCATTCGGAATCTCCTGCCTCCGATGTCAAACGCACACAATGCTTCGGCATGTTGCTGTTCGACCTGGACTCATTTTCCGTAAGAGTAGGAGTGTTCTAATTCTGTGGGTCTTCCCTGGCTACCCCAAATCTACTGAATCATGCAGTGTTTCCTTCACCAACTCCACAGCCGATTTATCCCTTTATCTACGTATGTCAAATAGAGTGCGTTCATGATGTCATCGTCGACAAAACTTAAAACTCTGACCTTTCCCTCCAGCCTTTAAGTCCCATTCCCTAGAGTGAAAAGCATTTCCATCAGTCACATAATTTGCCTATCTGAGAAATGGGGATGAGGCCAAACACAGTGTTTGACTACTACATAGTGGATAAAACCACCTATGTTCTTTACAAAGTTTTGTAAAGAATGATGTCTATTTACACATAGAATACGTAGGAGGTATGTGACGCTTTTTAAAGTGTTTATGACTTGTAGAACACAATACGTTACACTTGACATCGAATGTTCAACAAAACTGAAATAAACATCGTATTTGTCCCAATCAAGTCATAGGATTCCTAACGCTCCCAACACACACAAATGATTTATCGGAGAGGACCAACAGCACTAACAAGTTGTCTGTACTTGGTGTTGTTGTTCACTGGAAAATATCATTCGTTGATGATTTTAAGAATATGTAGGACGACTTAGGAACTATTTCCTTTTGAGACTACAGATGCCTACTCTCTTTGAATGTGAGTAAATGTGACTTTCTCATCACCTTCATGTATCAGGCTCTCAAACCTGTTGGGAACTTCAGTTGTGTCCTTTCCATATTCTCTTTGGACTACCCATTCTGCAGAATGCTCTACGTTCGCATCTCTAGACTGAGTTTCCAAAACAGTCATCGCATAGTCGTTCTACACGCGACCTCCAATTTTGTGAATATTCTAGTATTTTTCGTAGGGTTTTAGACTCTCCCATGTTAAATGTCGTAAATGTAAAACAATGCACTCAAACAACAGGGAGAATCCGATAACATCTGATTACCATATTAATAATAAATTCCTTTAGCATGTAATATCAGTTAGCTAGGAATAATACTACGAAGTAAAAAGAATATAACAGAAATGGGAAATCAGTATTGAGGAAAGTTAATGGAAAATTTGTTGGAAGGATTCTGGGAAAGACATTGTAAGAATTAAGGAGCCCAGATAAAAGACCTTACTGCGATATATTCTGGAGTACTACTCTAGTGTTCAAGAACCTTGCAAGCAACCCTGAGGAAAGATGAGATGATTTTAAGGCGCACTATTAGGATAGTATAAGACCGGTAGAGCTCATAAAAAGTGTAACAGTGGTACTCACGGAACTTAACTAAGAATCAGTGGAAGAAATGCATAACTGGTTACTACGTACATTTTCAAAGTTGCCACTTGAAGGTTGACCCAACAAGTATAATAAGCACTAATAGCTTCAAAGCAGCCAACTCTAAATCTAGGTCTACGGAGTAGTTTTTTATACCAATTTATTTAACACTGAATTTTCTGTTGACATATATAGATACACAACCACAGGAAGCAGTTTCAACTCTGACAAACTGTGCGTTTCTTCTCCTTTTCCTGCGGGCTTCTTGAAAGGGTGAGAGAATAGTATCGATTATTATATGAAAATATTTCGAGACTTGTCGGACAGGTATTCTGAACAATGGACAGCACTTCCCGGGATTAACATTTATGACAGTGATCACTGACTAAATATACGGGAGATAGAGGCGGTCAATAAGGCAGCCGGGAGGATAAACAAAAAATGCTGCAGTACGGGAGACCCTGGGAAAAAAGGTGGAGTTGGTCACCCTAGGCCAGGGATAGGCAAACGGCTGATTTGCGGCCACTCTTCCTATCGGTCGGCACGTATGCGGTTGTACGTGCCAGCACCTGCTGGCGGGAATGGCAAAGCGGACCGAGCATGCGCAGAACACGAGGAATACGGCCGTCTGGCATGTAGCTTACTCTATTTGTATTAGCTGGAATTACATATAAATTTTTATCTTAATCCAGTATTGTGATTATATATGTCACATTGTTTCTATACTAATAACATAACGTGACTGTCTTGCGCTACTCCCTGTAATAACCCTAACTGCTCTCCTTTGCAATCTGGAGGTCCCCACAAGTGATGAGGAATTTCTCCGGATATTTCAGATATGCATATGCATAATAGCACTCATTAGCGACTGCTCATTTACACATTCTCTTAGTGCCCTTAAAAGATAATAGTTTGTACTTAGTTCTGAATTGCGGTATTCAGTACATTTGTCCCATTCTAGGCCATTTTGTATCCAGATACTAGGAATTTTTGTTGGACTTTTATTTAGAATGGGTTCATTGTTGATGGTGACTCATAGATAGCATCTCAGTCGGTTTCTTGCTTCAGACACCGTGTTGGGAATGAGGAACCATCCAGTTTTGTTTATGAACTTTGCTAATTTATAGTACATTATTTTTCCCAATGCTTTAGAAAAACAAGACGTTCTTACGATAGCCTGATAATAGTTTATCACTTCATCTTTTTCGCCAGTATTCAAAAGTTTATCGCTCTGTTTTCCTCGATAGCTTTAAAAATAGGAATCACTTTGGAAATTTTTTTAACATTTCTGGAATGTTTCCCGATTCCTATGAGCAGTTTTGTACATTTGAGTGGGAGGGTCAATTATATTTTTGAGGGAGAGCGCAAACTCGTGCTGGGCATGCCTTCACTTCCTGCTGAGTATGTGCTTTTTAGTTCTATACCAACCATGGCTCTTTCCTCCCTGCTAACATGACCAACAAACATTGATAACTTGCAGGTGTTGTCTTCTTTTTCATTGGCTGCCGGTTTCCATTGGAATTCATTCGTATTAAACTTGAATATATTCCAGCGATGTAAGTGCTGAATACATCTGCTGTTTTGCTTGGCTTTTTTTTCTGTGTAACAGAACAATATTCTCATTGGTTCTCATTTTTCCTATTTTCATTTTTATTGTGCCCCACATTAGCTTTCGGTTTACTTTTATAATCTATTGTATGCATGTCATTGGGCATTTTTTCGCCTATTTGGTGAATTTTCTATTCTTCTGGTAATAAATTGTAATTCTTTCATCCATTGCTCCTTCTATCCATTCTTATATTTTCCATTTTAGAGGAATAGATGTTTTAAAACACTACACCAGCTTTTATAGATATAATTTAAATTTTGTACTCAGACTTTTGTACCCATCTTGACTGTGTAATAATAAATTGAAGTGGTTTATGTAATTCTGATTGAAAACACTACGGAACACAAACTGCAACCTCATATCTTGTTAAATTTCCTTTATTTGTGAACTGTTCCACTTGTTCCAGAAAAACGTCAAACCTCTAACTGCGACTATAATAAATTTTGCTTTTGTAATTTTTATTGCTGCTGTCTCCAAATCTTTGTCAACACTTTAGACATACTATCAACTTTTTTAGTAACCTCTGTGTCATCCTCGGTGAATATGGCTACTTCTCCAAAGTGGTCACCAGATCTGCAATTATTGTAGACAGTCAAAGATAAATTTTGAAGGGAGATAAGCGATATTCAGGTCTCATAAAAAGAAAACACACTTTGCTTTGTCTTTATCTTCAGTTGTTTTCTGAGAACATTCTATATCACATGAGAACACTCGAAAACGTTGTAGAAGTGAACCTTCAGAAAAGTCGTAAAAATTTTAGTATTTAACACTAAAAATTCCTCTCTCATTCTGAGAAATACTATTAAGTACTCTTAAAGCCTCCCAGATATCCGACAATACCCAAATTTGAAATAAAGTCACTCCCTTATTAATTTATTTATAGAATACTGAGATCATTCAAAAATATACGAGAACATTCCAAAACGATTATAAATATTCGAGAACGTTAAAGAAAACTTTGCAAATTTTTCGAAGATTTAATAACATTCTAAAACATTTAAGAATATTCAAAATCGTGAAGAACAGTGCAGTAAAACTAGAAGACTTTCGATTTTTCTTGAACATTCCCTAATACGAGTATTTTAGAACATTTGGAAACATTATTCAATATTCAAGAATATTTTTAAAGGCTTTGACTGAATCTAATCTAAGTAACTACGTTAACCAATTCACTTCCACATACATTTTTTTCACTGTCTGTCACTGTCGCTTTTCCTTGATTTCCTCTCATCGCTTTCCAAAAGTATGCATCTTACTATAGCATATGCCCTTCTGTGATGGAAAGTATCCCCACCACAACATAATGATGGAACATTTGAGGATATTCTCAAACAGCTTGAAAGACTGCGGAACATTCTCGAATATTCTGGAAAATTATAGAACATTCTCAAACATTTTAGACTATTTTTAGACTATATTATTGTGGAACATTATTGAACTTTACAGAACCTTCTGGAAGCTTCTATAATGTTCTACACTTCTCTTCAACATTCTAGAGGGAACATTCTGGTCGTTCTCGACTACTTCATCTCTCGGATCGCAGATGATTTACCAACTTCCCACAAAATTTCATGAGCTCCCATACCATATAATCAACATGAGGCTGTGAGGGCGGGTTGTGGAATTACAGTGGCACACACAAACCAGAGCTTCCATACCATATAATCAACATGAGGCTGTGAGGGTGGGTTGTGGAATTACAGTGGCACACACAAACCAGAGCTTCCATACCATATAATCAACATGAGGCTGTGAGGGTGGGTTGTGGAATTACAGTGGCACACACAAACCAGAGCTTCCATACCATATAATCAACATGAGGCTGTGAGGGTGGGTTGTGGAATTACAGTGGCACACACAAACCAGAGCTTCCATACCATATAATCAACATGAGGCTGTGAGGGTGGGTTGTGGAATTACAGTGGCACACACAAACCAGAGCTTCCATACCATATAATCAACATGAGGCTGTGAGGGCGGGTTGTGGAATTACAGTGGCACACACAAACCAGAGCTTCCATACCATATAATCAACATGAGGCTGTGAGGGTGGGTTGTGGAATTACAGTGGCACACACAAACCAGAACTCCCATACCATATAATCAACATGAGGCTGTGAGGGCGGGTTGTGGAATTACAGTGGCACACACAAACCAGAGCTTCCATACCATATAATCAACATGAGGCTGTGAGGATGGGTTGTGGAATTACAGTGGCACACACAAACCACGCTTACGTTTATCACGTATTTTGATTTATATCTTTTTCTTTATAACATTGCCGCTCGCAGGCAGCCGCGCAGTCGAGGGCGCCTTGTCACTGGTCGCGCGGCTACCCTCGTGGGAGGTTCGACTCCTCCCTGGGGCATGGCGAGTGTGTTGTCCTTAGCGTAAGTTAGTTTAAGTTAGATTAAGTAGGGAGTAAGCCTAGAGACCGATGACCTCACAGTTTGGTCCCATAGGAACTTACCACAAATTTCCAAATTTATCATATTGGGTACTAGCTGAACATTACACAGTTTGTGGAAATACATACAGTATCACTCACTTTCAGTGTGAATGCTGCTGTCCTACAAATGTTGTTTTCATTGAATCATTGTGTTGATCTTATCCACCATAAGATTCTGCAGCCACTGGAACAACAACGGCAAATGTAAGTGGTTCACATTTGGACCGACTGCCAGGGATGTATTTAGGTCAGACTATGCGGTTGCCTAGGGCGGCTTGTAAAGCTGCGCCCTCGCCTGCTGCCCAAAAACAACATAGGAGTTTCGGTGCAGCGCGACGTGGCCGGTGTGGACGTCAAACAGCAACAATGAACGAGTTCCGCACAGAGGTGGTAAATCAAAGAAAATACTTCGTTGGTGCTGGCCGGCCGGGGTGGCCGAGCGGTTCTAGGCGCTACAGTCTGGAACCGCGCGACCGCTACGGTCACAGGTTCGAAACCTGCCTCGGGCATGGATGTGTGTGATGTCCTTAGGTTAGTTAGGTTTAAGTAGTTCTAAGTTCTACGGGACTGATGACCTCAGAATTTAAGTCCCATAGTGCTCACAGCCATTTGAACCATTTTTGAACTTCGTTCGTGCGTAGCTCTGCTTGGACGGCGTTTCTCATTTCCCATCCATTTCTCACCAGTATTAGTAACCAATGTTCTGGGTCTCTTCGAAAACTGGACACCAAGACATCTGCTACGCTACCACTGTGGAAGATGAGATTAAATGTAGAGGTAGTTTGTAGTTTTACTCCACTGTGAGTTACAAAAATAAAAAGGAGAGAGGGAATGAGATAAGGGACATTGTGTTGTCAATGAAGACTCGAACATTATTACACTGTCGTATTTCCGGCATAGTAATCTTAGGAATTCGATAAAATGAGATTAGGTCATGCACAGGAGGGATATTTATGGACAGACATCCGATATCCATGAATTGTACATGTTATGTTTCTGAATGTCTTTGTACAGCCCATGTATATGCTGCATTGTTATGAATTTCCTATTGCACCTTAGCGTCCTATTTTTCTCCTTGTGATAGATCTCTGTCTAGTCAGTGACGGACAGAGGCCTAGATTGATTGATTGGTTGATTTTTTGTTGGGGGGGAGGGGGGGAGACTAAACAGGGAGGTTATTGGTCCCATTGGGTTATTGAAGGATTGGGAAGGAAGTCGGCCAAGCCCTTTCAAAGGAACCATCGCGGTATGTGCCTGAAATTAGGAGCTAATATGGAGATTTTTACCAAGAGACAGTCAGCAGCAGAAGTTCCGTCTTTTGTTTTCTCGATAAAAAAGAGACAATACTCTTCCTTGAGGTTTTTGTGCCTATAAATTGATGGAGGGATATATTAATGGGTAGAATAAATTTAGATTTACATCCATATGCTTACTTCACAAGCCATCGTACAGTGTGTGATGGATGGTACACTATATGACTACGAGTCACACACACTTTCCTATTCCATTCGAAAATAGAGTGAAGGAAAAGGGGTGCCTACATGCCTCCTTATGATTGCTTATTTCTCGTATCTTATTGTTGTGGTCCTTATGCAAACTGTATGTTGGCTGCGGAAGATTCGTTTTGCTGTCTGCTTCAGATGTCAGTTCTCAATAGTGTTCCTAGAAAAGAACAATGTCTCCCTCCGGAGATTCCCATTGGAGCTGCCTGTAGACTGTAACCCAACTGCTGGGAACAAAATTACTCATGATGCAAAGGTACTCCGATGTTCAAATTAATCAATTAGTCAATCAATTTGATATCATCGACGTGTCAGTGGGTGTAGGAAAATTACATCCAGTCATAGAATGATATAGAATTACATGGGCAATTGATATTTTCAAAGCCACAGTCGTCAGGAGGAGATAGAAAAATGGTTCAAATGGCTCTGAGCACTATGGGACTTGACAGCGGAGGTCATCAGTCCCCTAGAACTTAGAACTAATTAAACCTAACTACCCTAAGGACATCACACACTTCCATGCCCGAGGCAGGATTCGAACCTGCGACCGTAGCGGTCGCGCGGTTCCAGACTGAAGCGCCTAGAACCTCTCGGCCACTCCGGCCGGCCGGAGGAGGTATTTCCGATACTTCGCCCATTGTCAAATGTCACCAGATTGGTACTGCAATCGTAATATTTAATTGAAATTACACTGATAAATACGTGGCTGGTTTCCCAAGAAGTCTGCTTGCCATGTGGCTGCTTAGCGAAGGCAGCCAGTGACCGGAGCGAATGGACATTTCTAACTTAAGGTTGCCGCGATTGGCAGGTACAAACAAAATTCAAGCTGGCTGGATAGTCGGCTCTTGCCCGAAGCCACAGGGACAACTCCTAGTGGCGGCCCTCTGGGTCGCTGAACAGTGAACTAGCCAGCACGCTCGTAAAGTGGAGAGACAAGAAGATGTGTGTGCTGCGTGAGAAGATTCAACATGATGAGTGTTTCCCTCCATTTAAATTGATCGGTTGACAGTCTCTCTGACAGTTAAGCATCTGGTACGACGGGCATGTGGATGCTGGGGGATGGGTATGCAACTGCTGGCTTAGCCAGTGTGGGTGCAGGTCTCTCCTAGTCAGTACGGGTGCAGCTACCCAGCAGTCGGCGGATGGAGCACACTTCACAATCGTCTGTGTGTGTGTGTGTGTGTGTGTGTGTGTGTGTGTGTGTGTGTGTGGTGTGTGTGTGTGTGCGTGTTTCCTGCGATCTCAGCCATCTAACCGTGACAGCAACTACTACGGAATAGTATGTGATTTAACTGCGTGGTGTTCACTGCTTCTCAATACAGTCCAATGGACTCTGATCATAGAGTGAACACTTTCACAGCATTTGTTGTCATCACTTAACACTTCCGAGCTGAGATGCCGTGGTCCATAGATAAAGCTCTCTCCTCGACTGCGGAAGGCATCCTCCGAGGACAATGGGCGAACTGCAACGAGAGCGCGAGTGAGAGCCATATATATATATGCCATCCAGAGGGCACCGCTGTCAATCACTTGACGTCGCCTGTGCTATGGTCTCTGATATTGTCAGCTTTCTCATTTGAAATTAATCGATTGTCAGGCTGTTACTGCAATGTTGAGATCTATATATTATCCAGCTTAATGCCTTCATCAATTCTATTGAAGTTATTGCAGTGCCTGGCAATCTCAATGGCGCATAATAATGCGACGTCTTTGCTATGACGGTCGTCTCACTAAACTTTATTTCATGGTCACCTTCCTGAAACACATGTTCCGCTGCAGCCGATTTATCAGTATGTCCGAGGCGGCAGTTCCTTTTATGTTCGGCCAGACGGGTGTTGACGCTTCTTTTTGTTGTGCCTGTATAGACCTTTCCACAACTGCACGGAATTTTATAGACACCTGGTGTTGCTAGAGGATGTCGTTTATCTTTTGCGGATCTCAAACATTCTTTTAGTTTTGTGGTGAGTCTGAAAACAGTTTCCACATCGTACTTGCTTAAAAATTTTCCATTGCGATCAGTGACCTTACTGATGAATGGACTCTGTCTTGCAGTGGTATTTGTTATTGTTTCTATCCTATAACACGTAGATCTTTTCCTCCCCCCTTTATCATTCTTTTGTAGCGGCGAGAATCAACTTTGGGATTATATAGTGTTTTAAAAAAACAATAGCAATATCAAATTCCTGGCTGATCAGTTTATTGTTTCCGATAGTGGTATTGTGAACACACTCCAGTCAAGCCCCTGCCCCATCTCCTGCAAATTTCTTACAGACATAGCGCAATTTTGAGTTGAAATTTGAAATTTTTACCTACCTCCAATGTAGCGGACATTCTGCCAAATGTTGTAACTGTGCCATTATCCGCCAACAGGGTGCAAGGAAAAAAATTCCAGAAGGGTTTGGAAACTGGGCAATTGCAGGATTGAATTCCACCACACATACCAGTCCCAGTACTTATCTATAGGATGTATGGAAAAACTGTCTCCTCATAGGGAGTATCAATTTAATTACTTAGCCAATCAAACTGATAGAGTGAAGGAATATTTCCAAGACATCTTAAGTTGGGGATTAACCAGATATCAGCTGATTTGTTCAAAACAAAGGAGGGGTTACTATAGTACATGACAGACTCTACTTGCTTCTTCTTGAATGCCTTTGTTCCACCCAAAACAGGCTTCCATAGTGCTTTAAGTGTGAGAACAAATACAAATGGTTCAAATGGCTCTGAGCACTATGGGACTTAACTTCTGAGGTCATCGGTCCCCTAGAACTTAGAACTACTTAAAACTAACTAACCGAAGGACATCACACACATCCATGCCCGAGGCAGGATTCGAACCTGCGACCGTTGCGGTCGCCTGCTTCCATACTGTAGCGCCTAGAACCGCTCGGCCACCCAGGCCGGCAACAAATACATTTACTGACTACCAGCGCTAGGTCTGCATAAGTGGTGAAGGGAGACAGGGGAGGGCGATTGAAGGGAGGAGGAGGGGGGATGACATCTTGGTCTCTGTGTGTTTCCATACAACGATTCTTGAGACAGACAGACAGAGAGAGAGGGCGAAAGAGCAAGAGCATGTACTCCAACAGGAATTTCTCAAGTATCAGTATCAAAGAGTTGCCACCATCTGATACTTTGTCCAACAGGAAGTAACCAGAGGGGCAAAGGGGTCAGGGAGGAAGGGACTGAAGGGAGGGAGGAGGGGTGGGCTAGTTGTTCCTTCCAGCATCCTCTGCTGGTGGCATTGTGAACTAGCTCAGTTGGTAACTGCATGGCGACCAGTTGCTTCCGCTGACCTGGTGTGGAATGTGTTTGTCTGGGAACAAAACAGGAAGTGAGTGTGGTTTGAGATTTCAAAGATAACCGACATCCAGTATCATGCATTCCTCTGCAGGCAACCAACATATCCCAGTCGAGCTTTTGTGGCTCAAAGGGTTGCCTGCAGTCTGGCACATGTGGTACAGTGTGGCATGAGCGGTAATACACAAGGAGCCTAGCATGTTTGGCCTGCACTTGGTTTGAAGATGGGACATGACGATTTTTAACAGTTTCAGTATGTGCCATGAGTTATGTTGATGTCGATTTTGTGATGGCATTATTTGTATGATTGGACCAAAAAGGTATGAATTTAATTACTTCTTTTTGATTTATTTTACGAGGCCTGCATCTTCCAAAATAGCAGAGGATGCTGAGATTTTCCCACCAAATAAAAGAGAGATCCAACCCCTGTGAAAATGCTTTGCTATGTAATTTGACATTGGTTTGAATTTCCTGTTATGAGATCCTTCCTCTCCAGCACAGACTAAGTCTGTTTCCCACCAATTTCTACATGGAAAGAGGAAATGGGGAGTTGGGGTTGGAGGGGAGGTTAATTAATTTACCTATTTAATTAATTAGTCAATTAATTTGATATCAAAGGTGTGTTTGTATCAGTGAGGGGGTTTCTCAGAGGGATGCAGAAGGAAGAGGGGGAAAGGGAGGTGTGGTGGGTTTCTCAGAAGGACAGATTATGCCCAGGGTGTCATAAATCAACTAACAGAACAATACGCTAAGCAGAGAGGAGGAGTGTGTCATAAATCAATCACATTTGTACCCAAATTTATGCTTGCCCCTGAATCTATGCAAACCGCACTAACACAATGCGCCAGCACGCCTTTACCCTACTACTGAAGAAGATAAAGTGGTTCTCAAAACCAGAACCACATGAAAGATAAGGCTATAAAAAAGAGAAAATTAAAAAATTCGCTGTGCTATTTAAAAATCAAACACAGCCATCTAGTTCCAGCATGAGCTCGAGTCTAGAAACATCAGAGGGTAATAATTTGGTGAGCAGTATTGAAAGCTATGCAGCGTGAGGTTTATCTGAGTCAAGCGTTTCCTAGATTAGAAAGAATAATAACGGCACGGAAACGATCGTTTCACTGGACCCAGATGACTCGTACAAAGCGAATGATGATAGTGATTCAGTTTCTGACGATCCTCTGAATTGCATAATCAATTAATTCCGTCGCAATCATATCACTAAACAAGGGCATGTGGCACAGAATACGGATTGTGATATCAGTAATTCGTGCAGGCAGTATACTGACTTTCCAAGGTACTTAAGTAAAGGTCTGCTTTTAAGAACCATGAAAAATGGCAAGAACAACAAAGATCATGTTCAGATTATTCTCAAAGTAAGGGTGGAGTAATTTGTATCCTATGTTTATTGTTTAATGGAACATCACAGATTTGAAAATCTGATAAGGGATTTAATGACTGGAAAAACGTTCAGTCTCAATCAACTGCCCATGAAAATACAGCTAAACATAGGAAATGTGTGTCCACTTTAAAAGCGAGAGGGCAACTCACGGGGAGAATAGATAAGAAACTAACATCTCAGCTTCTGAGAGAAGCAAAATATTGGAGCGACGTTGTAAAGCGATTTGTTGTTGAGGTCATGAACTTTTTCACAGATGGTTATCTTTCAGGGGTCGCAACTATGAGGTTGGGTAGCACATTACGGATATTTCGAGGTGGCACTAAAGTCAATGCAGAATTCAATCATTTTCTAGCTAAATATATAGAACTTCACGTAAACAAAGGAAAAGGGACCATGTCGTATCTTTCTTTTGAAACGTGTGAAGTGTTTATATCAGTTCTGGCAGGAAGGGTGGTGAAGTATATTGTAGATGAAGTGGAGAAAACTAAATATTTTTTCACCATATTAGACATCACACCTGATGTTACACATCTTAATCACCTGTGTTTTGTAATAAGGTATTTATCAAAAGATGGATTTCTTGTTGAAAAATTAATCTATTTTGTCCCAAACTCGGGGCATAAATCGGAAGAATTAGCCGGTTCACAAATAAATTTATCAAGCAAATACGATTTGGACACACACTCATGTGTCAATGCAAGCAATACGGCTGATACTTACTCTGGTCTCCAAGCTAGAATTAAACAAATCAACCCTCTTGCTGTGTGTATTCCGTGTGCAACTCACTCCCTTAACTTAGTAGGATCGTGTGCCGTCAAGTGTTGTCCTGAAGTGGTTTCATTTTTCCGTTGGTTGCAACAAATTTACATTTTCTTCTCTGCTTCGACGAACCGTTGGAATATTTTGCAGTAAAAAGTAAATATTTTAGTCTCCGTAAAATGCCCTTCAGAAGCACGCTGGTCAGGGCGTCATGATGCCTGCTATAGTGTCAATGTTAACTGGACACAAATAACATCAGCTTTGGATGTTATTCCGGTTGATGAAACTCAAAAGGCTTCACTAAGACGCGAGGCGACTGGAATGCTGAGCAGTTTGCGGAGTCCGGAGACTGTGATAATCACAACATTTGGTCAGCGGTTTTAAACAGATGTAATCTACAAATAAATTGTTGCTAAGTGTTGATACCGATGCTACAACTGTAATAAGAGTATACGACTCTTTACTTGAATATGTTCGAGAGAATTGTTTTATGAACGACACATATGAAAACGCTGGCATCGAAAAGAGTAAGATAAATACGTATGTATAAAACAGCCACTAAAAGGAAAAAGTCAACAAAACTGAAAGTGGACGGAACAGCCGAGCTTGATACTACTTTTGAAGGAAAGGAAGATTTTCGGGTGAATACATTCCTGGTTATTATTGACAGCTTCATAACTGAAACAGGAAAAAGAAATATCATTGGAAGAGTTTCATAACAATTTTGAATTCATGAGCAATTTTTCTGGACGAGACAACACTGACTTTAGAAATGTGCTACACAACCTCATTTACAAGAACGACCTGGATGAATCTTTGACTGAAGATGTTATTCATTTTAAAGCCCGAATGGAGAGCAACGAAATAAAAACCTGCTCTCTGTATACAGTGTTGCGTGAAAACGAGTTCAAGAACTGTTTTCTAAGAGTTCAAAAACTGTTTTCTAAATTGGAAATTGCATTTTGTCAAACGCTCTAACCAACAGTTCGCCCTAGCGCTCTTTCTCGCTTCCCAAAACACTCAACAATACTGGCAGAAGTTAAATCAGTCTGCTTTCCGCAGCGCTGCGCCGAGGACGTCTTGTTTACGTCCCGTCCGCGAGATCGCGAGTGCCCGTAGTTGTTTACTACTGCGTTCTCGCTAGTTTGGAGTCCATCACTACCGACGCAACATGGCACATTCATACAGACAAACCACCATCAAGATCAGTTTTCAACCCGGTCATGCACGACCGCGAGCTTTTGAAGTGGAACGTTTCTTACGTGACGACGTTAAAATTGACCCGCGAGACATAATTGGTATCCATCTCTCTATCACGAGCAGTGTTGTCTACGTCAAGCTAGTAAGTGACGAGGTGTGCAACAGAATCGTGAGCGCACATGCGAACGGTCTTAAATTCAAACATTCTGATGGCCATATTGGGGCGGTCTCTATCGATCACGCGGGGCTTGGCCTACGTACGATACGCGTCTTCGAACTCCCTTTTGAAGTACCACCGGACGTAGTCACCGCGGCTTTCCAGCCCTATGGCAGAGTGATCAGCCATATGGCCGAAAAATGGACCACCTTTACAACGTACCCCGTTCTTAACGGGGTACGACAGATTAAAATTGAATTGACCAAACATGTTCCGTCATATCTTGTCATCGGCGGATGTAGGGCGATCATTATGTATGACGGTCAGCCACGCACTTGCTCTGGTTGTGACCAAGTAGGGCACGTCCGTTCGGATTGTCTCCGACGACGGCTTACTCAAATCCCGACAGGTGAATCTATGACTCCTTCTACGGTGACGACCCTTCCTCTCAATTACGCCGAAGTTACACGGGCAGCAACCTTTACCGATGCTCACGACATTCGTCCGATGGCGAGAACATAATGGCTTCTGCAGTACAGGATCCGGCCTCTACAACGGCACCCCCACCTGAAGATAATCACCGACCGACCTTGCAAGAAGGCGTGGATGCCAGGATGGACATTGACCCACGGGTTGTGCCGACAGCGGCTTTTCTTCCAGACACCGGAGCAGCTGAAGAAATCCACCCACATTCAGATACTGAAGCACACGTCCGTAAACAGCGTTCCCCGCGAAAACACAAGAGACGGCGGCGTGCTCCATCGGACGAGGGTTTGCAGCGATCGTCTGACATGGACTGTGGAAATTCCGACGACGGTACCGGTGGTACAGAGGCCGCTGTAAATTCAAACTCAACAGAATGCCGTGGTGACAGCTTCAGCCCCTCCGACCCCACAGAACAGCAGGATCATAACCAGACAGCCGCTGCCGATTCCCAGCCAGTAGAGCCGATGGAGTCAGCGCCGAGTGCCGCAGCCGCCACTAACAGCCACCAACAGCCGATGGTATTTCATGGCGACTGGGCGGACGACTGTGAGGAAAATTCCTTGCCCATTGTGTCGGACAGCACGCGGGGAAATTTACCCCACCAGTGTTGATCCTTTTCCGCCATCAGATACAGTGACGAGACAGCCTTACAAGGGTATTGATGGCCAACAGGGGTGCTATGGATAGACCTCAAGCTTATCGCGTTGCAGCTATCAACATCAACACTATACGGACACGCGCTAAGTTATCCTTGCTTCAGGATATGTTGAACTCTGCTTCCATCGACATAGCCCTTCTCCAGAAAGCGTACGTCGACGACTTCCCAGGCATGTACGGTTAAGATGCTTGCGTCTCTCCAGCTTCCCCAACAGGCAGCGGTGTCGCTGTACTTCTTCGGGAAGGGATAGTGGCGGACGATATCCTGTTTCTGCCTGGGGAAAGAGGAATGGCACTCACAGTACTGAGTGTCCGACTTATCAATATCTACGCACCTTCCGGGACGGACAAACGTCGCGAACGTTCAAGATTCTTTGCGGAAGGCGTCGCCCCGCTCTTTCAAGGCCCTCACGACCATCTGTTGTTTGGAGGTGACTACAATTGCGTACTGGCGCCCAGAGACCAACTCCCACGACATAATCCGTACCCGGAACTCGAGACGCTAATTCGAGACCTGCAGATGGTGGACACTTGGGAACATCTTCACGGCCACCGACCGGGATTCACGCACTTCACGAGTCACTCTTCCAGTCGTATCGATCGGATTTCTGTCTCACGCTCTCTCGCCTCTGGAACACAGGATGCGGAACTGTGGCCTGCAGCATTCTCGGACCACTCAGCTTACATTTGTGCCGTCACCCTGCGGCGGCAAGAAGTGTGGAGAAGCCGGAGCCCGTGGAAATTAAACATCGCTCACCTGTAGTACCCGGATTGCCGCCAAGCCGTTGAGGATACGTGGCATTCGTGTGAAAATCGCCTCCGTGCATATTCCACAACGATCCGCTGGTGGTTGGACTGCGCCAAACCGGCACTGAGGCGAACGTTGATAACCTACGGTCGCGACCACGCTACTTGGCGAAGACATACACTCGACTTTTACTTCCGGATCCTGCGCGACTGCGATGCTATGGCACCGTCTCCGGAACGACAAACGGCGGTCCACCGTGCTAAGGCTCAGATCCTCGCTCATATGCGACGCCACCTGGAGGGGGTAGTCATCCGCTCGAGGACCCAGGATTCGATACCTAGCGAACGCCCGTCAATGTTCCACGTCCTTCGTGAACGTAAACGACGCCAACGAGCGCTGATACGCTTCATCGACACGGTGGACGGTCATCGCCTCACCACGCAACAAGACATAAACACAGCGTTCTACAATCATTATTCCCAGCTCTATTTCGCTCAGACCCCTGATCCGACAGCACTGGAGGACGTCTCTCAGACGATTTACGACACCGTCACCCCGGTAATAGAAGCGGCCTTGATGGAAGAAATTACAGAAGAAGAAGTGATCAACGCCATTAGAAAAGGAGCTGTCAACAAGTCTCCGGGTCCTGATGGCCTCCCCTTGGAATTTTACCGGACTTTTCAATATTTATTATCCTCCCGATGGACGGACATCTGTCGCGAACTACTATCCCCGGACGTGCCGCTCCCTGCGGCCCTTGTGGAAGGGATGATTATTCCTATTCACAAACCGTCCGGTGGCTCACGACTGCAGGACTACCGCCCGTTGACGCTACTGAACTGCGACTGTAAGATCTTTTCTCGACTGTTGGCGGCGCGGATACGCCAGACCCTACGCAATGTTATCTCACCCGATCAGACGTCATTAGGAGGCGACAATAATATTCAAACGGCACTCAGCGAATATCGCGACTTGATCTCACTGGCGAGGGCATGTCGTCTGAAGGGTGCACTGGCGGCCATCGATTTTAGTCAAGCTTTCGACCGAGTGGACCACAACTATTTGGAAGCGGTCCTCCAACATCTGCGGTACCCACAGTCATTCGTCACTGTCGTCATGCGACTACTCCGTGGCGCGACGTCCAAGGTGATCGTCAACGGCCGACCTTCGCAACCCCTCACCATTTCTCGATCGATACGCCAAGGCTGCCCTCTGTCCACTTTACTTTACACTGTGGCCATGGAACCTCTCCTCTACGGCCTGCGCCAACGACTAACGGGTATGACGTTACGAGGCCACACTTTCCGATGTAAAGCGTACGCTGACGACCTGGTGATTGTCATCCGCAACGGTGACGACACCGCTAGCGCACTAACTTGGATAGCGAAATATGGCATGGCCACTGGTAGTCGTATCAACGTCGCAAAATCGGTGGCGATGAACATCGGCGTCGGATTGTCTGAGAACAGTGTCACCCCCTTACAGCTCAGTGATAGTTTGAAATGTCTCGGCATTGATTTTACAGACGATATACGACGGACCGCTGCTCACAACTTTCGACAGCTTTTACGAAATGTCCGGACTGGAATTGCCAACAACCGCCTACGAGCCCTGGACATCGTCCAACGGACCCAGTATGTCAACACACATTTAGCGTCTCGCGTTCCGCACATCGCCCAGATATTACTTATACCGGTGATGTTAGCTCGCCGTATACTTGCGGCTTTGGGTCCTTCGTGAGTTCTGGAATGCTTTTCAAGATCAAATATGAGACTCTCACCCTTCCCCCGGATCGGGGAGGGCTTGGCCTTTATCTCGTTTATGACAGAGCGGTCGCCCTATTTGTGAGCACATTGGTCAAACTATGGCACCGCCGTCCGGACAGTCTGACCAGTTTGTTAATAGAAGAACTAGCACCGCCCTCCCTGTTGCCGCCTGTGCCGATACACCACGTCCCCTCTTCGCTCTTCTACATCGGTGTCTTTTACCTCGAACTCAGTTACGTTCGACTTGCCTTACTAGCGACTCCACTGGCGACGGCAAAGACGGTTTATAGGGTCCTGCAACGTGGACGACCCGATAACGTAGTGGAGGGGAAGCACCCGAACGTCAACTGGCGAGTAGTGTGGAGGACAATTCACCACGTAACACTAGACACTAACGTCACGGCGATGTGTTATATCACTGTCAACGGTAAGCAGGTGACCAGATCAAGGCTACATGCGATCCACATGGTAGACTCACCCACGTGCACGAGCTGTGGCGTTCAAGACTACGATGAACACCGTCTTAGCTGTGGCGAGCCTACAGCAGTGTGGCACTTAGAGAGGCAAATGTCAACATACTTCCTTCGGGTAACGCCGAATCATATCGACCCCAAGGCTATCTTATTCCGGGATGAAACGTATTACCCACGCACTAAAACTAATGCAGTGACGTGGCTTCATGGACATGCAGTGCATTATTTGTTTCAAGACGGCACTAAGGACACTTTAGACTTTTGGAACTATTTGCAGGAACGACATTGCAAGATCCTGCGTAACCCAAAGTATCGACAATATTTTTCCAATTTTTTGTGGAGTGCGGTCCACGACCCTCCACGTAGCTGGAACATCACGGGTAAGAGAAGCTAAAATTACAATACGATAACAGAGCACTACACGGTACAACGTGGGATCTACTTTTATCATTACGAGAAGTCATACCTGGATGATACAGCAGATGGAGAGTTTCGTTGTGAACCCTCACACTCTGTAGCAGTATTTGTCCCATTTCCTCTTTTTGTCCCCAGTGCGAAAAAGTCTTCGCAATTTTAGTTTTCCCATCCGGTGCAAGATGTAGCACTGGTTAATGGTGGTATGGATTCCACCCTTCAGTTTTGTTTCATGGTTTCCTTCGCCCCGCACTTTGCTCTCTTTCTTTATGCCTTTTTCTACAACTATTAGCATGGTTTTAGTTACGTGCGTCCCCAACTCGACGCAACGAGTGCACTTACTAGTTTTCAGTTCCTCACTGTTAAAGAAAAAAAAATTAAAAAAATTAAAAATAAATCAATGAATAGATAAAAAAAATCACAATAATACACCAACTGTATCCTTTGTACCACATCACATCCCCAGGATGGGAGGGAGGAGACATCGTGGACAGGCCTCGGGTCGCGACCCCTGCCCACCTTGCCTCCGCCAGCCCCCTACCTGATAAATAAATTTAAAAAAAAGTTGGTAGAGCACTTGCCCGCGGAAGGCAAAGGTCCCGAGTTCGAGTCTCGGTCGGGCACACAGTTTTAATCTGCCAGGAAGTTTCATATCAGCGCACACTCCGCTGCAGAGTGAAAATCTCATTCTGCACTCAACAATTATTTGCTGTCATCCATGTCGTCGGATCGTGTCAACAGTCTTGCCGTGTTCTCCATGAATTCTGACATAACACAGCAACAGATTTTGAAAATGTGATCGCTGAGTTTGCTACAAAGAAAGCACGTGGTAAATAGCTTTGCCTGACTTGAATGTACTGAGTCCAATAGCATGTACTTGTTATTATTATTATTATTATTATTGTTGTTGTTGTTGTTGTTGTTGTTATTATTATTATCAGTAGTAGCAGTCGTAGAGTCAGTTACGTACACCTGTAAGTTATTTGGTGGAACGTTTATGTTGAAATGAGGGGCGGAAATATTTTTTCTGCCTAGGAGCGGCAAATAGCTTAATTCGTCCCGGCGCGATGATCATCTTGATACTTTCTTTTTCTCTGAGTAGTTTGGTTTTCGTCCAGATCAGTGTCGTTTCCTAGGATTCTTTCTCTCTTTTATTCTGTTACCGTGGATTTCTGGTCAACTTTAGTTTGCCCTCTATATTATTTTCTTTCCTGTGCCTTCTACATTTTTCTTTGATATCCAATGGTCAGTGGTAGTTTGTACCGTCTTGACCTTTTCCTTTCCTATTATTTCTACTTATTTCGTTTATTACTGACTGTTGCAGTTATTCTCTATAGAGTGCATCCGAAATACTACCTGAGAATACTCCCAGCTAATTGTGCAAGAGCAACTAAATTATGTTCATATTTTGGAATAGGAGTCAATGTTACTTATCACACCATGTGACAAGTTGGACCTACTGGAATCATAGAAATAGACGTGTGTTCATCATTTGGACTTGCTGTTCCTGCATATGCCGTATTTTTTATTAAAATTTTTGGATACGAGGTCCGTCTGTTACGCAAAACCATTTTTTCTTGTGACCCAAACATGTTTTAACACCTCTATTCAATCACCGGTGGGTTTTTCTTAATCAAATCTGGGAAATGTGAACATATTTCAAGTGATAACTAAACTACGAAAGCTAGGCCAAAACATAGTTTGTTTTGTTTTTGTGTTTACCTTAAATAACAGTATAATGTTCAATTACGGTGCAATAATGTCTGTTAACTCCAAAGGAAGCACGCTTAAATTTATAGATACTTACAGACAAAGAAAAGTCGCTTCTAAAGATTATTTGAATAAAAATTTTGCGATGCGATGCCCTGACCGTCAACTATAACGTAAAATTAAGGTTATGACAAAAACAAACAAAAACTCTCTTCAAGCATAATTTTCGTAGATTAGGTAGCACACAGTGTGGGTAGCAATCTGCGGTTGATTGCTGATGGTGCGGTGGTGTACGAGGTGTCGAATAAGAGTCACTGTGGGATGACAAAATTTCTAGCGCGTGTGATGAATGGAAGCTGATTCTAAATGTAGAAAAATGTAAGGTAATGCGTATGAACAGGAAAAACAAAGCCGTAATGTTCGGATACAACATTATTAGTACCCTCACGGTTACAGTCACATCGTTTAATTATCTGGGCGGAACGTTCCAGAGTGATATGAAAGGGAACGAGCATGTGAGGATTACGGTAGGGAAGGCGAATGGTCGACTTCGGTTGATTAGGAAACTGTGTCCATCTGCAAAGGAGACCGCATATAGGATTCTAGTGCAACCTCTTCTTGAGTACTGCTCGAGAGTTTGCAATCCATATCAGGTCGGATTAAAGGAAGATTTGGAAGCAATTCAGAGGCGGTCTACTACATTCGTTATCGGTTTGTTCGAACAACACGCAAGTGTTACAGAGATGCTTAGGAAATTCAGATGGGAATCGCTGGAGGAAAAGCGACATTCTTTTCGAGAAACACTGCTGAGAAAATTTAGAGAACTAGCATTTGAAGCTGACTGCAGAACGATCCCGTGCCGCCAACATACATTCGCACGAAGTAATGGCCGCTATCAACAGGGGATCTCAAGTTGATTCCGTATTTCTAGATTTCCGGAAAGTTTTTGACACCGTTCCTCACAAGCGACTTCTAATCAAGCTGCGGAGCTATGGGGTGTCGTCTCAGTTGTGCGACAGGATTCGTGAGTTCCTGTCAGGAAGGTCGCAGTTCGTAGTAATAGACAGCAAATCATCGAGTAAAACTGAAGTGATATCAGGTGTTCCCCAGGGAAGCGTCCTGGGACCTCTACTGTTCCTGATCTATATAAATGACCTGGGTGACAATCTGAGCAGTTCTCTTAGACTGTTCGCAGATGACGCTGTAATTTACCGTCTAGTAAGGTCACCCGAAGACCAGTATCAGTTGCAAAGCGATTTAGAAAAGATTGCTGTATGGTGTGTCAGGTGGCAGTTGACGCTAAATAACGAAAAGTGTGAGATGATCCACATGAGTTCCAAAAGAAATCCGTTGGAATTCGATTACTCGATAAATAGTACAATTCTCAAGGCTGTCAATTCAACTAAGTACCTGGGTGTTAAAATTACGAACAACTTCAGTTGAAAGGACCACATAGATAATATTGTTGGGAAGGCGAGCCAAAGGTTGCGTTTTATTGGCAGGACACTTAGAAGATGCAACAAGTCCACTAAAGAGACAGCTTACACTACACTCGTTCGTCCTCTGTTAGAATATTGCTGCGCGGTGTGGGATCCTTACCAGGTGGGATTGACGGAGGACATCGGAAGGGTGCAAAAAAGGGCAGCTCGTTTTGTATTATCACGTTATAGGGGAGAGAGTGTGGCAGATATGATACACGAGTTGGGATGGAAGTCATTGCAGCATAGACGTTTTTACGAAATTTCAGTCACCAACTTTCTCTTCCGAATGCGAAAATATTTTGTTGAGCCCAACCTACATAGGTAGGAATGATCATCAAAATAAAATAAGAGAAATCAGAGCTCGAACAGAAAGGTTTAGGTGTTCGTTTTTCCCGCTCGCTGTTCGGGAGTGGAATAGTAGAGAGATAGTATGATTGTGGTTCGATGAACCCTCTGCCAAGCACTTAAATGTGAATTGCAGAGTAGTAATGAAAATGTAAATGTAAATGTAAATCACAAAGATAGGGCTCATACGAAACCACGTAGACAGTTGTTTTCTCCTCGCTCTATCTGCTAGTGGAACAGGGAAGGAATCGGCCAGTAGTGATACCCTCCGACACGCTCCGTACGACGGCTTGTGGAGCGTGTATGTAGATTTGGTATCACTTAAAATATGTTCACATTTCACAGATTTTAATAAAGGGAAATTACTTGCGATGGCAGAGAGGTGCTGAAAAATGTTTGGGTCACATGAAAAAACAGAGTTTTCGCATAACAGGCGGACCTTATATCCAATAATAGACCTTATATCCAATAAAGTTCATGTTATATTTTTATTTTCTCTCAGATCAATAACAAAGAGGGGGAAAGCATGAGGGCCATGCCCCAAAAAAACATATCAGCAGAAGTGTTTCGACGTATATAAATACCCAAATTTTTCGGTTAATTTTCAGAGAATGAAACAGTAGGAAACAGAGAGTGACGAAATTGGAAGGAAATTACGATACTTTTCAGCATCTTGCATGAGGGTCCGCTCACATAGTTGGGCTAGTGGTCTGACCACCTACACAGCACATTGCTACGAAGTAAAGGCTGTATATATCTGCCGTCAACAACAAATTCGACACGATTCGTCAGTCCACAGGTGGAATCGCCTAACAACCAGAATCTGAGTAACACAGAACAGAAAAGGGAAGACGCCCTCCAAGAAAAAGCAACAGAAAGACTGGCTTCCCGAACACAGGCAAAAACTACAGACAGAAATAGCATTTCCCTCCCTTACACGCTCTCATAGCCATAGTCCTTAGACCTGCCTCCACAATAGCAGTGGTTAGTGAAATACTGGTTATGGTGAGTGCACACTTCGATTCTACACAGGGTGAACACTAATAAAACCGACAAACTGCGGGAATCCAGAAATGCATCATTGCCATAGAAAATGGCACTGACGAATGAAAGTTCCTCTGACCTCGAGCCGTATGTTCCTTGTGTGTTGCAGACTGTGTGGCTGACGCAGGGTACTGTAAGCAGCAGAATGGTTCGGTATTCATGTCGAGAACAAGCCGAGATGGTGTTCGTGACGGCCAAGCACATGGAAACGGTCGAGAGCCAGCACGGCTATACCAAAACAAGGAGAAGAGGATGAGATTAGTATTTAACGTCCCATCGACAGCGAGATCATTAGAGACGGACAAGCTCAGATTATGGAAGGTTGGGGGAGGAAATGGGACATGCCCTTTCAAAGGAATCGTCCCGGCATTTGCCTGAAGCGATTTAGGGAAAACACGGGAAACCTAAATCAGGACGGCCGGATGCGGGTTTGAACCGTCGTCCTCCCAACCACTGCGCCACCTCGCTTAGTTCATACCAAAACAAGTGCCCTTATAGACATCAACCATGTCACGCAACATTTCAAGCCCTTTTGTCATGCAAGATACACATAATCGTACTGTGTGTTACACCATTTTGGTGGGTCTCTTACCTGGAGAACCCGGTCCTCCAAATCTGGTGTACGCACAGTCCACCACCTCCGTGCGCTTTCATCGGTTTGAAAGGGCCCATGGTGGAGGCTAGTGTAAAAATTCGATGAGTGGCTCCGCGAATTTATGTCAGTTATAATGTTAAAAAGGAAAATTGTGACACTTGTAAGGACGAAATAACAAAGCTCAAAAAACGTCTGTCAATTTTACAATTTATTATCAGTTCGTTGAAAACGGATATCAAGAAACTAAAAGAAGGAAACAGTGTACGGAACACGAGAAAATCGCGGCATGGAAGTTCGTTGAGAACTGGATGGAAGTAAAGTTCAAAAGATGCAAACAGATAATACGGGGTATAGGAAACGGTGAACGGAACGTAAATATAGTGCACAAAAATCACTTTAAAGTTCTTTCTGCGACGGAATACGATAGTGTTGTTAACACTTCTAGTGTGCCACTTGGAAAACAGAACGGCTTAGTGAATGAGGTAGAACATTGAATATTTCAGCCGGAGTTCAGTAAACGATCGTACGCGGAAGCGCTCTCAAAAAATTAGCTTTAGACAAGCTGTTCACCTGAGACATTATCGACTTACGTTAACAAGAAAGACAAAGTAACAGTGTCAAATAAGAGATCGCGCACGGCAAAGACAAGCAGAAAATGAGTAAGCTCCGAACAGCAAGTACATGGAAAAGTGAACTGTATGCAGACAGCCAAGGGCGAGCCACGGAATTTCGGCGGACAAGTAGTCAGAATTTTAATTACATAATAAAGCCAAGAACGAAATTCAATGCTGCTACGTCAATGAGTCAGGAAAAAATTTCCTCATTGAGCAAAAAGGACATTTCTGTCTACTTGGCGGAATGAAACTATGTCGCAGGAAATGAAAATAAGGAGCTCTTAATTTGGTTAAAAAGAAAATTGTATGATCTGAGAGGAACAAACGTTATTGTTTTTTCAGTGCCACATCGTTATGACTTGAGAGAATGGCCCTGTGTAAACAAAGAAGTCGAAAGTGCAAATACAGAGATGCAAAATATTTGCAGGCGTTTTGAAAATCTTACATTTGTGAATATAAGCAATTTGGGGAAAAGATTCCATAAAACACACGGTTTTCATCTAAATAAACGTGGGAAAAAGTTATAGTAACAAAAATTTTGGATATAGTAAATAAAATTTCAAATGCGCAGTGTGATGATACTGAAGTCATACCTGTTATGGACAAGAAGTGTGTGTTATGTTACCGGGAGACTCAAATGGGAAATCTGCTGTCAGCGAAAGTACAAACCTCCAACACCAATGTGAGATGTTGTTAACGCAAGTGAACACCGCAAGTGTAAGCAGCTCACAGAACAGCACAGTAGTTGTGGAAGAGCAAACACCAAAAATATGTGAAACAGCAGCAACACCATCGTCAGAAGCAGTAGCAGCGAAAGCAGAGGCATCAACAACAACAGTACCAGTAGCAGGACCAACAACAAATGGAGCAGCAGTACAGCAGAGCTTAAGGAGGAGCCAAAGGCAAAATACATCAGTGTCCCTCAATGACAATTTTTTATGGTTTCGAGTCAGGAAAAAATAAAAATGTGAAAAATCGGCTTTAGAACTCGCAGATATGACACAGTAACATCTTGTTTCTAAGCATTCATAGTCTTGAAAATAAAGTTGAAATACTGGAGGAGTCATTGCCATAAAATAAGTATTCTTTCCTATGTTTATCTGAACAATGGCTTAAACCAGGACAAATAGAATACTATATAGCAGAAGGTTATATAAACACGCAGATCCCCGTACCATAATGGTGAGACTGTTATCTTCGTTTCAAATGAAACAGAGTTTAGAATACTAGATCTTAGGTGGATATATGTTGAGAAACACTTTGAAATCACTGGAATCATATGTTATGTAATGAAACTTATCTTAATATGTATTTACCATTCCTCTGTCTCAATGAAAATTTTTTTAGATAATTTACATAGTGTACTCTGCCATATAAAAAGTGGAAGCAATATGTAACTATAACTGGGGGAGACATTAATTCAAGCTTTCACGTAACATGCAAAAAAACCAGTGTACATAAGCTGCTGATTATGCTAAAGGCAGCACAACTTCCACCACGTAAATCCAGAACCAATAAGACTAAAAGCTGCTTGGACAATGCTTTTGTCAACTGTGCTCGTTGTATGTACTCCACCAGAG
The DNA here is from genome assembly GCF_023897955.1 of Schistocerca gregaria. Lineage (NCBI taxonomy): Eukaryota > Metazoa > Arthropoda > Insecta > Orthoptera > Acrididae > Schistocerca > Schistocerca gregaria. The sequence goes on from NC_064931.1 coordinate 296,631,900, forward strand.
TACAGGAATTTGAATTCTCAGACCACTCCACGTTAACAGTAGAGTTAAACATTTTATAAAAGGGAGGGGAACAACACTGTACAACAGTTATCAAAATCTAATACCTTAATACTAAGAAAAAGCAATCTCAGAAAACTAAGACACCAGCTGAGCATAACTAACTGGAACAGATTATTTCAAGGATGCGATTCCAGGGCCGAAACAGTTTATGGAACATTCCACAACTACTTAAAAGCTATTTTAAAATCTCATCTTGTTCCAAACAAATACCATAAAACAAGAAAGGGTAAATTGTGATACACCAAAGAGTTGGAGAATTTAAAAAAAAAATAAGCTACTGCCGTTAAAGTGACTTGGCAAAGTAAATAATTGTAATGAAATTAAGGGCCTTGAAATAACCACTAAGAAACTCTATAAGAAAGAGCTGCTAATGGTGAAACAGAGATACAACACTAATCTCATAAAAAATAGTAAAAACATGTGCAAAACAGCCTGGTCAGTAATTAATAGTGTTAAAGGTGATATCAGAAACTTCGTTGAGACAGTCCCAATACCAGCAGATACGTTCAACACATATTTTGTAAGCTATGCTGATAAATCAAAAGGTTGATTAGTAAACCCAATGTAACACATGTAGATTATCTTAAGAGCACAGACCAAAATCATAATCACTACAAACCATCGAAACACCTCAAAGAGAAATTCCAAGATGAAGTTCTTAAAATTGCCAAAGAAATGAGAAATTCGTATAATACAGATATTTTTAATATGTCAAACAAACTATTGAAAGAAATCGTATATGAACCTGTGTCTCAGAGAAGGGGTTTTTCCTGATCCTCTCAGACTATCCAAGATGAATCCAGTCTTTAAGTAGGGAAGCAAATCTGATTGCAAAATACAGGTCAATTTCTCTTATTCCAGTACTAGCCAAAGTGTTTGAAGGCATAATGTATCAGTAGATGTATGAGTACCTAGAACTAAATGATATGTTCAGTACATCACAGTTTGGTAACAGAAAAGAAAAGTCAAGTGTACAATCTATAGAACTCTTAGTGCAAGACGTTTTTGCACCATTCGAGGATCATGCTCACATACAGGTAACCCTATGCGATCTGAGCAAGGCCTTTGACTGCGTTGCTCCCTAAACTTGATTTCTATGGAGTATGTGACAAATGTTTAAAACTCCTCAAATCATACCTTAATAAAAGGAAGCAAATAGTGAGTTCAGGTAGTCATCAGTCAAACACACTTGAAGTAAACACAGAGTGCCACAGGAACCTAAATTATGACCACTTTTATTCCTTGTACATATAAATAAAGTACAAGGAAACATAGATGTAAAGATGTATATGTATGCAGGTGATACAAGATGTCTGTCTGTTAACAATGCATTTGATAATCTTGTTAGTAGTATGAATTTGGTAACAGAAAATGCAGTATCATGGTTTAATGCGAATGGTTTACTGTTAAATGAGAAGAAGACCCAGAATATGTGATTCAATCTATCAAAGACGTAAAAATAGAAAAAATGCTAAATTTTTAGGTATCATACTTGACAGTAAACTAACATGGAAGTCTCATGTTGAACACATAATGGTTACGCTGTCAAGAGTAACGTATCTGCTGAAGAGACTGATATGCTGTGTAACGTTTGGATATGTACGAACGGCGTACTTTGCTATTTTTTCAAAATGTTTTAAGGTATGGGTTAATAATCTGGGGAAACAGTAAAAAAATAAGTGAAATTCTGTTGATCCAGAAGAAAGCAATCTGAGTAATGGCAAAAGGAGATAATAGGGCACATTGTAAACCCATTGTTCATTAAATACAGAATATTAACAGTTATTAATCTATATATTCTTTATAGTGTTAACCATATCCTTGCTGAACTAGCAAATTTAGGTGTAACAAATCAATGGCACGACTACGATACAAGAATTTGTACTTCTCTGTTCTTGCCACAAAATAGATTATCAAAAACTAACAACAGGCATAAGTACAGAAATTCTGAAAAAATAGGGGTAAGCTATAGGGAGAGACGGGTCATATACAATATGTACAACAGCCAAGACGGAACAATAAGAGTGGACGACCAAGAACGAAGTACTCGTATGAAAAAGCGCCCCTGCTGTTCAATCTCTACATCGAGGAAGCAATGATGGAAATAAAAGAAAGGTTCAGGAGTGGAATTAAAATTCAAGGTGAAAGCATATCAATGATAAGATTCGATGATGACATTGCTATCCTGAGTGAAAGTGAAGAAGAATTGCATGATCTGCTGGACAGAATGAACGGTCAAATGAGTACACAGTATGGACTGAGAGTAAATCGAAGAAAGACGAAGGTAATGAGAAGTAGTAGAAATGAGAACAGAGAGAAACTTAACATCAGGATTGATGGTCACGAAGTAGATGAAGTTAAGAAATTCTGCTACCTAGGCAGTAAAATAACGAATGACAGACAGAGCAAACAGGACATCATAAGCAGACTAGAAATGGCAAAAAAGGCATTCCTGGCTAAGAGAAGTCTACTAATATCAAATATCGGCCTTAATTTGAGGAAGGAATATCTGAGAGTGTACGTCTGGAGTTCAGCATTGAGTGGTAGTGAAACACGGACTATGGGAAAAGCGGAACAGAAGAGAATCGAAACTTTTGAGATATGTTGCTACAGACGAATACTGAAAATTAGGTGGACTGATAAGGTAAGGAATGAGGAGATTCTACGCAGAATCGGAGAGGAAAGGAATATGTGGAAAACACTGATAAGGAGAAGTGACAGGATGATAGGACATCTGTTAATATTAGATTAGATTTACTTTTATTCCAACTGATCCGTAGTGAGGAGGTCTTCCAGGATGTAGAACATGTCAGAAAAACAATAATACATGACAAATATTTACAACCGAAACAAATAAGCTAATGTACTTTTCTCAGGTCCCAAGTGGATAGATCGTCATTTTTTTAATGAACACGATATGAAAGAATCATTTTACAAACACTAATGCACTGAATTTAAAATTAAAAATGTTTTTTTTATTTATAAGGTAATAAACATGTAATAGAACTACTTTAACACTTATTTGCAATGAACACATTACTACACTGAAATGGTGCAGAAGTTAGATTGTATTTACACACACACACACACACACACACACACACACACACGTATTTACAATGAACACATTACTGCACTGAAATTGTGCAGAAGTTATATTGTACTTATACAATCACACACAAATCAGTTGGTTCTACTGAGAAATTCATCAATGGAGTAGAAGGAGTTGGCCAGCAATAAATCCTTTACGCTTCTCTTAAATTGAATTTCATTGGTTGTTAAGTTTTTTTAGATGCTGGTAAGTTATTGAAAATGTGTGTTCCTGAATAATGCACACCTCTTTGTACAAGAGTAAGTGACTTTAAATCCTTGTGAAGATTATTCTTATTTTAAGATTGATTCCATGAATTGAGCTGTTGGTTTGGAGAAGTGATATAATTTTAATGAGAAATCTCATTAAGGAATAAATATATTGGGAAGCAGTAGTTAGTATCCCTAGTTATCTGAACAGGCTTCTGCAGGATGTTCTTGAGTTCACGCCACATATAACTCTTACTGTAGGTTTTTTTGCCTGGTAAACTTTAGATTGGTTTGATGAATTACCCCAAAAAATAATCCCATTTGACATTATTGAATGAAATTAAGAATAGTATGCCAGCTTTTTCATTTTTATATCCCCTATGTCTGACACAATTTACATTGCAATTAGGGATTTGTTAAAGCGCTTCAGCAGTTCTGTGGTGTGCTTCTCCCAGTTGAATTTATTATCAAGCTGTAATCCCAAAAATTTAACACTGTCCTCTTCTTTTATGTGCTTATCATCGTATGTTAGGCATATACTAGTGGGACACCCCTTACAAGTTCTGAACTGCATGTAGTGTGTTTTTTCAAAGTTTAGTGACAAAGAATTGGCTGGGAACCAGTGATTAATGTCCACAAATATTTTATTAGCCGATCTTTCTAAGACTACACTTGATTTGCTATTTATTACAATGTTTGTATCATCGGCAAACAAAACGAACTTGGCATCTGGTAATGTTACTGATGAAAGGTCTGATATACACAAGAAAAAATAAGGGCCCTTAAATGGAACCTTGTGGGACCCCTCATGTAATTAGTTCCCAGCAGGATGATGCCCGATAGCTTAATACCTGTCTCTTTCCTAATAACACCCTTTGTTTCCTGCCAGAGACATAAGATTTGAACCATTTTGCTGCATTTCCTGTCACACCATAATATTCTAATTTACATAAAAGGATATTGTGATTTACACAGTCAAATGCCTTTGACAGATCACAAAATATAGCAGTTGCGTGACTTCCATGGTACCAGAGGGAGCTGTAGAGTGCAAAAACTGTAGGGGAAGACAGGGACTGGAACACATCTAGCAAATAATTGAGGACGTAGGTTGCAAGTGCTACTCTGAGATGAAGAGGTTGGCACAGGAGAGGAATTCACAGAATAAGATATGGTAAGTTCCGACGGAGGAAAACAGAGAAGAATAAGCCAGAAACGTATGTTAAATGTATTTGAAAACTGTTGGCGAATGTTAATGATATGGTGATTATTGGCACAACTGAGAGCCTGACATCTGACCAAAAGAAATGATGGGGTGCGTGTAGCTCCTCAATAAACTGCTCGAAATAGAAACGAAGGATAGTGATATGCGAAACATACAAAATTGGATAACACGAACTCTGTTCTAGTGAATTGCCATATTTGTCGAGCCAGAGTATGTTAATCTATATACAGCCTTTCATGATTAAAGTTTGAAACGTCCCCTTAGAAAAATTTATACATGACTGTGCTTAAACTGACACACAATATTTTTAGCGCAACGCAGTCTGACTTTCAAAAATCCCTACAAAAAATGGCCCTGACTAACATTAACGTATACGTTTCACAAATCGCTTACCTCACAAAAATCTTGGTTACTCGAACTACTGCAGTACAGCGCGCGCCACTACTGCCAGGTGAAAAAATGATTCAAACTACGAAAGGCACTAACTACTGATAGGCATAGTTAACAAATGAAAGATTTTTAATAGAGAACAAACAATGTATTTACCTTAACAGTCATCAAAAATTATAATATAAATATAGCAGTTCATGACATCCAGTCTTACAAATTTCATAACTCCGCCATCTCTCTCCCCACATCCACCACTGCTGGCGGCTCACCTTCAACTGTGCAACGCTACGCGCTGTTAACATCCAGCTGCCCAACACTACAATGGCAGACAACAATACAAACCAGCCACAGACTGCACGCAGCACAGCCAGTGATTTTTATACAGAGCGCTACGTGGCGTTACCAATAAAAAAACCTAAACAACCTACTTACAAGTTGTTTAACATACTTTTTTATAATATATAAATCAAATGATACTCTGAATGTTAATTAACCCTCACACAATGACCAAGAACCTTTTCTTGAGTATTTCTCAGTTTCAGGAATAATCGTTGAAATGCTTTATTTTGAAAGGCATTATAAATAGTTCAAACTGGTATATAAATCTCTTGTTACTTACTAACAAAATGCTATCACCAGCTTTGTAACTGCGGTTTCCCAAGCAGTGCGGTTCCTTTCTCTGCCACCTTTTCATCACACTAAACGCAGCACAAGCTCCCAGGTAAAGAGGGGCATCTGCAGTATGGTGAGGCACGACATCGCCCATGCATCCTTGCGTTCTTTCCCATAAATTTATGTGCATGGCCGTTTATTCCCTTGCATCTGCGACTGCGCACAAGGAAAGAGGTGTCATACAGGATGTTTCAAAAATGACCAGTATATTTGAAACGGCAATTCAAACTAAACGAGCAGCGATAGAAATACACCGTTTGTTGCAATGTGCTTGGGACAACAGTACATTTTCAGGCAGACAAACTTTCGAAATTACAGTAGATACAATTGTCAACAACAGATGGCGCTGCAGTCTGGGAAACTCTATAGTACGATATTTTCCACATATCCACCATGCGTAGCAATAATATGGCGTAGTCTCTGAATGAAATTACCCGAAACCTTTGACTACGTGTCTGGCGGAATGGCTTCACATGCAGATGAGATGTACTGCTTCAGCTGTTCAATTGTTTCTGGATTCTGGCGGTACACCTGGTCTTTCAAGTGTCCCCACAGAAAGAAGTCACAGGGGTTCATGTCTGGCGAATAGGGAGGCCAATCCACGCCGCCTCCTGTATGTATCGGATAGCCCAAAGCAATCACACGATCATCGAAATATTCATTCAGGAAATTAAAGACGTCGGCCGTGCGATGTGGCCGGGCACCATCTTGCATAAACCACGAGGTGTTCGCAGTGTCGTCTAACGTAGTTTGTACCGCCACAAATTCACGAAGAATGTCCAGATTGCGTGATGCAGTAATCGTTTCGGATCTGAAAAATTGGCCAATGATTCCTTTGGAATAAATGGCGGCCCAGACCAGTACTTTTTGAGGATGCAGGGACGATGGGACTGCAACATGGGGCTTTTCGGTTCCCCATATGCGCCAGTGCTGTTTATTGACGAAGCCGTCCAGGTAAAAATAAGCTTCGTCAGTAAACCAAATGCTGCCCACATGCATATCGCCGTCATCAATCCTGTGCACTACATCGTTAGCGAATGTCTCTCGTGGAGCAATGGTAGCGGCGCTGAGGGGTTGCCGCGTTTGAATTTTGTATGGATAGAGGTGTAAACTCTGTCGCATGAGACGATACGTGGACGTTGGCGTCATTTGGACCGCAGCTGCAACACGGCGAACGGAAACCAGAGGCCGCTGTTGGATCACCTGCTGCACTAGCTGCACGTTGCCCTCTGTGGTTGCCGTACGCGGTCGCCCTACCTTTCCAGCACGTTCATCCGTCACGTTCCCAGTCCGTTGAAATTTTTCAATCAGATCCTTTATTGTATCGCTTTTCGGTCCTTTGGTTACATTAAACCTCCGTTGAAAACTTCGTCTTGTTGAAACCCCACTGTGTTCTAGGCGGTGGAATTCCGACACCAGAAAAATCCTCTGTTTTAAGGAATAAACCATTTTGTCCACAGCTCACTTGCACGTTGTGAACAGCACACGCTTACAGCAGAAAGACGACGTACAGAATGGCGCACCCACAGACTGCGTTGTCTTCTATCTCTTTCACATCACTTGCAGCGCCATCTGTTGTTGAAAATTGTAACTACTGTAATTTCGAAAGTTTGTCCGCCTGAAAATGTACTGATGTCCCAAGCATATTGCAACAAACGGTGTATTTCTATCGCTGCTCGTTTAGTTTTTATTGCCGTTTCAAATATACCGGTCATTTTTGAAACACCCTGTATGAACATACTTGGGCACTGACTATCAAATCGTTATTATGAGTTATTATTGTACAAAAAAGTTTAATATATTTTATTGTAATTACAGAGTTTATTGTTAATATACTAAAATAATTTATATGTTTCATTCTCATCACGATTAAAATCGAAGACATTTGAGGCAAGTTAAAAGTGAGGTGCGCCTGCTATAAGTTAAGGAAGGCTAAGCGCAAATTAAGACACGTACAGCACGTGTGACGTGGCTCAACACTACAGAGCAACGCACACGCTGCTGCGCTGGTCCAACGCATATTGAGACGCGTACAAATACTTTGCACGCGCCGGTTGGCGACGCTTTGCGCTGACAGCAACGAAGCGCGCGCAAACTGTAATACTTCTCAAACGATTTTACAGAAACTATTCAGTAAAAATATTTGATTTTTGCCTTGCTTGTAGCGTTATATGTCAGCTACGTGGCGAAGTGCCCGTCATATCGCTGTTGGTCATACTTACTGTGATATACACATTTTAGTAAGACACTAAGCAAAATTCGAAAAGTTTGCAATGTAAAATAGGGGTCGCTATCATTTTGTGTTTGGTACGTATTACACCATATGTTGCTGCGTATGAAATTTAGCTAACAAAGTTGAATTTTTCTTTAGACTTGGGAGGACGTCTGTATCTGTCTCCGATCTCGAGAAAATGGATCCTATGTAGCGAACGCACTTCCGATCTCACTCCAGGTAGAATCAAATATTCACAACATCTCTTATTTCTCCTAAACCGCTCGAGACATCGAAACGAAATTTTGGGGAACGACAGCACACAAGGAGGAGAGTATTTTTCCAATTCATAAACACACGGATCTTTCATATATATGGCGATATATCAGTTGTTATACTTCCTTTCTTATTTTTTCACTCCACTGACTGTAATTTTTAAGCGTTATCGTCAGCTAGTGAAATAATAGTTTCCAAGTATGAAAATAAACATGAAATTTCTTCTCTTATGTTACTACAAACCGCCACTATGAGGTTTTTCATAAGCTATAGAGCTCTCTGGTTACCAATTACTTACTTAGTGAGGCATTCTGTTTCAGACTTCTGTCGTAATAGCTGCTGTAAGATGAGTTCGTACGAATTATACTGTGTTTTGTCAAAGGAAGCACAATTAATCCTCTCAACAAGTGAAATGTGGCCGTTACTCATAAATGGCAATGCTTCTTCGAATGAGAAAAGGTTAACAATTCACACAAAAATAAATTGCCAGTTCTGGTGGAACTTTGGTTTTCCTTTTCTTTGCCTGAGCAGTATTAAAATAACAAAGACGAGCGTTCGCTTCAGGCGGAATGACAAGCACATGTCAGATTTTGGTTGCTCACCTACGGCTTGACAAACTGACAATTTATGATTCGTGATATAAATAGTTGTTATTGCAAAAAATAAACAATTGATCCGTCGCACAACACAATGGTCAGTGTATTGTCAGCAGCTCAGAATAATGCGTGCGACAGGAATATGGAAGCTAGTCATGTGTGCCTTGAGCAGAAGTTCACGTCGTTCGAAAAACGTTGTCGTGAAAGTAGATCTGCGTGTGTCAGCACTACATTTCAAAAAATTAAATATACCAAATCACCACACTCTTTCAGGATACTCATACTTTCGAAATAATACCGACTGTTTCCTCATTTGTGTAGCCTGTTGTACAATTCGTTTATTAACGCTAATAATGTGTCTGCAACCACTGAAATGCTTTCTCTCATCACGGTGAGCCAATTAAAACATTGTTATTCGTGGGGGCTTCTCAGCTGTTGCTAGCTTGAGTGGAAATGTGATGTCCACATGTACATAGCATAATGTTTCTTATTACATCTATATCCAAGTAATGATGTACTTCATATCTTGGACACTTTTTACCAGGATCACTAAGGGGTCATTCCTGTGGAAATTATGCCTTGTCGACTTTTTGCAACAGATCGTAGAGATACGTTAGCATAAAAGGAAGCAAGTATATAACTTCGTTTTACTTTCCTGCCTTGCTTCTAGGTCACATTATTTTATAATATTCATTACTTCGTTATTCACTACCCTCAAGATGAATCGTCTGCCCCTTCTTACGATCTGAAAAACTTGTGGAGCCAGAAGATATAATCCCTGAATTGTGCATTGTTCTTGACAAAAGAATAAACAAAACAAAAGACTATACAGATATATGTAACTGAAAACTATTATGTGCTAACGAAAAGAGATGGAGCTCTTAAACGGCGAAAAACGAACCACTACTCAGTGACAATAAAATTCAGTGTACTGTAAGGTCGTATTTTTCGGATGGGCAATACTTCCACTGCCCATAAGCCCACGACGAAGTGAGCATACGGCAGGACTGCCTTCCCGCTTCACGCCTCATCCGTCCCACATTGCTCGCTGGCGCGCGGCGCGAGAAACTGTGCTGCGCGACCTGGCGCTGGCGCGTGTCGCGTCCCAGTCGCGTCGCAATTTGCGCGGCCCCATTTGAACCAGTGAAGCTACAAAAAATGCGCGCTGCGCCGCGTCGGGCCACACAGTGCTCAATTTGCGCCTTAAAATGCTAGGCGCAAATTGAGACGCGTACAGCTTGGCGGCACGACGCAGCGCAGCGCCCACTTTTTGTAAATTCACTGGTTCAAATGGGACCGCGCAGATTGCGAGGCAACGTGACTGGGACGCGACACGCGCCAGCGCCAGGTCGCGCGGCGTTGTGGTTGTGGCACAGTTTCTCGCGTCGCACGAGCACTGCGGGACGGGTGAGATGGGGAGCGGGAAAGCAGTCCTGACGGATATTCACTTCGGCATGGCGCATATGGGCAGTGGAAGTATTGCCCATTCGAAATATACGGCTTTACTGTGTACTGAATTTTATTGTCACTGAGTAGCGTTTCGTTTTTCGCGGTGTAAGCGTTCCATCTCTTTTCGTTAATACATAATAGTTTTCAGTCATATACAGGGTGTTACAAAAAGGTACTGCCAAACTTTCATGAAACATTCCTCACACACAAATGAAGAAAAGATGTTATGTGGACATGTGTCCGGAAACGCTTAATTTCCATGTCAGAGCTCATTTTAGTTTCTTCCATCTACGCTCAATGGAGCACGTTATCATGATTTCATACGGGATACTCTACCTGTGCTGCTAGAACATGTGCCTTTACAAGTACGACACAACATGTGGTTCATGCACGATGGAGCTCCTGCACATTTCAGTCGAAGTTTTCCTACGCTTCTCAACAACAGATTCGGTGACCGATGGATTGGTAGAGGCGCACCAATTCCATGGCCTCCACGCTCTCCTGACCTCAGCTCTCTTGACTTTCATTTATGGGGGCATTTGAAACAGACTCTTCGTGCTCGTATTGCGGACGGCTGTGATACAAAACGCCATTCTCCAGGGCTGCATCAGCGCACCAGGGATTCCATGCGACGGAGGGTGGATGCATGTATCCTCGCCAACGGAGGACATTTTGAACATTTCCTGTAACAAAGTGAAGTCACGCTCATACGTTCTGTTGCTGTGTGTTCCCGTTCCATTATTAATGTGATTTGAAGAGAAGTAATAAAATGAGCTCTAACATGGAAAGTAAGCGTTTCCGGACACATGTCGACATAACATATTTCCTTTCTTTGTGCGTGAGGAATGTTTCCTGAAATCTTGGCCGTTCCTTTTTGTAACACCCTGTATATCTGTACAGTTCTTCTGTTTTGTCAATTCGTTTGTCAGTGAACAATGTACAGTTCAATTACTGCTAACCTAACCTAACCTAACCTAACCCAGTCACTGGGATTATATCTTCTGCTTACACAATGTTTTCAGATCGTAAGAAGGAACAGACAATTCATCGTAAAGGTAGTGAATAAGGCAGTAAGGAATACTATAAAATCATGTGATTTAGAAGCAAGACAGGAAAGTAAAACAAGGTTATCTACTTGCTGCCTGTTATGCTGGCGTATCTCTACGGTCTGTTGCAAAAAGTCGAAAAGGCCACAGATATGACCCGTTTGTGCATCTGGTAAAAAGCGTCCAAGGAATGAAGTACATAAGTTCCACTATCGTTACTTGGATATGGATGTAATAAGAGACATTATACATGTACATGTGGACATCACATTTCCTCTACAATCTAGAAACAGTCGAAAAGCAGTCACAAATAACAATTTTTTAATTAGCTCATCGTGTTGAGAAAAAGCATTTCAGTTGTTGCATACACATTATCAGCATTAATAAATGAATTTTACAACAGGCTACACAAATGAAAAAAAAGGTCGGTATTATTACGAAAGTAGGAGTATCCTGAAGGAGTGTGGTGATTAGATGTATTTAATTTGTTGAAATGTATTGCTGACAAAGGCAGATCTACTTTCATGACAATGTTTTTCGAACTCCCGCTCAATAGACACACATTGCTAGCTTGTGCATTCCTTTCGCGCGCATTATGCTCACCTGCTGACAATGCAGTGACCATTGTGTTGAGCGACAGATCAATTGTTTATTTTTCTCAGTAACAACTATTTTATTCGTGAATCACACATTATCAGTTTGGCAAAGCGTAGGTGAGTAACCAGCATCTGGCATGTGCCTATCATTCCACCTGAAGGGAACGGTCGTCATTATTTTAATACTGCTCAGATCAAGAAAACGAATAAAATCCTTTGGTAAATTTCCATTCCAGTCGTTCAGTGTTAAAAATACGATGGGTTACGGGAATTCAACCACAATTCCAACAAAGTTGGCAATTTATTTTTGTGTGAGTTGTTAACATTTTCTCATTCGAAGAAGCATCACCACCTATGAGTAACGGCCACATTTCTGTTGTTGACAGGTTTAATTCTACTTCCTTTGCCAAAACACACTGTAAATTGCACAAACTCATCTTACAGTGCCAATTGCGACATAATTCTGAAACAAGGTGCCTCATTAAACAAGTAATTGGCAATTAAAGAACTCAATAGCTTACGAAAAACCTCATACTGTCGGTTTGCAGTAACATAAGAGAAGGAATTTCATCTTTATTTTCATACTAGAAAGCTCTTGTTTCAGTAGCTGTCGATGGATTAAAAAATTACAGTGACTGGAGTGATAAAAAATAAATAAAAAGGGAAGTATAACTACTGGTATATCGCCATAGACATTAAAGTTCCGTGTGTTTACGAATTGGCAAAATATTCTCCTCCTTGTGTACTATCATACGCCAAACACTCGTTTTGATGTCTCGAACGGTTTAGGAGACGTCAGAAATGTGAATATCTCATTCTCGCGGGCGTGAGATTGGGAGTGAGCGCTCTACATAGGGTCCATTTTCTCGAAATCGGAGGCAGATAGAGACTTCCTCCCAAGTCTAAAACAAAGTTCAGCATGTGCGGTAAATTTCATACGCAGCAAACATGGTGAAATACGCACCAAACGCAAAATCATAGCGACCCCTATTTTTCTTTGCAAACTTTTCGAATTTTGCGTAGCGTCTTACTAAAACGTATATTCCACAATAAGTGTAACCATTTGCGAGATTATGGGCACTGCGTCACGAAGCTGACATATAACGCTACAAGCAAGGTAAAAATGAAACGATTTTACTGAATAGTTTTTGTAAAATCGTTTGAGAAAGATTACAGTTTGCGCGCGCTTCGTTTCTGTCAGCGCAGAGCCTCGCCAACCCACGCGTGCAAAGTATGTGTACGCGTCTCAATATGAGTTGACCAACGCGACCCGTGCAGGACGTGCACGTCGCGCTGTAGTGTCGTGTCACGTCACACGTGCTATACGCTTCTCAATTTGCGCTTAGCCTAAATGTAGCTCTCCTTTCCCACAAAGTTTATATGCTTACCTTCTATACAAGAACCTGGGTAACCCGACCTTGGATGGTCCGAGTCCCTGCTTGGTTCGACCATCCCATTTCCGGTGTTTTTTTACGCCACTCATCGTCTGCGTAATGGACAGTTGCGGTAGTTTGATCAGTCTTAAGGTAGGACCGCAATGAGACAGCGGAATTGCACTGCAGCAGAGCTACGCGGCACGACGCGACCGAATATTGTTTCTATGAAACTGTTTGCGGCAGAAAGCATTACGCGGCAGCGGAATTGAGTGGCGCAGCACGGCGATGCGAAGTTGACCAACTGCTCAACTACGACGCGCCGTGCGGCTTCGCGTGGTTGCGTTGTCGCTAGTGCGGTATAGCAACTATCTCAACACTGCACGTCATTCAAATCGTAGGCCTTTTGGCGTGCGAAACGAAAATTTGTTCACCTAAATGGCGTTAGGCGAGAAAAAGTTAATTTTGTGTATAAGTGGATATCCAGAGTTAAATGGCCTCCAAAATGGACGTTATATGAATAGCACTAGAGAAAGCAACATCTGGAAACCAACTGACAAGGAAATGGGAGTAAACACAACATACGAAAACCAGCAAACAACTTTTTTTTTATTTTGTGACATGGACGATTAGTCATTTACTTTTTTGACTACTTCCTTTTATTACATTTCATTACTATGTATTTTCTCTTTTACGATATCTCTTGCTTATGACGTCGTTTTGCCAGAGCAAACTACCTTCTGGGGAACTGAAATAATGATTGAATCTATCCTGTATAAGGATAGCATTATTTACGAAATTGCCTCTTATACGAGGAAGATCTCGTAATTGTGTCTTTTTAGTCTTGTCACTGTCGAGCAACGCTGTATCGTATCTGAGAAAATTGTGTAAGACACAACTGGTGAGAATTAAGTTTCTACATATTCTGGACTGAAGCAGATCTTGAGATAGTCAATGTTAAATTTTTGGCACACTTACAGAGCGTTTTCTGGAACGCTTCGGGCTCTATTATGTCTGTAACCACAAACGTTTCTCGATCGGTCATCTAACTGTGTTCCAGCATAAGGTTTTTTCGAGTAGGTTTTTAATACAAAAGCTTCATCTCCAACAATTGCCTGAGGCAGTCGAACTCCTGTGTCTGGTTATTCTTTTGGGTCTGGTATATTCAAAGTATTTGTTTCCAGTTTTGATGCTAAATCTGACTGTAAAATGATTCCAAGGTCATCAACCTTCACATATATACATTTGTAACCTTCTTCCTCTCATAACAAAGAAATTATTACCACATCCATGTCACTTCCGTCCGTTTTGCTCGGAAGTTGGCTAACGACTTATATACAAAATTTGCTATGTACTGTTGCGCCGCTGCAATTCAGTATACAATGTGTTCATCTACGCCGTATCCGTACGCAACGAAAGGCCTGCTACAGTTCAAATGCGGTATACTAAACAGAGCCGCATCGTGACCCGTCACTGTGTTGCAGTGCAGTTCCGCTTAATGTGGTCTTAGATTTATTAAGAAATAAATTGTATCTGACTAGATCAATAAATATTATTGTGCGCGCATTTGTTTTATAAATTAGTGAAAGTGTTCTCTTTGATATTAAAGTGTGTAAAGCTAAATTATGGCATGAAGTAAACCAGGGGTGGCGTGCGGCCCACGGGGCGCTAATCTTTGGCCCACGGAGCTATTTCATATGAAAGAAAAATTTAACTTTTATTTCACATAAATCCCCCAAATGAGCATTCCATCAAGCATCTTTCGTTGTTGTTGTTGTTGTTGTCTTCAGCCCAGAGACTGGTTTGATGCAGCTCTCCATGCAACTCTATCCTGTGCAAGCTTCTTGATCTCCCAGCACCTACTGCAACCTACATAATTCTGAATCTGCTTAGTGTAGTCAACTCTTGATCTCCCTCTACGGTTTTTACCCTCCACGCTGCTCTCCAGTACTAAATTGGTGATCCCTTGAGGCCTCAGAACATGTCCTGCCAAGCGATCCCTTCTTCTAGACAACTTGTGCCATAAATTTCTCTTCTCTCCAATCCTATTCAATACCTCCTCATTAGTTATGTGATCTACCCATCTAATCTTCAGCATTCTTATGTAGCACCACATTTCGAAAGCTTCTGTTCTCTTCTCGTCTAAACTACTTATCGTCCACGTTTCACTTACATACATGGCTACGCTCTATATAAATACTTTCAGAAACGACTTCCTGACACTTAAATCTGTACTCGATTTCACATCGTGTCCAATTACAATAGGAATATCTCAGTTCAAAAAAATGTTTCAAATGGCTCTGAGCACTATGGGACTTAACATATGAGGTCATCAGTCCCCTAGAACTTAGAAGTGCTTAAACCTAATTAACCTAAGGACATCACACACATCCATGCCCAAGGCAGGATTCGAACCTGCGACCGTAGCAGTCGCGCGGTTTCGGACTGAAGCGCCTAGAACCGCTCGGCCACCGCGGCCGGCTATCTCAGTTCACTGAGTCAACAATAGTTAGATTTTCGCCTATATTCCTGTCTGACAAAAATCACTATGTTGGATTTATTTTTAAAAGCTCGCACGCCTTCTTGAAGAAAACATAGTTCGCCTTGGCGATATGCAATCAACAGTCAGCAGTAGCATGGATTTTGCAACCGGATACGTTATTGCGCAGGCGAGACGAATGCCAGACATAGCCATTACATTCCATACTTACTTTTACTGCAAACTCACAACACTAACGGCCGTAAAAGTTACGGCCCTTCACGTGTAAACATGGTGCACATTCGATCGCGATAGGCCTATTATCACATGAGGCAAGTAAACCCGGCTTTTATCTTTTTAGCCGGCCGAAGGGGCCGTGAGTTTCTAGGCGCTGCAGTCTGGAACCGCGAGACCGCTACGGTCGCAGGTTCGAATCCTGCCTCGGGCATGGATGTGTGTGATGTCCTTAGATTACTTAGGTTTGACTAATTCTAAGTTATAGGGGACTAATGACCTCATAAGTTGAGTCCCATAGTGCTCAGAGCCATTTGAACCATTTTTATCTTTTTAGAATTAATCTGTGGTACTTGTCTTTTATTTTAGTAGGCTTGCATTTATATTAGGTATTTAATCATTGTGAGTAGGTGCACCAGTCGACTTTAGGAGTGGTTTCTGCCTCAACACTTTCTTTTAATTTCATTAGTACAAAATAAATAAGCACTTAACTGTAATGGTGTGTTTTTATTGATGATGTTTAAGGATTCCGCATTACAGAGGTAACAAAGGGACCCTCCTGGTGCGACTTCGTCCACCTGTGTTTATCTCTTATTTACAGCAACTAGTAATGTTATCGACTTGAAATGTAGAATAGTTTTAAGAAACAATCATAACAAAAGACGTCGAAATGAGGGTGAAAATTTTACATTAAGGCTGCTATTTTAAGTGAAGCATATGTAATTTTTATATGTATTATACATGACGCTCAGAAATAAAATATAAATTTCCTAAAGCAATTGAATACTACACTCAAAAATTCTCGAGAGAACAGACTACGAAGTTTACCAGGCGTGCATAAAACTGAAATGAAAGACCGATACCTCGCCATCCATGTGCAGGGTCAGGGTTTGATTCCCAGGTGGGTTTTATCTTTAATCATAGGTGTATAGCTGATATGTATTTTTAAATATACTCGCATGCCCTACAAGCATTTTCGTGAAGTGTGAAATACATAAAGATTGAAACAAAAACCAGCGCTCGAGACTGGTGATAATTGGATAGCTAGTTCGAGTCTAGTTTTGGCCATTACTTTTTAGCTTTTTTCAGTTCAGTTCGAATAGCTACGTCATATAAATATATGCTGATTGGCACATATTTAATTATCATTTTTATGAAAAATGCGCGTCTTCTTATTTCTAATTACGTGTCACTCACAAAAATAAAGTTTTCATTGCAGGTATAAATCGCTAATCACTGATCCTTTATGTATAATGTCGTTTTAAAAAAAGAAAAACATTTCCAATTAATTTTTTTCCATTTGCGTGTACCCTACGCTTCACAGAAATGCCCGTGGAACATGAACCTTTGTACAAAAATTTACCGCAACATCCTACCACAGAGCCACACAGCCCATAAAACAGTCAAGTTGCTTTACGGTGTTGATCAACTTCGGGGAACTTTAAAGTAAACTTTGTATGGAATTTTTGAGAGATGCATCGAACTACTTTAGGTAACTGATATTTGATTCTGAATTTCGCTTACCATATACGCATGTAAAAAATTACAACACTTCGATTACCTTGTGGTGTCTCTGTCAGTTTCCGAATTATGATAAAAAGAGTCTGTTTCAGTTTGAGGCGGTTCTAGGCGCTTCAGTCCGGGACCGCGCGACTGCTACTGTCGCAGATTCGAATCCTGCCTCGGGCATGGATGCGTGTTATGTCCTTAGGTTAGTTAGGTTTAAGTAATTCTAAGTTCTAGGGGACTAATGACCTCAGATGTTAAGTCCCATAGTGCTCTGAGCCACTTGAACCATTTGAAGTTCGAGGCGTAAACCTAGTATGGCGTCAACTAGTAAACAAGCAACACATAAGAAGAGGAGAGTTACAGAGTAGTTGAGAACTTTTCAAGACAAGTGGACTGCAAATTATTTTTGTGGTCTATAACAACACCCACATGTCTCATATGCAATGAACCTGTCTCTGTTCCAAAAGAATAGAACGTCAAACGGGCATTAAGAGACTAAATATGCAATTTTGTTTGATAAGTACAAGGGACAATTTAGACAAGACCAAGTAAACAACTTAAAAAGGAAACTTTCTAGTCAACAGCAAATATTTGCAACGGTGAATTCAGAGGCAATATGTTATGTGAGAGCGAGTTATGCAGTAGGTGTCACTGTTTGTAATTGGAAAGGCTAAAAAACCAAGGCCATTCAAAAACATTAATATGGCATCACCGCATGTAACAAGTGGCGTGGAAAGCCTCTTTGAGACATGGTTTTGTGACCAGTTCGTCCTTGCCAGTACAAAACAACTAATAGAAGAAAAAAACTCCTTAAACCTTCCATATTGATACTCGACAATGCGACAGCTCATCCATCTGAAGACGGACTTGAAAAAGGTGAGCTAAAGGTTTATTTCTTCCTGCCAACGTAACATGTCTCATTCACCCCATGGTCAACGGGATCAAAGCGTGGCTAGAGAGGCGATATCGCCGAAAGCGCGTTGGATCAAATTCAGAGAGGACACAAAAAGGCAGCAGCTCGTTTCAAGCGATGAAATCAATAAATATAAAAGATGTAATCTATACAACTGCTGAAGCTTGAAAAATCTTTGCGCAGACTGTAGCCAGAAATGAATGAAAATAAAGGTGAAACATGAAAAGAAACGAGTGAAGAGAATCAAGATGAACAGGCCATGCAACAAGTTACGTAAGTCGTGATGTAGACACTTCAGCGATTTTGAAAGATTTACAAACTTTACAGTCGGACATTGAGCCCAGTGACGTAAGTTAGTGAAACAGTACAGCTGACGTTGATTGCACAATGGAAGAATAATTAAATGAAGGCCAAATCCTTGATGCTGTAACTCGAACAACCGATGAGAATGAGAAAGATGATGATGACAACGAAGACACTGAACCTACGGCTCGAGTATCACATACATAAGCTAAAAATTCATTTTATATAGCCCTTCAGTATATCGAACAAAGCTGCACGGCTCTCCCAACAGTCATTTTGAGGATTAGGAAATGAACATCGCAACAAAATCAAGGCTTTCGTCTATTAAGCAAAACAAAATTATGGACATTTTTAGTCCTGCTTAACAACAGAACATTTTTACCATGTACATTCTCATATTTTTAAACAATTAAGTGCAAATCAGTTGCGTATCGATGCAATACTGTAATAAAGTATGTACAGTTGTTAAACTTACACTCGCACCAACAATATCTTATGGTACATAGAGAAGTATTTTACTGTACAAGCACTACTGTACATTACACTTTCGTTTAAGATCTTTTGGTTTATGGACGTTTTATTTTCTGTTTCTTACTGTTTTACCAAGAAATGATATTTCAGACAGAATTTCCAATAGAAAACTAAAGTCGAACTATACTGTATTGTGGCGGTACATGTCAATAGAAGTGTTCCTCTGATAATCCGACATTTTTTATTAAGAACATCAACCCACTCCCGTAGGGGACGGGTTAACGAACTAGGAGCTGTATTACGTGACAAATTAAATATACTGCATCAACGACGCGTAGAACTGAGACATCTCTTTTATCTCGAATTTACATCTACATCCACATGATTACTTTGCCATTTACAATTAAGTGCCTAGCAGAGCGAAAATTGAACCACCTTCAAGCTATTTCTCTACCGACCCAATCTCGAACAGCGCGTGGGAGAATCGAACACTAAAATCTTTCCGTGCGAGCTCTAATTTCTCTTATTTTATTATTATGATCATTTATCCCTACGTAGGGGGGCGCCAGCTACATATTTTCACACTCCGAGGTGAAAGCTGGCGATTGAAATTTTATGAGAATATCCTGCCGTAACGAAAACCGCCTTTGTTTTAATAATTACCATCCCAATCCACGTATTTTATCCTTGGCACTCTGTCCCCTGTTTCGTGATAACACAGAAAGATCTGCCATTCTTTGGACTTTTTCCATGTCATCCGTCAATCGTACGTAACTGATGCGGATCCCACACGCGCGCCAGTACTCCATAAGAGGGCAGACAAGCGTAGTGCAAGCAGTCTCTTTTATAGACCTGTAGCATTTTCTAACTGTTCTTTCAATAAATTGCAGTCTTTGGTTTGATTTCCCACGACATTCTGTATGTGAGCGTTCTGATTTAAGTTATTCGTAACTGTAATCCCTGAGTATTTAGTTGAATTCACAGCCTTTAAATTTGTGTGATTTATCGTGTAACCGAAATTTAGCGGATTCCTTTGGTACCCATGTGGATGAATTCGCACTTTTCATTATTTATAGTCAATTGTCATCTTTCACGCTATAGAGATACCTTGTATAAATTATTTTGCAATTGGTTTTGTTCATCTGACGACGTTGCAAGACGGTAAATGAGAGCATCACCTGCAAATAATCTAAAGGGACTGCTCAGACTGTCTCCTAAATCGTGTATGCGGAACAGCAGAGAGCCTATAATTCTTCCTTGGAGATCACCAGATAGTACTTTTGTCTTGCTCGATAACTTTTCGTCAGTTACTACACACTGTAACCTTTCTGACAGGAAATCACGCATCCAGTCGCACAGCTGAAAAGATACTCGATAGACACACAATTTGATTAGTAGTCGCTTGTGAGGAATGGTGTCCCAAGACTTATGGAAATATAAAAATATGAAATTCGTTTCACATACAACAGCGATAGGATTCATTATTTCGTGAGAATAAAGAGCTAATTGTATTTCACAAGAATGATATTTTCTGAATCCGTCCTGGGTGTTTGGCAATAAATCGTTTTCCTCGAAGTAGTTCATAATGTTCGCGCACAATGTATGTTCCACAATCGTACTGCAAAAAGAAGTAAACGATTTGGGCCTGTAATTTAGCAGATTACTCCTATTTCCTTTCTTGGGTACTGGTGTGACTACTTCCTTTCTTGGGTACTGAACAACTTTAAAGTCTGTAGTTACGCACGGCTCTTTCGACTAGCGAGCGGTTGATTACAAAAGAATTCAGTATTTGAAACAATCCAGCTTCTCTTCTCCAAATGCATTTCAACGCTAGAGCCATCTACTGGCACAAGCAACACACCACCGCCAAACTAGCGGCAACCACATGGCACTGTAAAGTCTCCCAAACTCACAGGAAACCGTCATGGGAAACTTACAGCGAGACTGTCGTGGAATCTTGAACTCGTGTTCGGCTTTCATTCATCGATATTTGTGAAGGTTAGTCTGCTGGTGAATTACGTTTGCTGATGAATGAATACGAAAAAAAGGGCATTGGTGCAAACAAATATCAACTTCTGGGTGCTAAGTGCGCATGTATCGCAACAAGCCAATTTATTCGCAATGAAATTTACAACGGAGTTTTTCCGATAACATGTGGCGAAAACATTTTTAGAAGAAATCCAACAGGCAGATTGCATTACTTCGTGGTGATTAAGAAAAATTGCTTGAATCTGATTCAGATTGTAGTACGAATCTTCTGGAATTTGAGCAAAGGTTTTTCGTTCCACCATCGTTAGTTTAAGTTAAATGTGAGAAACAAAGTTTGTGCACTTAACTGGCAGAAATAGTGAATTTCAGACTGATCAAAAATAACTGCGTTTCTTGCACTTCATTTCGCAAAGACGATATTCGCATCTGATGACATATGTACCATGACATAAAATCTATGAAAAAGAAAGGTTGACGTTTATTAAATAATGCAATATCATCACACGAATAATAAGAAAGAAAATTTCATTTGAGAATCGTGAGCGCAAATCACAGCTCCTCTTTGATTGCCAGTGTTGCTAAGCCGAATCGCTGTCAAGACATTCGATACAACTTTTTTTTTTTTTTTGAGCATATTATCTAGAAATATTTATGATTCCGTAACTTGTGAAACGATCAATGTGGAAAGCGTCTGTGGAGTACGAAAGGGCAGAGCTATGCGTGTGAGCGGAGTCGAATTAGTTATCGCTATTGGCTCTACTGCGGCAGTTGAGGGAAGATCTGTGGAAAGTGCGTCCGTTAGTATCATTCGTCTGTAGCCAAGATGCGTAGCGTGGTGATTTCGTTGCTCTTGGTGCTTTCTGCACCATTTGTCCTACCATTTACAGATATCCGTAAGTAATTTCGCAATACTTTTCTATTTTGTTAGCTCTAAAAGCAATATGTGCAGTAATAGAATTATTATTGGAAATTTCGATTTGGCGCCCAAATAATAACTTGACACTTTACACGTCGCCATTACATGATTGATCGTATTTATTGGCCTTTCACTGTATCAATATTGACATGAACGAGAGTATTTACTTCGCACGATGTGGAACACACGCTGAGAGTTACTAAGGGAAAGACAGTATTGTAAAAAAGCTATTTATAGTATTCTATTTTTTTAGCCAATCCCGAAACGTCACTTGGAATTGCCTGTAATACTGTTGCTTAAATAAATAAATTTATACCAGTTACGCGTTTTAAGTCGCAAATAATTTAGGATAAAAATTTCATTTCTTTTTTATTAATACATCATGATTTGTCAACAATGTAAACAAAAAAATACGACTATCCGAATTTCCCAGAGTTTAACGAAAACATTTCTTCGCTAATCAACCAAACTGTTTTAGAGCCAAGCCAGTAAGAGTTACTGGTACAGTTCCCTCTTAAGTAACTTGTTCAAGATATCTCGTCACTAGTGCTCCGTTACTGTGCAATTTGTTCGTGTATAAGTGCTTCTTACAATGGGAGTGGCGCAGCCCACGCTCGTGCTTTGTCTCCTGTCACAGTCAGTTTCTTATGTCCAGAAAGAAGCACGCGACAGACGAGGTGTGGCCCAACAATTTACGCTTCCAACCCTAGAGCCTGCTCCCGTGAAATAAAATATACATTCACGTATTACAAGCGAAGACACGATTTATTGCGTGACTTATTATATATGTAACTGAAAAGTATTGGACCTCTGAAGCTTTTGCCAAAGTCAACAAGATTTTACGAGAAAATAATTTAATAGCGGTTAAAGATTTTAGTTATGGCCTGTATCCGCTGTAAAATCTCTTTACTGCTTTTCTGGAAACGTAGTGTGTCTGGGTCTTTATAAAATACGGTTCATCTCTATGTTCTATTAGTCACGACCGTCACTTCTTTATCATACCTAGATACTGAGGCATTCGCATCCTTTTTAAACAGATGATTATTTGTAGTTTTTGTGCAAGCACTCATAAGTAATACGGCTCGCGTGAAACAAACGATATTTTTCACAGACTCTCTCTGTGGTTAATATTTCCCCTGCAACCACCCTCTATCACTCAGTTAAGATGGCTGTTTATGAAGTATTTACTGATACGTTTCTGCTTGTAGGTCACGTCCTGGCAGTACAGCCTTACTAGGCTTAATTTACCCTGATATAAACCGCCATTTGACTGTGTATTATTATATTTATCGTCTTTTTTATCTCAATTTCGGCTGTTATGCCATTATCAAGTACAGTGCTAAAAGTTGTTAGATCCTTTTTATTATAATAATGCTCTAACAACTTTTATCATTGTACTTGATAATGGCATAAAAGGCAGAATCTAGATAACAGAGAAGATAAATACAGTTATACACAATCAAAAGGTGGTTTACTTTTTTAAGGAATATTGCATGGCTGTTGCTCAACACCACCGAAAACTTTCTTTATATTGTTGAATCTTGGCATTGTTATTTTATTTTATTTTGTGTGTTATTTATATGGACGATAGGGTGATCTATCAGTTGTTTGTGCTTGTTTGTAAGCTAGTAGTTTGCATTCGCTCTCTCTCCCTCCCTCCCTCTCTCTCTCTCTCTCTCTCTCTCTCTCTCTCTCTCACACACACACACACACACACACACATATTACTCAATATTTATCTAACGAGCCATGGCAGAACATTCCTGTCTTTAGATAACTCTGCGACATATTACTAATTTTCTGAGTACTGATATTTGACTTTCACATGAAAGTAATCAGATCTGGGGTCTTAGCTCTGTCGGATAAGGTTAGCGGGAGGGGTGCGGGCAATTAGCCGATTAGCTTTCAGATGAGATGGTTTAGGGAAAACAACAGCAGGATGATGGACACGGATTTGTATCGTCCTTCTAGGCTCAGGTTGAGTGCCTTAGCTGCTGAAGCCCGTCGAGCGCGCGAGAAAGCGTACGGGCATAAGCAGTCACGTGAACCTTGCTAACACCATTCTTAGAAACGTAATAGCTCTGACACACCCCATCCTGATTCGTATGGCGCATCTCCACTGCGTTTATGTGAGGGTTGTTAGTAACTATACCACTCCCTCAAAAACGAAATCATTATCTAATTCGGCATTCGCAAGAGTAGTTTTCATTTATTCTGTGAATACAATTTTTTACTTTAGTCTTGTGTTGCTTTTAAAAAAAAAAATTTCAGAGAAGTGTTGTATGAAGTCATACACTGTATACTGTTCGTTTGCGACATTTCCTTAGTAGTGAAAATTTTAATGCCAAGAAGGGTACCGTAGGTGGCTTTTTATCACTGTTCAGTTCCCAAGCGGCAATGAAAGTTTACTTTCCGAGACATGGCTCATTCATAAAGGAAGAGATTATAATCTATATCTACTGGCAGGCTCGAACCTGTATCCCTTTTGTTCGCGGTAACTCAGCGAAATGACCGTTGCTAATATTGTACGCGCAAACGCAGTTTGAAAGCCCTGATGTAGTGCTTAAATACCGCTGCAGATGGCTTACTTGGTTTGTATTGTTGTGTACAATAACTCGTAGCTTCGTTAAAAAGTTATGCCATGTCCTCTACAGACGACCTATACTAGGTAACTTCCGTATGCCAGTTACTGCTGTCGGGCGTTTCTCAGAAACCTGAAAATAGACAATCCTCTCGTTTTTAAGTCATTGTCACCTGTCTTTGGTATCGCGTTAGCTAAGAAGCGTTTGCAATTAAATGTATGAGTTAATTACACTTCTGGGCAGATTAAGACGATGTATGGTATACGAGCTCAAATTCAATCGAATGTAATTAAGAATTGATCTGTCCAGACACCTCAACACTTCAGCTTAGCAATACTTCTTTCCTGCTTCTCAAAATGAAGATATCATACCCAGTCCTTTTTAGGGTTTTAAAGCATTTTGGTTCACAGATGGACAACTCGTCTTATATTTTTAATCTGTCTCATGGGTTCAAGGTGAACGTTCTAAAATTTGAAGACGACAACTAAACAACTGTATAACAGTTGTGTACATTCTGACGTCTGACAGGATACTGGAGCAGAATACGAGTTCGGTTTGTTAGGTTCATTTTTCTTTTCCAGTTGTCTCTTTCTGTAGACTATCTGGGGCATTTGTCTGTGTGAATCACAATATTCTCCTAAATAAATGGAGGTTTTAAGGAATTAACAGTATAACGAACACGTGGATAATGTCACATCTAACCAAAAAAGCGCATAAGTTGTACATAATTCAATCAATGTAACGAGGGGAGAGTCTTCTCACTAGGGAGAAATCACGTATAGTGTTCCATGAATCTCAGTCTTAGGTCCACTATTGTTTCTCATATATGTAAAAGACCATCTGTCTAACATACAACAAGCTGAATTAGTTCTTTTACGTATGATACTAGTATTGTAATTAATTCAAACACACCCATAGCAACAGCAGAAATGGTAAATACTGTTCTTAAAAGTATTATTGAGAGAATTTCTGCAAACGGTGATGTTCTTTTTATTTTTAAATCTTTATCAGAATGACTTTGATTATTATTATTTTTATTCTGTTACCTGCACTGGCAATTTGTTTGAACATATTTTTTTTCTCATTTCTTATCCTTTGTCACGCTATTTTCATTATCGTATAGACTTTTTGCGCTTTTTTCCGCCTATCATTCTTTTTTGCGTTTAGAATCTCCCCGTGTCGCTTATAACCTGTAGTCGAGTACCAGTCAGTCCTGCTCATCGCTTGGTATCGCATTTCGTGTAACCACTGTGAGAATAGTCCTAGGTGTAGCCAATGAAAGCGAGAAATTACAGTTCGCTTTTAGTGCTGAAATTGAAATTTTTCTATCTTGAGGTTTCTCGTAGAGACTAGCTGTAATCGCCGCCAACAAAACGAGCGTGATTAATAGTTCTGCTGCAGCTTGTTGACCTCTGTTTTCTCGGATACATTGGCATTACGAGGCTGCGGTTATGTTGGGACATTAGTGTAAATTCAGGGCAGCAAACAGTATCACCTACCGCAGTTCAGTTATTGGTACGTAGCTCAAAATCAGCTGTGGACAGGGAATCTGGCGTTCAGCATTTGTGAAATGACCTGCAGTGTTTGCGCGCTGCTTTTAACCGAGTGGCTACCAATGTGGCAACACTGTAATAGCATGCGGCAGACGTCAACTAACAAGTAATTTTAGTCGGACTACAGCCAATCTAGTGCTAATATGAACATCAACAAAAGCAATACAAGAATAATGGAATGTACTCAAAAGTAAATGAGATGATGCTGAGGGTTTAGCTTAGGAAACGAGATGCTAAAAATAATAGATGAGTTTTGTTACTTGGGCAGTAATGTAACTAATGATGACCAAAGTAGAGCGGAAATAAAATGTAGACTGGCAATGGCAAGAAAAGTGTTTCTGAAGAAGAAAAATTTGTTAACAGCAGATATAGATTTAAGTGTTAGGAAGTCTTTTCTGAAGATATTTGTCCGGTGTATAGACCTGCATGGAGGAGAAACATGTATGATAAACAGTTTAAACAAGAAGGGAACAGAGGCTTTTAAAATGTGGTGCTACAAAAGAATGCTGAAGATTAGATGGGTAGATCATGTAACTAATGAGTAGGTACTACGTGCAATTGGGGAGACAAGAGATTTGTGGCACAACTCGGCTAAAATTAGGTATAAGTTGATGGGACACATTTTGAGACATCAAGTGATCACCAATTTAGTATTGGAGGGAAGTGTGGAGATTAAAATCATAGAGGCAGACCAATGGATGAAAACAGTAACAGGTTCAGAAAGATGTAGGTTGCAGTAGTTTTTCAGAGACGAAGAGGCTTGCACACAATAGGGTAGTCTGGAGAGCTGGATCACTTGAGTTTTAGGGGTGAGGACTGCAACAACAACAATAAAAACAACAGCATTACACTTTTCCTATACTTTCAGGTCTCGGCAGTGTGGAGGAGTTAATAATACCAGGCAACAGAATTTTGATAGCTAATGACATATACCAATGGTTCCATAAACTGTGACAAACAAATTATTGTGATTTTCCGAACTCTGGCTGTGCTGCATGTTCAGATAGGCATAATCTGCTTGCAGGCAGTATCAAGTGCACTTTCTTTATCATCCCTGAGATGAACTGCAAAGGACGTTTCTCAAATTTGTTGGTCTCCAAATCCAGTAACAACGCTGGGAACACTTTCTTTGTTAGTTTGTTGTGAAGTACTGAAAAGGGCTCATATGAACATACCCTACACTTACAAATTTTACTTTTTTTGCAGCTGTTAATGTGAATGACACTGAGACTGTGACAGTACAGTATGGTGAGTGCTTCAAGATTTTCCTTCATATGGCTATGTTTCTACATGGTAATCTCAATGTCACGGAAATTCCCAGGTAATCCTGTTGTGCATTTCCAAGCATTGTTAAATATTTTGTACATGATGACAATGTACTTTCCTTATTTTTGACATCATTTTGCAGCCAGATGCTTGAAACAGCTTCAGTTTGCTTCAACAAGTATGCTCACCTTTGTCAACAAGCAACACAGCAGGATAGTGCAAGCTCATTCCTAGAAAACATAACCTATGGTAATTATTCACACTTTGGATACCTCTTTAGAGGGAATTTTAGTCATGTTTACTTTATATCTCTTTTGATTGTCTTATAGATGTATAATGCTGTGTTGATGTTCCAAGTGCCTTGACAGAGAAATGGATTTTACCTACAAAATAATGTGTTCCTCAAAAATTGAAATATTTGTAAGGCATATTCAATAATTATTCTAAATATAATTTCAGTCTGTAGAAACAACTATTCTAAGTTACTTTGAAGTAAGAGGACTTAAAGCTTAAAAAATGGTACCATATCAAAATATTGTATTCTGTGTCTTCAATGAAGATGCACCAAAGAGTTTTCTGTGAACACTAGTGATAGCTGAATATCGTCCATTCAAATAACAGAATACTGTTTTCAATTAGAAACATGATCTAGGTATTGTTATAGTTCACTCCATAAGGAAAATGTGTGACATTTAGCATTTCAGCCAGTCTAAGTGTACCTTGTTGGGAATGCAGGCGGACAGCACAGGTTAAATTCAAGCAGAATGATTCCCAGCATTAGTAATAAACTGATAGTCATTAAATGCGAAGAAATAATCAACTTAAATGTTGCTTCTTCTTATGAAACATCCAGCATATTAGATGTTTGAAATTATTGCAAGACCTCCAAAATATTAAAGTCCTGTCACTGTGCCTCTAAGTGATGCCTATATAGCTGGCTTACAATGCCTATGGAGCCTAAGTCTCATGGAGAAAGATGAACACTACAGTTTGTAGACTTGGTGGTAACTTGGGACAGTACACGACTCCATGCATTGAAGAGAACTGTCCGCTGTAGCTCAGTGCTCCAGTATTTAACGAGGCATCACCCAATTGCTATCCACACATGTGATGTCCATGAGCTGGCAGCTGTGGCCCCTGGTGGACCTCGGTGTAATTCGTACTGCCAATCCGTACAACTGCCATGCTAGGGTGTATCAAGTGGGATGGAGTTTCAAGTGGGGCTTATCACTTGAGATGCGATATTCTCTAGAGTCACGAGTTCCATCACCACATCTTTTCCAATTTATTTTATTAACTGCTGTCTTGTTTATCATCTCTGTCTAGAAAATGTATTGGAGAAATACTTAATGTACCACCTACCAGCAGAATTAAGGAGACACGCTTCACTTTCTTGGGGTACAGTCTCTTGCACAGCTGAAAGAAACAATATAAAAGTAAGTAGTAATAGCACCTCTAGATTTTAGAATCACTGGTTCCTTTTTATGGTAGTTAAGAAGGAGTAGTTGATGTGACTGGAAAGTATGGGCAGGTGCTGAGAACAAAGGCTAAGAGGGATCTATCTCCTGTGAAGAGGAAGAACTCAGTCTTAGCTTTGGTTCTTAGTACCTGTGCCCTTTCCCAACGTTCCCCCACTGTTTCCATTGTTCTGCCCTGAAGAAAGAACTTCCAGTTCTGTAAGCTAGGGATACTATTTTTAGTTATTTTGATGTACTTTTGGGAGGATTTGGGCCTCCTAAAGGTAAGTTTTGAGTGAAACCCCTGTCTCTATACTAATTTAACAAATTTATTAATATACGCTATGTGATCAAAAGTATCTGGACACCCCAAAAATATATGTTTTTCATATTAGGTGCATTGTGCTGCCACCTACTGCCAGGTACTCCAGATCAGCAACCTTAGTAGTCATTAGAGATCGTGGGAGAGCAGCATGGGGCACTTGATGGAACTCATGGACTTCTAATCTGGTCAGGTGATTGGGTGTCACTTGTGTCATACATCTGTAAGATTTCTACACTCCTAAACATCCCTAGATTCACTGTTTCTGATGTGATAGTGAAGTGGAAACGAGAAGGGACACGTACAGCACAAAAGCTTGCAGGCCAATCTCGTCTGTTGACTGACAAGGGACCTCCAACAGTTGAAGAGGATCGTAATGTGTAATAGACAGACATCTATCCAGGCTATCACACAGGAATTCCAAACTGCATCAGGATCCACTGCAAGTACTATGACAGTTAGGTAGGAGGTGAGAAAACTAGGATTTCATGGTCGAGCAGCTGCTCGTAAGCCACACATCACACTGGTAAATACCAAACAGCATGTCGCTTGGAGTAAGGAGTGTAACCATTGGACGAATGGACAGTGGAAAAACATTGTGTGGAGTGACAAATCACGGTACACAATGTGACGATCCGATGGGGGGGGGGGGGGGGGGGGGCAGTATGGCAATCACCCAGTGAACATCATCTGCCAGCGTGTGTAGTGCCAACAGTAAAATTCGGAGGTGGTGGTGTTATGATGTGCTCATGTTTCTTCCTGGAGGGGGCTTGCACCCCTTGTTATTTTCTGTGGCACAATCACAGCCCAGGGCTACATTGATGTTTTAAGCACCTTCTTGCTGCCCACTGTTGAAGAGCAATTTGGGGATGGCAATTGCATCTTTCAACACAACCAAGCACCTGTTCATAATGCATGGCCCATGGCAGAGTGTTTACACGACAACAACAGCCCTCTAATGGACTGGCCTGCAGACTTGAATCCTATAGAACACATTTGGGATGTTTTGGAACACCGACTTCATGCCAGGCCTCTCCGACAGACATCGATAGCTCTCCTCAGTGCAGCACTCCATGAAGAATGGGCTGTTGAACATATTCCTGCAAGAGTGGAAGCTGTCATCGAGGCTAAAGGTGGGCCAACACCATATTGAATTCCAGCGTTACCGATGGAGGGCACCATGAACTTGTAAGTCATTTTCAGCTCGGGGTCCTGCTACTTTCGAGCACATAATGTAATTTTCCTTGTTATGCAATGCAAAATTCAGACACTTGTCCAAATGCTTCCTACCTGTTTGTTGTACTCTGTAGTTAACATAGAAAAACTTATAGGTAAGGTTAGTATTATGCCCTGAAGGTGGACATAGTCACGCAAGGACTGTTAGCTGATGGCAAATGATAGAAAGAAATTTACTACAGATTACTGAGAACGAGTGTTTGTGATGTTAGTAGACATCACCAAAATGGGAGGGGCTGACCTAAGAGAAAGTTAGGGTAAGGTCATATATTTTGATCATAGTTACGTATCGTCATTCATTGAATCATTGTCAGTACTATAATATTAACCCTGCAGTAGTCACATGTCGACTGATAGTCTACATGATAGTACTTTTTCCCCTCGTTTTAATCTCTTTAGAGCTAGGAATCACATGACCTGAGTACCTTCCTGCAATCAGCAGCACTATGTCACTCCTTTGTTCCATTTGGACTAGAGGAGCAGTGATGGAATGGTAAACAATTGCACACTCACAGTCCCATGCAAGCTATGGTATTCAGTATAGTTTGCGTTGTTGCCTTTACAATAGATGTCATTGTAGCCATACTATAATTCATTCAGAAGCAGTATCTCATTATTGCAGTGTTACTTTAAATTAGTCACATTGTTTTGTTAGGTACAGGTTGGTTAATTTTTCTGTTTATATAATTTTGTGGAGTAGAATTGCCACTTCAATTCACAAAGCCAAGTAAGAATCCAGAGTATTCAGACGTGTTTGCCTTCAGAAAATCTTGTAATCTTGTATTGTATATTCCTAAGAAAGTAAAAAAAAAAATGTTGTACTTGTATCCTATTTCCACCTTGATGACAAAGCTGATGAAGAAACAGGCGAAGTAGAAATGACAGTTACATACAATGAGATGAGGTGAGATGAGGTGAAGACAAGTGTGGTAAGTATTGTACTGTCCACAAATGCACAAGACGCACTCACTGATGGTATATGGTGATATTTTATTTCCTACTGAGAGTTGGATATATCAATTCCTTAATAGTTACTGCTGCTAACAACTCAGACAGCTGCACTCAACAAAGAGATTTTCTACACTTATTGTCTCATCAGTTTGTTTCAGGAAATGGGTGAGTATGCACTGATGTTAAAATTTATACACAGTTAATATATATTCACAGTTACTTAACCAACTTTTAGTTATAAATGTATATTTATCACCAAGCGGACTCACAGTCCACACTGACTACTAATGGCATGTAAAATGGCATTACTACTGCAGGGTCAGAATTCTGAATTGCTAAGTAGGCACATGTTGATAGTCATCTGCAAACATTTTATAAAGCATGTATCACCATTTGGATGTTTTTGTTACAAAGATCAGTCACTTTCAGTGCAGCCTTGGTAAGCCAGGCTTGAGAATGAACCAACTAGTTTGAAATTAGTCACCAAACATATGTACTGCAACTCTGACAGATCTGATAATAAATGCATCATGAAGTATTTTAAAAATTTGAGGCCCCTGTGTCAACAGAATGTTGAAACTGAGAAAAAAAACTCAATTTATAGTTGCTTCCAATGTACACAGTACTGTTCAAATAAGAATTTTGTGATTGCGTAATTTATTTCAGTTTTAGATGTTACCTGCCTGTATAGCCTCACGTGATGCATGTTATCTTGTAAGACATCAAGGTAAGACACATCTGGATCAAATCTGCATGTCATATTTATTATAGTTGATTTGGTACAGCTGTCAGCTCTGAGCACTGTTCTTAGGTTTGTTGTTTGGTTGATTTGGGGGAGGGGACCAAACAGCGAGGTTTTCAGTCCCATTGGATTAAGGGAGGGTGGGGAAGGAAATGAGCCATGTCCTTTCAAAGGAACCATCCTGGCATTTGCATCAAGTTATTTAGGGAAATCACGGAAAACCTAAATCAGGATGGCCGTACATGGTATGAACCATCGTCCTACCGAATGTGAGTCCAGCGGGCTAACCACTGCTTCACCTCACTGGGTCATGGTCCTTAGGCATTTTGCCCCATCCATCTAGGCAAATGACAAGCTGATTTTCCTTGTCCACCTAAGTAAAATAATACATGAAGAGTTGAACTATACCCGTAGAACAAAGTTAGCATGATTTGCAGGCCAATGGTACATGTAACTTTTCTTGCTTAGAGAAATGATAATTTTGGCAACAAGAAGAGCATCCAGCCACAGAATAAAAGTAAATTTATTTGCCAAATTGTGGATGGGTGACTTCCTATTATTAAGAAACATAGCCAGGGTTTGTAAGTAGTGAATAAAAATAAAATTTCAGTTTTAACAGTTATTTATCATTTAATGCTTGGAGCCACAAAAGGGAAAGCTAAGTTAAAGTGATTCACTTATTGTCTTCTTTTTATATGTAAAACTTAAGAAGTACCTTTGCTTGATAGTATTACATCCTGTACTCTGCCTTTCCATTGTACACTCATAGCTTGTAAAATACCTATACATCATTTGCCATTACAGTTCTTGAAATTATGAAATTTCTCCTCATTTAGACAATAGACTCTCACTTCACAACTCATAAAGAATGTGCTTTTAACTAACAGTGATCATGTTACAGATTCAGTAATGAGATGGAGAGAATTCCCAGATGAATCTCTTACTTATCGAGAGGCTTATTGCATGATACATGTAATCACCATAATGATGAACCACAGCCAAGTCAATCTTTGTAGGTAAGGGCTGAACCTTTAAAATTACTTAAGCATTTGTTAACCATCTCCCTGCTACCTCATCTATGTTTGTAAGAATAGGGGAAGTTGGGGTACAGTGTAACTTGGAGCACTGTGTAACATGTGGATTAGTGGATAAGTTATTGTATTGGTTGGATTGTGTTTAACCAATGTACACTATGTGATCAAAAGCATCAGGACACCCCCAAAAACATATCAGTGACCTCAGTAGTTACTAGATATCAAGAGAGAACAGGATAGGGCGCTCCGCAGAGCTCACGGACTTCAGACGTGGTCAGGTGATTGGGTGTCACTTGTGTCATATGTATGTACACAAGATTTCCACACTACTAAACATCCCTAGATCCACTGTTTCTGATGTAATAGTGAAGTGGAAATATGAAGGGACGCGTACAGCACAAAAGCTGACAGGCCAACCTCGTCTGTTGACTGACAAGAAACCGCCGACAGTTGAAGAGGGTCGTAATGTGTAATAGGCAGACATCTATCCAGACCATCACACAGGAATTCCAAACTGCATCAGGATACACTGCAAGCACTATGGCAATTAGGCAGGAGGTGAGAAAACTTGGATTTCATGGTCGAGCGGCTGCTCATAAGCCACACATCACTACGGTAAATGCCAAATGATGTGACACTTGGTATAAGACGATTGGACAGTGGAATAATGTGTGGGGTGATGAATCATGGTACATAATGTGTCAATCCAATGGTGGGGTGTGGGTATGGTGAATGCCCGGTGAACGTCATCTGCCAGTGTGTGTAGTGCCAACAGTAAAATTCGATGTTATGGTGTGGTCAAGTTTTTCATGGAGGGGGCTTGCACCCCTTGTTGTTTTGCATGGCACTATCACAGCACAGGCCTACGTTGATGTTTTAGCACCTTCTTGCTTCCCACTGTTGAAGAGCAATTCGGGGCTGGTGACTGCATCTTTCAACACGATCGAGTACCTTTTCATAATGCACAGCCTGTGGCTGAGTTTTTACATGATAATAACATCCCTCTAATTGTCTGGCCTGCAGAGAGTCCTGACCTGAATCCTATAGAACACCGACTTTGTGACAACATCAATACCTCTCCTCAGTGCTGCCCTCTGTGAAGCATGGGCTGCCGTTCCCCAAGTAACCTTCCAGCACTTGATTGAACGTATGGCCTGCGAGAGTGGAAGCTGTCATCAAGGCTAAGGGTGGGCCAACACCACATTGAATTCCAGCATTACTGATGGAGATCATCACAAACTTGTAAGTCATTTTCAAACAAGGGGTCCGGATACTTTTGATCGCATACTGGATGATTGTCATTTGTTATCATATTTGGCCAATGAACTTTGGAAGCAATTAAAATTCATCTAAGGTGAACAGTGGAAAACATGTATTTTAGTGTATATGGAGTAAGTTTCTATCATGCAACAATATTCGCTCCATTTTATTATACTCGCAAACAACTGCTGTAATTCTGAATGTTATGTCCATAGCAGTATACTAGTGTATCATAAAGCACTGTGAAAAATTCATAATGTTTTACACTTTTTTGAAACGTAAGAAGATATATAAAGATGCCCCGTGGGGGCTGGTGTAATAATTTAATTTGGGGCACAATGGAACACTCTTACAGTGATGTGGACTGTGCAACCCCTGTTCTAGGAGCCAGTGACAATTATGAGGGCCAAAGAGAGTTACAGGAAAAACCCTTCTAATATACCAACTGAGGAATATACACCATTTAGTTAGCCCTGATATTTTAGATCTTTCCCTAAAGCTGATGAAAGAACAAGTAACCAAAAATATAGACAAAGCAGAATGAGCTGCATTGCAACAAATAACCCAGCTAAAAGGTGTTTGTTAGTCATTCGAGACAGCAGAACATAAAACATAAAAAAACTAAAATAAAAAGAGAAATTTGCTTTCAAAAGAATCTGACTTGGTTGGAACAGTGGAACACCAAATGTATGATCTCTTAGATGACTTGGACAATGAAGATATTAAAGATCAAAATGAGGGTAGAGGGGGAAACAGTACAAATAAATAAATGAATAAATACAAATATTTTATTTCACCTCTGAACGTATTTACATGCAGCTGGTGTCAGAGTTAACACAGTAATAGTAAAAGGTAAACTTGGGCAAAAGTCATTAACTATAAGAAAATAATCCAAAATAGATAAACTACATATTTAAATAAATGCCAATAACAACAAAAAGTTTCCTAACAGAGCAATTCAAGGTAAATGAACTACATATTTGAATGAATGACAAAGATACTAAGAAATCAAACAGATAATTAACAATAAGTATATGAAACAGTAATAAAATAGTTACAAAGTGTGGCATATGTGAAGTTTTAGTTAATTTATTGTTTATTGTCATAAGAAATATTGCGTTGTTTGACTCACACTCGAGGAGCTCTTAAGCAGATTAAATTACTTTATTTTTCATTGATCTCAAAAGACTAGTTTTAAATTTATTTACTGGCACTGTGTAGCCACCTTCAGGTTATTTCTAAAGTACACAGGACTTTGATATTTGTAACTAAAAAAATGGCTCTGAGCACTATGGGACTCAACTGCTGTGGTCATCAGTCCCCTAGAACTTAGAACTACTTAAACCTAACTAACCTAAGGACATTACACACCTACATCTACATCTACATCCATACTCCGCAAGCCACCTGACAGTGTGTGGTGGAGGGTACCCTGAGTACCTCTATCGGTTCTCCCTTCTATTCCAGTCTCGTATTGCACATGGAAAGAACGATTGTCGGTATGCTTCTGTGTGGGCTCTAATCTCTCTGATTTTATCCTCATGGTCTCTTCGCGAGATATACGTAGGAAGGAGCAATATACTGCTTGACTCTTCGGTGAAGGTATGTTCTCGAAACTTTAACAAAAGCCTGTACCGAGCTACTGAGCGTCTCTCCTGCAGAGTCTTCCACTGGAGTTTGTCTATCATCTCCATAACGCTTTCGCGATTACTAAATGATCCTGTAACGAAGTGCGCTGCTCTCCGTTGGATCTTCTCTATCTCCTCCATCAACCCCATCTGGTGCGGATCCCACACTGCTGAGCAGTATTCAAGCAGTGGGCGAACAAGCGTACTGTAACCTACTTCCTTTGTTGTCGGATTGCATTTCCTTAGGAATCTTCCAATGAATCTCAGTCTGGCACCTGCTTTACCGACGATCAACTTTATATGATCATTCCGTTTTAAATCACTCCTAATGTTTACTCCCAGATAATTTATGGAATTAACTGCTTCCAGTTGCTGACCTGCTATTTTGTAGCTAAATGATAAGGGACCTATCTTTCTATGTATTCACATCACATTACACTTGTCTACATTGAGATTCAATTGCCATTCCGTGCACCATGCTTCAATTCGCTGCAGATCCTCCTGCATTTCAGTACAATTTTCCATTGTTGCAACCTCTCGATACACACATCCATGCCCGAGGCAGGATTCGAACCTGCGACTATAGCAGTCGCACGGTTCCAGACTGTGCGCCTAGAAGATATTTGTAACTGTTAAAGAATCTATATAATTATATAAAATGTAATAGTCAGCCATCTGGCTGCACACTATTACCCAGTTTTTGATATGATATGATATGATATGATATGATATGATATGATAAGGGACCTATCTTTCTATGTATTCACATCACATTACACTTGTCTACATTGAGATTCAATTGCCATTCCGTGCACCATGCTTCAATTCGCTGCAGATCCTCCTGCATTTCAGTACAATTTTCCATTGTTGCAACCTCTCGATACACACATCCATGCCCGAGGCAGGATTCGAACCTGCGACTATAGCAGTCGCACGGTTCCAGACTGTGCGCCTAGAAGATATTTGTAACTGTTAAAGAATCTATATAATTATATAAAATGTAATAGTCAGCCATCTGGCTGCACACTATTACCCAGTTTTTGATAGTTCTAAGACTATCTTCATCAGAATGGTGAAAGCTACCTATACAGGGTGTTACAAAAAGTTATGACCAAACTTTCAGGAAACATTCCTCACACACAAATAAAGAAAAGATGTTATGTGGACATGTGTCCCGAAACGCTTAATTTCCATGTTAGAACTCATTTTAGTTTCATCAGTATGTACTGTACTTCCTCGATTCACCGCCAGTTGGCCAAATTGAAGGAAGGTAATGTTGACTTCGGTGCTTGTGTTGACATGCGACTCATTGCTCTACAGTACTAGCATCAAGGACTTCAGTACATAGCATCAACAGGTTAGTATTTATCACGAACGTGGTTTTGCAGTCAGTGCAATGTTTACAAATGCAGAGTTCGCAGATGCCCATTTGATGTATGGATTAGCACGGGCAATATCCGTGGCGCGGTACGTTTGTATCGAGGCAGATTTCCAGAATGAAGGTGTCCCGACAGAAAGACGTTCGAAGCAATTGATCTGCGTCTTAAGGAGCACGGAACATTCCAGCCTGTGACTAGCACACTGGGGAAGACCTAGAACGACGAGGACACCTGCAATGGATGAGGCAATTCTTCGTGCAGTTGACGATAACCCTAATGTCAGCATCAGAGAAGTTGCTGCTGTACAAGGTAACGTTGACCACGCCACTGTATGGAGAGTACTACGGGAGAACCAGTTGTTTCCGTACCATGTACAGCATGTGCAGGCACTATCAGCAGCTGATTGGCCTCCAAGGGTACACTTCTGCAAATGGTTCATCCAACAATGTGTCAATCCTCATTTCAGTGCAAATGTTCTCTTTACGGATGAGGCTTCATTCCAATGTGATCAAATTGTAAATTTTCACAATCAACATGTGTTGGCTGACGAGAATCCGCATGCAATTGTGCAATCACGTCATCAACACAGATTTTTTGTGAATATTTGGGCAGGCATTGTTGGTGATGTCTTGATTGGGTCCCATGTTCTTCCATCTACACTCAATGGAGCATGTTATCATGATTTCATGTGGGATACTGTACCTGTGCTGCTAGACCATGTGCCTTTACAAGTACAACACAACATTTGGTTCATGCATGATGGAGCTCCTGCACCTTTCAGTCAAGGTGTTCATACGCTTCTCAACAACAGATTCGGTGACCGATGGATAGGTAGAGGCAGACCTATTCCATGGCCTCCATGCTCTCCTGACCTCAACCCTCTTGACCTTCATTTATGGGGGCATTTGAAAGCTGTTGTTTGCACAACCCCGGTACCAAATGTAGAGACTCTTCGTGCTCGTATTGTGGACGGCTGTGATACAAAACACGATTCTCCAGGGCTGCATCAGCGCATCAGAGATTCCATGCGACGGAGGGTGGATGCATGTATCCTCGCTAACGGAGGACATTGTGAACATTTCCTGTAACAAAGTGTTTGAAGTCACGCTGGTACATTCTGTTGCTGAGTGTTTCCATTTCATGATTAATGTGATTTGAAGAGAAGTAATAAAATGAGCTCTAACATGGAAAGCAAGCGTTTCCGGACACATGTCCACATAACATATTTTCTTTCTTTGTGTGTGAGGAATGTTTCCTGAAAGTTTGGCCATACCTTTTTGCAACACCCTGTATAAGCTATAGATAATACACATAAAATAAATACATATGTGAAAACTCTCAACCAAAACTAGAAAACTATATTTACATTAAATCACATAACAACTTTAAAATTTTAGCAACAATGCTCTTGTCAGATGACATGTTTGTTTTTCATAAGTCAAGAATAAAAATCACAATAAAAAAGACAGACAGTTATCATAGAATGATAAAACCATGGTTGCAAGTGGTGGTACATGTTAACTGCTGTAGCTGGCTAAGACTGGCCCATACAGAGTGCAAGAGGCATCAGACTAAACAGCATATAAGGTGACACTGCCATGAGATGGACACGAGGATTAGTAGCGTCATTAGTAACCAAATGGCAAACTTATAAACATCTTTGTAAAAAGCAAAATTACATGTCTGTTGGTATACACTAGGAACATATGTTACCCAGATAATAGGCAATATGAAATCTTGCAGAAATAGTAAATCAGCTTTTGACAGGTAGTTTTAAATAAAGAAAAAAACAGACAATGACAGTTCAATTAGGGAAATCGACATTCCCGGCACTATTGTGAGGAAAAATTATAAAATCAGGCAATTCTAAATAAAGGCTCCAAACCTTGAAAAAAGTTTTTATTATGCAACTGTAATTGTTCATTACAAATAAAATCATCTTGAAGCAAGAGGTGTTTGAAAATTTCCAGTTCTTCAAGGATATCAAGTCTGTGATCTTTTTTCTCCGAGTGTAGGATGCTGACATCTTGCACACTTAAGACTGACTTTTGCAAATGAGACTATGTTGAATCCAAAAAGTGAATAAGTCTATTTTTTAGAGAACTATTGGTGGGAAAAGCTACTTTGCAATCATATTTGTGTTTCAGAAGATGCTGTATTCTGTAAGAGACAGGTCCAAGAAATAGTATGGAAATAAAACCTTTCTAATCAGTTTGGTCATTAATGGAAACACCCAAAGTGGTGATTCTGTTCTTCATTTTATTACTGAAAATGTTACTTACTATGTTGGGTTCTTAGCCATTATTAACTGCAATAGTTTTGATCAAATTTATTTCTGCTTCAAGATTTTCATAGGCTCTAGCGATAGCTGAATTAAAAGGGCTTTTTTGTGAGACTGGGGCTGTTTTGAAGGAAAAGGTACTATTTGATCACTGCAAGTTTCTTTACAGAAGACATTGCAGGAAATTTTGCCATCTGCCATTGTCAGAGTAATGTCTAAGTAGTGTAATTGCTGGAATTTGTTTTGAAGCTCACAGGTGAAACTAACTTTTTTCCTGAAGTTCATTGAAAAATTTTGATAGGTGATCAATCCACTTATTTGTCCTCTACAAATAATCAAAATTGTCTTATGAGTCATTGCAAGTGTAGCATATGGCACATTAATTGTATGTCCACTGCTTGTGTTATGGCCATGAACTGTCCTCTTTAGGTCAAATTTACTTAGATTCTCTTTTAAAAAAAGACAAGGCAGTTGTAAATATACAGGCTAGGCTTGGTCATTGCATTTAGTTTCTTAAAACAATCTTGACATGATTCATATGAGCTAAGGCCTGCAATGCACCTTACAGCTTTCTTTTGCCAAATAAATGCTAATTTTGAGCATACAGAACTGCCCTGTAATAGCATCCTATAACTCATGTGGGAAGGGAAGAATGCAAAATATGCATATAACAGAACTTCTTTCCTGACACTGCTCATCAACTTGTACAGCAGATAGATGACATATGCTAGTGTGCAACATAATTTCCTTGTGTGGGTATCCCAGCTGAGCTTTTGATATACATGAAATCCTAATAATTTAACCTTTTTTTTTAAAAAAAACAAAAAGCAGTATGTTTGCCTCCAACCAAGTAGTACATCTCTCCATTCCCACTATCATGTTTTGTTGCACATTTTCAAGGTCGGTACCACAATATCATGAGTGTTGTGTCATCTGCATATAGCACTACATTACATGGTACAACTGTGGGTAACTCATTTATGTAAATAATGCAAAGAAAAGGTCCAAAAACAGACCCTCAAGGTACACACTTTACAACTGAAAGACATTCTGCTGTCCAAGTAAGACTTCATTAGACAAAGAGCATTCTCTCTCACTCCATACTGGTAGAGTTGTTTTTATGAGAATATTGTGGGAGACCATATCAAAAGCTGTCCTGAGGTCCAACAGTGCTGCAAAGATAAAATCTTTATTTTCAAAACAATTGTAGCTTCTTGCTACCATGCTCTCAACTACCTTGACTGTAGAAAGGCTGGAATCTGAAACCATAATATGAGCAGATGGGTGTGTCATTATGTTCAAAATATTGATTCTATTATTTTTGATATTATGTGACATATAAGTGATATGGGTCGATAGTTATCTGGAGTTGCTATATCTCCTTTCTTATGTACTGGTTTAACTACAGATATTTTTAGACATTCCTAGTTAATACCTTCATTTACAATGTTATTGATTATTTTAGTCAATGGCATTAGATTTTGATTTCTGATATATTTAATAATATAATTTGGGAGGCCATGGTAATCCTCTGCTCTAGAATTACTGAGTTTAGCTGTTGATTCATTGACTATCTTCCCAGTTATATGAGTCCAGTGTAAGCTGTCTGTCGGCTTACAGTTCATTTCCCACAGCAGTGCTCCTGCTTCACTCACATCCTCCA
This sequence comes from Schistocerca gregaria, assembly GCF_023897955.1. Taxonomy (NCBI): domain Eukaryota; kingdom Metazoa; phylum Arthropoda; class Insecta; order Orthoptera; family Acrididae; genus Schistocerca; species Schistocerca gregaria. Next base: position 296,673,260 of record NC_064931.1, read on the forward strand.
TGATGCTACCATCTGAATGAGGACTGACAAAATGTGCATTTAGAATATCAGGTGGAATTAGTATCTGGTATACTTTATTATCACAGTTTATTTCTGTTTTAATAATGTCCCAAGGAGCTTTGCATTTATTCACTGAGTTCAGTATGTATATATCATCTGCTCTGCACTTTGCTGTCTTGGTTTCAGACCTATAAATCCTTTTCACCTTCACATGCATTTCCTTGTATGCTTAGACCTGCTGTGATAGAGTAGCATTATGAGTCTTATTCTGCTTAGATGTGGGGTGTACCAGTTTTTTAGATTTTGTGGTTTGGTGAAGCGATTCTACTTCAGTATTTTCTTGTGGTTTTTAGGACAACATGCTTCAAAATATTCAGGTGACAGTTCTAAAAAATTATTAGTAGATTCGTTTGCCTCTGCAGTGATTATTATTTTATCCCATTGCATTAAATTCAATTTACTTATCAATTAGTTTAGCTTTGATTCATTAATTGGTCTTATAATTTTTCTACGTTCAGTGGAAGTTTCATTTATTTTACCGTTAAGAGCTCGTCTGAGCCATTGTCTCTCATGATCAGAAATACATAGTTTGGTTGTGAAAGATTTTGGTTTGTTTAGATGTAAATTATGTATTATATTATATACACATGCTTCCTGCCTTGTGGGTTTGTCATTTATGCAACAAATGTTAAGGGATGTTGATGTATTTAACAACTGATCAACATTTACACTGTTGTTGTTGTGGTCTTCAGTCCTGAAACTGGTTTGATGCAGCTCTCCATGCTACTCTATCCTGTGCAAGCTTCTTCATCTCCCAGTACCTACTGCAACCTATGTCCTTCTGAATCTGCTTAGTGTAGTCATCTCTTGGTCTCCCTCTACGATTTTTACCCTCCACGCTGCCCTCCAATACTAAACTGGTGATCCCTTGATGCCTCAGAACATGTCCTACCAACTGATCCCTTCTTCTGGTCAAGTTGTGCCACAAACTTCTCTTCTCCCCAATCCGATTCAATACTTCCTCATTAGTTATGTGATCTACCCATCTAATCTTTAGCATTCTTCTGTAGCACCACATTTTGAAAGCTTCTATTCCCTTCTTGTCCAAACTATTTATCGTCCATGATTCACTTCCATACATGGCTACACTCCATACTAATACTTTCAGAAATGACTTCCTGACACTTAAATCTATACTCGATGTTAACAAACTTCTCTTCTTCAGAAACGCTTTTCTTGCCATTGCCAGTCTACATTTTATATCCTCTCTACTTCGACCATCATCAGTTATTTTGCTCCCCAAACAGCAAAACTCCTTTACTACTTTAAGTGTATCACTTCCTAATCTAATTCCCTCAGCATCACCCGACTTAATTCGACTACATTCCATTATCCACATTTACACTATTAAACCTAATTTCTATATTGATATCACCAAATATTAGAATCCTGTAGTCTTTGTTTTTATCTAGCAAGAGTATTAGTTTATCCAGAAGCTCCACAAACAGGTCTTCATTGTGTTGGGGGTGGTATACTGAAGCTGCTATAATTTCCTGTTTTGGTAGCATTGTGGCTACAGCTTCACATTTTGCTTCTATGCACAGCCCACTTACATCTATAACTTCATAAAATCGAGTTAAACTATTTTTAATATATACAGATACAATGCCATGTTTGACACATGTTCTACAGTAGCTGGTTGCCAATTTGTATCCAAATGGCACACTTAATTTTAGTTTTTCATTGCTGAGCTGGTGTTCATTGATTGAAATCACAGTGGAGTTAAAGTTCTCCAGCCAGTACTGAAATTCATTAAGTTTATCCTTAAGAGACTGCACATTAATATGTAAAAGCTTTAAATGATTTTTAAAGGGTTATTAAAGAAAAATACATAAAAAGACTGATGTCTTTCCAAATCTATTTTTCAATATTTAAGAAAATAGCTTTCCTGTTACACTGTACACCATAATATCAATATTGTTTCAGTTAACACTAACTTTGTTTCAGGGCACTTTCAATATGCAGCACACCTTCAAATGACACACAGTGTGAAGAGGCCTACACAGGTCTTTTAATGACATTGCAGGAAGTGAGTATAGAAAATATGCTGTATTTTATTATGTAGTTAAGTTTTCTAGTATTTTAGTGTATTAGAATAGATTTTTTTATTTGCAATATGGTCAATCCAGTCCTTTGTCTCCTTCGTTTCAATGATGTTATGGGACACTTACATCTTAATAAGGATGTTGTGTGGCACTTATTCTCAATCAGGATACAGAGTGTACATCCTGTATGTATTGCTTCAAAGTTTGTCCAATATTGCAGTTTTTGTGCATTTACTTTTGAATCATGGTTCTCTCTGATAAACAGTTGGATCCAGTCACACGACCAAGAAAATTAGTTTCTGTTATATACGGAGAAGATAATGATCAATTTATGATTCATTTCCTGCCATTAATCACCAAATGCATATTTCAGAAAAGTGGAGTACATCCCACATGCTTTGGTTATGTCAACCAACTGGTTGTTCTAGTTGATCATCAACAGATATTGGTGTTTTTTCCTAGCAAGTAAACTTTTCAAAGTTGAAAGAGAAAAAAGTAATTAATTTGCTACAACAATCTTCAGCTAAGCATTATATTTGTGCTATGACAATAAATGATGCATTCAGTTGTAATTCACTGTTGAGAAATGAACATTTGACTCAGAGATCAATTTTCATGCCAACTAAAGGGAATGAACTGTGTGTTGTCACTGTCTTTCACACTCACCCTTCCCTTCTTCACCTTTCATGCCTCATTCATGATCACGCAACTATATTGTTACCATGTATGATGCATTCATGAGAATACTGGACTTGTATTAAACAGAAGCTGGTTCAGATCCCAGTCTGGCCATGTAGATTTACACTGAAGAGCCAAAGAGACTGGTACACCTGCCTAATATCATGTAGGTCCCCACAGGCACACAGAAGTGCCACAACATGATGTGGCATGGACTCAAATAATGTCTGAAATAGTGTTGGAGGGAACTTACACCATGAATCCTGTAGGACTGTCCATAAATCCATAAGAGTAAGAGGAGGTTAAGGTCTTCTGAACAGCAGGTCACAAGGCATCCTGGATATGCTCAATAATCTTCACATCTGGGGAGTTGGGTGGCCAGTGGAAATGTTTAAACTCAGAATAATGTTCCTGGAGCCACTCTGTAGCAATTCTGGACGTGTGGGGTGTTGTTTTGTCCTGCTGGAATTCCCCCAAGTCTGTCAGAATGCAAAATGAACGTGAATGGATACAGGTGATCAGACAGGATGCTTATGTATGTGTGTGTCACCTGTCAGAGTTGTATCTAGATATATCAGGGGTCCCCTATCACTCTGACTTCACACGCCCCACACCATTACAGAGCCTCCACCAGCTTGAACAGTCCCCTGCTGACATGCAGTTCCATGGATTCATGAAGCATTCTGCATACCCATACCTGTCCATCCACTCAATACAATTTGAAACAAGACTCATCTGACCAGGCAAGATGTTTCCAATCATCAGCAGTCCAATGTCGGTGTTGACGGGCCCAGGCAAGGCATAAAGCTTTGTGTCGTGTAGTCATCAAGGGTACATGAGTGGGTCTTCAGCTCTGAAAGCCCATATCAATGATGTTTCATTGAATGGTTCACACGCTGACACTTGTTGATGGCCCAGCATTGAAATCTGCAGCAGTTTGCAGAAGGACTGCACTTTTGTTATTTTGAACAATTCTCTTCAGTTGTCATTGGTCCTGTTCATACAGGATCTTTTTCCAACTGCAGCAGTTTCGGAGATTTCATGTTTTACCGGATTCCTGATATTTACCGTACACTTGTGAATGGTTGTATGGGAAAATCTCCACTTCATAGTTACCTCAGAGATGCTGTGTCCCTTTGCTCATGCACCGACTATAACATCACATTTAAACTCACTTAAATCTTGATAGCATGTCATTGTAGCAGCAGTAACCGATCTAACAACTGCACCAGACACTTTTTGTCTTATATAGGCATTGCTGACCACTGTGAGGTATTCTGCCTGTTCATATATCTCTGTATTTGAAAATGCGTGCCTATACCAGTTTCTTTCACACTTCTGTGTAGATCAGTGGTGGTCAACCTGATCCATACTACCCACTATTGGGCGTTTCAGCTATCATGCTGGGCTGTAGATGGTTGGAGTTTTAAAAGCATTTTCAGTCAGTTTTCATAAAATTAAGACACCAAGTACTTGGTAACTACTAGTATGTGCATTAATTTGCTGTAGCTGTGCTTTATAAATTTTATTAAGTAAAGATATTTTCCTACTTTATGAATCATCATTGCAGTGGAACCAGTGAGCAGTTAGAAAATTTCACTACTAGCACAGAGCCCGCCCAGTTAGCCGTGCAGTCTGACGCATGGCTTTCCAGGCGGAAAGGAGTTCCTGGTCCCCGGCGTGTAACAGCCTGGCGGACTTGTGTTGAGGTCCGGTGAACCGGCCAATCTGTGGTTGGTTTTTAAGCGGTTTTTCATCTGCCTCGGCGAGTGCGGGCTGGTTCCCCTTATTCCACCTCAGCTACACTATGTCAGCGATTGCTGCACAAACAAGTTCTCCTTGTATGTGTACACCACCATTACTTTAGCACTCGTCTGGTGTGAGATGATTCTTGGGGGGGGGGGGGGGGGGGGGGGGTGTCCACCGGGGGCCGAACCATACAATAACCCTGAAAGAGGGGTTCAGTGTGGGGCTGCAGAGGTGGGAAGTGGACTGTGGTAGTTGTTGTTGGGTTGTGGACCACTGCGGCTGCGGCGGGGATGGAGCCTCTGTGTCATTTTTAGGCCCTCAGTTAACATACAATACAATACAGTACAATACAATACTAGTACAGAAGCAAAAGTAGACTGCAGGTAAAAGAGATTAACTGTCCCTGAATTAGATAATTCTAAGGATTATTCTTTCACAAAGTACATTACAAATTCCTTCCCCATTCTTCCTCAAAATGGGCTAGAAATTTGTAAGCCAATAAATGAAGAATGAAACACCAAAGGAAAAATGATTATTATGTAGAAAATGATGTCATAGATTTGGATTAACTGTTGTAAAATATTTTGAGTGAGATGAGTAAAGACAACCACTCACCTTATATTGTACTTCCTCAGAGTGTTAACACACATGTGCATGCACACACACACACACACAAAGCCCAATTCTCCCTGTGCTGGATAAGTGTATAATACTAGAAAAAGTAGAAGGTTCACTCAGATGCAGCAGGAATAGCTGCATTTTGTGATGGACGAACAATTGGTTGTAGGATGAAAAATAACAAACAGAGTGACTTCCATTCTGAAAGCCATTGGAACAAAGTTCTCATTTTCTAACATTTATTGAGGCTATTGCATTAAGTGACTTTTTTCCTAGTCACTACATATCTTACACAATGTGGTAATGGTAGTATATGTGGATATTTATCACTCTTATTATCAGCTTACTGCAGTAATAATAATAACACAAGAAAAATCTGGTAAAAAAATGAAAAATTATTTAAAATATAATGATATCAGAATTCTTGTTATTATGCTCAAATATAATATTTACAGGATGTTTCATAATTCCTATTACAGACTTGTAGGGGTTGCATAGGGGACTCAATAGATAAAGTTTTGGTAAGGAACGCATCTCCAGAAATTTACCATTTGGATGTAAAATAAGTTTGAAGCTCAGATCACTTTTAGATTTTTGCTACATGCAGTGGAGCCACACACAGTGGAGCCAATGAGCTCTGACCTGTGTGCTCTACAGAAGGCTATGGCATGGACAGTGTTTCAAGTACTCTTCATCATGATCTAACAATGGAAAATTCGGTCTGGAATAGTCACAGTACTACAAAAAGGCTAGACTGCTACTCACCACATAGAGGAGACACTGAGTTGCAGACAGGAACAACAAAAACACTGCTATACATTTGAGCTTTTGGCCAAATGGACCTCTTCTAAAGCGGAAAACACACACACATTCATGCAAGCATATAACTTATGCAAACATGATGACTGTCTCTGGCCACTGTGGCTGGACTGCTATCTTTGAAAAGTGTGAGGCATTAATTGGCTAGGTCAGTTTCTGGAGACATCGCACCGCAACAGTGATAGATTCTCTAAAGGAGGTCTTTTAAGTTTCAAATGAGTGCCTTCACTGCTTATATGTTCTCATAATTGATCATCTGTGGCCTGTGCCATTGCCAGTAGTTTATTGTGGATGTCTTTAGGCATTTCATTGATTCTAGAGAAATAATCTGCCACCAGTTTGTCTACACCTTTGACATTTTTAATATGTGTTGTGAATTGGCTGACAAACATTAGTAGGCTGAATTGCTTAGGAGAAAAAGATTCATGTGGTGTTGTAAATGCAGATGTTATAGGTTTATGGTCTGTAAATACAATGAAGGGGTATGCCCCCACATATACACTCCTGGAAATGGAAAAAAGAACACATTGACACCGGTGTGTCAGACCCACCATACTTGCTCCGGACACTGCGAGAGGGCTGTACAAGCAATGATCACACGCACGGCACAGCGGACACACCAGGAACCGCGGTATTGGCCGTCGAATGGCGCTAGCTGCGCAGCATTTGTGCACCGCCGCCGTCAGTGTCAGCCAGTTTGCCGTGGCATACGGAGCTCCATCGCAGTCTTTAACACTGGTAGCATGCCGCGACAGCGTGGACGTGAACCGTATGTGCAGTTGACGGACTTTGAGCGAGGGCGTATAGTGGGCATGCGGGAGGCCGGGTGGTCGTACCGCCGAATTGCTCAACACGTGGGGCGTGAGGTCTCCACAGTACATCGATGTTGTCGCCAGTGGTCGGCGGAAGGTGCACGTGCCCGTCGACCTGGGACCGGACCGCAGCGACGCACAGATGCACGCCAAGACCGTAGGATCCTACGCAGTGCCGTAGGGGACCGCACCGCCACTTCCCAGCAAATTAGGGACACTGTTGCTCCTGGGGTATCGGCGAGGACCATTCGCAACCGTCTCCATGAAGCTGGGCTACGGTCCCGCACACCGTTAGGCCGTCTTCCGCTCACGCCCAAACATCGTGCAGCCCGCCTCCAGTGGTGTCGCGACAGGCGTGAATGGAGGGACGAATGGAGACGTGTCGTCTTCAGCGATGAGAGTCGCTTCTGCCTTGGTGCCAATGATGGTCGTATGCGTGTTTGGCGCAGTGCAGGTGAGCGCCACAATCAGGACTGCATACGACCGAGGCACACAGGGCCAACACCCGGCATCATGGTGTGAGGAGCGATCTGCTACACTGGCCGTACACCTCTGGTGATCGTCGAGGGGACACTGAATAGTGCACGGTACATCCAAACCGTCATCGAACCCATCGTTCTACCATTCCTAGACCGGCAAGGGAACTTGCTGTTCCAACAGGACAGTGCACGTCCGCATGTATCCCGTGCCACCCAACGTGCTCTAGAAGGTGTAAGTCAACTACCCTGGCCAGCAAGATCTCCGGATATGTCCCCCATTGAGCATGTTTGGGACTGGATGAAGCGTCGTCTCACGCGGTCTGCAGGTCCAGCACGAACGCTGGTCCAACTGAGGCACCAGGTGGAAATGGCATAGCAAGCCGTTCCACAGGACTACATCCAGCATCTCTACGATCGCTTCCATGGGAGAATAGCAGCCTGCATTGCTGCGAAAGGTGGATATACACTGTACTATTGCCGACATTGTGCATGCTCTGTTGCCTGTGTCTATGTGCCTGTGGTTCTGTCAGTGTGATCATGTGATGTATCTGACCCCAGGAATGTGTCAATAAAGTTTCCCCTTCCTGGGACAATGAATTCACGGTGTTCTTATTTCAATTTCCAGGAGTGTATTTTAAAGAGTCTTATAGCCTTATAAATGGCTAACATTTCCCTGTCATGTGCACTCCAATGGAAGTGAGTATGTCAGCTTCTGAGGAAAAAATCCAAGCAGCTGCTATGTACCATCACTCTGTTGGTGGAGTACCACTCCCATTGGCAGCCACGTAGCACTCGTAATGATAGCAATAGCTGCAGAATGCATGGGTTGTGCCAACAAAATAGCTTTACTCAAGCTAACCTTTACCTTGTCAAAGGCCTGTACCATCTCTGTGACACAGGAAAGGGTTATCAGCCTCTGGTATTGGGTCCAGCTAGTGCCGTGGTAGGAGACACCTATGTGGTTGCTGCAAGGGGGAAATAGTGTCTATAAAACATGTACCATTCTGAGAAAACAGCACAGCTGCTGGAAATCTTCAGGCTGTGGCACTGCTTGTATTGAGTTGACCTTATCCTGTAGGAAAATGATGCCAGAAGAGGAGACCAAACAACCCAGTAATTGCACTTTCTGCTGTCCTCATTGCTCATCAACTGATATTGCAAGTATGTCTCAAAAACTGATCATAAGTGCTTTTTGTGTTTGAACAATGTTTCTGAAAACAGCTACTCATCATCCAAATGAGCAAAACGGGAAGTAAGACTAAATAATACCTTGTCACCAAAGCATTGCCACATTTGAGCAGTCTTCTTGATGCTGAGTGGCATATATAGGTATTAATATAATGCAAAGGGAGTGATGATACTGGTTTTAGGAATGTTGATGGGTTCCACTGTAATTTGATGGCATACTTTTTTTGAAGTTAATTACGCTGCAAAATGTTGGAGGCACTAATGCACTTGTGAATCTTGTATTTTTGACTCTGGATAACAGTCTACACATGGTGTTCAAGAGCCATCTTCCTTTGTGATGAGGTGCAAAGGCAACACCCAAGGATTGTTTAAGTACTGGACTATTACCACTCGTAATAACTACTTGATCTCTATAAATCAGCCATGACCTTGGAAAGAAAATATCCCAGCATTTGCCTGAAGCAATTTAGGAAAATCACAAAAAATCTAAATCAGGATGGCCAGACATGGGTTTGAACTGTCATCCTCCCAAATGTGAGTCCTGTGTGGTGATCAAGTACTCTATTGAAATTGTAATACTAAACCTCTCCATGACACAGATCGCTTCTCCTGTAAGTCTGCCAATGGAGTTTGATGAGCATCTCTGTAATTCTCTCCTGCTGACTAAACAATCTCACCATGGAACACACCACTCTTCATTGGATCTTCTCTATCTCTGCTATCAGTCCTACCTGGTAAGGATTCCATACTGATGAACAGCCTTCAAGAATCGGTTGAACAACCACCATATGAGCCATTTTCTTTGTGGGTGTGTTACACTTCATAAAGAGTCTTCCTGCGAATCTCAGTCTGGTGTCTACTTTTCCCGCTATTTCTTTCATGTCATTATTCCATTTAAGGTTTTTATGGATAGTTATCTCTAGATATTTTATGGTAGGTAATGTTTCCAGCAGTTTCTCCTCAATAGTGTTGTTTGATGTAATGGACTTAAATTTTTGTTGAGACATTTGAACTTCCATCATCGTCAAAAATAGTGTAGTTGTACAGTAGTGGCTTTCTTTTCCTCTGTATGCACAGTATGTTACATTTCTTCATGTTCAGGGCCAACTGCCAGAGCCTGAACTATTCATCAATCATCTGCAGGTCATTCTGCAAATCAGTATTGTCTTCTGACATTGCTACTTTGTTATAGACAACTGCATCATTTGTGGACAGTCTTAAAGAGCATCCAACACTTTCTATTACATCATTTATATTCAAATTAATGGCCCTATCAAACTTCCTTAGTGTATTCTGGAAATTACCATTACATCTGTCAATTCTGTTCTATTAAGAGTAACATGTTGAGGTCTGTCTGTAAGGAAGTTTTCAATCCAGTCACAGATCTTGTGTGATACTTGATATGCTCATACCGTTTTCACTAAATGGAAGTGTGGAATGGTATCAAATGCCTTTGGCAGTCAAGTAACATGGCCATTGTCTGCACTGTGGATCTCATGGAGAAACAAAGTGAGAAGAGATTTTTGTTCTTCAAAAATGTCATAATTATTGAGCATAAAACATATGCCACAATTCTACAACAGACTGGCATCAAAAATACATGTCTATAATTGTGTGCATCTGTCCTGCTGCCCTTCATGAAAACAGGAATGATCTACACTTTTTCCCAGTTTCTATGTACCCTTTGTTGCTCCAGCAACCTACGATAAACTGCTACCAGAAGGGGAGCAAGTTATTTCAAATAATCTTCACTGAATATTACAGATACCTCAACTGGTCCTCATGCCTTTCCACTGCTAAGCGATTGTAGTTGCCTTCCTATTCTGTGATTGATTATCTCAATATCTTCCATTTTCACATTTATACAATGATTGAAAGGGGGGACTGTGTTATGATCTGCAGTGAAACAATTTTGAAAGACTGAAGTCAGTATTTTGACCTCCTCACTGTTATTTTTCATTTTGGTGCCAGTATGGTCTCTGAGTGAATGAATAGATGATTTCAAACTACTTACCGATTTTACATAAGACCAAAAACTCTTAGAGTTTTTACTCAGATCGGTTGGCAAAATTTTGCTTTCAAAGTCACTGAATGCTTCTCTCATTGTTCTCTTTACACTCATTTTTGCTTTGTTCAACTTTTGTTTGTCAGCTAAGTTTTGACTTCTCTTGGATCAGAGCTGCAGCTCTCTTTGTTTACAGTACAGTTTTCTAATCTGGCTATTAAACCATGATTTGGTCTTTCCCATTCCTTAAAACATTGCTCAGAACATTTGTTCTGGTGTCTACTCTCCATTATGCTCGCACTATATTGCTGTTATTCCTGTGCAGGGTGAGACAATGTTTTCTCTCATCATTGCCTTGCTGTGACATGAAATACTGCAATGCAGCGTCTGAGGCACTGTGTTGACCATCAACAGCCTAAGTCAATTAAGAATTAATTTGCAAATTGTGATTGTGGTTCCACATCAGCTGTAGAATATTTCAGAACAAATTAAGATTTGTGCTGCACCAGGACTCAAACATGGATACCCACTTGTCATGAGTGATCACCATAACCACTTTGGCTATCCAGGTATGCTTCCAAGAGTCACCCAAATCTCCATTTGTCCATTACATTAATATAGTACAAGCACAGACAAGAGCAGCCACTAGGACAAATGGAGATTTGGGTTGCTCCTGGAACTGTGCTCAGAAAATGAAAGTGGTTGTGACTGATATGTGCACTGCCCAAATCTCTCACAGAGTGTTCCAGTAAAACATCATTCATTGTAATCAGCATAATCATTTTGCTTTCGGTGATCTCCTCTGTATTCATTGTTTTTTGAGGGGTCACCAGTTGTGGGAACACTAACCACAATAAAAACAGGACTTGCACAGATACAAATGAATAGCAGCAAGAAAAATATAAAAGAGCACTATTAAAACTACCAACTACATGGAAAAAACAAAGAGAACTGAGTAAAGGTGAACAGAGTAAAAAAAAAATCACACTGGTTTCACTCAACAATATCTTAAGTTCTACGTCACAATTTGCTTGTATAAATGAGTCAAAAGTCTTTTGTATGTATGGTTCCACAAACACTGCAAATTTCTTGAGAGACATTATTTCCTCAAGAAATTTGTATAAATGCAATGATTTGTAATAAATAATTGTCTATTGGGAACCATGATCACTGACTTTGCATCAAGCTATCTCTGGATTATTGTAGGTTTAACTGGGAAATAGGGTATTACACAATGCCTCATGGAAGGCTCATGTATCTATATATCCATGTTCATAGTCAGTTCCTATATCAGTCTGCTTAGTTACATCACCACCACTATCTTATTTTCATAGTATTAACTTGTGTAAGTTGCACACAGTTAAGGTTGCCTATTATAAATGACACATATAGGTAAGAGGTGTAGGAGTTCAAGTTATGTACATCAGTGCAGCTTAACAAACACCTTATAATGTAAGAATGCTGAGTGTTGTGATAGTAACATTGAATAAAAAGTTATCAGGTTTCCATCCACATCATGTGATTAAAATTATGTGAGCTCAAGTGATATGACTGGCAGCATGCTGCTGGTATTCCCCTTATATACACTACCTGCTGGCTGTGAAGTCACTTGTGCTTATGGTATTGCCATGATTAGATTAGATTAGATTAGTTTTTGATTCCATAGATCCGTGCTGAGGAGATCCTCGTGGATGTGGAACATGTCATTATTTTTTAAAGCTGCAATAAGAATACTAATAGTATGAATGTATACAATACATCATTTGTTTCTATTAAAAAATTCGTCAATGGTGTAGAAGGAGTTGGCCACTAGTAAGTCTTTCAGGCTCCTTTTAAACTGATCTTTATTTGTAACTAAATTTTTTATGTTTGCTGGTAAATTATTTAAGATGAGTGTTCCTGAGTAGTGGACCTCTTTTTGAACTAAAGTAAGTGCATTTAAGTCCTTGTGTAGATCATTTTTGTTCCTAGTATTGTATGTATGGACTGAGCTGTTTGTTGGAAACAGAGATATATTATTTAGGACAAATTTCATTAAGGAGTAAATATACTGAGAGGCAGTAGTTAGTATACCAAGTTCTTTGAAGAGGTTTCTACATGACGTCCATGAATTTACTCCACACGCTTTTGGACTCTGAACACTTTTATTTGACTTGAAGAGTTACCCCAAAATATTATACCATATGACATTATGGAATGAAAGTAGGCAAAGTATGAAAGCTTTTTCATTTTTATGTCGCCTATGTCACCTAACACTCGAATTGCAAATACAGATTTGTTAAGGCATTTCTGCAGTTCTGTGGTATGCTCCTCCCAACTGAATTTATTATCAAGTTGTAATCCCAGGAATTTAAGACTGTCAACCTCTTCTATCTGCTCTTCTTCATACTTAATACATATGCTGGGTGGAAACCTCTTACAGGCTCTGAATTGCATATAGTGAGTCTTTTCAAAGTTTAATGTCAGTGAGTTGGCTTTAAACCATTTATTAATATCCATGAAAATATCATTAGCAGATGCATTGGCATAAATTGACTTGGCATTGGATGTGTGCACTTCAACTGCTTGATTGCTGGATCCAACACTATACTGAGCTGCTGGCAATTACCTGCATTTAGTGTGTTATTGGTAATTTTTATTTTAATGGATTTTTTAATTACGCAATCCCTGCCATTGTACAGGAAATAAGTAGATATAAGAGTGGGCCTAAATAGTTCGACCACATCACTTGCAATGAACTGGGATAGTCAGTCCAAAGCACCTTTGATAGGCAGATTTGTCACATCAAAACTAACCGTACTGTCACTCTCACTAAGTCAAACATGGTTAATCCAGATGATAAAATCTGCTGAGTTTCTCATAAGATGTTCACAGTGTCCCACATGTGGAGCAAGACACTGGCCAAGTACTTTGCCAACTTGTATGTTGGTGAATCTATGGTGGATACAATGATTCAGAAAGGCCTCCCATTCTTGTAAATCTTCAGTAAAGCATAAGCAGTAGGCGATCTAGGCACCTGTGTGATAAGATTCTTGACTGCTCTGTCTTTGACCGAAGTGTGCGTGAAAAGTTCATACGTCACCCTTATTATTCTCAGTGTTGAGTCATGTGCGAGTTTCTGGTAAATATCTTCATCCAGAATCGCACAGATCTTCATATTATAGTCTCCATATTCCATAATTACAGCTCCATTGTCCTTGTCAGCAAGAAGGACTACAATGTTTTCATCATTATGTAGTGATCGCAGACCATTGCGCTCAGCCCACATCATGTTGGGTGCTGGACACTTTGCTTTCATGAGAGTATGGTGCTTCGAAACTGAGAGCTCAATGACTGGTGTGGGCCTGCAATCCTTGTCACTTAAAGAGGGAACAGTGGCATTATGTATTATAATCTGACGAATCCCAAATTCGGTTGTATTGAGTGGATGGGTGGTGTATGCTCCATGAAGCTGCAGAACCTGTGTGTCTATTGTCAAGCCACAGGGACAATGACTAGTGCACATTATTTGGGCTGTCTTGCAGACCATTTGAATCCCTTTCTGGGACTAGAGCACTGTGATGGAGGCCCTATGTTTCAGCAGAAGAACATAACATGTGACCAGCATTAGATTGCACACAATTGGTTTGATGAACATTCTAATTGTGCTGCTTAAGACTTTCCCGGCGTAGTAACTGCCGCATTGATTCATGGGTGTAATGTTGGATAATCTTTTGGAAACTGCACAATATTTCGATGAGACAGCTGCTTGTCACCTTCAAGTGCTTACTGATATGTTGCTGCAATTGCTCGTCAATATGTACACTAACTCACTAGAAAAGTGCAGGTGCCAACGGTTTAGTCTATGATGTCATCGTAGACGAATCATAGAGCCTGGTGATATCCCCTACTGGATAAATTGGCCATGGGCTTCTCATTCACTACACAGGAAAAGCGCAGCCACAAATAGCAACCCAGCGCATGTGCAGGCAGAGTGTTGGTGCTCAGTTTAAGTGTGCGGACGTTGATTCTCCATTTTTGTTGACTCAGATTCATTTGTCTGTGGCCGACAATGTCTTAGTACCACCAGTGCAGGTTCCCATGCCTTGCTTAGTTGAAATCCCATGTCTTGACATGGGTTACAGCATGAACTACAGAGAGACAAAGATCCTTTCGTACACTTCCACGTACTGGGACTCCATCATCAAAGAAGCAATCAGAATTCATATTAGTAATGACCTGATCAGTAGAGACATGGTATTTCAACTAAGCAAGGCATGGGAACCAGTACTGGTGGTACTAAGACATGGTTAGCCACAGACAAATGAATCTGAGTCAACATAGATGGAGAATCAAAGTGTGCACACTTAAAGTGGGCACCAACACTGCCCAAATGTGTGCTGGGCCACTATTTGCAGCCGCGCTTTTCCTGCATCACAAATGAGAAGCCCACGACTCATTTGTCTGGCAGGGTGCACTGGATGTCGCTGTGCTCTATGATTCATCTACGATGACGTTATAGACTCAACCCTCGGCACTTTCAAGTATATTGCGAGCAATTGCAGCAATACATCAGTAAGCACCTGAAGATGATGAGTAGCTGTCTCATCAAGATATTGTGCAGCTTCCACAACATTATCCAATACGACACCCGTGAACCAATGAAGCAGTATTCTAATTAAGTCATGATTATAGCATGACCCACCAGATCACAATCCAATCAATCTGTGTACACTCTATGAACCCAACACGATCTACACAAGAATGATAGTGGGTAGCGCTACGAGCTCTATAAATCGAGAATGATACCAATAATTGTAGAGTCCATGCTTCAACATTTTACTGTAGTTTTGAGGGCTTGTAGAGGAACAGCTTACTATTAAAATCACATTGAGTGCCTTTCCATGTGATTTGACCATGCAGTGTAATTGCAAATGACAGTTATTAGCTGTAGCTGCTTTTATTTTTTCCTTATTTAATATTGTTTTTACATATAATGTCTCTGAGAAGTTTAAAAATTAAGATATACCAAAAATTTCATTAGTTGGAAATTTACATCACTTCTCAGTTATCATCATTTGTCTACCATACATCACACCTGATTTGTTACATTCACTAGTTTTTCCATGTATGCTATTATCCTGAAATGTGTCAATTAGTGCTAGAATGTCAAAATTAGATACTGTCAAAAATGAGATTTTCTGTGTCTTGTTTGCTGATTTATGTCCTCCCTGTTGTCTAAAATTTGCCCATTTCTCATACATAGAGAGCTACAAGTGTTTGATTACATAAGCCTCTTACACCCTCTGATATATTTCCATAGATACAATAAAAGCAACAAAGGCCAATCTAACTAACTTGTATGATCATTCTTTAGACTCCTAGTATGAGCACTTGGTGGGTTTGTCTCCTTTATCTTGGTAGCAGATGGAATCACTATTTTTCCCATTGTGCAAACACATTTTTCAAAGTGGCTTTAATGCAGCAGTTAGAGTGGCGAGACAAGTTTGAAGTGAAATGTTGAGGGAGAGAGAACCTGGAAATAGCTTCCTGTCTTTATCATTACTTGGCAGTGCTAACAGGTGTGTATAACAATGCTTGCAATGGACCAAATACACATAGCTGTCATATAAATATACATAGCTGCTGTAGAATAGTAGAATAGTTCAGGATTCGGGGTAGAGACTTAGAAATTAACAATAAGTTTATTAAATTTGGAGACATTCATCTGGAAGAAGATTCAGTTCATAATACAACTGAGATAGCAACAATAGCAAGTTTTCAAGGGACTAGGCCTAAATAATGTGAATGCTTCCTCAAAACATATTGATACCTGTAACAGAATTTTAGCAAAAGTCTTATACAGTGTTTACTGATTTTAATTAAATGTGTTTAAATAAAGTAAATGGACAACAACACAGACACTCCTGGAACTGTATAGTGGAAGCTTACCTATCCTTCAGAAGAACCATATGAAATTATAGACTGGAGCTGAAGGAAAATGCTCTGACCGCTTACAGCAAAACAGCTTACAACTGTATGTAATGCATTAAAAAAATAAGTAATGATGACTGTAATGCATTTTGTCATTGTAGTGGTTGCTGGTTACTTTAATGTATATTTTTTTGAAACCTCTTCCAGGAAGAATTTATTGCAGTGAGTAACATGAATTACCCAACTAGGCTAGCTGACTGCTCAAAACAGCCACTGATAATATCTCCATAGGAAGGTTTCATGAACAAAATTATATTGCACACAAATAGTTAATGGCCTCTCACACCATGACTCATACTTCATTTGTTAAATGTGAATACTGAGCAGGACACAACATCTACCAACTCTGAGATCAAGAGGGTAGTCAGTAAGCCAAAAATTTTAAGAATCTCCTTCAAGACATGAACTTGAGTTGTGTATGCAGTACTCATGGCATGAATGAAAAAATACAGTGCTTTTGCTAATAAATAATTAATAAAGTACTAACCTTATATGAAAGCACTTTTCCCCCAAAGTTATCCAATTAGACCAAAGTCTACAAAGGAGCCATGGATTATTCAAGAAATAAAGCTATCTTGTAAAACGAAAAGGAACCTGCATCTGTCAGTCAGGAAGATCTCTGGTGTTAATGCTATGGCTGATTACAAGACATATAGGAAAATACAGAAGCTAGTAATAAAGATACCAAAACAAATATATTATGAGAAAAAAGTCACATCATGTACCAAAATAAAAACAGTATGGGATATAGTGAAGGAGGAGACTAGTAGAACCAGAGATCAGGAAGAGTGGGTAATATTTACCATAAATGATACATTGGTAACAAACGTGAGCAGTGTTGCAAAACTTTCCAGTAGGCATTTCATAACTGTTTCCAAAAATATGGAGTTGTCAGATTCAGCAGATGCTGCCATGGGATATCTCAGACCACTCATTACAAATAATTGCAATAATATGAATATGACCCTCACTACACCAGTAGAAGTAATGTTCACCATAAAAGCCATAAAAATCAAAATATCTCTGGCAGTTATTAAAGATAATTAAAGAGTGTTCTGAGTTTATTAATATATACATATTAAGTTATTTGCATAACCATTCATTTATAAGTGGGCCATTACCTAACTGGCTGAAATATGTTGAACTTAGGCCTCTGTCTAAGAAAGGAGATTAGGAAATACTGTAAAACTTCCACCCAATTTTACTTTTACCAGCATTCTTTAAAATTTTAGAAAAAGTAAAATACAAGTGGCTCCTTAGCCATATAGCTTCAAATAATATATTGTCAAAGCCACAGTTGTGATTTCTAAAGGATTCTGATATTAAAAAGGCTACTTGAATATGCAACAAGAATATACTTAATTGTTTTAATAATAAATTACAGGCTACTAGCATATTCTGTGCTCTGCGAAAGGCATTTTTGTGTATAAACCACAATATCTTTCTAAGTAAATTACAGGATAACAGAAAGTGCCACAAAATGGTTCAAATTGTATCTCTTTGAGAAGAAACAAATGGTTTCAAGAGGAAAAAGTTCTGTATTAAGCTATCAGTCATCATCCTAGTGCGAACTAATTGTGAGTGGTGTCCCATAAGGTTCCAACATAGGTCTCTTACTTTTACTGGTATATGACCTTTCATCATGAACATTACCAGATGCCAAGTTTACTTTGTTTCCAAATGATATAAACATTTCAATTAATAGAAAATCAAGTACACTTTTCATTTTTAAATCAAAATATGTTTAAGATTTTTTGACTAAGTCCATATGCATGAGAACCATTTCACTTGGGATTTGTGCAAGGTACATCAGCATATCTTTTTCTTTGTAAATGTGTATATTTATTTTTGTATTGCATCCTTGAGGCTCTCCTCACTAAGGGTCAATCTGTGGTGTTAAATGGGGCTAATGTGTTCTTAAATCCACATACTCTTTTAGACATAAATTAAAAAATGAAATGGTACTTAGAGTACAGCTTTCATGACATGTGTTGACCACACACAAAGGACAAAGCAGGCTTAAATAAGTTTTGAGATTCCATGGCAAGAAAGAACTGTAGTTTTTGACATTAGTCCTTTCTTGAAACACTCTCAGAGACCTTACAGTATGATATGTTATTAATTTCAATATATAGTTCCACTACTTCAAGCTTGGTTTTTGGTAGGAAAGTGTTCTTTGTTAATTATGGTAAAATATGGGTATTGGTGATTAACATGATTAAGAATTACTGATATCTGTAATAATAATAATAATAATAATAATAATAATTCACTGGTCAGTAATCATAAAGTGTTTTACCATAGAAATTTAGGTACTAGACGTATAGCTCCAGAGTTAATTTCAAAGAAATCACTAATGATTGATAACAATTTCTGTGATTGTGGTTATTGTTTTTTAAGTACTTTTGCTTCTTGTATTGTTAATAGTTAACAAGCATAAGTAAATAGAAATTTAGGTACTAGAGGTATAGCTCCATCGTTAATTTCAAAGAAATCACTAAATGATTGATAACAATTTCTGTGATTGTTGTTACTGGTTTTTTAAGTACTTTTGCTTCTTGTATTGTTAATAGTTAATAAGTATTTTTGATGTCAACTAACTTACAATATTATATGTGGCTCTTTTTTTCAGAATTGTCGCTGGACATCACAAGACTGTGATTGTGAAATGCCCTCCACATATACCAACTCATGTGTTGTATCAATAGTGGTTGCAGTTCTTTGCAGTATTGTGGCACTATTGGCTGTAGGTGCATTTGTATACTTTAAATACTTCAAGAAAGCATATCAATGCAGCAAATGCAAACAACTCCCCCGACGCCATTGCTCGCTTCCTCTCAGCGTGCCACCAGTAAATATTCCAGTTGGGCAACAAATTTGTTCACTTCCTGGATCACATCACAACAGAAGAATAATGTGTTCTGGTAATAGAGACATCCATCATGTAGTTCAACACCATAATTTCAACCAAGAATTCAGAAGTGCTTCAATTGAGCTTGCAAGTTTTTTAAATCAGCAGCAGGAATATAACTGTGCAACAATACCTGAAGACAGTGCCTATGAAACATTCAACTTTGGAGAATCAGTCTCAGAACAGCAAAATCAAAATGAAATGGAATATATGGCTGCTTCACAGTTAGATATCCCTGAATATCTTGAAATTTTGCCAGATCTTGAAGTATTAGGCAATTATGATAATCAAGAAGAGCCAGGATTTAACGATCTTGAACATCAGTATGTGAGAGTTGGTGAAATATTCAAATTTGTTCCACCTAACAGCCTAGCAGAGTCATCTGAAAAAGAAATGTTAATGGTAAATGATAAATTTCGCAGAATAAGAGAAGAAACCAATCTGAAAGATGCAGTTACCAAAGGTACTAAGTTAGCAGAGTCAAGCAAACTGAATAAGTCATCATCATCATCATCTGAAGGATTACCATTTGTGCAGGAAATCCAAGATGGAGAAAATATTCAAAATATGGGAAGTAAATCATCACTGAATGATGAGTTAGTTGAAATCGTAATTGAAAATGGCAACCATCAGTTTTCAGAAGAGGAGGCTTCCCTAACTAGTGGAACAAGATCGCTTGAAACACCAATGGGAGTCTTCTCAAATCCAGCAAGATACAGACATCAAGCGAACCCCATACGCAATAATGAAAGCACAACACACATATTTGGATGTTAGCAGTTCTTTTTACCCAGAAAATAAGACTGATTGTTGAAAAAGAATCATGATTACTAATTTATCAATAATCATCCAGCTGCTTGGTAAGTGTGAAGTCTGAGGCATTTTATTGACAGTGAGTGTTTGGGTAAGACGAATGGAGGCATCCATTTGTTGCTGTGATCAAGGCAGCTTGATTAGTATGACATTTTATTGATAGTGAGTGTTTAGGTTTAAATAATGGAACCACCGACTTGTTGCTGTGGTCAGATTATATTTTGATCCTGTCTCTGTATCAGTAGCTACGTTACCGCTACAGAAGATTAAGAACACTTGAATGAAACTTTCTTCTAATTTCAATGAAGTGGAAATCTTAAGTATTGTTTTAGTAATGCATGAAAGATGAAAAAATAATGTTGATAGAGAGGTATTGAGGTGACTCTATGAAAAAAACCCAGGATAAATGACCAGTGAATAATATTCAATCAGTGTTGTATAGGTGAACATTTGTACGACAGAGCCATTTTATTGACAAATGGTGTGACAGGTAGCTCATCATTGCAGGAGTGTATTATGACAAATTGAGACCACATGGAGCACACATGTCACAGTAAATGGTGCCCAAACAGTAACATCAATACACAGGGTACACCTCTCCCCTCCCCCTCTTCTCTGGCAGTACTGCAGGCATGTATTCTTGCATGCAAATGATCATAAAAGTGGCAAAAGGCATCCAGTGATGGATTTTCCCAAGCTTCTTGTGTCTTTTGTTGCTGTAGGCAATGATTCTTGCAGGCTTTGGTGAACTCGTAAGTTCGTATTTCACCATATCCCACATGTATTCAACTAGCATGAGATCTGGCAATCTTGCTGGCCAGAACAGATGTTGTGCGCCACTAAAAACACATTGTGTCACGGTAGCTCTATGTGGACATACAATGTCCCACTGACAGAGCACATCACCTTCCTGTCAAAGGAGTGCCAGCAACATGGGGATAACAACCTGTACAATATAGGAGGAATGGGCTACTTTACCCTGCAGAAATGCCCAACTCAACCACAAGTTGTAACTGATGGTTCCCTACACCTAGAAGCATGAGGTGGAACTTGTGTGTTGTGAGTGAATGCAATCCAAAATAGAGAGCTCACCAGGTCTACGCCATACATGTGTATGTCTCTCAGTCAGATACAGGAAGAACCTACATCCATCCCTGAAGACAACAGAGTGCTATTCCTTACCCCCAGTGACTCTTTTATGACGCCATAGTAGCCATGCTTGGCAGTGTCATTGTGTCAGTGATAGCATGGCTAGAACATGGTCCTTTATGACACATGAGGTACAACATATGCCTAGATTTTTTCCCTGGATGGTGTTCAGTTGGCCATTGCTGCTTTCACAGTGTGTCAATCGTGAAGTGTGACTGTAATGTGCAGACATCCAGAATCTGGTCTATGGGTGTGGGAATGTTCCACAGACCACTGCTGAAAGCTGCAACACACCACTGATACATTGTGCCCAACCTGTTCAGGCACCAATCAATACGCCCATCCAGCTTCCTGCATGTCCAAAATGTGACCCTGTTCAAATGGCTGAAGTTTTGCAACAGTAGTAAATACTCTTAGTCAGGGCCTGGTTGTCTTCTAGAATGAATGTTGAAAACACTGTTCACGTCTAAACTCAGCACAGTTGCTGCCTGCAGAATCAAAATGGAGGGCACAAAGACAGGCCTCCATAGTGCCATATGATTGCTGATAACCAAGGCAAATGAATCAATAACAGTACAATCCGACAGTATGCACATATTATACTCTGTTGCCACCGAATACAGTCCTTGAAGATGTTGCATTTTTTTCCCTGCAGTGCATATAAATAATATTATTGCTCTAATTAAAAATATTGTTCATAAGAATTGTACATCCTCTATGACATTGTATAATAGAAGAATGCTGCCTGCAAAAGGCAAATTTGTGAATGAGAATTTTACTATCACTCACATTTGAATATACATCCCTAATAAGTGAAGATTCCACCCAGAAACCAATCTTAGATTTTGTTAAAATAATTTCACACTCTGTCCTTTCTCTCAGGAGTTGCTTCATATTAAAAACTTCATGGAGCTTGGGATTGCAGGAAAACACTATACCAGTTCTAAGTTTTGAGCTTGGCCATAGTGCATTTATGGATAGCTCAACTGAAAACTGACTGAACAATGTACTTTACCATTTATGGATAAGATCTTCTGTTTGTTAAAACATACTTCTGAAATTTGTTTGAAACCAGAAAAATGTAACTGGGCGTCACAGTTATCCTTAGTGCAGTTGGGCTGTCTGTACATGCACGATAGAGCAGCTGAAAACTTAGAATTGCCATAGTGATCCCCTGCAGTCCTCAACTCCATGTAGGTTCTAACATGAAGCAACTTCTTAGGGAAAGGACAGAGTGCAAAATAATTTTAACATAATCTAAGGTTGGTTTCTGGGAGGAATCTTCACTTAGTAGTAAAGTGTATTCAGATGTGAGTGATAATGAAATTGTCATCCACATATTTGCCTTTTGTACGCAGTGTTCTTCCATTTGAGCTATGCAACAGCACAGAGTCAAAGCTTATTTTGTGCAAAAAAACATTTTTTTGGCTAACTGAATCCTGTAAATTGCAGCGTTTTTTAAAATGTTTTTCTTATTTTGTATAGGAAGTAGTACAAAATTAAAATACATTTATTCAAATGTGAATTTTTTTAAAATTTACAATGAAATATTAATTATATCTATTTTAAACAAACCACTGTAAAATTTAATGAATAAAATATTTAAAAAAATACATTTGTCACAAATTTAACCAATCCTCTATATTCTTCTTGTACCAGAGTGTACTCAGCAAAAGGCAAGGAAGGGCAGCTGTCCATCCCTAAAAAGATATTATTATGACCTAAACAAACCAAACTTGCACCCTATCCTGCTACACCAGCTGATGTATCAGTACCATATCAGTTTGAATAAACCCATCAAGTCTGATGAATATTGACTGGTAACAAGCATGCAGAAGCCATTGGTCCATCAATCTCAAAACTGTTCCACTATTAGTCAATGTTTGTCTTCTACAAGGGTGTAACCAGTAAAGATCAGGTAGGGGCAACTACCACTCCCTAGAAAGGAATTAAGAACTATGCAAGAGAGCTCACGTCTGCCTCCATACACAACCAGATTTATCAGCTCTGTAGTAGTTTGAATAAAGACTGGAAATCTAACTTTTATTCACTAGTAACAATTGTAACCAAGACATTTCCCATGTATCACAGAACTATTTCCCTTTTTATTGCTGTACTTATTCTACAGGGATATAACCAACTAGAGGAATGCAGCTTCAACTTGTTGGAAAGATGTTGCCCCCTCCTCCCCCCCTCCCCCCCCCCCCCCCTCAGCAAAACTGAATTTACATCCTGCTCTACACAGGCATATAAAAGAACTCCACAGCAGTTTGAATAAAGCCAGAGCATGTAATGGATACTGATTTGTCTTCCATGAAGCATTTGTTTTAAAAAAAGCAATAATATTTCATGTATTTCACCATGTGTCATTGTTCTCCTTCTACAAGGATCTTCCCAGTTTGGTTGATTTGGGGGAAGGGACCAAACAGTAAGGTCATTAGTCCCATTGGATGAGGGAAGAATGGGCAAGGAAATCAACCATGCCCTTTCAATGAAACCTTCCTGGCATTTGCCTGGAGTGATTTAGGGAAAATCTAAATCAAGATGGCCAGATGTGGATTTAAACCATCCTCCAAAATGTGAGTCCAATGTGCTAACCATTGTTCCACAATTCGTTAAGAAGTAGAACAGTTAAGCTCTATTGAGAAGTAACAGGGGAACACAAGCCATTTGTACAGAAATCTCAGTGCTATTTCACCATTTTTCAATTTTCCCTTTGTAATAGTGTGTCCACAGTAAGAATTAGAAGGTGCAGCTGCTTCACCTTAGAATGAAACTATAATCTACACTCAAATCAAATTACCATTATCTTTTGCTACACAGACAGATATGTGTATTTTGTGTGAGTATTAATGAAGCCATAAGATCTAATTGTTATTTACTCATTGTTGTTCTCCTTGTTCAAAGAGTGTAAGCTGAAATAAATTTTTGGTTTGCAAAAACAGGCAAGTGGCAAAAATGTCAAAAGTAATTACCCAGAATTTGTGTGCACATGAACAAGTTACTGGGTGAAACAGAACAAGAAAAATCTCAAAGAGATGCAGCAATTTTTTATGGCTGGCTCCAATAAAAAAAACTTTTCTGACAGCATCTGCACCAGTGTAATCAACAAGCTAGCCACAATCTCCAAGTAACAGAATTCAATAAAAAAAAGCTATGCAAACTAATTTGCTGCTGCATCAGAGTCCTGCTGTACCTCTTATTTATTTATTTATTAAGTTAACTATGGTCATGTAAGCCAATGCTACTTGATGTGAAATGAGTCAATACATTATTTACAGAATTCTCAATCAAAACTATGTAAACACAAAAAATGTGAGATAGTAGTAGAATAAATAACACGACAGAGAAATATTCTTAACTACTACAAGGAACTCCTGTACACTATAGAAGTTGCCACAAGGGTATATTTCACGCAATATTTGAACACTTGAGGTTTATTGCTAATTTTTTTCACTTCAATTCTAAACTTATTGAAAATGAAACAAATTTAACAGTGCATATTTTCTGAACAGTGCTTAGAAGACCCTTAGCCAAGTACAATTTATTTTTGTGTCCTATGTTCACTGAATGAAGGTCACAGTTTCTTCCAAATGAGTCAATATTGTCAACAAAAAAATCTTGTGATGGAAGATATGTACAGTGATGGTGGAGTAAGAATTTTGAGACACTTGAGCAACTGCCTACATAATGTTTGGAAACTGACACAGAGAATGACCCTGCCTACCTTTCTTTGGCTAAGAATGTCCTTAGTGAGTGCACAGAGTTATTTCCCAAAAATATGATACCATAGGACATAAAAGAGTGAAAGTAAGAAAAGTAAAGAAGCCTTCACTTTTCAGTGTCAGTGGAGATTATTCTTATAGTGCAGATACCAGTAAGCAGTTCCTGCACAAGTTCTCGAACATGATACATCCAAGAAAGCATTTTATCTACCAAGAAAGCCATTGTGATGATGACTTTCCTTTATTCTTATACATCAGTTTGTTAGAGCTCTGTTAGGAGTAAACAAGAACACTATATGATGCAGTAATAAACACTGACAAAAGAAGATAAGATACAACTGCATGCACTACTTGCTTTTGAATGACATAGGTTTCTGCAGAGAAACACAGAACTTTTTTGAGTGTGTGTGTGTGTGGGGGGGGGGGGGGGGGCAGGGGCTGGGGGGATATACAATGTAGAACACTGGAGGAATATTGCGTAGAAAATGCAGTAAAAACAGCTGTGATATTACTGCCCAAATTAAAAATTATTCTTGTGCATATATACATAACACCAGCTTTAGCTACCTTTGAGATTGGATGTGGTGAGTTTATGTTAGTCAGGAATGCCTTTAAGGTGAGAAAGACACCATTATCAACACCTCACTGAGTTTTAACATGGTCATGCAATAGGGCTATGAGGAACTGGATGTTCCTTCTGTGAAATTGCAGAAGGGCATGGCATCAGTGTAGCCACTGTATATGACTGATGGATGCAGTGGTCATGAGAATGTACGGTTGCGAGAAGACCAGACTCTGGATAGCCATGTGGCACGACCAAGAGGGAAAACCATCATGTTTTGCACATGGCTTAGGTACATTATACTGCACCTGCAGCAGCAATTTGAGCAGCAGTTGGCACACAATGACACAGCGAACCGTTAGAAGTTAGTTACTTCAAGGACAGTTCCAAACCAGATGCCCTGTGGCGCCCATTACACTGACACCAAACCAACTTCATTTCCAAATTAAGTGGTGTCAAACAAGAGCTCATTAGAGGGCAGGGTGCAGGTCTGTTGCATTCTATGATGAAAGCTTTCCTGCCTTAATATCAGTGATTGTCATTTGTTGGTTAGAAGCAGGACAGTTGAGGGCCAGCAACCAACCTGTCTGTGAGCTAGACACATTGGACCTACACCAGGAGTTATGGTCTTGGGTGCAATTTTGTATGACAGCAGGAGCACTCTCATTGATATCTCATGCATCCAGATTGCAAAATTGTATGACAAACTAGTGAATCAACCTGTTGTCTGCCATACATGAACTGGATCATAGGGCTGTTTTCCAACAGTATAATGCTCACCCACACTCTGTTGTTGTGACCCAGCATGCTCTATATAGTGTCAACTTGTTGTCTAGGCTTGGTTGATTATGAGATCTGACTCCATTCGAGGACATATGTGATGTCATTGAATGATAACTCCATCGTCACCCACAAACAGCACTAACGACTCTGCATTTACCAACCGAATGCAACAGAGATGGATATACATTCCACAAACTAACATCCAGCACCTCTACAACACAATGCACGCACACTTGCATGATTGCACTCAACATTCTGGGAGTTGCACCAGTCATTAATGTACCAGTGTGTTGTCACCGCCAAACACCACACTTGCTAGGTGGTAGCCTTTAAATTGGCCGCGGTCTGGTAGTATACGTCGGACCCGCATGTCGCCACTATCAGTAATTGCAGACCGAGCGCCGCCACACGGCAGATCTAGAGAGACTTCCAACCACTCGCCCCAGTTGTACATCCGACTTTGCTAGTGATGGTTCACTGACTAAATACGCTCTTATTTGCCGAGACGATAGTTAGCATAGCCTTCAGCTACGTTATTTGCTACGACCTAGCAAGGCACCATTATCAGTTACTATTGATATTGTGAACTATGTACCGTCAAAACCGACGTTCATCATTAATTGATTAAAGTTAAGTATTCCACCAGTTACGTCCGTTGTTTCTAAATTCTAATTGCCTTGTCCTGTTCCAGACCTTACGCCAGCCTGTGTGAGCTAAATCGCGTGCCTTTTGGCCTCCTCTAGTTACACGGTGTTGGCTCTCCAGCCAACCACACCATTGGCGACGAGGCACAACCGCGTTCTTATCGATATCGCCCTGATTTCCTTGTGTAATGGCTTCGCCACAATCTCCAGATGTACTGTCCGAATTTTATCGCTTACAGAATCAGCAGATGGAAGCATTACTGGATGCTCTTGGATAGCTCGTCCAGGGTCAACGTGCAATGCAAAACGATGCGGCAGCCGCCGCTAACGCAGCCACAACACGCTGTTGCACCCACTTTTCGACCTTTTGAGGCTGCACTGGAAAGCTGGACCGAGTGGTCACGCCAATTTGGATTCCATCTCGCCGCCTACAGAATTCAAGGTAACGAGCGGCAGCCATTTTTGTTGTCTTCGGTCGGCCTACAAACGTACCGTGTGATAGTCAAATTATTTCCCCGACGTGACGTAGCAACTCTGCCCTACGAAGAAATTTTGTCTGCATTAGATGCATATTTCCAAGAATCAAACATTGCAGTCTCGAAAAGGTATACCTTCTTTCGTACAAAACGTACGGCAGGTCAGAGTAATCGGGAGTGGGTTGCAACCTTGCAAGGCCTTACTAGGGATTGTGCTTTTGAGTGTCATTGTGGACTCCCTTATTCAGATACTATGATGCGTGATGCAATTGCACAGAAAGTTTCTGATGTTCGTAAAAGGGAACAGATTTTGAAACTAGTAAATCCCCCCCCTTCAACAAGTGATGGACATATTGGATCGGCAGGACACACTTGACTTTTCTCAGAAATCATTTGAAACTTCGCCAGCAGTGTGACAGGTTCACCGGCCCGCCGGGCGAGCTGCACGGAACAGTTAACAGCCCTCGCGCCCGGCCGCGCTGCTGCCACCAGGCTCTCAGCCACGTGTGCCGCGCCGGCAAGCAAATGCAGTGATCAAATCATGCCCGCGGTGTGCTACTAAACATTCGCGTGAGAATTGCCCGTCACGCCAAGCTATTTGCTTTTATTGTAATAAAAAAGGACATGTTCAAAGTGTTTGCCAGAAAAAGCTCAGATCGGAAGCTCAAAACCGTTCCAGGCCCTTTGCTTCGCGCCGGAATCGGAATCGACCCAAGGATACTTAGGCTCCCGAAACTTCGTCCATGAAAATTCATGTAGTTCATTCCACTCCGCCTAGTGCCACTCTCTCTAACAGTGACTGTGAGTGTGCGTCGACATCGCCGGAACTCCCGTCAGGTCGCAAGTGATTATGTACCAGTGTCAGTTCACGTTGGACGAGACAGTCGCTCTTGTCAGCAGGACAATAAACTTTTTGTGGACTTGGACATTAACGGCAAAGTGATACCATTCCAGCTCGATGCCGGTGCTGCAGTTTCACTGATCAATCAAGACACTTACAAACTGCTGGGCACACCTCCGTTGCGTGCCGCATGTATTAAGTTAACTAGCTATTCAGGTCAAGAGATCCCTATGTTGGGACAGTGCAACCTTCTTGCAACATATAAAGTACAAACAAAACTTGTCTCATTTTACGTCCTTCGTTCTTCTTCTGCAGTGAACTTGTTTGGTTTCGATTTATTTCAGTTGTTTAACTTGTCTATAGTAAATCAGGTCCTATCAGTGAACCAGACTGTGCCTTCAGACAGTGTTTCTCGTCTATGTGAAGAATTTGCAGACATTTTGGCACTTGGCCCCGGTTGCGCTAAGAACTATAAAGCACATTTGGAACTGAAAGTAAGCGCGCAACCGAAATTTTTCAGAGCGCCAATGTTCCCCACGCATTGTGTGATGAGGTCGCAAAAACATTACACGATTTGGAATCACAAGGTGTAATTGAACGTGTACAGGCTTATCTCTGGGCATCACCCTTAGTAATTTTGCCAAAACCTTCCGGAAAGTTGAGAATCTGTGTGGACTTCAAGGCAACAGTGACTCCACAACTAGTGATTGCATCTTTTCCTTTACCCCGCCCGGAAGATCTTTTTGACAAACTGTGCCCGGGTAAATATTTTTCGAAGTTGGACCTCGCAGATAGGTACTTGCAAATACCGGTGGACAAAGAATCCCAGCGCGTTTTGGTGGTTAACACGCGTCTTGGGTTGTATCAATACGACTGCCATTCGTGTGTGCATCCGCCCTGCATTGTTTCAGCAATATCTACAAACTGTTTGTGCGTCGGTCCCTACTGCAGCAAATTATCTGGACGATATTGTGATCTCCGCAAAGACGGAAGAAGAACATTTGGCCAATCTCTGAACATTATTTCAGGTCTTGCGACAAAATGGTCTTCGCTTGCGGAAGGACAAATGTGTGTTTTTTTGCTCGGGACTTGCCATACTTGGGACATGTACTCAATGCCCAAGGCATACATCCCAGTCCAACGCACCTCCATGCCATACAAGACTTGCCGTCGCCGCAGAATTTGAAGCAGCTACAGCGTGTGCTGCGAAAAATAAATTACTACCACCGCTATGTGCTGCGCATGCCTCATAAATTTCAGCTCCGCTTCATCGCTTACGCCGTAAGGGTGTTCCGTTCGTCTGGATGACGGAATGCGAACGCGCCTTTCGCCGGTTGAAATCGGCAAGGCGCCGGTTGAAATCGGCGTTGCTTTCCAATACTTGCCTTACGCCATTCGATCCCCGGAAGCCCCTCTTGTTGATGGTGGATGCATCGGATTTCGGGCTCGGTGCTGTGCTCGCGCACAAAGATGGATTGCACGATCGCCCTATTGCCTTTGCGTCCAAATTGCTCTCGTCTGCTCAAAGAAATTATTCACAGATCGAGAAAGAAGCATTGGCTCTCGTGTTTGGTGTTACAAAGTTTCATGATTTCTTGTATGGTCGTCACTTTACCATAATCACAGACCACAAACCTTTGACATCGCTTTTTCATCCGACCAAGCCTGTACCTCCACGTACAGCGCAGAAATTCATTCGCTGGTCTATTTTTCTCTCGCAGTACCGCTACGATATCTTGTATCGGTCCACTGCTAAGCACGGAAATGCCGATGCGTCGACCCGCTTGCCTGTTGCTGAGGATAGTGCATTCGATTCCTCCGAACTTGTTTGCATGTTCATTGATGCGGAAACCGATGACGTCGTCGAATCGTTTCCGATTGATTTTCGTCGTGTAGCTACAGCCACAGCTGCCGACCCTGTCCTTGCTCCCGTTCTGCATTTTGTTGCTACGCAATGGCCCTTGTCAAAGTCACAGATCGGGGACCCGTTGGTTCGCGGATTTTTTGCTCTCTAGGAGAGACTTTTTGTACAACGTGATGTTTTGCTGTTGCGTTCTGATAATGATCAGTCCAGGGTCGTGGTACCACGTTCGTTACGTTCCCCTGTCTTACAGATTCTCCACCAAGGACATTGGGATATAGTGAGAACGAAACAACTTGCTCGTCAGCACTGTAGTTGGTTCGGAATCGATGCAGCGATTACGAATATGTGCCCTTCTTGCATGGTGTGTGCCGAACAACAGTCAGCACCACAGCGGAAATTCTTTGCATGGCCAAAAGCCACTTCCCCTTGGCAACGCTTACACATCTATTTTGCTGGTCCATTCTGGAATGCTCGATGGTTGGTTGTGGTAAATTCATTCAGTAATTTTCCTTTTGTTGGCCGGATGTCTTCCAAGACGTCATGTGCCATCATCCAAGCGTTATCCGCTATCTTTTGCATTGAAGGTCTTCCACGGACTATTGTTTCCGACAATGGCCCACAATTCATGTCCGCAGAATGTGTCATTCTACAAGGCCAATGGTATTCAACATCAGACGTCCGCGCCATTTTCGCCACAGTCAAACAGTGCCGCTGAACGGTTGGTCAGGACTTTCAAGTCACAGGTGTTGAAGTTAAGAGTCGCATTCTCGGGAGGACGCGTTATTGCTTTTTTTGTCCTCGTATCACTCTCAGCCTCGAGATGGTCGCTCGCCGGCTGAGTTGCTCCACGGTCGTCATCATCATCGAACCTTGATGTCTTTGCTACATCCGTCGCATCAGGTTCCTGTGCAGCGACAGACATCTGCTTTTGCTCCAGGCGACGTTGTCTACTATCGCCACTATCGAGGTTCACGGCGTTCGCTCGAAGGGCGCATTCTTCGCTGCCTCGGCAGCGCTATGTATCTGGTTTTGGGGGCCTCTGGTGAGGTGCGTTGGCATCTCAGCCAGCTGCGCCTCTGTCGTCGCATGGTATCTGCCGCTCGCCGTCTGCTTTCAGTAATGGTGACGTCCAGTCAGTGCCCTGGGATCCCATCTACTGGCCCGCAGTGGACGCGTCGCTGCAGCCGCAGGGCGCCAATTTGGGTCACGCGCAGCCGATCGCTTCCCGTGACCAGTTGTCCTCCGACATGGAACTCTTGCCCGCTTCGGACCATGTGTCATCTTCGCCCATCGGGTGCCCCGGCCCGATGGAGGTCTACCCTTCGGCCCCTCCTGTCTCTCTACGGGCTCATACACCGCACGTTGACGTGCACCCTGGAGCAGGTTTTCAGGCGTTTCCTAGCTCCCCTCAGTCCGAAAGGCAGGGTGCGGGTGGCACAGCCTTGCCTGTTGTTAGGCTCCCCACCTCGTCGCATACGTCAACATGGGGTCCTCCCCACGGCGGGCGGAAGCCTTATGCCACAACCGTACGCCGATTTGTGGGGGAGGAATGTGGTGTCACCGCCAGACACCACACTTGCTAGGTTGTAGCCTTTAAATTGGCCGCGGTCTGGTAGTATACGTCGGACCCGCGTGTTACCACTATCAGTGATTGCAGACCGAGCGCCGCCACACGGCAGATCTAGAGAGACTTACTAGCAGTCACCCCAGTTGTACAGCCGACTTTGCTAGTGATGGTTCACTGACTAAATACGCTCTCATTTGCCGAGACGATAGTTAGCATTGCCTTCAGCAACGTTATTTGCTACGACCTAGCAAGGCGCCATTATCAGTTACTATCGATATTGTGAACTATGTACTGTCAAAACCGACGTTCATCATTAATGGATTAAAGTTAAGTATTCCACCAGCTACGTCCGTTGTTTCTAAATTCTAATTTCTTTGTCCTGTTCCAGACCTCACGGCAACCTGCGTCAGCTAAATCGCGTGTCTTTCGGCCTCCTCTAGTAACACGGTGTCAGCTCTCCAGCCAACCACAACAACCAGCATTTCACATTTGCAGTGACTTATCTCACGCTTACATTAACCTGAAATCTTGCAATGTTACTCACTTAAGTATGTTACCCAGATAAATGTATTCCAGAAATTACATTACTCTATATTAATTAATTAAATAATTTCTAAATTATGAACATGTTGACAAATTGGCATGGAATGATATCCTTGAAAGTGTTCACCTTGAGCATGGATTTGTATTATTTATCAGTGTACACACAGTTACAGTTAAAACCTGTTGCCCTAAGGCACTGAAAAAATCTATCTGCCAGAAAACATGGCCTCACACATGTTCTTCAAATGCTTAGAACTTAAGTGATGGATTCCTATGACAAATCAAAACAGTTTGATGCAGACTAAACCTACTCACGTAAGATTAAAGATTAAATATAGGACAGAAGGCAAATGATGGTTACATTAATAACACCCAAAATAAATGTAATGCTGTATAGCATGTTATCTATCTATTTGGGAAGAAATAAGGACAGCAAAAATCCTTCCTGTGGTGATGGTATGATGTCAGATGATTTTAACACTTCCCTCATTATTGTTTGTAACATGAATAACACTGTTGCAAATATACACTATGTGATTAAAAGTATCTGGACACACCCAAAAAGCACACATTTTTCATTTAGGTGCATTGGGCTGCCATCTACTGCAGGGTACTCCATATTAGTGACCTCAGTAGTTATTATATACATCGTGAGAGAACAGAATGAGGCACTCCGAGGAACTCATAGACTTCGAACGTGGTCAGGTGATTGGGTGTCACTTGTGTCATATTTCTGTACATGAGATTTCCACACTCCTAAACATCCCTAGGTCCACTGTTTCCAATTTGATAGTGAAGTGGGAATATGAAGGGACACGTACAGAACAGAACTGTACAGGTTGACTGACAGACTGCAGACAGTTGAAGAGGGTTGTGATGTGTAATAGGCAGACATGTATCCAGACTATGACACAGGAATTCCAAATTGCATCAGGATCCACTGCAAGTACTAAGACCGTTAGGCGGGAGGTGAGAAAACTTGGATTTCATGGTTGAGCATCTGCTTATAAGCCACACATCACACTGGTTCATGCCAAATGATGCCTTGCTTGATGTCAGGAGTCTAACCTTGGGCTATTGAACAGTGGAAAAATGTTGTGCGGAGTGACGAATCATGGTACACAATGTGGCGATTCAATGGCAGGGTGTGGGTATGGCGAACACCCTGTGAACATGTGTGTAGTGCCAACAGTAAAATTCAGAGGCAGTGGTGTTATGTTGTGGTCATGTTTTTCATGGAGGGGGCTTGCACACCTTGTTGTTTGGTGTGATACTATCACAGTACAGGGCTACATTGATTTATTAAGCACCTTTTTGCTTCTCACTGTTGAAGAGCAGTTCGGGGATGGTGATTGCATCTTTCAATACGATCAAGCACCTGTTCATAATTCAAGGCCTGTGGCAGAGTGGTTACATGACAATAATATCCCAGTAATGGACTGGTGTGCATAGAGTTCTGACCTGCAACCTATAAAACACCTTTGGGATGTTTTGGAACACCGACTTTGTGCCAGGCCTCTCCGACCATCGTTCATGCCTCTCCTCAGCGCTGCACTCCACGAAGAATGGGCTGCCATTCCCCAAGAAACCTTCCAGCACCCGACTGAGTGTATGCCTGCGAGAGTCGAATCTGTCATCAAGGCTAAGTGTGGACCAACACCATTTTGAATTCCAGCATTACTGATAGAGGGAGTCACGAACTTGTAAGTCATTTTCAGTCAGGTGTCTGGATACTTTTGATCACATAGTGTATAATACACAAAACTCAGATCATCCAAAAATCTTCCTGCAACTTTTTAAATTGAAAGAGGTAAAAATAAACAGTGATACTGCAGCTATAGTAAAATTAAGTCCAGATTATGTTTCAGTGTCTCCAGTTTTGTAATCAAAAATTTTTGTAGCTAATAGCGCATCCACAAAGTTCAATGTTTGCTTGGATGTTTAGTTGGGCTCTTTCACTTCATCCTAGACACAAAGAAGGTGGTAAAACATGTCCTAATAAGTACCACACAATCTACCTAACATTTATCTTTGTAATTGTAGTAACATACTGCATGCAGCTCTAAATTATGAACATCTGCCAGCAAACCACATTCTACATGATTACCAATGTGGTTTCAGGTCAGGATTGCCAATAGTGGAAGAATTTAATAACATTGTTTTGGTTGTTCTGATTCAAATCAAAAATCCCTTAATGCAATGATTATGTGTCTTAGCAAGACACTTGACCAGAGCTGTACCAAGAGGACTGTGTGGCCTTGGTACAACTGCCAAAGTGCCTCCATCTCTCCCTCTACCCCTAGAAAAACTAAACTACCTTTTTGCATTTTTTTTACTTAGATTCAGGAACGTCTGTTTTCTTGTAAGGCAGATTAAATAAATATGAAGCGTTATTGAAATATATTGTTTAAATAAACTATATAGATAAAATGACAGATAGCCATACAGTAGGTGCAACCACATTGAAAGAATATCTGCAAGAAGGCCAGACTAAATCATGGCCCTTGAACACAGGGAACAGCCATTTCAGTGGTTGCAGGGGCAAAAATCTGCATAATTGACTGATGTGGCCTCGTAAAATTAGCCAAAATGACTTTGCTGTGATGATACTGTGAATGGCTGACAACAAGGGGAAATATAACCATTCCTTTTTTACAGCTTGCTGCTGTAATGTATGGTTCAATGATGATGGCATTCTCTCAGGTTAAATATTCCTTCCCCTCACTGGCTGGGAACTACTCAGGGGAATATCATTATCAGGAGAAACAAAACCATCATTCAGTGGGCTGAAGATTGTAATGTCAGATATCTTAATCAGGTAGGTAGTTTAGAAAATTTAAAAAGGCAAATGGATAGGTTGAAGTTATGGTCTAGTCACAGTAATGTGACTACCTGTCAAAAGCCTGCATAAACCACCTTTTGTAGTGCAGACTCCTGTCAGGCATGCAGGAGGAGTATCAATGAGTTTGTGGAAGGTACCAACAGGATGTGGAGTCATATTGATTCCAGTGTTGTGGCCAGCTGCACTATGTTTCTTGACTGAGGATGATTAGTGCCAACAGCCCGATCCAGATTTTACCATAGATTCTTGGTTGGGTTTAAGTCCAGGGAGTT
This sequence comes from Schistocerca gregaria, assembly GCF_023897955.1. NCBI lineage: Eukaryota > Metazoa > Arthropoda > Insecta > Orthoptera > Acrididae > Schistocerca > Schistocerca gregaria. Next base: position 296,708,678 of record NC_064931.1, read on the forward strand.
TGGTGGGCAGGGCAGTTTGGTAAAGTCACCCTGATTCTCTTCAAATCATACACATACATTTGCAAGCTAGGTGATATGTCGCATTCTCCTATTAGATGCCATCATGCTGAGGAAAAACAAACTGCTGTAGGAGTGGACATGGTCCTTAAGGAGAGACGCACACTTTTGCTGATCCACTGTGCTCAGGGAATGGCACAAAACATTCCCCAGACCATTATGCTCCCTCCTCTGTCTGTGATCCTTCTGACAATCATTGCAGTGTCTTTGCTTCAGATGTTTCACACTGATAGAGCATAAAATGTGATTCATCTTAAAAGGTCACCTGTTGTCACACATTGGATGTCGGTTGCTGTACCGGGATGCAAATTCTAGACCACAAACCAGCTGTAGCAGCCCATACAAACCAACATTTGTTGAAGAGTTATTGATGAGACCCTGTTGGTAGCCCTTTGGTTCATCTGGGCAGTCAGCTGATCAACATTTGTATGTCTGTTCACCTGTACACAGCTCCACAGCCATCATTCACCCTGTTATCTATGGCCCCTGCTGCACCACAGTTGACTCAACGCCAGTTTTGGACATTTTTCCATGTACGGTATACTTTCACCACAGCAGCATACAATAGTTTACAAACTTGGCCATTTCAGAAATGCCTCCACTCTTGCCCAAAAGCCAGTGATCATGCCCTTTTGGACGTCAGATTAATCACTCTGTATCCATATTATGGCAATAACTGCACTTTTTTCTGCATCTCAAGATATGCTTTATACATCCTCCACTTCTAGTGCTACCACTTACTGTCTGTGAGTGGTTATTACATGTTGATGTTAAACATCACATTTGTGTGATTTATTGGACTGTGTATCTATCAAGACTCTACAAAGGAAATGAACTTGAAGACAGTATTATAGAAAAGGAAGAGGACATAAACATAGATGAGATGGGAGCTTTGACAATGTGAGGAGAATTTGGCTGTGCACTCAAACATTTAAGCATAAACAAATCCCCTGGAGTAGAGGATATTCCCTCAGAGTTATTGAGATTCCTCAGTGAGCCAGACATGACACAATTACTCTACTTGGTGTCCAAGATATATGACACAGGCAGAATACACTCAGGCTTTGGAAGAATGAAATAATTCCAATTCTAAAGAAGGCCACTGTTAACAGGTGTAAGTACTACCAAACCATAAGTCATGGTTGCAAAATATTGACATTAATTATTAGAGAAAAATGGAAGAAATGGTAGAGATTGACCTTGGGGAAGAAGACTATGGGTTCTATAAAAATGAGTCAATATGCAAGACAGTAGTGACCTTACAATTTACCCTAGAACACAAGTTATTAAATAAAGGAGAGCCTATGTTTATACCATTTTCAGATCTGGAGAAAGCTTTTGACAATGTGGACTGGACTACACTCTTTGAAATTTTAGAGGTAGCAGGGATAAAATAAAGGGGACCAAATGGTTATTTACAGCTTTTAGAGAAACTGCACTGCAATTATAAGAGTTGAAGGACATCAAAAGGAAGTCATAGTTGGGAAGGGTGTGAGACAGGTGTGTAGCCTATGCATAATGTTATTCAATCTTTATTTTGAGCAGGCTGTGAAGGAAACAAAAGAGAAATTTTGAAAGGTAAGTAAATTACAGGAAGAAAACATAAGAACTTTGCAGTTTGCTGATGACATTGTAATTCTGTCAGAGATGCCTAAGGACTTGGAAGAGCAGTTGAACGGATTGGATAGTGTCTTGAAAATAGATTATGAGATGAACACTAACAAAAGTAAAACAACAGTAATGGAACGCAGTCAAATAACTCAGGTTATGCCAAGGGAAATAGATTATAAATGAGACACTAAAATTAGTACAGTGGAACTTCACTTAATGCACACCTTGCATTATGTGCAGTTCACATACCCCCCCTGCGGGTTCGGGGGTACGAATAGGCCCGCGGTATTCCTGCCTGTCGTAAGAGGCGACTAAAAGGAGTCTTCAAAGTTTCGGCCTTATGTGATGGTCCCCACTTGGGTTTGACCTGCCATTTTCAAAATTTCCGTTGTTAGTGCGTGCCATTTGGGGAAGGACGCCTTATGTGGTGTTTTTCTATTGGTCCATCGTGCACCTCCATCTTGCATGCTATCTATTGTCGTGTGGAGGGATTTACACCCCATGTCTTCTGGGTTGCCTCCTCGTCTTGTGCGCAATCCCCTTCTTAGCGCCCACGGCAACTGTGGACCCTGTCAACACCTAAAATCCAGCACGGTAGCCAGTCCGTTGTGGTGGGGTCGTCATGTACCCTCTTGGTGGTAGCCCCCTGACCACGCAGGGATCGCACTACAGATGCCAGAGCTGTTTCCTCCCCATGCATGCCAAGGAGTATGTGCCCATCTTGTCTGGGGCACGGGGACTCCAGGCAATGGGATATCGGCCAGGTACCCATTGCTTTGGCTGGGTGGCGCCCTTGGGGAGAGCCCTCGTTCGGAGTAGGTGGCATCTGGGCGGATGTGGCGCAATGAAGCGCAATAAATCTCACCAAGCTGGTGGTCGCACTGCCACCAGCGTCTCTAAGCGAGGCAAAATTGAATTCGATGCTGCACAATATGATCCTCAGTCGTTCCCCTCGTTGGCTGCACCATGGGAGGGACGCAGATCTAGTGCCAAGCAGGAGCCTTATGTACCACAATACCTTGTCTGCAGCAGGACTGATGGTGACTCCTTTCTTTCGACAAAGCCTATGTTTTTTGTGGAACACCTGGAGGATAAGTTTGGGGAAGTGGCGGGTTTGTCTAAAATGAGGAATGGGTCCATCCTCCTCAAGACGTCCTCCGCAGCCCAGTCACGGGCGTTGCTCTTGTGTGATAACCTGGGAGACGTCCCTGTTACCGTCACTCCCCACAGTAGCTTAAATATGGTCCAGGGGATTATTTACCATCGCGACCTCTTGTTACAGTCCGATGACGAGCTGAGAGCTGACTTGGAACGACGTGGTGTGCATTTTGTCCGTCGTGTGCACAGAGGATCCAAGACCAACAGGGTGGCCACCGGTTCCTTTATCTTGGCCTTCGAGGGTGCTGTATTGCCTGAGAAGGTCAAGGTAATGGTTTACCGTTGTGACGTCAAGCCATACGTCCCTCCCCAGATGCGGTGCTTCCTGTGCTGGAAGTTTGGGCATATGTCCTCCCGTTGCCCATCCAGCGCCACATGTCGAGATTGTGGACGCCCCTCTCATCCCGATTCTCCATGTGCGCCTCCGCCTGTCTGTGTCAACTGTGGGGAACACCACTCTCCATGCTCGCCGGACTGCCCCGTTCTTCATAAGGAGCGGAAGATTATGGAATTTAAGACCCTGGACCGGCTTACTTATCGCGAGGCAAAACTGAAATTTGAAAGGTTGCATCCTGTCCCTCTTCAAACTTCTTATGCTGCAGCTACGTTATCGTCGCCCTCGCGGGCGGCAGTTGTCGCCTCCTCTGTGCCGCCTTCAGTTGGCCCTCGGGGCCGTCCATATCTGTCTGCCTCCCTCGTGTCTGGCGGCAAGCCTTCCTCTGTTACCCCCCCCCCCCCTCGCAGCAGTTGGGGGCAAACCCCCTTCTGTCACTCCCCCCGCACATGCTTCAGGAGTGACATCTGCTCCAAAACCAGGGGGCTCGATCCCTCCCCCTCCCCCTTCTCTGCCGGCGTCGTCTCCGCCGGCGTCGTCTCTGCGGGCTCCTCTCTCGCGGAAGGGGTCCCTCGGGGCCCTCCCTTCTTCCGTTTCTTCTGCTACCCCGCCGGATGTCAGCCAGTGGCTGAAGGTTCATCAACCTGCTGGTCGTAGGGCTTCTGCGTCGTCGTCAGCCTCCGACGCTCCTTCAGAGAAACTCTCCCAGCCCTCTAAGCCAAAGGACAGACGCGAGAAGAAGGACCGGAACGTGTCCAAGAAGAAGGACGCTCCGGCAGTTTCAGTACCGCCTGCTGTCAATAGCTCTGGCCCTGGGGATGCGGTGGAGATCCTCGCCTCTGCCGCGGATCTCGCCCTCACGGAACCCTCGGGGACCTCTCCTATGGACACAGCTGACTCTCGCTCAGTGGCGGCCGTTGACTCTGCGGCGCCGTCTGCCTCTTAGTCGCCTTCACGCCCTCCCAGTCCCTTCCTGCTTCCATTCTCCAGTGGAATTGCGGCGGTTATTTCCGCCACCTGCCTGAGCTCCGGATGCTTCTGAGTGTTTCTCCTGTTCTGTGCATTGCTCTTCAGGAAACTTGGTTTCCAGCAATGCGGACCTTCGCGGTTATCGGGGATACTATGAGAATCGCGCTGACTGTCAACGAGCTTCAGGTGGAGTTTGCCTCTTTGTTCACCACTCTGTCTGTAGCTCACCAGTACCCCTTCTGACGCCTTTAGAGGCAGTCGCTGTCAGGATTGAGCTCTCGCCGGCTATTACTGTTTGCTCTGTTTACGTTCCTCCGTATGGGCAACTCCCCCGACATGTCTTGGCTGCGCTGCTGGCTCAACTCCCGCCGCCATTGCTGCTTCTGGGCGATTTCAATGCCCACAACCCTCTATGGGGTGGGACTGTCTCCGATGACCGCGGTCGCGCTGTGGAGCATGTGTTGGCTCAGCTCGACCTTAGCCTCTTGAACACCGGTGCTCCCACGCATTTCAGTGTGGCCCATGGCTCGTTCTCGGCCATCGATCTCTCTCTTTGCAGCCCCGGACTTGTCCCATCCCTTCACTGGAGAGTGCATCCTGATCTGTGTGGTAGTGACCATTTTCCCATCTATTTGTCACTGCCCCAGTGTCATTCTTCTGGGCGCCTGCCCCGCTGGGCTCTCAACAGGGCTGACTGGCCGGCTTTTACTTCCGCTGCCACCATTGCTTCTCTCCCACAGGGTGACATTGACGAGGTGGTCCGTGTCTTGACCTCGTCAATTATTTCTGCGGCCGAGACTGCCATCCCTCGCTCTTCTGGACTCCCTCGGAGGAAGTCTGTCCCCTGGTGGTCGCCGGAGATTGCTGAGGCTATTCACGACCGTAGGCGGGCTCTCCAGCGTCATAAGCGGCACCCGTCTCTGGAGACCCTCATCGCCTTTAAGAAGCTCCGTGCCCTGGCCCGTCGTCTTATTGCACGGCGTAAGCAGGAATGCTGGGAGAGGTACGTTTCATCCTTGGGCTCCCGTGTCTCCCCGTCACTCGTGTGGTCCCGCATCCGGCGGATTTATGGATACCAGACACCTATGGGTGTCCCTGGAATCTCCCTGGACGGCGCTGTCTGCATGGACGCTGCCACCATTGCTGACCACCTTGCCACGCACTTTGCTACGAGCTCTGCGACTGCAACTTACCCTCCTGCCTTTCGCTCTCTAAAGGAGCGCGCCGAGCGGACGCCGTTATCGTTCCACACACGTCATTCTGAAAAATACAACGCTCCTTTCAGCGAGAGGGAATTCCTCGCTGCCCTCGCCAATTGCCCTGATACAGCGCCAGGACCGGACTGCATCCACGCGCAGATGCTGAAGCATCTCTCCAGGGACTGCCAGAGACACATCCTTACCATATTTAACCGCATTTGGAGCGTGGGCGTGTTCCCGTCGCAATGGCGAGAGGGTGTTATCGTTCCCATCTTGAAGCCCGGTGCGGACCCTCTGGCGGTGGACGGCTATCGTCCCATTACACTAACCAACGTTTTGTGCAAATTGCTCGAACGTATGGTGGGGCGGCGTTTGTGTTGGGTCCTTGAGTCGCGCGGTCTCCTCGCTCCATCCCAGGGTGGCTTCCGTCAGGGCCGGTCTGCTGCGGACAATTTGGTGCGGCTGGAATCTGCTATCCGTACGGCCTTTTCCCGCCGTCAGCATCTCGTTGCTGTATTTTTTGATCTGCGGAAGGCATATGACACAACGTGGAGGCATCACATCCTTGCTACGTTGCGCGAGTGGGGTCTTCGTGGTCAGCTCCCAGCTTTTCTTCAAAACTTTTTATTGCGCCGCTCTTACCGGGTGCAAGTCGGTGCAGCCTCTAGTTCATCTCATATACAGGAAAATGGGGTCCCGCAGGGCTCGGTGTTGAGCGTTTCCTTATTTCTAGTAGCCATTAATGGTCTGGCTGCAGCCGTGGGGTCGTCGGTGTCTCCTTCTTTGTATGCCGACGACTTCTGCATCTCATTTAGCTCAACGACTACGGGAGTCGCCGAACGCAGGCTGCAAGCAGCCGTTCGCAAGGCGGCCTCATGGGCTCTGACTCATGGATTTCAGTTCTCTGCGGCCAAGACTCGAGTTATGCACTTCTGCAGGCGTCGGACGGTCCACCCTCATCCGGAACTTTACCTCGACGGTCAACTACTTGAAGTGGTGGACACTAGCCGCTTCTTAGGACTCGTCTTTGATGCCCGGCTCACGTGGGTTCCTCATATTACTCATCTGAAGCAAAAGTGCTGGCAGCACCTCAACGCCCTCCGCTGCCTGAGCCATGCATCTTGGGGTGCAGATCGCAGCACGCTGTTGCGATTGTACAGAGCCCTTGTGCAGTCCAGGCTTGATTATGGGAGCCTGGCCTATGGGTCTGCATCGCCCTCAGTGTTGACATTGTTGGACCCCATACACCACTGTGGGGTTCGGCTTGCAACTGGCGCTTTCCGTACGAGCCCCGTGGATAGTCTGCTGGTGGAGGCCGGGGTTCCCCCGCTGCGGATTCGCCGCCACCGACTGCTCGCCGACTATGCTGTCCACGTGCATTGCTCACCGGGCCATCCCAATCATCGCCTGCTTTTCCCTGCCAGGGTTGTCCCTCTGCCCGACCGGCGACCTAGGTCTGGGCTTTCCATTGCTCTCCGCATCCAGTCCCTGCTGTCTGAACTGGGGTCGTTCCCTCTTCTGCCGCCCTTCCGGGCCTGTGCACCCACGCCTCTCTGGTGTATGACCCGTCCGTCCGTCCGCCTGGACTTGGCACGGGAACCCAAGGACTCGGTTCCGCATGTGGCCCTCCATCACCGTTTTCTTGCGCTCGTCGCCTCATTTTCAGGCTGTGAGCCTGTCTACACTGATGGTTCCCTGGTGGATGGTCGTCCTGCCTACGCTTTTGCTCACGCTGCCCATGTTGAACAGCGCTCCTTGCCGGCTGGCTGCAGTATTTTTACTGCAGAGCTGGTGGCCATATTGCGCGCTCTTGAGCATATGCGTTCCTGCTCAGGTACGTCCATCGTCATCTGCAGTGACTCCCTGAGCAGCCTCCAGGCTATCGACCACTGCTATACCTCTTGTCCTCTGGTATCCTTTATTCAGGAGTCTGTTTTTGCCATTACCCGCTCTGGTCGTTCGGTGGTCTTTGTTTGGACGCCAGGTCACGTTGGCATCCCGGGGAATGAACGTGTCGACAGGCTGGCCAAAGGGGCGGTCGACGCCCCCACTTTGGCGATCAGCCTCCCGGCTCGTGATTTGCAGCTGGCGTTGCACTGTAAGGTGCTTCAGATGTGGCGTGACGAGTGGCGTAGCCTGACTTCTCCGAATAAACTGCGGGCTGTTAAGGAGACGACCGATGTATGGCGGTCCTCCCTGCGGGCTTCTCGCAGGGACTCTGTCATCCTGTGTCGGCTCCGCATCGGCCATACCTACCTGACGCACGGACATCTTTGGCGTCAGGAGGATCCCCCCCCCTGTGTCAGTGTGGGTCCTGGTTGACGGTCGCCCACATTTTGTTGGAGTGTCCCCGCCTGTGCACTCTCCGGCAGACTTTTAATCTCCCGGGCACGTTGCCTTTGGTTTTATGCGACGATGCCCCCATGGCTGACGACGTTTTAAATTTTATCCGTGGTAGTCCTTTTTATGGTTCCATTTAGGGGGGACCTGTCCCTTTCCCTTTCTGTGTATCTTGTCCTCGAGTGTCCCATTGGTCGCAGATTTTAATGTGTGTATTCGGGTGGTTGACTCTTTCCCAATTTTTGTTCCCATGGTCAGTCAACCAGTCTCCGACCCTCTTCTTTCCTTCCGTTTCTTTCTGTCCAGTGTTCGTCTGTACTCTTCTTGTCTCTAGTGTTCGCTGCTACATTGGTGTTCTTTCAGTGACTGGGGGGAGGGGCGTCTCCTCCCCCCTTTGGGTTTTACCTGTTCCGTAAATTTTGTTTCGCCGGTTTTTTGGAATGGGGAACTGATGACCTTAGCTGTTTAGTCCCCCTTAAACTTCCCAACAACAACAACAACAACAACAGTTCACATAACGAGTAAAATGAAATGTAAAAATATGACTCGTGTAACAAGGAATGTTTCACATAATGAGTGGCAACAAGCTAGTGTTTCATCATCAGCCATTTGCACGCAGTGGCGGAAATGTTCTACTATATTAACACTTTTAATAGTCTGCAGCAACATGTGAACAATGTCTTTTAGTATGTACTGCAGTCTAGGTTTAATGCTCTTTCTGCTACCATCTTACTGAAGCTTGTGATCACACATTTTTCTATATTTCTGTGCACACAGTGTTTTTTTGGGTGCAGATTTTAATAACCTTCATAGAAGTGTCGACAAAGATAAATCCACTAGAAAATGACCTTGGAAATGAAATGTAAAATCATTGAGGAACGTGAATGTTGTGTGAATGATGCTAATTTAACATACACCTACAGTCAGTCTATAACAGATGTTTGTACTATCAACAAGAACAAGGACAAGATTAAGAAGAGAGATGCTTCAAAGGGAGTGACAAGAGTATCTCAACAAAGATTTCATATTCTTTATGATGTCGAAAGGTTGCGCCTTATATGGATTAATGAAAAACCATTGCAAGGCAACACTACTAATGAGAACATCATTGGTGAGAATAATTTTTGCCAACCTCATTAAGAAGATGCCATGATCATCAGCGGTCAAAGAAGTGTTTAAGAGACACTGTGGGTGGTTCATTAAGTTTAAGAGAAGAATCGCCATCCACAGTGTTGTAAGGCATATTGAAGTAGCCAGCTCTGACACAAAGGCAGCAGAGAACTTCATCAGCAAGTTCAAGATGCTTGTAGATTCTGAGGGTTACATGCAGAAACAGGTTTTTAATTGAGACAAGATGGGTCTATTCTGGGAAAAGACGCCAAAGCTTACTTATATAACAGTAGCAGAGAATGCATTGCCCATTCACAAGCCAATGAAAGACCATGTCACACTGCTATTCTGTGCCAATGCAAGTAATGATATGAAAATTACTCTGCTGATTGTTTAGCATTCAGAACCTCCATGGGCCTTCAAGAAGCATAAAGTCCAGAAGTGCATGTTAAATGTGATGTGGAGGTCCAACAATAAGGCTTGGGAGACACATGATCTTTTTTCTGATTGGATGAATGACGTGTTTGGGCCTTCAGTGAAAAAATATTTGCTTGAGATGAATCTGCCATCCATGTCTTGCATGTTATGGGAAATACCCCTGCCCATTCACCAGGCCTACAAGACCACCTCATTAAAGGTTTTCAGTTCATCAGGATACAATTTCTGCCTCCCAGCATCACTCCATTACTCCAGCTTATGGACCAGCAGATTATCTATAACCTTAAGAAGGTCTACACTAAAGAGCTTCTTGAGCATTGCTTTGAGTTGACTGAAGCTCCCAATCTCACTCTCAGAGAGTTTTGGAAATATCACGTCAACATTGTTGCCTGCATCAGGATGATCAAAAAGTGTGGGAAGAGGCTACCAGGAGAACTCTCACTTGTGCTTGGAAGAAGCTTTGGCCAGAGTGCATTGTCAAATGTCACTCTGAGGCATTTGAGTCTGTACCTGTGGAGCTCATAGTCAACGAGATTGTGTCTTTGGTCAAGAGCATGGGACAAGAAGTAGATAACAATGATAATGATGAGCTTGTGGAAGATCACAGCCAAGAAATGATCACTGAAGAGTTTATGGAGTTGCAGTGCGTTTTACAGCAGGAAGCTGTGGAGAGGAGTTCTTCAGAGCAGAAAGAGGAAGTGGTAACAGCAAAGCAGCAATCTTATGGTGCAATAACAGAAATGCTGAAAGCATGGGAATCAGTTCCATCCTACACTGAAAATCATCACCCCAATAAAGCAGTGGCTATGCATGTCACAAATTTATTTGATGATAATTCTGTGTCACATTTTTGCCAAGTGTTGAAGTGTTGGTGGAGATAATTAGCAATAGACTTCTTCATAGTAAAAAAAATACTTATGTATCATGAATAATAAAGTACATAATACAGTATGTGTAATTTTCTTTGAATAAATGGCATGAATAAGATCTAACTATTAGTACTTTTTCTGCATGGAATGCTTTATCATATTTTAAATTAATTTATATGGGATGTATTGTTTCACTTAAAATGAGTGTTTTGCACTACAAGCAAGATTCTGGAACAAATTATCCTCACTATGCGGGGTTTAACTTATATGACTTTAATTATTTGGGCATTATAAGAACAGATGGTGGACAAAGTAGAGAGAATATAAAATGCAGACTGAAATAGCAAGAACAACTTTTCTGAAAAAGTGGAGTTTGTTAACAGTTAACATAATTTTAAGTATTAGGAAGTCTGTTCTCAAAGTATTTGTCTGGATTGTAGCCTTGTTTGGGAGTAGAATGTAGACAAATGGCCATAATGACAAAAAGCAGATAGGAGCTTTTGAAATGTCATCACATAGAACGCTGAAGCTTAGATGGGTAAATGGAATAGCAAATGAATTGAAATGGGGAAACTAGACTAAGACAAGGGCCCAATCTGTAGGACTCATGTTGAAGCATCAAGGAATTATCAGTTGGGAAATGTAAGTAGGTGTCGTAGGGGTCAAAAACTATAGAAGATGACCAAGGCTTGGTTACTGAAATCTGGTTCAAATGATGTACGAGGATCATTCCAACAGAAATGCACACTATTTTTTTTAATCCATCTTTTATTGTACATTTTTGAAAGTTTTACAGTGTGTAGATACATCCTTTAGGAACAATATTTTCATTTCTCCACATAATTTCCAGCCCACTCAACTGCAGTATGCCATCTTGGAACCAGTGGCTGTATACCTGCACGGTAAAATTCTGGACCAACCTGTTGGAGCCACTGTTTGGCAGTGTGCACAAGGGAGTCATGGTCTTCAAACCTTGTTTCACGAAGAGAGTCTTTCAGTTTTCCAAAGAGATGATAGTCACATGGAGCCAGGTCAGGACCGTAAGGCAGGTGCTTCAGTGTTGTCCATCTGAGTTTTGTGATCACTTTGGAAGTGACTTTGACTGACATATGGCCGTGCATTGTCATGCAACAGCAAAACATCCTGCTTTTGCCGATGTGGTCAAACATGACTCAGACGAGCTTGAAGTTTCTTCAGTGTCATCACATATGCATCAGAATTTATGGTAGTTCTACCTGGCATGACGTCCACAAGCAAGAGTCCTTCGGAATCAAAAAACACTGTAGCCATAACTTTTCCAGCAGAAGGTGTGGATTTGAAATATTTTTCTTGGGTGAATTTGCATGTTGCCACTCCATTGATTGCCTCTTCGTCTCTGGTGAAAAATAATGGAGCCATGTTTCATCACCTGTCACAATTCTTCCAAGAAATTCATCTTTACCATTCTTGTACTGTTTCAAAAGTTCACTGCCTACCATTTTTCTTGTTTCTTTGTGAGCCACTGTCAACATCCTGGGAACACACCTGGCACAAACCTTTTTTAACACCACTTTCAGTTTTCTGCAAAAACTTCCTTCCCCTATCTCAACATAGTGTGACAATTTGTTCACTGTGATGCATCTGTCAGCAGTCACCAGTTTGTTAACTCTCTGCACATTGTCTGGAGTGTGTGCAGTACAAGGCCTGCCACTGTGAGAACAATCCTCAATATTGCTGTGCCCGCTTTCGTCACGTAACCTGCTTGCCCACTGACTAACTGTACTGCAATCGACAGCAGCTTCTCCATACACCTTTTTCAACATCTTGTGGATGTTTCCCATTGTCTCATTTTCACAACACAGGAATTCTATGACAGCGCGTTGCTTCTGACGAACGTCAAGTGTAGCAGCCATCTTGAAGACATGCTGTGACAGTGCCAGTCACGAGAAAAGGTTGAACTAAGTCTGAAAACAAGTGGGAAGGATGCATCTACACAATGTAAAACTTTCACACATGCAGAATGAAAACTTTATTTTTACAAAAATAGTGTGCATTTCTTTTGGAGTGACCCTTGTAGCTTGCATTAGTTATATAGTGATGAAGAGGCTTGCACAGTATAGAACAGCAGGTACAGCTGCATCAAACCTTTCTTCAGATGGGAGACAACAACAAAAACAGATCAAAATTTTGTTACATCCAATTAAGTAGATCATTATTTTAATTTAAATACAACTTGAATAAACTTTCTAAAACTCTGAAAATAAAAAAAAATCTGTGTCTTATTTTTTATGTCAGCTATTGCACACTGATTTTGGTGTGATGTATAATAAATGACATATTTTGTTTCTTAGTCATAAATTATCAATAGTACAACCAATTATTAATTGGAAATAAAAGACTAGAGGCTATAATTAAATGCAAAGAACACATTCTTTCCCAAAAATTACAATTTTAGTTTCCATTCCATTGCTTTGAGAGAAGCAAACTCATTGTTTATGTCATTGGACTAAAATTTATCAGCAGTGTTGAATACTACTGACAAGATAGCTGAATTTGACAGTCTAGTTCACCTATTCTCAATCCTAAGTAGTTTTTTTATCAGCCTTAATTTTCTGAAACTGGCTGAAAAGATGTTGCAGTCACTAGAATAGTCATAATTAACATAAAAGCCTTTGTGATTTTGGATAAGCGTCTTGCAACCCTTACTTAGAAAAAAAAAGAAAAAAAAATCATATGGGAATCTGTCAGTGCTCATCAGCAACTCTTTCCACTATTTGATTAACTAACTCACCTCTAGTGAAATTGCTGCTGTATTGGACACCAAAATCTGCTGCACATTTTTCAAAATAAGATACAGAGCTGTCATAAAAGACATTGCTAACAGGAAAGTAAGGCATATGTTGTATGTGAGATATGTTTCCCATCTAACTTATTATTCCTCCATACTGCCCTCTCTTGACTCTGCCAGTACATATTTCGTCCAAAAGACTCTTTGTTGTGATTTTAAAGGCTCATGACTGTCGGTGATCAGATTATATCTAGTCACCAAACAGTACACCTGAGTGACAGAAAACAAATGTTACAGTTCAACAGTATGAGATCGAATTTTCTGGATGTCACAGAGGATGTGCTGTAAGGCCCTGTGTCTGGACCTTTATTCTTCATAATATACATAAATGATTGGTATAGTATTCTGTTGTCTAACTAAAGTCCACTCTCTGTACAAATGATACAACATTAGTTACAGATGGTACATACTTTGAAGTGTTCAAGTAGCAAAGTAGTTGCCATTTCTGAGCAGTCTGTGTATACTTTGTAAACAATTAACCACTAGCTACTCAATAAAAATCTGTACAGATCCTCTTCAGTTTATGATGGTGACAATTACTACGCTCATGCTAACCTCTTTGGGGTTCATCTTGACCCAAACGTAATGTGCAAAGCTTATAATGTATTTATTTGGAGGGAAAAGTTCTTACTCACACAAAAAAAAAAATGGTAATTCGATCAATTTTTGAAATCAAGTCAATGAGTCTTGAACATTGCGTTTCAGAAACCTGAGAATACCAACAGTTAAATCCCTCTATTCCAAGTTGCTTGATGCGCACCAACTAAACCAAACATAACAACAAACTGTGGCAGACTGCTCATCAATCTAACACATGCCAAAAACAGCTGATTGGCATCATAGCTGTCAGATTTAATGAAACTTGAGATATTGCACATTCTGATTTACAGTTATTTAGCATGTTGTCAGTACTATGATGTGGAGTGTCATTTAGTATTTATATAAAAAGTGACTTAGAGAAAAGGCATTTTATTCAACAGGGGAATTCCAAAGTTGTTCTAAGGATGATATTAAGTACTAATGATATTTTATTTATGTTGTACAAATATATGTGTATACAGTTAATGTAAGATGTAGTGTATAGATAAACAATTGCTTTGCAACACCAGTTCCTGTCAGATCACTGATGTTAAGTTCTGTTAGGCTTGGATAGCACTTAGATGGGTGACTAGGTCTGTGCAAGTGCGTTGGCAACCAGGGAGCACCCAGCCATTGTGAGGCCAAATGAGGAGCTATTTTATTGAGAAGTAGTGGCTCTGGTCACGAAAACTGACAATGGCCAGGAGAGTGGTGCACTGACACCACATCCCTCCATATTCACCCTTCAGTGACATCTATCAGTTGAGAACGTAAAAGCAACCAGTTGGTACCACTGAAATTGTACTGAATTGTACTGAATTGTACTGAATTGTACTGAAATGCAGGAGGATCTGCAGCGAATTGACGCATGGTGCAGGGAATGGCAATTGAATCTCAATGTAGACAAGTGTAATGTGCTGCAAATACATAGAAAGATAGTTCTCTCATCATTTAGCTACAAAATAGCAGGTCAGCAATTGGAAGCAGTTAATTCCATAAATTATCTGGGAGTACGCATTAGGAGTGATTTAAAATGGAATGATCATATAAAGTTGATTGTTGGTAAAGCAGATGCCAGACAGATTCATTGGAAGAATCCTAAGGAAATGCAATCCGACAACAAAGGAAGTAGGTTACAGTACACTTGTTCGCCCACTGCTTGAATACTGCTCAGCAGTGTGGGAACCGCACCAGATAGGGTTGATAGAAGAGATAGAGAAGATCCAACGGAGAGCAGCGTGCTTCGTTACAGGATCATTTAGTAATCGCGAAAGTGTTACAGAGATGACAGATAAACTCCAGTGGAAGACTCTGCAGGAGAGACGCTCAGTAGCTCGGTACGGGCTTTTGTTGAAGTTTCGAGAACATACTTTCACCAAAGAGTCAAGCAGTATATTGCTCCCTCCTACGTATATCTCGCGAAGAGACCATGAGGATAAAATCAGAGAGATTAGAGCCCACACAGAAGCATACCAACAATCCTTCTTTCCACGAACAATACGAGACTGGAATAGAAGGGAGAACCGATAGAGGTACTAAGGGTACCCTTCGCCACACACCGTCAGGTGGCTTGCGGAGTATGGATGTAGATGTAGATGTAGATGTACCACTGGGCCTTCCAAGGCCTACTCAAATAGAGAGAGAGAGAGAGAGAGAGAGAGAGAGAGAGAGAGAGAGAGAGCAAATTTCATCATGATCAGTACCACTAATGAGCAATTAATGTATACCTTACCATTTCTGTTTCACAATGTGTTACATATTTTTGCTTACATTTATGTACATAAAATGACTAAATTCATTGCATTTAAACAACTATGCTAATTTAAACAAAATAGTTGGAAGTATTTTCAACTGACTATGACACATTATGGCGAAAATTATAAAAAGCAAACAATTTAAAACAATGAGAGTATGCAGAAAACAAAACATATCTATATTGGGTAATGACCACATTTCATTAGTTAATATAGCACAGTAAACAACATAACAAAGAAAATTGTACAGGTATTTAAAGATTTCTTTAAATATATGCTTAGATCAACACATGGATTAAGAACACAGATAATTTATTATGGGAATAGTGACATTCTGGAAGTAATGTCATATGAGGTTTACAAAGTCTTTCCAGTCACAAAGAGAATCAGGATGCCAGGAGATCACAATTTTTCAATACAGATGAGTAAAGCTAGAGGAAAAAGAAGGAAAAATGAAAAATTATTTACAGAATGTTTGCAGAAGAAGACTATTCCCCAAAACTAGAAAAATGAAGATACTGTTTTCTTCACAAGAAATGAGACACACAAAGCAAAGAAAAGTCTCTACATCTATCAGATTCCTGTCCATGATGTAGATTATATTCACTAAATTGTCAGCAATCTCACAAAAAATGTAATTTTATAATGAAACAAAGGAACAAGCTTGCATTAAATGTGACTGTAACATAATGGATCATTTGCAAGTTGAGAGCAAAATAATAGAACTGAATGATAAATACACATTACCACTTTATCTAGGGCTGACAGATTCTGAGAGAGCTTTTGACTCATAGTCAAAATCTGTAGGTTTACTGCCAGCCATCTATAAATAAGGCATTGATTCACCCAGTTTTACTCTACTGAAGAACATACGTATCAATTCTGAATTTCTGAATAGTCTTCATCTGGATAGTTAGAAGATTAAAATCAGGAGACAAGGAAATTCAGAATCACAAAAATTATTCTCAGCTGTCCTAGAGGTACTTTTAGATTAATGAACTGGGAATATGAAGCTGGAAAATTTATTAATGGAATATACACTACTGGACATTAAAATTGCTACACCATAAAGATGACATGCTACAGACCTGAAATTTTACCAACAGGAAGAAGATGCTGTGATATGCAAATTATTAGCTTTTCAGAGCATTCACACAAGGTTGGCGCCGGTGGCGACACTTACAACATGCTGACATGAGGAAAGTTTCCAGCCAATTTCTCATTTACAAACAACAGTTGACTGGCGTTGCCTGGTGAAACGTTGTTGTGATGCCTTGTGTAAGGAGAGAAATGCGTACCATCATGCTGCCAACTTTTATAAAGGTCGGATTGTAGCCTATCACGATTGTAGTTTATTGTATCACAAAATTGCTGCTCGTATTGGTTGAGATCCAATGACTATTAGCAGAATATGGAATTGGTGGGTTCAGGAGGGTAACACGGAATGCCGTGCTGGATCCCAATGGCCTTGTATCACTAGCAGTCGAGATGACAGGCATCTTATCTGCATGGCTGTAATGGATCGTGCAGCCATGTCTGAATCCCTGAGTCAACAGCTGGGGATGTTTGCAAGACAACAACCATCTACAAGAACAGTTCAACGACGTTTGCAGCAGCATGGATTATCAGCTCGGAGACCATGGCTGTGGTTACCCTTGACACTGCATCACAGACAGGAGCACCTGTGATTGTGTACTCAACGACAAACCTGGGTGCATGAATGGCAAAACATTTTTTCGTATGAATCCAGGTTCTGTTTACAGCATCTGTGTTTAGCGACATCGTGGTGAACGCACATTGGTAGCGTGTATTCGTCATCACAATACTGGCTTATCACCTGGTGTGATGGTATGTGGTGCCATTGCTTACACATCTCGGTCACCTCTTGTTCGCATTGACAGCACGTCAAACAGTGGACATTACATTTCAGACGTGTTATGACCCGTGGCTCTACCCTTCATTCGATCCCTGTGAAATCCTACATTTCAGCAGAATAATGCATGACTGCATGTTGCAAGTCCTGTACGGGCCTTTCTGAATACAGAAAATGTTCAACTGCTGCCCCGGCCAGCACATTCTCCAGATCTCTCACCAATTGAAAATGTCTGGTCAATGATGGCCGAGCAACTGGCTCGTCACAATACACCAGTCACTACTCTTGATTAACTGTGGTATCGTGTTGAAGCTGCGTGGGCAGATGTACCTGTACACACCATCCAAGCTCTGTTTGACTCAATGCCCAGGCATATCAAGGCCGTTATTATGGTCAGAAGTGGTTGTTCTGGGTACTGATTTCTCAGGATCTATGCATCCAAATTGCGTGAAAATGTAATCACATGTCAGTTCTAGTATATTGTTTCCTTCTATCACAAATAAACTGTAACAACAAATGGAAGACCCTAATAAATCAATTTAGAAAACAGGCCTGAAAATAAATTACAAAAACAGTAAAATGATATACTATCAACACAGTAAAGACAAGAGAGAAAAATATAATAACAAAGCTGTATGACCAGGTGATGAGTTTTTATAATTAGAGCTATGAGATATAGCAGTGAGCAGTAGGGATATGGTGTCAGCTTCTAGGAGAGACAGGAATACTAATAAATGGGGCAGGAAACAGACTGGGCTGGAAGACACAACAATAAGCATAAATCTGGGATGGAAAAACAACAATATGAGATGATGTTACTTAACATATAGAGGAGGCACTGAGCAGCAGAAAGGCACATTTAACGGTTGACTAAGCTAGTGAACAGAGTCATTCTTCAGATTTAAAACAAGACATACACATGCTCACAACTTACACACAAATGGCTACTCTTGTTTCTGCTTGCTCTGCATGGTTTGTGTTTCCAGAGTCACTGAGAACCAAAAAATCAAACTAATCAGGAGAGCTGAATCACCATCATTTATTTATTTATTTATTTATTTATTTATTTATCAGCTTTCAATTTACATATAAGGATCAGATCAAAGTGCATATTTTCATTGTTCTACAATTTAATAATTGAATACACTATTTAATTTTCATTGGTATATCACTTTTAAATACAATAACAGCAGGCATAAGTACACATTTTGTAGCTACTGCACCATCTATTTATACTCATTTTAATTCTATCACACACACAAAAGTTAAAGTCTTGGATTTACTAACCATCTGCCTATACACAATTTAATTCTATTACACCATATGCTTATTTCCAGTTCTTTGAGTTTAGCAGCAATGGACTGACTAGAACAGACTTTCTAAAAGCAATAGGTTTATTGCTTGCTTAAATTTCTCTATCAAGGTGATATTTTAAATATAAGTGGTAAACAGTTGTACAGTTTTGTTGCTATACTAGCAGTGCTCATCTGTCATGTTTAACTGTGTCATGTTGGGGGAACTCTTAACTTTATACAGTTTCTAGTAGCATGGCTATCTGTATCATCATTTGTATTGAATTTGTACTTACAGTTCTATATTGTAGAAAGATAGCATTTTGTGTTTCTTGAATAGCAGCCCACAGCTGTCTGGTCTTCTTGCATTAGCAATTATTCCGATTGCTACGTTTTTGCAGTTTGAGGTCCATCACTATTGCATAGGTCAAATAGCATTAAAATATGAGAACTACACCATTCACATAACATCATCTGCTACTAGTGGTTTAATGTTTCAGTGAACAAAACAGCTGAACTTAGTTGATTAATTATGCTAGCAATGTGGTCTTTCCACAGTAAAAAGTTATCTGTCACCTATACCCAGTGCTTGTAATTCTGAGGATCACTATATTCCTCTTCTGTTGTTGTTCCTGAATAGTGTTGTACAGGTTTCCTCGTTATTGAGAATTAGCCTATCGGTTTCAGGCTGTAAAAATACTAGGTCCAATGATGAGCTTGATGCAAACACCCTGGATAGCACTGGAGTGTCAAGCAACTGGTGTTTTGTCGCTCACCCTATGTGAATTCTCAGTGTTGGTACCTCTGGCTTGTTTGTGCTACTTCAGCTGCAGTAGTCATTATTGGTAATCAGCCATGCACAGACTGATGGAAAGATCTGAGTATGATAAGCATGGTCACTGGTAATCATGTTTGTCACAACTGTTTGCAGGAGTGCCAGTTTAAGATGCTCAATGGAGAACACTTCCTCTTGATCATTACCCCGTATCTTAAAGGTGTGGGGGCCATGTTGTACAACTGGAAATGGATCTATGTAAGGTGGTGTAAGCGGAGAATGGACTGATATGTCATGAAGCTGAACATGGAAACAGTTGAACAAGTCCTTATGTATAAAAATTGATTTATCCCCATGCAACTTTCATAGTGCAAGATGGAGAGATGACATAGTTTCTTGTAGGTGGCACACAAAGCCTGAAATCACCAGTGTCAAAGGAATGTCCATCAGTTTGTTCTACAGACATTCTACTGGTAGTCACAAAACTTTTCCATAGACTAACTGAGCAAGAGTGTGCTCCAAGTCCTCCTTGAGTGTTGACCTCTATCCTAGCAGGACTGGTGGTAGGGCTTCCGCCCACTTATCCTTAGCACACATCAATGCAGCCTTCAGCCTTCAGATTGCAGTGGAATCTTTCCACCATTCTGTCGCTGGAAGGGCAATAACTAGTTGCATGGATATGGTTGCACGCACAGAGACAAAGGAGTTCTTGGGATAATGCTGCCTCAGACTGTCTGCCTCTGTCGGTTGTAACAATTTGTGGCACTCCAATCTTGCTCCCCATCCACTGAGTACTGTCTTGGACATTGTTGCAGCAGCGATTTCTGTGACTGTAAATGCTACTGGCCATCTCATAAAAACATCCATTACAGTAACTAAATAATGTAGCTGTTTGAGTAAAGTAGTGACCCTACCATATCACACGAATATACCAAATTTTGCTGTGGGCATGATGATATTTCCTGTGAGGCCAGCAGTTTGTCTTCTCACCTAGCATTTTTGACATTTCTCATATTGTTGTGCCCACCTGCAGTTGTCTTCATCCACTCCAGGCCATACAACCTGCCTCATCAGCAATCACTCAGTAGCTCTTACTCCTGGGTGTGAAAGCCCATGGGACACTTTGTAAACTGCTCAGTTGAGACTTTTGGAAATAAACTCTCCTACTGATGTTTTTACATGCTTGAGTGAGAGACTAGATTGTCCATTCACTCATAATTCATGTAATTTTAGGTTAAGAGTTCATGCTTGAGCAACAAGGTTCGAGTTTACAGGATTTACACTCACACAACACCATGATAAGCATTTACCACAATGGCCAGTGGTACATTAATCTTAGGCTGTGCAAGCTGTACTGCCCTCGCAGCATACTTCTTTACTCTTCCAAATGTCACCACCAGCTCATTGCTCCAAAGAACCTTCTTTGCACCAGCCATGTGTTTGCACTTGAATAGTTTTGTTAATGGTTTCCAACAGCATCACTGCCTACGGAAGGTACTGGAGGTAATAATAAAGCATACTGAGACACCACCTCAAGTCCTTGAAAGTTGCGGGTAGTGGAACCTGTTGCATGGCTGACACATGCTCCATCAGTGAAGTTAACCCATTCATTAGTACCTCAAAACCAAGGGACTTTACTTTGTTCTGGCCAAAAACACAGTTTTCTAAACTGACCACCATGACAGCATCTTGTAGTCATGACAAAACTTGCCACAAATGAGACTTGTGTTCCTCCTGAGACTCTGAAAAAGTAAGGTGTCATCCATGTAGTAAAATAAAAGTTCCAGCTGATGCAGCACCTGATGAATAAACTGCTGCCATGTTTCAGCAGCTTTTTAAAACTAAAAGGGCATGTAACAATACTTGAACAACCAAAGGGTGTGGTGACTGCCATCTTGTCAATGACAGGCATTTGCGGCAGCAGGCAAACACAATGACTGCCATAGCATAGTATAAGTATTTCTGAAATACTTGTACTATGCTGTGGCATTCATTGTGTTTGCCTGCTGCTGCAACTGTTGCTTTCTGCTGCAATCCTCTCTAAATGTCCATTGCGAGGTTGAAGTTATGTCAAAAATCAGTGCCTAGAATTGGCTCAGTGACATCAGCTATCAAGAAATTTTATGTCATGTGCTCTTCAAAGCCAAAATCCAACACTTATGTCTTGCTTCCATATGCTTTGATTTCTGAGTTATTTGCTGCTGTTAAATGTAGAGGAGCAGATGTGCTGTCCGGTTGGATCAGTCCTTTAGGTAACAGACTGACATCTCATCATGAATCCACCAAAAACTTTCTGAGAGAATATATCCACTATGAATAGCCACTCTGTGTGGTTTGCCAAGATTGTAAATCCTGCTCTCAGATTGTGATAGTGTCTGTAAAAGTGGAGCTCCTCAAAGCTGACATTTACATAATCTGGTGTTGCTTTGACATGGCAAAGCCTTGGCTACCGACAGAGAGTTGCTTAGCTACTTGCCTGTTGCTTCCAGTGTGTGGAACACAGTATCCCATTCAAAAATTCATTTTTGACCTGCCACATGTATGCTTGACAGATGTGAAGCCAATGTCGTTAAGGCAGACATCTTCTTGCATTGCATGCCCGGAGTGTACCGCAGAGATTACCATTTGGGAACAGCCTGTGAACTAGACATGGAAGTTGTGGTAGGAGAACAAATGACATACTTCTGTCAGTGACTTAATGTTTGTATGCACTGACCTTGAGTGCTCTTTAGCGATCATCACATATGTTTGGTTACTGACATAGTGCATAGCATTTGCGAGCTTGTCACTGAATCTTTGGTGAAACCAACACCACGAGAATCTGTCTGTTCTTGGGGGTTTATGATATTGCATGTAGTCTCACAGACATCTGTTGCCCAAGCTAGCTTACCCTGTGCACCATTTGGTATGCAGCATTTCCACCTACACAGCCAAATGTGAACTATCTCTGTTAACTGTTCAGTTGCAATAGCTTGTGTGCCAGCTGGGGTTGCCGAGGTGCTACAATCTGGAATCGCCTGACCGCTACAGTCGCAGGTTCGAATGTGTGTAATGACCTTAGGTTACTTAGGTTTACGTAGTTCTAAGTTCTATGGGACTGATGACATTAGAAGTTACGTCACTTAGTGCTCAGAGCCGTTTGAACCATTTTGGTAGCTGGTGCCTTACTCAATGTTTGATCCAGGGCTGCTGTGCTTACTTGTTTCCAACATTCTCAGTTCAAGGCCACAGCCAAAATAATGCCATCTATATCATTGCTTGCTTTGAATTTATTGCTTACCGCCATTGCTTCTGCTCTTTCTGCCAGCACTAGCAAAGGTACATTTTTTCCATGGCCAAAATGATTCTCATTGTTTTTGGGGAGTATTTTAAGCCACAGCATGTGTAGTAATTGCTCCTGGATTAAATCTTGCCCTGCTAGTGATTGAAGTTCATATAGAAGTTGCCATGTGGATTTGTTGCCTGGACAGTCATCTGCCATTAACCTCTGTATCCCGAGCACTGGAGAGGGTGCAAGGTTTTATGACAATTTTTTTTTTAAATTTCCTGTAGCTGCAGGAAGGCAAAACATCTTAAGTGAGAGTCTTTGAGAGTGATTTATATGTGCCAAGATAGAATGGAACTGCATGGTGTCATTATTGATCTCATACTAGCAGAAAGTGCTTTCTGCATGTAAGAACCAATGTTCTGGTCTGCACATGCAGAACACTGGTAGTTTCACATGTTGTGCTGTCATACCTTGCATTGTTGGCTGCAGTAGATGCTGTTGCTGTTGTGTTGTGAGAGGTCAGTACTTGTACTGCCACTGAAGTGTCATCCTTCCATTTAATCCCTCTGTTGTTAGGTAGCATTGACATTTCTTCTTCTAATTGGAGTCACCACTGCAGGAATGCTTCGTGAAGTGGTGAGCCTGATGCGAACATACTGGATAGCAGTGTACATATTTCTTACAATCATAGTTACAAGAGCACAAAATCAAATTGTTAACAGAAAAAGATGCTAAAATCGAGAAGAATATCAAAGATCAAAAGTATAAAAAAGATAACACACTGTGGCGACTATCGACCAGGTTGCGTGTAGTATCTTTGTTTTTGGCAAGATCTTGGCACAAGTCTGGTCGCGCGCAAAAGAGTACAGACGTGTACGAGAATTCAGAATGTAAACACCTGTATATGTGTGCTTACGAGAAATAAAATAGTATTTATTACATGTGGTGCAGCGTGCATCATTGGATTCGGCAATCCTACAACGCTAAACCCATACTGGTGACCCTGAATTTTGTTCGCGAGTGCTACAACGAAATCTTATACCGTCGAGCAGTACACAATGGATCGCTTGCCGCGTGCTACACCAAACACGTGCCAACTAAGTGATTCTAACGGACGCTTCAGCATGGTTTTCCAATTACCCACCTGGCGTCCACAATAGTTCTACGCAGTTTCCGAATACATCGACTAGGTGTACTCAACAGGACAGTGTTTATACAATTCCACAGCCACGTGTGCCGGCATCATGTACGAGCAATAACTTTCCATTACCGTACATGAGTCAGCTGTCGTGTGACAGTGTTCCGTACCATCAGAACGTTTTTCGTGCACAGAACTTTGAATATGAACGTATTACGTCCAATATGAACTTTCCACGTGTTCAGAGTGCTCAACAGCCGACACAATGTGCTCAAACCCCAGTGACTATGTTTACAGGTTTCCCAAGTGCAAGTGTGAATTTTCCACCCAAATCAGTGACTGTACAAATCGAGCTGAACGCTCAAGACAGGAGAGTTCATATTTCTGCCGGAACTCCGGATTTTGCACCAACCCCCCTACACCACCGGCATCTGCCTTACGAGTGTTTCCGACGACACACACCGTTCCTGCCGCGTGTGTTCCACAAACATTAGGTGATTTTAACTATTTTAATGCACCTGTAGGGGAGGGGCGTGGAAACTGTATTCCATCGTTCGCCGCACATCGATCGACTAGTGTCGATTCTACCATGCAGGTCCATTCTATGCCCATTGGTGTTACTCCGTCGACCGCTCGATTTGTTGATTTCTCGACCAAGGTTGAGCCAGCCGCGCCTACCGTGCCACATGACACTGACGGTGGCGGAAGCTGGTGCACCGCTACTGCACCCGAGACAATTACGTTGCAGAACTATGGACAGGGAGTGACAGTTTCTGATAAACATTTATGTCAAGACTTTTCCACCCGTTGGCTGAAGCTACCACCCCTTCGCAGGGATCACCCACGCGCATGGTTTGCCTTGGTCAACCACGTCCTGTAGCTACACGGCGTAGCTGATGACAATTCAAAGTTCCTATGCTTAATGTGTCACCTCCATGACGAACTGGATCTGATCTGCGACATTGTGGCTTCACCCCCAGCTATGGACAAATATCCGTTCACCCGACGCACCATCCTCGAGCAACTATCCACATCGACAGAGGAAGCTATCCGCCTCATCAGTCAGAAATCGCTGGGATCCAGGTCCCCGTCGCAACTCGGGTGTTGTCTCCGTGCCATGACTGACACGCATCACATGCCGGACATTACGCTTTGGACTATCTGGTTGCTGAAACTTCCCACAAGTTCAACTTCACCTTCTACATGTAACTTCGGCCCCACTAGATGCCAAACTGAAGATCACAGACCAGGTTTACATCATTCTGCCACCCCCCCCCCCCCCCCCGCATACCACCCCTGGGGTGCCCTCAGGCCTCAGGGGTTGGCACACCTGCGCGGAAGTTTCCATCGTTCAGTACAGAGTGCCCCGCGACTCGCTCCGCGCATGCGCGCGGACCCAACGCCGCCTGGCAACTGCCGCAGTAACTCCTCTCCTATCAGCACTACTGCAGCGCCGCCATCGGAGGGAACTACAAACAAGTCCCCCTCCACTGCCACTTCAACCTCAACCAGCGAGACGGATGACGCCACGCGCCGCCCCGCTTGGTGTTATTTCCACTCCCGCTTTGGCGACGCAGCTAAGAAATGTCGTTCTCCATGCGCGTTCCCAAACTAATAACGCGACCCAATTCAGGCACTACGGGCCGCGTTGCACCGCACAGACGCCTATAACTAAATACTTCTTCTCCTCACGCATCAGGACGCTTGTACGTGAAAGATGCAGTGACTTGCCTTTCATTTCTAGCCGTCACGGGGGCCGAGGTTAGTGTGATACCTTTGTCCGCAGGTATTAAATTCGAGCTTCAGCCTTGCCCCCCGCTTCGAGCTGCCAATAATTCCCTGATCCGCTCTCATGGAATAACGAATTTAAGCCTTAAACTGCAGGACATTAATACGCCCTTACAGTTGACTTGACTTTCGTTATCGCGGATGTGGATGAACCCGTGCTTGGGGTAGATTTTCTCTTGGCCCACGCACTGTCACCCAACCTACAACGAGGTACACTAACCTTTAACTCAGGAGACCGTACCACCAGTTCAGATGTCTTACCCCTCTCATCCGAAAGCGCCATTCTGCTGTGTGAGCTAGCGGAAACTGCTGTTGCAGTGCTTTCTCTCAGATCACACAACGACAAACTTCGGGACAGCAATGAGGCCCTCCGCTTACGCATCGTCGCCGTGCAAGCCAAGCTCACGGACGCGCATAAGCGGACCGCCCAGCTGTCGCACACGGCCACGCCCACAACCCCCGCACCACTTCCTCGCACCTGCAGCCGATGCCACATGACATTTCTACTGCCAGACGGAAGCTGTACCTGCGACACTACCAGGTACCCCACCGAGCTCTTCGACAAGAACTACCAGTGGATCACCGCCACTGCTGCTGAACTGCTGGCCTTGGATGCACAGACGTGTGCATTACAGGTTAGTCACAGTGCATCGGGTGCTCGTCCAGCATCCCCATCAGTGTTCGCGATCAGTAACGGTACTGTCCACAGAATAAATACCACAGAAGGCCCACCGGTACGTGCAAAGGCTAGGCGTTTAAATCCGGAAAAACTTAAACACGCCAAAGCTATTGTTCAGGAACTTTTAGATAATAAGACTATCCGCCCTTCTTCTAGTTGTTGGTGCCCAAGAAAGATGACACTTTCCGCCTCTGCGGTGACTATCGGGCACATAATGCCAGAACAATTTTAGATAATTATCCCGTCCCAAATATTCAAGACTTTGCTTTTCAGCTGCATGGGGGCACAAATTTTCAGTGTAGTCGATTGTCATAAGGCGTACCACCAACTGCCAATGGCACCTGAGGACGTTGAAAAGACCGCTATCATCACCCCGTTCGGGTTGTTCGAGTATTTGTTTATGCCATTCGGCCTTAAAAATGCTGCACAGACGTGGCAACGGTTCATTGACTCACTGGTTGGAAAACTGGACTTTGCATATGCGTACCTGGACGACTTGTTAATTTTTTCTTCCTCCCTCGAGGAACATGAACTCCATTTAAATACAGTGTTCCAACTATTAAAAGCAAACGGTATCGCAGTGAACAATACTAAGTCACAACTCCGCCACACCAGTGTCACTTTTCTGGGCCACGGAGTTTCTGGCGACGGCATCCGCCCCCTAACTGAATGGGTCGAGGCCATTAGTACGGTGCCTTTGCCCAAAGATTTTCAGGGCCTCCGCCGCTTCCTTGGAACCGTAAATTACTACCGTAAACATATTCCCCGCGCCGCCGACATACAAGTCCCACTGACGGATGCCCTCGCAGGAAAACACACATCAAGGTCTCGGGCGGTCACGTGGACTCCAGATATGCATTGCGCATTTGATAATCTAAAGTCAGCCTTACAGACGGCTGTTACGCTTGCTCACCCCATTCCTGATGCTCCCATCTCGCTTACTACAGATGCAAGTGATACAGCAGTGGGGGCAGTACTTCAGCAATCCGTGGGTTCTGTTGTACAGCCGCTCAGATTTTTCTCCCACAAACTGACTGCTTCCCAACATAAATGGTCAACCTTCGACCGGGAACTGTTTGCTATTTACGCTGCTATCAAATATTTCCAAGACGATATTGAAGGTCGCCATCTCATGGTATTTACCGACCACGAGCCATTGGTTTACGCTTTCCATAACCCAGGTAAGGACTCATCCCCGAGATGTTTTAGGCATATGGACCTTATATGTCAGTTTATGAATGACATACATTGCGTCAGAGGCGCAAACAATGTCGTCGCTGATTTTCTGTCTCGTGTGTCGGTTTTATCTTCACAACTGGACCTCAGTGAACTCCCTAAATTGCAGACAGAGGATACTGAACTCGCAGCATTGCGTTCCGATATCAAAACAGGACTCAAACTAGAGTTACGGACACTTCCTGGGTTTTCATCACCCATCTGGTGCGACATTTCAACAGGACGCATACACCCGGTGATTCCTGCACCTCTCCGCCGGGACATATTTAATAGTATCCACGACTTGGCACACCCTGGCATTCGCGCCTCTGCACGTCTGGTATCTGAATGTTTTGTTTGGCCCGGGGTGATAAAACAGTGTCGCAGTTGGGCATGAGCATGTGTGGCTTGTCAGCACGCAAAAGTAGGACGTCATGCACAGCCCCCCATGGGTACATTCGATGTGGCAAAAAGAAGATTCCAGCACATACACATCAATATCGTCGGGCCCTTACCCCCCTCAGGCCCCTTCCATTACATACTGTCCGCAATTGACAGGTTTACCCGCTGGGTAGAGGTAATTCCTCTCACTACTATCACAGCCGATGCAGTGGCCCAAGACCTGTTGTTAATGTGGATCTCGCGCTTCGGCTGCCCAGTCTCTGTCACCACCGACCAGGGCCGCCAGTTCGAGTCTGCCCTCTTCCGACAGCTTTGTGAACTGTGTGGGTTGAAACGATTTAGGACTACAGCATACCACCCCCAGAGCAATGGGCTTGTGGAACGCTGGCACCGAACGCTTAAAGCTTCCCTGATGTGCCACGGAGGTGAGTGGGCCGATGCCTTACAATGGGTATGTTAGGCGTTCGGGCCGCGTACAAAGAGGACCTTGGCGCATCCCTGGCAGAGGTACTGTATGGAGAATCCCTCACACTCCCAGCAGAGTTAGTCGAGCCTTCACTTCCTCCAGATCAAATCTGCAACTCGACATTCGTCGGGCAGGTCAAGGAGCTAATCGCTAACATCCGTGTGCCTCCTCCTCGACCACACACGCCCCCTCCCGTATTTCTGCATAAGGACTTGGCGTCGTGCAATCATGTCATGGTGCGTGATGACACCGTCGGAACGGCACTCAGACCTCCATATACGGGCCCGCACAGAGTCATATCACGGCGTACCAACACATTCGAAGTGCTCATTAACGGCACGCCTCAAACGGTATCCGTCTGCCGCCTCAAACCTGCATGGTCTCTGGGAGAACTGCCCGATACCCCACCCAGTCAGACCCCATCCCCTGTTGCACCCACCTCGCATGAGGCATCTACTGACAGTCCATGGATGAGCGACGCCCATTCCCGCACGTGTGACGTTCCCCACTCCCAGTCGTGTGACAGTGCTACAGGTGCGTGTGACATTCCTAGTGATGCGTGTGATGACTTACCCTCCTACAGACAGCCCCTCGCCTCTCCCCTGTTAGGATTCAGTGATGTATCAGGGACCAGCCTCAGAGCGTGTGATGTCACCGATGACGACTCATGTGGAGAGTCTGTCAACCCGTATAAGGAAGTGGTAGTGAATGTCAACACAGATTTTATTTGCAGCTCTAATGTGTTTTGTTTTGCAGCCAGATAATGTGTACATCTTCTATGAACAAGCCAGCTCCCCCAATGAAAATTTAACTCACATTCATTTTTTTTATTTTGTGGCTATCATTAAATGCAACTGAGAGCTGTTCCTCTAATCCCATGGTGATCAACTTTCCTTATTCAAATATGAAGGTGAACGAGGTTGAAAGCTTTTGACAGGTCAC
This sequence comes from Schistocerca gregaria, assembly GCF_023897955.1. NCBI lineage: Eukaryota > Metazoa > Arthropoda > Insecta > Orthoptera > Acrididae > Schistocerca > Schistocerca gregaria. The sequence goes on from NC_064931.1 coordinate 296,737,761, forward strand.
AAAATAGGCCGATAAGGTATTTGCCTTGATCTAATCCCACTGAATTATATTTAAGACATTCAAATATAGCTGATCTGTTATCAGACGCAAATAACATGAGTTAATGGTGGAGTCTTGCTTATGTTTAAGCAGCTGCAGGGCTTCCAGATCATAACTTTCATTATTTTGTGCAAGCCTCTGGTGTATGTTGGTGAAATATTTGTTGAAAGTACTACAAATGACTACAAGATCCTCTATTACTCTATTTGCTAACTTACTTCAGGATTTTGCTATTATTATCTGATGATTTTCCTGTTTCTTTATTAATTATCTCCTGTATGCTCCTAACTTTGTTCAATGAATGAGCAACGATATTTCCCACTATATTTATTTGCAGCATTTGGTATCTTAATGTACGTCTTTTTGTAAGCTTTATAATACTCACCAAAATATTCAGGCCTGTATGGATCTTTGCTAATACTATGAAGATGTTTCAGTTTTTCCAAGATACATATAAACCCGTTGTTAACCACAGCACATGCTATCCATTTTTCTTCTATGTCCTCATTTTACTCAGTAGGCACTTGTCTATAGTGTTTATGTAAATATCCAGTAAATGTTGTGTTTATCATTTATATTATCAAAACACTACAATTCAAGGCAGTTTTCATTTTCCAGTTTCTTGTTTAGAAACTCAATGTTACAGATGCTAATGTCTCTGTAAGAGAAATAATAGAGAGTATCTACCATCACTGCATCTTTTATAACTGCAGTCTGTTGGACTCATTTCACTTATAAAGCATTTATAACCTTTGGACTCAACATTTGTAATTATAAAATCAATCACAGATTTAGTGTTCTTGCTTATTCTAGTAAAATACTGAATACCATTATGAAAACCATTTGTTGTAAGTAGAGTGTGAAGCTCCACTTTGAATCTCAGATCTGATAAAGAGTTAATATTTAAGCCCCCACATAAAATTAGTTTATTCTTCTAGAAGTGTGATAGTACTATGTCCATGATTTGTATGAATCTATTGAAATCATCATATGGGCCTTATATACAGATATTACCAGATAAGATGTTTGGCACCCCAGTTGTTGCACCATCAGATTCAAAGAGCTTTTCTACAGAATATTTATGCATGGAGACAGCTGTTAAGGGGCTGTTTATGTTGCCCCTTATAGATGTGTAGCTGGCTCTATTATTGAACTGTTTCCTGCAAAATGAGATATTAATTCCAATTATTTAGATTCATACACTTAATTTCATTTTCTCTGAGCCACTGCCCTGTTATACATTGAACTGTGTGTCTTAATTTCATGTTAATGTTATTTATGGCCACCTGTAAGTTTAAAAGTTAATTTCTTATGGACTGCTGATGTTGAAAACAATAAGGCGGCTTGCTGCATGAATTTCTTAAAATGTCTTTCGCATCTTCAAAGTTATGGTTCTCTAATATAAAATATGTTTCTGGTCCTACAACTATTTAGAATCAGGTATGCACTCCATATGCTACTGATGAACAGCATACAAAATGCCGTTTGGCACATTCAGCTCAACTGCCAGTTTAAGTGTTATAGATGGCGGCATGGTACAAAATGGACTGATCTTAAATTTAGGATCATCAAAAGTAGCTACATTATTGACAACCCAGTTCCAGAAACAAACAAAATTCGTGTTACCTGAAAGTGGTTTCACTGAACAAGTGACAGGGAAAATAATTGTAGCAATGAGAATGTTGGTCCACTAAAGAAAAATCTTCACCTGATAGGTTCATGGGCATCAGCTGCAGGCAGTGTACCAACTGCCTAATTAGAAGCAGACAGTGCCTACATCAACAGCAAACAGTGGTGGTGCACTGGCACAGAGTCAACATTTGATAGACTCAGCCCAAAGCCGTGTGCCACTGACCAGTTTGGTTTCGCAAATAATAGTTACAGTCCTTTCAGACAAAAAGTGAACTCTTCAGGCTTGGCCTCAGCAGTTCTTTTGGTTTGGGTACACATAGAATGGTGCCATTTCACTACAACTGAAGGGAGCAGTTGTTGATCCTGGGGCTGCTAGTGGCTCATGGTGGCTGTTCACTTGAAATACAGCACATGTTCGGAGGAAGCACACAAATATCAGAGAAAGGAAAGTTCACACTTGTTACTGAGAACTGTAGTGTGGCAACATGAGAAACATTTGATGCTATTATCACTGCTATCTCATTGGTAAAAGAGTGAATGAGGGAAAAACCAAACAGATTAGGTATTGGTTCTGTTCTACAGTAAACTTTTCAAGGATGGCTTGGAATGAAAAAAGATTGAGTTTTCACTTAATTTCCTTCAAAGAGGGTGCCAGCAACACCAGTTTGGCAGAATGGGCAACAAAAGACTTGCAGAAAATTGCAATTTGTTCCAGGACTATGTGACAAAATTTGGTAAATTTATTATATATTAAAATTCTCTGCTTTATTTTCTCCATTGTAATGTACAATGAATATATGTATTCAAGTGTACTGAACTGCCCAGTTTGTGAATTTGTAGCTACAAAGTACCACACTCTTTTCTTATAATTAATCCTGCTGCAATAATTAAGATTCTTTGTCGCAAACTTGTCTCCTGTACTTACGCGGGAGATCGATTTTGACATGAGATTCATTCACATTAAACATAGCAGTGTTATCTCTCATAATTAATGCTTTCCCTATTTGTCACTAATGAGAACTCATTGTATCACTGTTACAATTTATAAAATACATTTTTACTTATATATAACACATGTTAAGAGAAGACTAAATGAAATTTGTGAAAAGTGTGCAGAGAATGTCTCTGATGACAGAAATCCTGTGAAGAAGTAATTTTTTTTTAGCTGAACAGATAAGTCATTCTGAATGGAGTTTCCATAAGGGATTGTGGCTCTATTTTCTCTGTGCTAATAGCACATTATGTTTTCTCATAAAGTTAATAATCACGTTGGGAAATGAGAGAAACTTATGTGTTTGAAGTTATTATGACAGCCATATGAATTTTTTGAAGTGAAGTTTTTTTTTTTTTCAAATTGACTGGTGAAATGTGATAACACCTGTATAGATGAGTATCTTTATTGCCAAGTTGTTATTACATTTTATTGCTATTACCTTTTCATTATTATTACCATTTACATTCACACAGTGTGCAAGAAAATAACTTTTTCAAATTGTCTGTTGCAAATACTGAAACAATGAATTTTGTGTACACATTTTATAGAGTTGTATACTGTTAAAACCACCACTACCAACATCAGTGACAAACTGTAGATGACAAACTGTAGATGACAAACTGTAGATGACAAACTGTAGATGACAAACTGTAGATGACAAACTGTAGATGACAAACTGTAGATGACAAACTGTAGATGACAAACTGTAGATGACAAACTGTAGATGACAAACTGTAGATGACAAACTGTAGATGACAAACTGTAGATGACAAACTGTAGATGACAAACTGTAGATGACAAACTGTAGATGACAAACTGTAGATGACAAACTGTAGATGACAAACTGTAGATGACAAACTGTAGATGACAAACTGTAGATGACAAACTGTAGATGACAAACTGTAGATGACAAACTGTAGATGACAAACTGTAGATGACAAACTGTAGATGACAAACTGTAGATGACAAACTGTAGATGACAAACTGTAGATGACAAACTGTAGATGACAAACTGTAGATGACAAACTGTAGATGACAAACTGTAGATGACAAACTGTAGATGACAAACTGTAGATGACAAACTGTAGATGACAAACTGTAGATGACAAACTGTAGATGACAAACTGTAGATGACAAACTGTAGATGACAAACTGTAGATGACAAACTGTAGATGACAAACTGTAGATGACAAACTGTAGATGACAAACTGTAGATGACAAACTGTAGATGACAAACTGTAGATGACAAACTGTAGATGACAAACTGTAGATGACAAACTGTAGATGACAAACTGTAGATGACAAACTGTAGATGACAAACTGTAGATGACAAACTGTAGATGACAAACTGTAGATGACAAACTGTAGATGACAAACTGTAGATGACAAACTGTAGATGACAAACTGTAGATGACAAACTGTAGATGACAAACTGTAGATGACAAACTGTAGATGACAAACTGTAGATGACAAACTGTAGATGACAAACTGTAGATGACAAACTGTAGATGACAAACTGTAGATGACAAACTGTAGATGACAAACTGTAGATGACAAACTGTAGATGACAAACTGTAGATGACAAACTGTAGATGACAAACTGTAGATGACAAACTGCATAAAAATACCAACACAAGATAGACAGCAACATAAAAATCAAAATGTGCTTGGTCTGCTTACTCATTTCCCTACAGTCCCTCCTACCCTTGTATCCAGTAGAACAATATATACTTCCCCTACTGTTGAAGGAGGAACTGTTTGTCCTGTAATGTTTGTGTCATTTCTTTGGCTTCGTTCATTTGCTGCAATGCTTATAGGGCGCTAAGGGAAACTGAGCAGCTAAGAAACTAAATTCAGGATCACATGCACTTCTCTGCTAAATATAGTATATTGATTCGAATGGCTAAACCTGAACACATGATCGGGGAGAAATACTGACCAGCCAATGAAACCTCATTCTATGAGCAATAATATGTTATGGTATATTAAAATTTGATACCTATCAAAAATTTATTTAAAAAATAATTTAAAAATTATATCTGGACTGCATTCTTTCACCAAATTTGTCAAATTTAATATAATTTTAGGCTTGTTTGTAGTAGTATTTTACACAGATCCTAAAAGACATCATTTCTCATAGTTGATTACTGAAAAGTAGTCCCATTGGTGGCCAAGTAACTGATATGCAAACATCAGTGATGTAGATACAGTTTTATAGGCTTCCCACATCGTGAGGAGTTGCCACCTGATGTTAAGCAGCAGCTGAGAATAGACCTGGTACTAAGGACTCCAGCAGCCAGCATAATTCCCTCATGGTGCACCATATCCAAGACTTTTAAATATGAGTGTCTTGCAGACTCATACACCATGCACCCATAATCAAGTCAATATTGCACAAATGTTCTGTAAAACTGAAGCAGATGAATTTGTTTTACTCTGACAATGTATGATTAATGTACTTAAAATATTTAGTACTTTCATGGATAATGCTTTCAGGTCCCAAAGGTGTGGCAAACAGGTGTGCTTGAAATCAAATTTAAGGCCCAAGACCTTCACAGCTTCTTTAAAATTGAAAAAAATGCCCCTTATGCACATCTCAGGAAAGTAGAAAACTGAAAATGAACAGTTAGAAAGGATTCACAAAGACTTCCCTGTTGAAATGTTAAATTCCTTGTTCTCCATCCATTTCTTCAACTTTTTAGTTGTCAGTTGCAACTGACAGCTTATTGTTGCAGGGCTGAAAGAACAGCAAAAGATGGAAGAGTCAACTACAAACAATGAGCAGTTGGCAAAGCTTTGTACTGTTAACATTATACAAGTAATAGCTATGGCAAAAAGTCACACTTAAATACTATCTAGAGGGACATTGTCAAAAGTGGAAAGGGAGGATGTTGGCAAATAAGTATTAAATTAGTATAGAGAGATGAAAGACAATATTAAGAATGGAAGATGTTCTTGGAAACCAAATTAATGGAGCTGAATAAGGATATGTTTCCTAATAGTGTCATAGGCCTTCTTGATGTGAAAAAAGTAGAATTTCATGATGCACTCCAAAAAAGTCTGTTACATTTACACTTCCTGTAGGGATGGGTTTTCAATAACTGATGTATACTGTACCTCCTGAACTCACATTGAATACAACTAAGAAGCTTGATAGATCCTAAGAGTCAGACAAGGTAGTGTTTGACCATCAGTTCCAAGATGCTGCATACACATCTGTATTAACTACCCAGGCATGTACGGTCCTTTTCAGGTTTAAAGAGAGGAATTAAAATGCCCTCTCACCAAGAGTTGGGAAATTATCTTTATGCCTAAATGAAGTTAAAAACTTCCACATAGGAGGAATGGTTTGCAAAGCTATGTAATATGTACAGTAAAAGGTTCTTGGCCTAGAACTTCACGTTGTGGCAGGTGGAGGGAGCATATTACTAATCTACTGTGTACATTCATTCATATTGTGACAGCTTGTAAGCTGCTGTTGAGAAGGAGAGGCAAGTTCACGAAAACTCCACCTGCACATTCCTCAACACACAGGTTTCCTCTTTTTTGAAGCCTTTAACCATGTAACCAGGGCTGTCAGAAGGCTTGGTGAGTGTCTCTGGGAATCATATACGTACTGCTCTTCCCTGTACTAGAAGGCATGGTTCCTCCACATATGTCATGAATCCACTGATGTTCCATTGTAATATAAGAGCCATCTTAGTGGTGGGGTTTCTCTCCATCTCTCCGTCTTTCCTACAAGGTGAGGAATTTGCAGCAGAGAAGGGACAGGCAACTGATTACTTGAAAGACTCCATAGTTCCCCCAGGCAAACATCTACTCCAGAATATTGAATGACTGGTCATTACCTAACCCATGAGGCAGGATGAAGGTCACATGGTGTGCTGGTTTTGTATCAGCCTCAGATTCTTGGTCCCTTGTTTGGATTGTGGTTACTATTTTTTACAATATTTTACCAGAACCATATTTTTGTTTCTCTTTTTCTGCTTGCTGTGAGGGAGCATTACTCTTTTCAGTGTTCTAATTATCACCCCAAAGAAGTCAAGTTGTGGTCATGAAAACTGTTGGTATTGTTAGTTCTTCTCTATGTATTCACACTTCAGTGTGAAACATTTATCCCAACAACAGATGACTTGTAAGAGACCTTGGCTGATCAGGAAATGCTCCACCTCAAAAATCACATCATCAGTCAGAAAATGCCTACAACATTTTTTTTTTTTTTTTTTTCAATTAAAAGAAAGAGGAAGGAGTCACTGGCTGCAATGTCAGGATAATATCTGTATGTGTGCTGAAGCAGAATTTGATAACCCAAAGAAGCAATGTGTATTACTGTGTTCAGTGGTGATCTTTAAGCACAGACACCCCATTGGACAGCTTTCCACCATGCTTAACATTGTCAACACTCCATATTCTCATCAGGTGATATTGGTGACTTGCCACTCACAAGCATAATCTGTTAGCATTACCCCATGATTGTCCAAGAAAACACTCCTTGTCACCTTGCTGGGTGATACTTGAACTGTAATATTTCTGCTGCTGCCTTGGTTTGGTGCACTTTTTGAATGAGCAAAGACAGTTGTGGAACTCACTGGGCAGTGACCGTCACTTCCAAATGTTTCACAATGTTTTGAAAACTGACTTCCACTTTTTCCACTATAGCCTCAATTGTGATACATCAATCTTCGAGCACCAGGACCTCCATTTCTCTTTTGATTTGTTGTTCTTCAAAGAGAAACTGTCTTCTACATAGTTCTTCATTCTGACTTGTCTGGACATACTGCAAGCAAACTTAGTCACTGTGTCATGTGATAATTCATTTTTGCTTTAACTTCCACCAACTGAGCTTGGGTTGTGGCAGTGTTATTCCCTTTCAAATGCAGAAAACAAATTGCTGCATGATAATCCATTTCATCAATGGGCCACACCATTTTGTTATGGCTCCTCTAGCAGACTGCTACAGTATTGTGGCATGGAGATCACAATGTGTACCAGGTCTGCAGGTATGTAACTGCAAAGAAACAAAAAATTAATTACATAATTTTTTGATGCTGTAATTAAAATTTTATGACTACTTCCTTCTAAATGATGGTTTACATGACTGCAAAGATTTTCTTCTGCATTTTACTGGTGTAGTGTGTTGCATTTCATCAGCTGTCATTGTCAGCTGTCAGGCTGTTTCTTTATTCAGGCAAATGGCTTTATAAAAGTTGGTGGCTGAGTGGCCTTAAACTCCTTTCTTTGCCCCATAGTATGGGATAAGTTGTGCGACTTTAACTTCATATACATTTTCCTCCTTAAAGTAGACTAGTCATTTGAAGCCCTGTACAAGACTTTGTTGCAAGCAGTTCACTCTTATTTTGCAATTCATGCAGTGAATATTTCCTTCTTAGGAAGTAAGAATGTCCTTTGAAATTATCGCATGTCATCTGCCTTGTTCATCCCATGGTGGTGTTCCCAAAATGTTGGTATTTAAAGCATCACAGGGAGTCAGGTATGCAAGGCACAATCTTCAAGGGGTAATTTTCGTACATTAAATGTCAGAATAAAGTATGCCATATTTTCAAGTTCACTGTTTACTCTTTTCATCTATTTGTGATGTCTGTAACACCTTCACACTCCTATTCCTCCTGTAATTTCTTAGTGTTCTTGTAAATTATGTCCTTGCACATTACCAGCCTTTTACCATAAAGTAGATTGGTATGTACCTCTGTAGCTATGCTATATTGTCCTCCTGACATGGAATTTAGCAGCATGTTTGCTTGGAGCTCTTGTTGTCTCCTCCAGGAGTGTACAATTTCACAGTCTCTTAACTGGCTTCAGTGATCCCTTAAGGCCTTCCAATGCAACATGTAAAGTGTGCAAAATTGTGTCAGATTTAATTATAGTGATTATATTGTTTATCACTGAAGTTTATTGATAACAGATGTCACAGCAACCCACAAGAGGTTTCTTTATTGTGTGAGTATGATTACTACCCAACAAACCACTCAGATCCCTGGGAGTGTTTGTAATTGACATAGGATCCATTTTTGTCACATGGGCCTAGTGAAGTAATTGAATCACCCACACAGATTCTCACTTGCCTGGGTAAGTCTTATGCAACTGAGATGTACAGGTCCTTCAGATATTGCCTACTAATGACATTTTCACATGAACAGGTATCCACTTCATTTCCCTGTAGCACATCTTGGTGTTGAAGTTCTTTTTATCGAGTTTTATGCCATCCCCAAAATATTCAAGACCGCACCTTTGCCAGCAGGCACCAAGGCACCTATTGACCATTTTAATGTGCCCTCCATTATAAGCCACATATTAGTCTAAGTTTCCAATAAAGTGATAAGGGAATTTCATCCACGAGGACTTCTCATCAGTTACTTGTACCTGTGAACAAGTGCTTGCACTGGAGAGAATGTAGAAGAACACCAGAAAGTGAGTGTAGAGTGCAAACCTACAAATACTGTGATTTTGTTACTTTGGAGCTAATAATTGCCACACAGATTTTGTTTGATTGAACACTAGTTATAGACGCAATACAAAACTTAAGTATTCAGATAGGATTATTGTGTATGCAAAGTAGGGCAGTATAAGTAGAATGTAGGTGTCAGTTTGTACACAAGTGTGAAATATGTGGAATATGGAAATGACACATGAAATAAATGCTTGAAGATAAATATTGATGCTAGCCAATACCACAGGTTGTATTTGGCCAGAAAAGGCACCTGTGTGATGTCTTCAATACGTTGCAAGTATAAGGCATTGTCACAACCATGTTCCGTGTCATTGTGAGTGCATTATATCAGAGCTCACTGCATTTGAACATTGGAAAAATGTTAGTGTTTGTGTGGTGGGTGCTTCCATGATCAATTTAGCTGAAGCATTTGGTGTTTCAAGAGGCACCATATCGAAGATTTATATCAAATACAGGGAAAGCACAAAACCAGTATGTCTTGAGTCACAATGTGGATGAAACTGTGTATTGAGTGATCATGATGAATGTTCATTGAAGAGGATTGTGACAAACAATAAGAGGACGACTACTGCAAAAGTCACTGCAGAACTGAAGGGAGCTCCAGAAGCATGGAATTGCAGGGTGAGTTGGTATTCCATAACCAATCACCAATGATGAAAATGCGCACAATAGGAAAATGTGGTGCCAAAGGCATAAAACATGGACAATGGGGCAATTGATGGAAGAGTTTACATCCCAAGAGTGAAACATAGTGGGGATTCAGTGATGATTTGGGCATCCATATCATGATATTCCATAGGACCCATTGTCACTCTGCAAAATCACATTACTGCCAAGGATTATGTGGCCATTTTGGCTTGTCAGGTCTATCTAATGGTATGATGTTTCTTCTCCAATAGTAATACTGTGTTCCAAAAGGAGAGGGTGCCTGTTTACATGATACACATCATCCACAACTGATTTTATGAGCCTCAGGATGAATTGTCACATCTCTCCTGGCCACCACAATCACCAGATATCAATATTGTTATGTCTTTGTGGTCTGCTTTGGAGAGATATGTGCTTGATCACTATCTACCTCAATCGCCATTTACTGAACTTGCCACTATTTTGCTGGAAGATTGGTATGTGATTCCCTATAAAACCATATAAACCCTATATTTATCCATTCTGAGACAACTGGAAGCTGTTTTGAATGCCAACAGTTTTCCTACCCCATATTAGGCATGGTAATGTGTTGTGTTTCCAGTGTTCCCATATTTTTGTTCACCTCATGTAGTGCAATTAATACTGAACTGCAGCTTCAGACTACGCATTGTTTCAAAATTTTGTGCGTATGTCAGTTGACCTCAGCTTTTGTTGGCTTCCCATTCAACTGAGCAGGCAATTTAAAAGCAGACCACTAATTACCATCGAGTAACATAACCTGAAGATAGGCTACCACATATACTTGAGTTTCTTGCAACTAGAAATATTTACATTAGTAGGTAACAATTTTGCATTTCAGTAGCTGCTCTATCTCAGAAAGTTCCTTATGTCTGCAGTGACATATGCAAAGTATGTAAAGGATTTTACTAAAACACTTCTAAGAAAAATAATGTCAATAAAGTCTAATTAATGAACTGTGAAATATATGTAGAATATGTCACATAGGCTACTTCATAAAAACTACCATATACAGCAGTTCATTAGAAGGATGAGAGCCAGATGTGGGAATATTATTTTTATTTGTTCAGTGATTACATCAAAAGTTTCTAAAATAACAGTAATAAATAACACATATAATCACAGTTACCATGAATATAAGCAACAAGAATGATCAGATACTTAGTATATTTTTTAAGTTACATTACACACTGCTCAACAAAAGTTTGTAATACTGTAGTAAAATGTAGTTTATGATACACGAGGTCTCATTGACCTAGGCACTTCATACTTTATCCAGTTAGAACCCACATATCAGATGGTGTTTACTACTGGCATGCTTTGAGGCAGTTTCTCAATCATGTAAGCATACTGCTGCTGCATCGGCACACAGTTAGCAGTCCACTATCAACAATAGCTTCATTCAGTTTGTGTTCAGCACTGGAGGAAGTCAGGGTAGTGGCTTTGCTTTCAGCAGGTCATACACAGCAAGCTGTTGCTAACTGGTTATTTGTCACTCAAAGTGGTGTGTCTAAGTAGTGGAGAAAGTACAGGGAGATGGAAAATGTGAATTATAGACCTTACAGTGGTCACCCTCCTATGACTACACCAATGCAGGATCATTTCCTCCTCACAGGGGCGCAACATCAGCTGCCAGAAATATTGGAAATGACTTCTCCCAGGCAACAGGGATGCATATCTCAGGCCAAACAGTGTGTAGAAGATTGCATCAGGGTGGTCTTTATTCCAGAAGACCAATTAGAGGTTTTGCACTTAACCAATGAAACAGATGAAATCGAAGGTCCTGGGCTCTTGCACATCAACAGTGGACCATTGCAGGATGAAGGAATCTTATGTTTGCTGATGACACCAGGATTGGTTTGCAGCTGGACACCTGAGCTGTTAGGGTCTGCAGAAGCACTATAGGAGACAAGAAATGGTGATACATTCAGTAAGTTCATCTGTTTGCAGGTGGAAGTGTAATGTTCTGGTTAGCAATAATTATGGGGCAGCAGACCCCGCTAATTTCAATCTATATCAATTTAACTGGTGGCTGATACCTCCAAGGCACACAGATGAGAACTCAGTGACATCTTCATCCTAGTCGATGACAATGCAAGACCTCGCTGAACTCTAGCAGTGTCTCGGTATCTTCAAAGATGCAAATCAACTGAATGTGGTGGTGTGTTGGGGCTTATGGGCGCTCAACATCGAGGTCATCAGCGCCCTGACACACATTAAAAGGAACGAACGTGGACAGACCTGAGAAAACTAAAGCACACTCTCAAAGAAGGCAGGAATGTTACATAAGAAAGTAAAACCTAAGGAAAGGGGAAACGTAGCAACATGAATGTCACAGGAAATTGTTATTGGCTGCCCACTTACATAAAATATGGGCTAGCTTGTCACACAGTGAGCAAATTAAAATCCTCTCCCTAAAATCTTTGTAAAAACATTTGACATGTCACAGAACTTTAAAACTTTAGCCACATTCGTCCGAGTGTTGCCTAAAAGAGATGGCAGGTCCGCTGGCAAGTCAGCTGCTGTCCGCTGGTCAGAAAATAAAACGCAATTCAATAAAACGTGGCGCACAGTGACCTGTACGCAGCAAGCACCACACATTGGAGGGTCCTCTCGCCGGAGCAGGTAGCCGTGCGTCATAGGGCTGTGGCCTATTCGAAGCCGAGTGAGGAGAACCTCGTCCCGTCGATGGGGCTGAAAGGAAGTACACCACACACGCGTTGTGGGCTTGACTATACGGAGCTTATTGTCAGTCACTTCGAGCCACTCATCCTCCCACCGACGCATAACCCGTGAGCTCAACAGCGAGGTGAGTGCGTGCAAGGGGATAGCACACTGAGATACGTGTGGGGCGAGACACGCCTCCTTGGCTGCGAGATCTGCCCTTTCATTCCCAGCAATGCAGACATGCCCCGGAACCCAGCAGAAAGCTACAACCTTCCCCAGTCGCTGTAGTCGGAGGAGGGCATCCTGGATGGTCTGGACAGTTTTGTCTGCCGGATACAAACGTTGCAATAAGTGAAGGGCACTGAGTGAATCGGAACAGACAAGAAATTTAGGAGAGGAAGAATGTCTCATGTGCTCCAGTGCCCGCAAGATCGCAGACAATTCTGCATCAATGACAGCGAAAGTCTGAGGCAGGCGGACCTTGAAGACACGATCTGGAAAAACAACTGAGCAACCAACAGAATCCTCTTGTTTCGACCCATCCGTAAAAACAGCTACATAGTCGTGGTGCTCAGATAAAATGGCAGAAAATGCTGCATTAAAAACGGTTGAAGGAGTGCAATCTCTCTTGTACTGTAATAAATCTAAAATCACTCCGGGCCCCTTCAGTAACCAGGGTGGCAGGCGGTTAAAACCCTGGATTTGGGGTTGTACAGACTCCACACCGAGGGACTCTAGTACACGTTGCACACGGATCCCAAATGGCAACGTAGCCTGGGGACGGCGGGAAAAAAGGCGGTCCAGAGGTGGATGGGCAACAAGATGGTGAGCAGGCAAGCTGGGAGCTGCAAGAAACTTACAAGCCTGGCGCACCATCAGGAGCTGCCGCCGGATGGTAAGTGGCGGTTTCCCAGCCTCAGCACAGAGGCTGGGTATGGGACTGGTCCAATAAGCACCCATGGCCAGTCGAATCCCAGCATGGTGAACAGCGTCAAAGATCTGCAAATAAGAAGGCCTCGCTGACCCATATACTGTGCACCCATAGTCCAACCGTGAACGCACGAAAGCTCGGTAAAACTGAAGGAGACGCGCCCTGTCCGCTCCCCAAGACCTGTGGCTGAGGCACTTGAGGATGTTGAGTGCCTTCAGGGTTCTGGCTTTCAAGTCACGTAGCTGTGGCAGGCATGACAACCTGGAGTCAAAAATTAGGCCCAGAAACCGCCCTGTGTCTCTAAAATGTAGGACAGTATCCCCCATATGCAAGGCAGGCAAAGTAAAAAGACGACGAGAACGATTAAAATGAACTCAAACACACTTATAGGCAGAAAACCGAAAACCCATCTTTGCAGCCCACTCCTCTAACCCCCGCACTGTTAGCTGCAACTGACGGCTCACGGTTGCAACACTGGAGGAGGAACAGAAAACAGCAAAGTCGTCCATAAATAAGGAGCACTGTACTGGACTCCTCACTGTAGACGTTATACTGTTGATGGCTATGGCAAAGAGGGTAACGCTGCCCTGGGGACACCGTTCTCTAGCTCAAAGTGATCAGACAGTGCGTTACCAACGCGGGTCCGAAAAAACCGCCGAGACAGGAAAGACCGAATTAAAATCGGGAGGCGGCCACGAAAGCCCCATTGGTGCAGTTGTGCAAGAATACAATATCTCCAAGTAGTACCATACGCCTTACTGATATCAAAGAAGACACCAATACAGTGATGCTGACGGAGAAAAGCCTGCTGAATAGCCGTCTCTAGGAGGGTCAGGTTGTCGACCGTGGACCGAAATTTTCGGAATCCACACTGAAAGCGGCTAAGGAGTTGTCTGGTCTCTAACTGCCAGACCAGACGCCGGTTAACCATCCGTTCCAGGGTCTTACCGACACAGCTTGTCAAGGAGATACTACGAAAACTACTGGGACATGTGCGGTCCTTTCCCGGTTTGAGGAGAGGGATGAGGATTGCCTCCCGCCACGAGGTGGGGAACACTCCTGTCTGCCATATGAGATTAAAACATTCGAGGAGGATTTCCTTTGACGCCGCTGGCAGATGTCGAAGCATGGAGCACCGGATGCGGTCGTAATCTGGTACAGTGTCAGAAGTCTCACTAAGAGCCGATTCAAGTTCCCACATGGAGAAACGGGAGTTGTACGCCTCAGAACTGTTCGACCGAAAGTCCAAGTTCGCTCTTTCGACAGTCGCACGGTAGCGACGAAACGCTGGATCCTGATTTGCAGTGGCAGTAGTGTGTGCAAAATGCTCTGCCAGCGTCTGAGCAATGGCTCTGGGTGTCGTTTGGAGGCTATGTTTACCGGAAATCCGCCGGATGGCTTCCCATACTTTTGTGGAACAAGTGGTACGGTTGATGGAGTCCAGGAACACCTGCCATGACCTTTTCTAGTTCTCTTTAATGACACGGCGTGCCCTGGCTCTCGCGATTCGAAAGGCGGTAAGATTGACCGCTGTTGGACGGCATTTAAATCTGCGAAGAGCCGCACGCCTGTCCCGGATGGCTGAACGGCACTCTTCTGTCGACCAAGGCACAAGGCGCCGCTTAAGAGTACCAAAGACTGTGGTATGGACAGGTCAGCAGCATGATGGATCACAAGCGTGATGTGATCCTCCCATTCTTGGATGCTATTGTGGCGGTCAAAGACAGCCAACTGAGTAAACAGTGGCCAGTTAGCCCTGCCAATTATCCACAATGGTGGCCGCTGCTCCAGCAATACACCATCCAGGAGATGAATGCGGATAGGGAAGTGATCGCTGGAATGAAGGTCGTCAATGACCTCCCAGTGAACAGAGTCGGTGAGGGTTGGAGAGCAGAAAGATAGGTCAATGGCTTAGAATGACCCTGCAGTAGGAGAGAAATGAGTTTGAGTACCTGTGTTGAGGATGCACAACACTTGAGATGTTATGAGGCTCTCCAAAATTCGACCTCGAGCGCAAGGAGAAGTGGAGCCCCACAGGACATTATGGGCATTGAAGTCTCCCAGGAGGAGAAATGGGCGGGGGAGTTGGTCGATAAGATCTGTGAGAGCGTCTAAGGTCATTGCATCCAGAGGGGGTAAATAAAGGGAGCAAACGGTAAGCCTCCGAGGTGAATGAATTTCAACTGCAACTGCTTGCAGGTCAGTATCCAGGGGGAGAGGAGAGGAGTGGTGGTCATTATTGACAAACACAGCGACTCCGCCTTTGGCCCTTTCTCCAGACAGGTCATCATTGCGATATGACGTATAGCCCCTTAGTACAGGAGCATCAGATGGTTTGAAATGCATTTCCTGTAAACACAAGCACAGGGGGCGTTGCCGTGCTAGGAGGTGCAGTTCCTCCACATGTGCCCGGAATCCATTCATGTTCCACTGTATAATGGGAGCCATCTATCAGGGTGGGAGTACCTTCATTCTCACTTTCTGTCGGGGAGGAGAGCCCACAACAGATGGAGGCTCAGTTGTGGGGCGAGATGAGTGCGCCAGTCTGACATCAACCTCCATCGCCTCTGAAGAGGAGTCGAGAGAGACATCAGAGAGAGTCACATCCACATCAGTCTCCTTTAGCGGGCGAGTCTTCACCTTTGTCTTTGGCTTCGATTTTCTGGCCTGAGGCGGCATTGGTGCCAAAACCTCAGAAGCAGTAGGGGGTGTAGCAGCGCTGGGCAATGCACAAGACTGGACCCGGGAAGGGGCAGGAAGTTCCATGACGTCAGCTACCACGGCCTGGTCAGAAGGCCGGGGGGGGGGGGGGGGGGGCAGCAGGCTTCACAGGAACGGCAGCAGCACACGTACATTGACAAATGCAGGTGCTAGTGCTGACAGTAGCAACCTCCGTTTGTGTAGTGGCATTGGATTTCAACACTGGCTGTTTGAGAACGGAAGAAAAGGAAGCAGTGAACGTGGGCGGCTGCTTGGACTTGTAAATTTTCTTCGCCTCACCATACGAGAGGCGTTTTGTAGTTTTAAGCTTCTGGATCTTCCGTTCCTCAAGGAAAACTCTGCAGTCCCTACTCCACACAGGGTGATCCCCAGAGCAGTTACACTTGGGAGGAGAGGAGCAACCAACTCCCTCATGGGCGGCTTTACCACATTTCCCGCAAGTGGCTTCCCCTCTACAGCCGAGAGTAGTGTGTCCAAAGTGTTGGCATTTAAAACACCGCATGGGGTTGGGGTAATAAAGCCGTACACTGAGACGAAGGAAACCGGCCTTCACATGCTCTGGCAATTTGGTGGTGTTAAATGTAAGGATAAATGAGTCAGTCTTTACGAGAGTACCATCCACCCGTTTCATAATGTGTTGCACGGCGACAATTCCTTCCCGGGACCATTCAGCCTTCAGTTCGTCTTGGGGAATGTCAACGAGATCTCTGCAAGCCACAACACCCTTGCTGTAGTTCTAGGTGTTAGGAAATTCAGTCTCTATCGCAAACTCCCCAAGAAATTGCGCCTTCTGAAGGTTCTGGGCTTGCTGGAAGCTAGATGTTTCAACCAACAAGGTGCCATTTCGCAAGCGCTTTACAGATTTTAGAGTGCCAGCAATGCCTTCTAAGCCCTTCTGGATATAAAATGGTGAAACTTTCGCGAAACTCCCATCTTTTCTTTTAATTACATTCGGCGAAGCAGCATGCGTTCTGTTACGACTACCTGAACCAGGAGGACTGGCTACACGAGCCCTCTTGTTAGATTGGGTGTTAGAACCTACCAGCGGCCCACCCTCTCCGCTGGGAGGAGAAAAAGAAAAGTTCGAGGGTTCCATCTCGGTCCCACAAGCAGCTAGAGAACTAAGAGTCCACCTAGACAGAGCCCTGCGTGCCTAGGTAAGCCTTATACAACTGAGGTGCGGCAGGTTCCCCAGAGGTTGCCCGCTAACGACTGTTCCACCTCAACAGCCATGCATCTCATCAGCGCGCAGCACACCTTGAGATTGAGGGGTTGTTTATAGAGATTTATTCCATCCTCGCGATCCGGGCGGCCAAGCCAAGATCCCCACTCCCTGAGACACACAACATTCCACCGCCGCGCCGCACGGTGGTCGTTGAAGCATGCCCAGAGCTTACGGTGACAGGGGACTGGCGGCGCTTACCAGTCCCCAGCTCAGGAACCCCGGGGTCGCCAAGCCCGTACCCAGCAAATGGATGCTGAGCCCCTGGGGGCTCAACTGAATGTGTTGGTCAGCACAGTCCCCAGACATACATGAAGTTGAACATGCATGAGACCTGTTGAAGGTGGCTATTGCACAGCATCAAAATCCATCTGACAATCTTCAGGAACTCACTGAAGCTATCACTGAGGAATGGGTCTCATACCCCAAGGTAAACTTGATGGTCGCATCCAGAGCATGCCTCACACAGTGGAAGAACTTGACCATCTGTGGAGAGGACATACTCACCACTGAAGTCTGATAATCCTCATCACGAGATAAAAATTTTCAGTTTTTGTTTTCAAAATGTATACTTAGGTGAGAGCCTGCTTTGTTTTGTAATGTTCTTTGTGACTAGTCAAAAATGTTATTGATTTCAGAAGGAATTATGTTTATTTTGCTAATAAGATGATGTACAATCCTCAATGGGTATACTATAAGAAGTCATTGTAGTAAACTCTATGATATTCCAAACTTTTGTTGAGGTATGTGTTGTGGTTGGCAGGAGAGCCAACACAGGTTTACAAGAGGAGGCCGAAATGAACGCGTTTGAGCTCACGCAGGCTGGCGTGAGGTCTGGAACAGGACAAGGGAATTAGAATTGAGAAAAACGAACGTAGCTGGTGGAATACTTAACTTTAATCCATTAATGACCAACGTCGCTCTTAACGATGCATGGTTTACAATATCAATAGTACTGATAATGGCGCATTACTAGGTCGTAGCAAATAACGTAGCTGAGGCTATGCTAACTATCGTCTCGGCAAATGAGATCGTAGAAGTCAGTGAACCATCGCTAGCAAAGTCGGCTGTACAACTGGGGCGAGTGCTAGGAAGTCTCTAGACCTGCCGTGTGGCGGCGCTCGGTCTGCAATCACTGATAGTGGCGACACGCGGGTCCGACGTATACTACCGGACCGCGGCCGATTTAAAGGCTACCACCTAGCAAGTGTGGTGTCTGGCGGTGACACCACATACCTCCCCCGCAAATCGGCGTACGGTTGTGGCATAAGGCTTCCGCCCGCCGTCGGGAGGACCGCATGTTGACGTATGCGACGAGGTGGGGAGCCTAACAACAGGCGAGGCTGTGCCACCCGCACCCTGCCATTCGGACCGCGGGGAGCTAGGAAACGCCTGAAAACCTGCTCCAATGTGCACGCCAACATGCGGTGTATGCGCCCGTAGAGAGACAGGAGGGGCCGAAGGGTCGACCTCCATCGGGCCGGGGCACCCGTCGGGTCCGGAGCGGGCAAGAGTTCCATGTCGGAGGGCAACTGGTCACGGAAGCGATCGGCTGCGCGTGACCCAAAGAGGCGCCCTGCGGCTGCAGCGACACGTCCACTGCGGGCGTCGCAGGCGGGAGAACAGGCTGCGTCGGCGGTGGCGGCGCGTCGCCATGTGGCAAAATGGAAGGCAGCGTCGGTAACACCTGGGGCTGAGGCGAGCCAGTAGATGGGTCCCCAGGGCGATGACCGGACGGCACCGTCGCTGAAAGCAGACGGCGAGCGGCAGATGCCGTGCGACGACAGAGGTGCAGCTGATTGAGATGCCGGCGCACCTCACCAGAGGCCCCCAAAACCAGATACATAGCGCGTCTGAGGCAGCGAAGAATGCGACCTTCGAGCCAACGCCGTGAACCTCGGTAGTGGCGATAGTAGACAACGTCGCCTGGAGCAAAAGCAGGTGTCTGCCGCTGCACAGGAACCTGATGCGGCGGATGTAGCAAAGACATCAATGTTCGATGATGAAGATCGTGGTGCAACTCTCGGGGCTGAGAGCGATACGAGGACAAAAAGAGCAATAACGCGTCCTCCCGAGAATGCGACTCTTCCAACTTCAACATCTGTGACTTGAAAGTCCTGACCAATCGTTCAGCGGCACCGTTTGACTGTGGCGAAAACGGCGCGGACGTCAGATGTTGAATACCATTGGCCTTGCAGAATGACACATTCTGCGGACATGAATTGTGGGCCATTGTCGGAAACAATAATCTGTGGAAGACCTTCAACGCAAAAGATAGCGGATAACGCTTGGATGGTGGCAGATGACGTCGTGGAAGACATCCGGCCAACAAAAGGAAAATTACTGAACGAATCTACCACAACCAACCATCGAGCATTCCAGAATGGACCAGCAAAATAGACGTGTAAGCGTTGCCAAGGGGAAATGGCTTTTGGCCATGCAAAGAATTTCCGCGGTGGTGCTGATTGTTGTTCGGCACACACCATGCAAGAAGAGCACATATTCGTAATCGCGGCATCGATTCCGAACCAAGTAGAGTGCTGACGTGCAAGTTGTTTCATTTTCACTATACCCCAATGTCCTTGGTGGAGAAGCTGTAAGACAGAGGAACGTAACGAACGTGGTACCACGACCCTGGACTGATCATTATCAGAACGCAACAGCAAAACACCACGTCGTACTAAAAGTCTCTGCTTGTGAGCAAAAAATCGGCGAACCAATGGGTCCCCGATCCGTGACTTTGACAAGGGGCATTGCGTAGCAACAAAACGCAGAACGGGAGCAAGGACACGGTCGGCAGCGGCAACTGTAGCTGTAGCTACACGACGAAAATCAATCGGAAACGATTCGACCACGTCATCGGTTTCCGCATCAATGAACATGCAGGCAAGTTCGGAGGAATCGAATGCACTATCCTCAGTAACAGGCAAGCGGGACAACGCATCGGCGTTTCCGTGCTTAGCAGTGGACCGATACAAGATATCGTAGCGGTACTGCGAGAGGAAAATAGACCAGCGGATGAATTTCTGCGCTGTACGTGGAGGTACTGGCTTGGTCGGATGCAAAAGCGATGTCAAAGGTTTGTGGTCTGTGATTATGGTAAAGTGACGACCATACAAGAAATCATGAAACTTTGTAACATCAAATACGAGAGCCAATGCTTCTTTCTCGATCTGTGAATAATTTCTTTGCGCAGACGAGAGCAATTTGGACGCAAAGGCAATAGGGCGAACGTGCGATCCATCTTTATGCGCAAGTACAGCACCGATCCCGAAATCCGATGCATCCACCATCAACAAAATGGGCTTCCGGGGATCGAATGGCGTAAGGCAAGTATTGGAAAGCAACGCCGATTTCAACCGGCGAAAGGCGCGTTCGCATTCCGTCATCCAGACGAACGGAACACCCGTACGGCGTAAGCGATGAAGCGGAGCTGAAATGGAAGAGGCATGCGGAATATATCTGTTATAATACGTAATTTTTCCCAGCACGCTCTGTAGCTGCTTCAAATTCTGCGGCGAAGGCAAGTCTTGTATGGCCCAAAGGTGCGTGGGACTGGGATTTATGCCTTGGGCTTGAGTACATGTCCCAAGTATGGCAAGTCCCGAGCAAAAAACACACATTTGTCCTTCCGCAAGCGAAGACCATTTTAGGCAAGACCTGAAATAATGTTCTGAGATTGGCCAAATGTTCTTCTTCCGTGTTTCCGGAGATCACAATATCGTCCGGGTAATTTGCTGCAGTAGGGACCGACGCACAATCCGTTTGCAGATATTGCTGAAACAATGCAGGGGCGGATGCACACCCGAATGGCAGTCGTTTGAATCGATACAACCCAAGATGCGTGTTAACCACCAAAACGCGGTGGGATTCCTCGTCCACCGGTATTTGCAAGTACGCATCTGCGAGGTCCAACTTCGAAAAATGTTTACCCGGGCACAGTTTGTCAAAAAGACCTTCGGGGCGGGGCAAAGGAAAAGTTGCTATCTCTAGCTGTGGAGTCACTGTTGCCTTGAAGACCACACAGATTCTCAACTTTCCGGAAGGTTTTGGCAAAATTACTAAGGGCGATGCCCAGAGAGAAGCCTGCACACGTTCAATTACACCTTGTGATTCCAATTCGTGTAATGTTTTTGCGACCTCATCACGCATAGCGTGGGGAATATTGGCGCTCTGAAAAATTTCGGTTGAGCGTTTGCTTTCAGTTCCAAATGTGTTTTATAGTTCTTGGCGCAACCGATGCCCGGTGCAAAAATGTCTGCAAATTCTTCACATAGACGAGAAACACTGTCTGAAGGCACAGTCTGGTTCACTGATAGGACCTGATTTACTATAGACAAGTTAAACAACTGAAATTAATCGAAACCAAACAAGTTCACTGCAGAAGAACGAAGGATGTAAAATGACAAGTTTTGTTTGTCCTTTGTTTGTTGCAATAAGGCTGCAGTGTCCTAACACAGTGATCTTTTGTCCTGAATAGCTATTTAACGTAACATTTGCGGCACGCAACGGAGGTGTGCCCATCAGTTTGTAAGTGTCTTGATTGATCAGTGAAACTGCAGCACCGGTATCGAGCTGGAATGGTATCACTTTGCCGTTAATGTCCAAGTCCACAAAAAGTTTATTGTCCTGCTGACGACAAGAGCGACTGTCTCGTGCAACCTGAACTGACACTGGTACATAATCACTTGTGACCTGACGGGAGTTCCGGCGATGTCGACGCACACTATTTTTGGGACGAACACAGTCACTGTTAGAGAGAGTGGCACTGCGCGGAATGGAATGAAGTACATGAATTTCCATGGGCGAAGTTTCGCGAGCCTGAGTATCCTTGGTTCAATTCCGATTCCGGCGCGAAGCAAAGGGCTTGGAACGATTTTGAGCTTCCGATCTGAGCTTTTTCTGGCAAACACTCTGAACATGGTCTTTGTGATTCTTGAGTTTCTCCCGGCGCATTTGATAATCAAAATATCCACGGGTGTACTGCCGGTCTATAGTGTCCAACGGGCACAATATTCCGGCGATCAAACATGTCGCCATCATCAGGTGAACTGACGGACTGAGCTCCTGTGAAAGCGCCGGCACGGAGATCCGTACGCTATGGCCTCTCAGGGATAATCAAAATATCCACGGGTGTACTGCCGGTCTATAGTGTCCAACGGGCACAATATTTCGGCGATCAAACATGTCGCCATCATCAGGTGAACTGACGGACTGAGCTCCTGTGAACGCGCCGGCACGGAGATCCGTACGCTATGGCTGCTCAGGGGACGGGAATATTAAGTCCTTATGTGGGTAAATGCCCTCATCACATCCGTAATTCCGTGGATTTTGTTAAACGCCTTGATAGCTTCAGGTTGGATGAGTCAGATATCATGGTGAGTTTTGACGTCGTTTCCTTGTTTACGAGGGTACCCCTGCGAGAGTCGCTAGAGTTGATTGGTCAGAGGTTTGACGAGAATTCCACTGAACTTTTTAGGCATGTCTTGACTTCCACGTATTTTCTTTTTAATGGAGAATACTACGAACAAACGGAAGGAGTCGCCATGGGTAGCCCACTCTCACCGGTGGTAGCGAATTTGTACATGGAGAACTTCGAGGAGGAAGCCCTGTCGTCATCCGAATGGAAACCTACTTGCTTTTTCCGTTACGTGGACGACACGTTCGTCATCTGGCCACATGGTATGGATATACTCCTTGACTTCCTTACACATCTAAACTCCATACACCCCAACATCAAATTCACTATGGAGACTGAAACGGAGGGTAAATTACCTTTCCTTGACGTCTTGGTCAGGAGAAGGGCTGACGGCACCCTAGGTCATGGGGTGTATCGAAGGACAACACACACTGATCTATATTTGCACGCAGACAGCTGCCACCACCCTTCACAGAGGAATGGGGTACTTAAAACTCTAGTACATAGGGCGCGCACTATCTCTGACACAGAGAGTCTACCCCAGGAATTGGAACATCTGAGAACTGTGTTTCGAAAAAATGGGTACTCAGAGTGGCAGATCCAACGTGCTCTCCGCCCAACCACTGCAGCACAACCTGTTGATATGGATGAAGTCACGAGGGAGGAGGTAGGCACTGCATTTATTCCATACACAGTCGCACTCTCGGGGAAAATCGCCCGCATTCTGAAGAAACTCCGTGTCAGAACTGTGTTTTGTCCTCCGAATAAAACTCGTGCACTGGTGGGGAGCGCCAAAGATGACCTCGGTTTGAGGAAGGCTGGCGTGTACCAGATTCCGTGTCAATGTGGCAAGTCGTATATTGGTCAGACGATGCGTACCGTCGAGGATCGATGCCGTGAACACCAGAGGCACACTCGACTGATGTATCCGAGCAAGTCGGCGGTCGCTGAACATTGTTTGTCGGAAAATCACGCTATGGAGTATGACCGCACGAGGATTTTGGTACAGACGTCGAGATACTGGGACAGCGTTGTTAGAGAGGCCATCGAAATTCGCACCAATGACGACCTCATAAACCGTGACTGTGGCTATAATCTTAGCAAGGCTTGGGAACCAGCGATTGGGTTAATCAAGAGTAAATCGAGCAAACGCATAGTTGTGACGACCACGGCGGACAGAGCCATCACACCGACGTCATCTCAGACGCCGTCGCAATCTGTTCCACCGCGCTACCGTGGCGCGGGGCGCGGACGGCGGAGGGAGCGCGCCGCGGGCGGAGGGTATTATTTAAATTGGCCGCCGCCGCGACCGAAACCCAGTTCCCTCTGAGCAGCCATAGCGTACAGATCTCCGTGCCGGCGCGTTCACAGGAGCTCAGTCCGTCAGTTCACCTGATAATGGCGACATGTTTGATCGCCGAAATATTGTGCCCGTTGGACACTATAGACCGGCAGTACACCCGTGGATATTTTGATTATGTCCTTTTTTATTACAATAAAAGCAAATAGCTTGGCGTGACGGGCAATTCTCACGCGAATGTTTGGTAGCACACCGCGGGCATGATTGATCACTGCATTTGCTTGCCTGCGCGGCACACGTGGCTGAGAGCCTGGCGGCAGCAGCGCGGCCGGGCGCGAGGGCTCCTCACTGCTCCCTGCAGTTCGCCGGGCTGGCGAAGTTTCAAATGATTCCTGATCAGTGTCAAGTGTGTCCTACCGATCCAATATGTCCATCACTTATTGAAGGGAGGGATTGACTAGTTTCAAAATCTGTTCCCTTTTGCGAACATCAGAAACGTTCTGTGCCATTGCATCACGTACCATAGTATCTGAATAAGGGAGTCCACATTGACACTCAAAAGCATAATCCCTAGTAAGGCCTTGCAAGGTTGCAACCCATTCCCGATTAGTCTGACCTGCCGTACGTTTTGTACGAAAGAAGGTATACCGTTTGGTAACTACATTGACTGATTCTTTGAAATACGCATCCAATGCAGACAAAATTTCTTCGTAGCACAGAGTCGCGACGGGGAAATAATTTGACTACCACACCTACTGAAGAAAGGAGAAAAGGCTGCCGCTCATTACCTTGAATTCTGTAGGCTGCGAGATGGAATCCAAATTGGCGTGACACCCCGTCCAGCTTTCCAGTGCAGCATCAAAAGGTCGAAAAGTGGGTGCAACAGCGTGTTGTGGCTGCGTTAGCGATGAAGCGGCTGCTGCCGCATCGTTTTGCATCGCACGTTGACCCTGGACGAGCTGTCCAAGGGCATCCAGTAAGGCCTGCGTCTGCTGATTCTGTAAGCGATAAAATTCGGACAGTATATCTGGAGATTGTGGCGGAGCCATTACACAAGTAAATCAGGGCAGTTTAGACAAGAACACTTTTACTCTCGTCGCCAATGTTGTGGTTGGAAGGAGAGCCAACACAGGTTTACTAAAGAGGGCCGAAATGCACGCGTTTGAGCTCACGCAGGCTGGCGTGAGGCCTGGAACATGACAAAGGAATTAGAATTGAGAAAAACGGACGTAGCTGATGGAATACTTAACTTTAATCCATTAATGACGAACGTCGCTCTTGACGATAAATGGTTTACAATATCAATAGTACTGATAATGGCGCATTGCTAGGTCGTAGCAAATAACGTAGCTGAAGGCTATGCTAACTATCGTCTCGGCAAATGAGAGCGTAGAAGTCAGTGAACCATCGCTAGCGAAGTCGGCTGTACAACTGGGGCGAGTGCTAGGAAGTCTCTCTATACCTGCCGTGTGGTGGCGCTCGGTCTGCTATCACTGATAGTGGCGACACGCGGGGCCGACGTATTCTACCGGACCGCGGCCGATTTAAAGGCTACCACCTAGCAAGTGTGGTGTCTGGCGGTGACACCACAGTATGTAAACATGTATTCATACTTGTTTACTTTTAAGTAAATTTATTGTGTTATTCATTTCTAATAGAAAGAAATACAAAGCTTTTGCTTAGTCACTCCATTCCCATGTTATGGAAGCATGTAAGGAATTTGTCTTTTTCTCATGTCCTCAGTTGGATCTTTGTGTGCTTCGGCAATTTTCTACCACATACACCAGTATTTATTTTTATTTGCCTTTTATGCTATGGATCTCTTGAATTCCACAGACAAATGCCTTTTGCTCTGCTAGTGTCAAAGGGGAGAGATGTAAACTTGCTCTGATGGTTTGCTGGAAAGACAGGCAACCAGTGAATCTCAAACGAATGCCAGTGAATCTATGCATACTAGACATGAATAAATATATGACTACTGTGTTCAGATACGACCCAAGTTGGTGACCCTTGGCTCACAACTCCAAGTGATGTTGGCTTCAGTCACACAGCTTGAGGTTGTTGCCAAAGGATAACACTGTGGAGAGCAGATGTGGTGATCCAAGGGCTGCCCAGCACAACCCATGTGTACCCCAAACATTCCACTACTGTGGGCGCCCCTGGTACTGCCCACACTGAGGGCTTTCCAGGGTGTGGCTGGCAACAATAGGCTTTCCAAGGGCCCAGTGGGTGGGTCTCCCTGGTTCACCTGAGGACCACGTTTCTAGCACTATCTGTGGCTGATTAAGTCCCTGAGCCAGATGAAATCACTCACCTTGTTCCAGAGGAATCCTCTTGGCCAGCAGGGTCTGGGCAGTCATAGAGGGTGGAATTCTTGGTAGCCAGGACATCCAATGTCAGGTGTGTAATGGGGCCCCTTAGGGATATGGCTGCAAAGGAGGGGAGGGGATCCATTGTGTATTCTGTGTGCACACCAGGAGAAGACATTCCAGATGTGGAACAGATGTTTTTGGATGCCAGAGCACAGGTGCAGCCATTTGCAGGTGGTGGCTCGTGTTTGCACTAACAATGTTTGTCGCTTCGGATCGGAAGAAATTCTCTTTGGTTTCAGGCAGCTAGTTGAAGAAGTAAAGACTGACAGTCTTGCTAGTTCAAAATGGTTCAAATGGCTCTGAGCACTATAGGACTTAACTTCTGAGGTCATCAGTCCCCTAGAACTTAGAACTACTTAAACCTAACTAACCTAAGGACATCACACACATGCATGCCCAAAGCAGGGCTGAACAGTTTTGTACTGCAGCTACTGTTCTCACCATAGGCCTTTCTTATGGCACTAGCAACGCTTTTACGTATTTGTCGACAGAACTGAACTGCCTTACTTATTACCACTTTTTCATCTCTGATCATACTTTCCGGTAACGTATATTTCTGCGATAACTATACATTTCAGCAGACGCCAAGAATACTCATCAGTTGTAATAGACTACAGTATCAGTGTGACTTGACTATACCAGCGCCGAGTGGCCTAGGTCTGTTGGATATTGTTTAGTATTGTCGGGCGCCTTCGGTCGTGATTGCACGTAAACGAGGTTTAATTCCGCGTTCTGCTATCGGCAATTGTAAAATAAACAGGTAGTGCGTAGTTTGTAAATCCAACGAATGTGCTCTAAGTTGTAATAAGAATCACATTATAATCTTAAATTTTTAAAACTAATACGAATAAATAAACAAACTCACCAGTCATCAAAGTCTGCGTCTGACTTTGACGGCAGGAAACTCGTTGATAATATGAAGGGCTTATTTCAGTAGTGGTACAAGTCCATTTTTGTTCATATTGAGATAGAGAGTCCTAAAGTTAAATGAGCGCTGAAAAATCTGCAGTTGAGATACCAGAAATATTGAAGCATATCGCTTCTTGCTAGAGATGAACCTTTCTTTCTGTTTGTTTGGCTCATTAATTTCCGAAGCATTATAGAGAGAAAAGTGGAGGTAATGGACTTGTACCACTATTGAAATAAGCCCTTCATATCTTCATAGTTCAGACGGTTATCAGTTGGGAGGTCGGTTTCAATGCCAAGAATGGACAAGGCGTTCAATCTCTCCTCAGACAACGTAGAACGTAGGTACGATTTCAGTCTTTTAAGAGCCGGAAACAGCGTTCTGCTGAACAATTTCTAAGGTCCTTACACAGAAATATTCTAAGAGCATTGCCAACATTCAGAAACACGGACTGTAACCTCTCTTTTCGTAAAAATTTACTCATTCGAATGGTATATCACTAATCTCAGAAGATTTCAAAAGTTCAGCGAAATTTACACATCCACTGGGGAAGGATGGCTCTAAATCTGTGTCACATGACGCTTGGAGTTTTGCTGCACGTTCAGCAATATCATCAGGTGAACTGTTCTTAAAGTTACTGGAAACTGTGAAGGAGTCCAACAGTCGTCTATAGCTTTCGTTCAAATTGTTCAAAATGGCTCTGAACACTTTGAGACTTAACATCTGAGGTCATCAGTCCCCTAGAACTTAGAACTACTTAAACCTAACTACCCTAAGGACATCACACACATCCATGCCCGAGGCAGGATTCGAACCTGCGACCGCAGCAGTCGCGCGGTTCCAGACTGAAGCGCCTAGAACCGCTCGGCCACACCGGCCGGCTAGCTGCTTTCCTGCTCACTAATTCGGCGTAAAAGTTGTCGAGTACTGGGAGAAATGTTTCGACTCTAAATGTTTCCCTTCCAGTCAAAAACGGTTCAAATGGCTCTGAGCACTATGTGGCTTAACTTCTGAGGTCATCAGTCCCCTAGAACTTAAAACTACTTAAATCTAACTAACCTAAGGACATCACACACATCCATGCCCGAGGCAGGATTCGAAGCTGCGACCGTAGCGGTCTCGCAGTACCAGACTGCAGCGCCCCGAACTTTTTTTCATAGTAAAGGAGTTTTCACTAAAGATTATGTAACTTCCTGGAAACTTATCTGGACTTTACAGGAAAGAATGTAATGCTTCACTCTGGCAACAGAACCTTCCTATAATTTATTTGTGTCTGAACTACATCGTTTTTACCATGTGTAGAAGCAGAGAACAAATTATAAAGTTTTTGCACTACATTGAAAAATGAACATGCTTCCCGACCACAGCTTGCAGCTCTAGTGCCGACTAAATTCAAAGAATGTGCTGCACAAGGCACATAATGCGCTTTCGTGTTTCGTTCTTTAATGTGTGCCTGCAAACCAGTGTAGGTTCCTGACATATTGCTTGCGTTGTCGTATGACTGGCCTCTACAATCAGAAAAACCAATGGAATTTACAGACAGGGCTTTTAGTACGGCCTCAGCTAAATTTTCGGACTTGTTTCCCGGGTTTGGTATAAACAGAAGGAAACGTTCAACAGGTTCACCATTCTCGTTCACATATCTTAATATGAAACATAATTGATCAATATGTGAAATGTCTGCAGTATAATCTACCATTATAGAGAAATATTAGGCCTGTTTTATTTCACTTATGATAGTTCTTTTTATTCGTTCATAAAGAAGCTGTTATTTCATCGCAGATTGTTGAACAAAGATAACTTGTATGTCCTTGATTTGGATTTCCATATCGTTCAATGTGCTCTGCGAGAAAAGGATCAAACTCGACTGTAAGTTCAAGAGACATCATAAACTGACCATTATGTAATGAATGGGATCTTTCAACGTGTGCATGTAGGGGAAGTTCACAACTTGTTAGCTTCCTCACTACTGCAAACACCCTTTTCAACGCACCCGCCAGTACATTTTTTCTGTCTCAACATATGACTCAGAATGGTTATCTATTGCTCCAAGTGACTTTATTCTTGTTAAGAGTGATAACTCAAAATTTTTGTGTTTAAGCGAATTCTCATGATGAGATAAAATATTAGAAATATTTTTCCAATCTGCAATACCATTAGTAGCAATCGTGACCATACCTCCGAACAATTTACATCGTGCACAAAAAACAGCACTGGTGCTACAGGAGTATACTAGGAAATCACGCAAAGTTGATTCACCATTTAAAAGTTCACGGTGAAATACAATTTTGTTCAAATATCTGGTTTCAACTCCTATTGACATTCTTGAATTGGACAATTCACCATTACAATTTTGATTAATGGCACGTTGTAAGAGAATTTTGATTGTTGATTCATTGACACACCATTCTGCAGGATCATCACTAACGAGGTAATTTCTTTTTGTAATGTCTGACTCGACACTTAGTTTTCCGTGAAACTAGAAATAAGGAACAATTTGTTTTCCTTCTTTTTTAACTTTTGTTTCTCCTATATCTACTACTTTCACAACAGCTGCAGTGCCACAAATATCATCCATACTACTTGAACTCGAAGTCGAACCAGCAACATTTCTTGTGAAAAATTTATCTACTCTGGCAAGCATTTTTAGAACATTGGCTTCTCGTTCTCGCCTTCCCTTCGATAATTTCCGAAATTCCGCCCCACTTAATTTTGCACGTTTGCGTTTTCCACTGTTATTCATGTTAAAGCACTTAAAAAATTGTCAACCAACAGTCAAAACAAAAGCAAAAAATTGTAAAATGAAAGAAAGAAAGACTGTATCCAGTTCCAATCGTACTACACTACACATGAGCACAAATCTTTTTACCTTAAACACAGCACACGAGCACGAAGATTTTTCCTTTAAACACGGAGCAATGAACTGACTAACTTGAATTACTCAAAGTAACTATGCTACGAAAGACCGACAATGCAGAATAATTTAATTTCATTGTCGCCTGTTTCTCTATTGTACAAGCACACCTGCAGGCTGGAATTCGTCTCGTAAAGAAAACGGGGCAGTCTCTTTTTTGGCTTCCGTTTCGCGCGTCGCTAGAATTTCAGCTGGGACGCAAATATGTTCTGAATATTCTTGACACTGTCTTTCTAATTTAAAAAGCAAATAATTTTTGCAATTTCTTGCCGTGAGGTGTGCAGGATCGCCTCTTATCCCACTTACTCTTATAACATTTTAGCGGTTTCTGTGGTCAGAGAAGACATACTACAGAATTTAAGTATTCTTGTTGGCAGCTGATGTAGTGTGTTCTCATTTGTCTGGACACTGGTGTTATGTCTGCACGTAAATGCACCTTTTGCTCCAACATAAAATAAAAATAAACTTTCTTCGAAGAAAAAAAGCTTAGTTCAGAAGTTTAACATAAAATTTTCAATGCCACGTACTATTCAATTGCACAGAGTGGGAATTTTTTTTTTTATCGTGAAGGCTGCAGCATAATAAATGAGACAAACGAAAGTTGGCGTCTTCTTCTTTTTTCTTTTCTCCAAAAAAAGTAACTAAGTATATAAATCAATAAAATTTTTAAACTGTTGTGAAGTGTATTTCAAACATTATTAGATATTCTGCTTATGTTCTTTTAGTATAAAAACGTGTTTAAAAATGTAAAACATTCCCAGTATCAACGTGCTTTGCTAAACCGGTATCATTCAATCAAAGCTCAGATATTGAAGACCATAGAGCTTTTACATTAATTTCAGTAATGGAGGACTGACTTGATACTTCTCCGCAACTTCTACAAGAAATTTAAGTAGGGTTGGGTTTTACATACTGAGGCCCACACATGCTACAGTATTTAAGAAATTGCTGATTAATTTATCACTCCTTTTCAGGGGTCCTGGTATTTTGACGGGGAAAATATGGTAGGGTTAAGAAGAAGCTGACAACGTTCTCGGGACACTGACGTTTCAAACATTGTATTGTAGATTACCGTCCTGACAGCTTACTTCAAAATATTTTGAACAATCATGAAGATGATACCAGACAGGAACCCGATGTTAAATTTCCATTCCGTTACCAAGTAAACCATGTATATTTCCAAGCTGGTATTGTCGAATTCGTTCTTAGCGCTTATTTAAACTAGCAAGTTGCTTAACAGTATTAAAAATTTTTGCGGTTTGTAAGCGCAGTTATTTTGAAACCTAGAAGGTTAAAATGAGTACAGAGTAAAAAAGGCCGCCCGCCGTAAGGTGTCGCCCCTAGGCCCGTGCCTAGTGGGCCTATAGTTAAATCCGCCACTGGTGACTGGGTTCGTGATTTCCTGTCATAATTGACCGAAAGCCATCGAGTAAAACCGAAATGATAACGGACATTCCCCAAGGTAGTGTTATAGTCCCTCTGTTGTTCCTTATCTACATGAACAATTTAGGTGACAGTCTGAGTAAGCCTCTTAGATTGTCTACAGATTATGCTGCTGCCATTTACCGTCATGTAATGTCAACAAAGCAGCTGTTTGCTGTTATTGCTGAATTTATCTCTGTTATTCAGGTGAAAAAGTGTGTTTGTTACAGATGGATGTAACACCTCAGAATAAGCTGCTGCAAGCTCATGTAATCTGCAGTCAAAATCATTACTTTTACAATGAAGTGTTGAAAGAGGACATGTGGTGCCGACACACTCGCAAGTTTGGCAAGTGGCGCGGAGCTCTGTTGGGAGATAGCTGTTGGGAGATAGCTGTTGGGAGATAGACGTGCAGTGGAACGCCGGCCGCGGTGGCAGAGCGGTTCTAGGTGCTTCAGTCCGGAACCGCGCGACTGCTACGGTCGCAGGTTCGAATCCTGCCTCGGGCATGGGTGTGTGTGATGTCCTTAGGTTAGTTAGGTTTAAGTAGTTCTAAGTTCTAGGGGACTGATGACCTCAGATGTTAAGTCTCATAGTGCTCAGAGCCATTTGAACCATTCTTTTTTTTGTTTTGTTTTTTTTTTTTTTTTTTTAAGTGGAACCTCAAAATCCCAGCAGGTACCACTCGCAGTTACTGTCATTGCTGGAAAGTTCTGTCACAAAGTAAATACGACGATTAAAATTGGTTGAGGGGTGGGAAAGGGGCTGAACGCGCACGCCTTTGGCTAAAACATCTGTGCTCCGTTGCTCTGGAGCCCCACGGTGACTGTCTAAGATGCAAATATGTGACGCCACTGGACACAGGGACAAGGAGGACGGTGAAGTGGGGGAAGGAGTTCCGGGAAATGGGGGAGGGAGAGGGAATTCCGGGAATATTAATGCGGATTTCGTCAATTCCAGGAATGCTAATGCTGATGTCAGCGATTCCAGAAATACTGATTTAGCTGTTCCTGCACAGGCAGTGATGTGCTTGTGGCAACCATGTATGTGTCTCGAATCAAATGTAGGTCAAGGAGAGCCTCTTCGTCTGGCACCTCCAGTAGGGGCAAGTGGAGTAAACATATCATCAACTGATGATGCACATGTACCGCTATAGCGGGTGATTGGAGGTCATTTGTGATGGAGAGAAGCGAGGAGTGGTAGGCTTTATTGACGAAATTAGCCACTCTTCCTTTAGCTCTCTCTCCAGTATGACATTCCTTTTTGTAAAGAATGAAGCCACATAGCTCAGGGTCATCTCTTGGAGACAGAGACACATTGATACACACTGAGTTAATAGATATTGTTCCTCAAGATGTATCCCAAAACAATTCAAGTCCGACTGCAGTATGGTATCCATGTTAATGGTAAGAATTTCCTCTGTCATTCCCCTTGTTGTTCCTCTGTGGTAGGGACATGGCATCAAAGGTGAGGGAGGTGGGTGGGGGGAGGAGCTTGAGGGTCTCGCCGGTTCCGTCGTGCAGACTTCGACGCCCATACCATCGAAAGCATGGTCTTTGTCTGAGCCTCCAGACTGAGTCAAGGCCGCATGGTGTGATGGCTTCGGACTCCTCATTTTGGCCCGATGGTTTTCGTCCCTAGCTTGGATTTAGAAGATGGTGGTTAGGCCATTTTACCAGAAGCAGTTTGTTGGGTCTTTTTTACAGTCTGCAATGAGGGTCTGTTATCCTTTCTGACATTCTCTACATCTACATCCATACTCCGGAAGCCACCTGACGGTGTGTGGCGGAGGGTATCTTGAGTACCTCTATCGGTTCTTCCAGTCTCGTATTGTTCGTGGAAAGAAGGCTCTAATCTCTCTGATTTTATCCTCATGGTCTCTTCGCGAGATATACGTAGGAGGGAGCAATATACCGCTTGACTCCTCAGTGAAGGTAGGTTCTCGAAACTTCAACAAAAGCCCGTACCGAGCTACTGAGCGTCTCTCCTGCAGAGTCTTCCACTGGAGTTTATCTATCATCTCCGTAATGCTTTCGCGATTACTAAATGATCCTGTAACGAAGCGCGCTGCTCTCCGTTGGATCTTCTCTATCTTTTCTATCAACCCTATCTGGTACGGATGCCACACTGCTGAGCAGTATTCAAGCAGTGGGCGAACAAGCGCACTGTAACCTACATTATGTTCTGCAGCCGCCATTAATGCCTAGTAGAAAGGCTTGGGTGGTGGACTAGCAATCAGGCTGCACAGGAGCAGGCGAAGGTGCCATGGTCAGTTGTCAGCGTCTGGGTACGAACACTGTTTTCTAGTAAAGACTGCTTCAACGCTGAAGCAAATGAGTGCACGAAAGTGGGTGGTTGCAAGGCCTTGAACGCCTTTTTCGTCTAAGAATAAGAGATATTTTGTGCAACTTTCATGTCTTGGATCGTCTTCTCTTCTGTGAAGACAGTACATTCTTTGCTCTAACCAGGATTAGCCTGGAAGTAGTTGACACAGATGAGCGGGGTTTGTAGCTTGGGAGCAACTGACACAGATCAGTGGCGAAGTACACCGCTGCCAGCAATCATGTACAGTGGCTCATTCCTGCCAAGTTGATCTGTAATATCGTAGAAGGAACATTCAGCTTGTCGTAGCCTTATTAGAAGACCTCGTTCAAATTCAGAGAATTGTTGATAACGGCCTCTTTGTAGCCTTAAATGCAGTCTTGACCAACATCAACTCAACATGCCGAGTCTCAACGGTAACTAACGCTCACGACCGTTATAGAGTGTACTTAAAGCAAATCTGATTTGCATCCTCATAGGGGCGCTTCTAGAGCCACTGTTAAGAGACTGGTTTGAAATTGAATAGACATCATCTTTGAGATGTAGAAACACGCCTACCAACTTTCATTTATGCTGCATAACTCCTTGTTAGTGTTGTGATATTTTTTACGTCAGTGTATATACGTGTGCGTCTGCTGGTGATGGTATAGGAGCGCCCATAAGCCGCCGTGTGTGACACTGCTACCAAACCGAAGGCAGGGCCCAGCAGCAACTGGTCTGCTGGCAGAGCTGATACAATCAGCTTGATGTCATGTGGAGCAGGCCTCAGTGTGCTCCATGCTCGTGTCTGGGGTCTCGGCCAGCAGAACTGCCGTGGCATCCTAAGGCGTTTAGGGCTCTCGTACAACTGAAATGCGCCACGTTCCCCAGAAGTTGCTCTCTAACGACTGTTGTGCTTCAACAACCACGCATCTCGTCGGCGCACAGCACACCTTGAGATTTAGAGCTTTTTTGTGGAGTTTTGTACCATGATCACGATCCGGGCAGTTAAACCGAGACCCCAGTTCCCTACAACACACTGCCGCCTTGCTCGGTGCTCGCTGAAGCGTGCCCAGAGCTTACGGTTACAGAGGACTGGCGGCGCTAATCAGACCCCAGCTCAGGAAAACTGGATTCACCTAGCTCCTACACATGAAACGAATGCTGAGCTCCCTGAGATGCTCGCCATGTAGGGGACCCTGGAGGCACGTGTGGCTTTATCGAAAACACCACGGACGCGGCAAGCATTACCTTCTTAGTTGTAATCAACAATCGTGCTTTATACAATTTCAGCAGTAGTATCCTCGTTCAAAGAATCCTTCACGCCAAATTTCAGTGAATATTAACGTGAATAGACGTACATTTCCGAAACATTTTGGAAGTTACGAGTGTTGTTTTCGGACTCTTGCAAACATATATTTTTGAGTCTTCGTTATGATGTGCATAACCTAGTTTGCAGTAATTTGGGATTTGTGGTTTACAGGTACTGTATACGACTAACATAACTGCTCACATTACTTTTCTCTTTTAAGAGGAGTGTGTATTGTCTAGATTCATCACTAATTAACTCCATGGACGAATTTGTCAGTGGAACTATAAAATTTGTACCAAGTTTGTTTTTGGTGTAATAGCTATCTTGTTTTGGCTAAAAATCGCTTTAGTTCTAACTGGCTGTTGGTAATACTTGTTGGTTATCAGACCCATAAATTAAAAGAAAAACTGTAAGCTTGCTTTAAAGATAGTTGGTTACTGTTTCGTGAAATATTCTACCAGGCACTATGCAGCCCCACTGTGCATGCTGTACACAGGCACAGGATGAGTTAGTTGCTGTTCGTAAGAAACTCAAAATCGCCCTGACTACTGTCAAGCAATTGGAAGCTGTTGCAAATGGGTCCAGAAACATTTGAGATGAATAGTTTACCAGAGTCAGACTGAATTTAAATAATGGAGAATATTATTATTAAGATCATTATGTATTGTAGTTAATAGTGCGAAAGAGTGTATGAAAATGATATTTATTTTATTGCTGACATTTGTTTTATGGGCATAAGGCCATGGTCTAATGCATAAGTGTCTGCCTAACGTTTTGTGTTCCAGTGCTGGAGATATCATCAGAGGATTTTCACTACACAGACAGCAGTTAGATTCTCAAACAAGCCGAACTGTTTATAGGCTTATGCATTCACGCAACGGCCGACTTGTGACGTCGTCAGACCGCTGCCTAAGATCTTGGAGTCGCGCCAACTTAAATTATGGACCTTTTAGTGCGAAAGAGATGGCACTGTTTGTTTTTCTTAGCACTAGGGTGTGTTTTCTTAGTACTTTGCATATGCAATATGTGACAGTATTAAAACACTTTATTGATACAGCATTCAAACCAACAGGTAAAGTGCACAAGTATCTGAACACTGCAAAAGACCAATGCCCGCCACTTGCCACAGCCGTAATATACACTACTGGCCATTAAAATTGCTACACCACGAAGTTGACGTGCTACAGACGGGAAATATAACCGACAAGAAGAAGATGGCTGTCATATGCAAATGATTAGCTTTTCAGAGCATTCACACAAGGTTGGCTCCGGTGGCGACACCTACAACGTGCTGACATGAGGAAAGTTTCCAACCGATTTCTCATCCACAAACAACAGTTGACCAGCGTTGCCTGGTGAAACGTTGTTGTGATGTCTCGTGTAAGGAGGAGAAATGCGTACCATCACGTTTCCGACTTTGATAAAGGTGGGATTGTAGCCTATCGCGATTGCGGTTTATCGTATCGCGACATTGCTACTCGCGTTGGTCGAGATCCAATGACAGGAGGGTAATACGGAACACTGTGCTGGACCCCAACGGCCTCGTATCACTAGTAGTCGAGATGACAGGCATCTTATCCACATGGCTGTAACGCATCGTGCAACCACCTCTCGATCCCTAAGTTAACAGATGGGAACATTTGCAAGACAACAACCATCTGCACGAACAGTTCGACGACGTTTGCAGCAGCATGGACTATCAGCTCGGAGACCATGGCTACGGTTACTCTTGACGCTACATCACGGACAGGTGCGCCTGTGTTGGTATACTCAACGACGAGCCTGGGTGTACGAATGGCAAAACGTCATCTTTTCGGTTGAATCCAGGTTCTGTTTACAGCATCATGATGGTCGCATCCGTGTTTGGCGACATCGCGGTGAACGCACATTGGAAGCGTGTGCACGCCATCGCCATACTGGCGTATCACCCTGCGTGATGGTATGGGGTGACATTGGTTACACGTCTCGGTCACCTCTTGTTCGCATTGATGGCACTTTGATGAACAGTGGACATTACATTTCAGATGTGTTATGACCCGTGGCTCTACCCTTCATTCGATCCCTGCGAAACCCTACATTTCAGCAGGACAATGCACGACCGCATGTTGCAGGTCCTGTACGGGCCTTTCTGGAGACAGAAAATGTTCGACTGCTGCCCTGGCCAGCACATTCTTCAGATCTCTCACCAGTTGAAAACGGCTGGTCAATGCTGGCCGAGTAACTCGTCACAATACGCCAGTCACTACTCTTGATGAACTGTGGTATCGTGTTGAAGCTGCATGGGCAGCTGTACACGCTGTACACGCCATTCAAGCTCTGTTTGACTCAATGCCCAGGCGTATCAAGGCCGTTATTACGGCCAGAGGTGGTTGTTCTGGGTACTGACTTCTCAGAATCTATGCACCCAAATTGCGTGAAAATGTAATCACATGTCAGTTCTAGTATAATATATTTGTCCAATGAATACCCATTTATTATCTGCATTTCTTCTTGGTGTAGCAATTTTAATGGTCAGTAGTGTATAAAATCCTTTGTAGTTACGGTCAAGTGTATGTGGGAACTGCAAAGAGGAGCATTAACACCCGCCTTATGGAACACAAGAGCAAATTCAGCAACAGAGGATCATGCACTGGGACAAGGGAACCACCAAATTTGTTTCTCTGTTGTTTCAGCAAGATCTAATTATTACTACTCTACGATTTACAGAGAGGCCATGGAAATTCGAAAGCAAAACATCAACTTTAACAGAAAAGAAGAAAGATTAAGATTAGACAAGTTGCTGGGCTTTTTAGAACTAAATAAAACAAAAAGTGCCAACTCTTCCTCACTATTAAGTTTCATAACTAGGCCGCGGTCTGATGAAGTCACGAACCGAGCGTTGCGTGAATAGATATAAACAGCTCAGCTTGCTGACTTTATTGGAGACTGTAATCGCTTTCTGAGTCGTTTAGGTCGCTGATGACGTATCTGGAATTGGAAGACGAAACGTTAGGCTGAGAATTATGCCCTGGACTACGGCTTTATGCCCATAAAACGAATATTTGCAGTAACGCAAATACCGGCCGTGAAAGCCTGAATTTCTGTGGATAATAATGGGTGGTTTTGATTAAAGTGCATCTACTCACTGAGGTCCAGTACGATTTTAATCATCGTATGGCAACGAAGTTTGGTAGATGTGGTAATGAATAATGATATTAGTTCCAATTTTGGACACCAGGTGCAAATCTGGCGCTCAACACTGTTTGTATGACAGTGTGACATCCATGGTGTCATTTGAATACTGTGGCTGTCAAGAAGAGAGATCGTGTGCTGTTAGTGTAACGGTTTTATGTGGACGGCAGAAATTACAGTGCTGCACTGACAGAGTATCGCCGACTGGAAGGTATGATGGGAGGCTCGATGTCATTAAATGGCTTAAAGAAGATGAGAATGAAATTCGAAATCAGGGGTGAGCTTCGTGTGGCACCAGGAGTAGGAAGGCGTCCTGTCTTGATGGAAATTATTGACGTGACTGCTGTTGCTATAATTGACCATGCACCATTTGCCCCGGAGAGTGTTAGTACTTCTGCAGTGTTATGAGGCTACTGCTCAGTCAAGTAGCTCCTCAATTGACATCACAAGACTGAGTTTACCTCGCACCATTCCACCCACAATGGAAAAATCCTTGACAGTATCAGGAATCGAACCAGAGTCGTTATAAAATCACTCAGCTATCTTAACTTACTGTTATTTGTATTTTGCCTTCACTGAGCCTTTTATACTGACATGTTTATCACACCACCTTGTGTTGTGGCGTTATACCGGGTGATCAAAAAGTCAGTATTAATTTCAAAACTGATTAAATCACGGAATAATGTAGATAGAGAGGTACAAATTGACACACATGCTTGGAATGACATGAGGTTTTATTAGAACAAAAAATACAAAAGTTCAAAAAATGTCCGACGGATGGCGCTTCATCTGATCAGAATAGCAATAATTAACTTAACAAAGTAAGACAAAGCAAAGATGATGTTCTTTACAGGAAATGCTCAATATGTCCACCATCATTCCTCAACAATAGCTGTAGTCGAGGAATAATGTTGTTAACAGCACTGTAGAGCATGTCCGGAGTTATGGGGAGGCATTAGCGTTGGATGCTGTCTTTCAGCATCCTTAGAGATGTCGGTCGATCACGATACACTTGCGACTTCAGGTGACCCCAAAGCCAATAATCGCACGGACTGAGGTCTGGGGACCTGGGAGGCCAAGCATGACGAAAGTGGCTGCTGAGCACACGAGCATCACCAAACGACGCGCGCAAGAGATCTTTCACGCGTCTAGCAATATGGGATGGAGCGCCATCCTGCATACACATCGTACGTTCCAGCAGGTGTTTATCAGCCAGGCTGGGGATGATGCGATTCTGTAACATATCGGCGTACCTCTCACCCGTCACGGTAGCAGTTACAAAACCAGAATAACGCATTTCCTCGAAGAAGAAAGGCCCGATAACGGTAGATGTGGTAAATCCAACCCATACCGTGACTTTCTCGTCGTGCAATGGAGTTTCCACGACGGTTTTAGAATTTTCGGTAGCCCAAATTATGCAGTTGTGGGCGTTGACAGACCCTCGGAGCGTGAAATGAGCTTCGTCGGTCCACAACACGTTACTTAACCAATCGTCGTCTTCCGCCATCTTTTGAAACGCCCACACCGCAAATGCCCTCCGCTTCACTAAATCACCAGGTAACAGTTCATGATGCCGCTGGATGTTGTACGGATAGCATCGGAGTGTTCGCCCAAGTGCCAACCAACAGAAGTGCATGGAATGCTGGTGCGATGTGCGACAGCACGAGCGCTGACTTCCCCGTGCACAGACAAACCGGCTACAGTCTCCATTTCTTCCTCAACTGTCTCAGCAGCATTACGCCTTATGCTCGGTCGGCCACTACGGGGTCTATCGTCTAAACAACCCGTGGCTTCGAACTTCGAAATCATTCTCGCCACAGCTGCATTTGTCAACGGACCTTTACCCGTTCGAATCCCCTTCCTATGGCGATAGGATCGTAACGCTGAACTAGCACATTTTCCATTCTTACAATACAGCTTCACTAAAAGCGCCTTTTCAGGTAACGTCAACATGCTGCGACTGCTGGCGCATCTGATTCTCTCTCTCGTTACAGCTCCTTTTATACACGATTGTCGTGCGCAGTCACTGACGTTTTGCTGTCCAGCGCCATCAGTCAGACATTTTGTGAACTTTGTTTCTTTTTTTAGTTCTAATAAAACCCCATGTCATTCCAAGCATGTGTGTCAATTTGTACCTCACTATCTACATTATTCCGTGGTTTATTAAGTTTTCAAATTTATACTTACTTTTTGATCACCCGGTATGCATGAGTGATTGTCTGTGTGTGTGTTCTGTTGTAGTGAATACATATACCGTTGGTGGGACACAGGGCGATGGGTGAAACTGCTTTCACACTACACGTTTCCGTTGTTATGGTGATTTGCTCCAGCTGCTGCAGATGCTGTATTGAAGCTAAAAATGTTAATCAAAGTTGCGGAGAAATATTTGTCGGGGATCTGTTGCATAGCAATCAGATTTGCCTTCTTAGAAACGTTGTTGTTGTTGTTGTTGTGGTCTTCAGTCCTGAGACTGGTTTGATGCAGCTCTCCATGCTACTCTATCCTGTGCAAGCTTCTTCATCTCCCAGTACCTACTGCAACCTACATCCTTCTGAATCTGCTTCGTGTATTCATCTCTTGGTCTCCCTCTACGATTTTTACCCTCCTCGCTGCCCTCCAATACTAAATTTGTGAGTCAGTCCTTGGTGCCTCAGAACATATCCTACCAACAGATCCCTTCTTCTAGTCAAAGTTGTGCCGCAAACTTCTCCCCAATCCTATTCAATACCTCCTTATTAGGTACGTGATCTACCCACCTAATCTTCAACATTCTTCTGTAGCACCACATTTCGAAAGCTTCTATTCTCCTCTTGTCCATTTTATCTATCGTCCATGTTTCACTTCCATACATGGCTACACTCCATACAAATACTTTCAGAAACGACTTCCTGACACTTAAATCTAGACTCGATGTTAACAAATTTCTCTTCTTCAGAAACACTTTCCATGCCATTGCCAGTCTACAACGTTGGTGGGGAAAAAAAAAAAAACAGCTCCGTGAAATCACTTCTTTTCCCAAGAAAGCATCAAATTATTTAATTGGAACTGAACGCTCCCGTCGGAATTGTTCTCGAGCTGGTATTCATTAATAGATCACACTTGAGTATAGGGTAAACCTTGGTAAGTTCGTGGCATTGCTTATATCGTGATACTTTTTTTGATTCCTCTTCGCGGATTTATCAACCACGCTAGAAGTGCAGTCGTTGACTCACAAATAGCAGCACATGTCCCCTACCTGCAGCGACATTTCACACCACGCTACCAGAGGACTTTACAGCACAGTAAGTTTTTTTCTTCCGTTGGGGGTAGTTGTCTTTCGCTTTCGCGCTGCAGAATCCCATGTGTTTTCAAAGTGCTGATTACTCCTCATATTAACAACGTAACATTTTTTTTATTTTTTACAGTTGTTTATGCGATATAAATAAATTTTTCTGACTAAGGTTTGTGTTTTTGCGTTCTTTAGTTCAGACGTAATAGCCTTAGCTGCGCTAGTAAAATTCTTAGCATTTTAACTACCATCTTGCGCCGCCCTAGACAGTTTCCGCAAATACTGGCTAATAAACGTATTTAAAAGTGGATATTTATTTATTTGTAGTAGCATGCCCGTATAGATGGAGCACTTCATTTTAAACCAGATAATATATTAACCAAAATATTATTACAGCAGCAAGGTTGGTAAAAGAGGAGAAGTACTCAGTTTACAAGGCATCAAAGCAATGTGAAGTGCCATGGTCTACCCTGAAAGACTGAATTTCTTAGCAGGACTAAAGGTGAATGTGTAGGCCTACCTAAATTAGGGAAACCGTTTGCTTCACCTGTACAAATGGAACAAAGAATATGCAATTACATACTTTCCATGCAGGAATTAGGATTCGGATTGACTGTAATTCAGATTCGGAAACTGGTATGTAAGCTAGCTACAGCAACTGGTAGGAAACATCCCTTCAATGAAGAAGAACAAACTGCGGGGGACTGGTGGTGGAAAGATTTTTGAAACGCGTTGTGTATGGATTCAGTGTAGTTTTTGTTTAATGTGCTACCATTCGAAGTGTCAACATACTTTTGAAGAGAGTGAGGACGTTTTTATGCGCAACAAGTGTTCAAAAATGGTTCAAATGGCTCTATGCGACTTAACTTCTGAGGTCATCAGTCGCCTAGAACTTAGAACTACTTAAACCTAACTAACCTAAGGACATCACACACATCCATGCCCGAGGCAGGATTCGAATCTGCGACCGTAGCAGTCCCGCGGTTCCGGACTGAGCGCCTGAACCGCTAGACCACCGCGGCCGGCTCGCAACAAGTGTCAAAACCTTTCTGATGAAGACTAAAATGAGGCTTTCATTTAACCAGTAAATTCAGTTCAGTGTTTTTGCGCATTACTTAGTCAGTGCTTTATCATTATTATCATAAATAAGCCTCAACGTCGTAAAATGTCAAAATAAAATCTTTTATAGAAATACAATGCTTTCATTATTTAATTAATGCATTATCACGAAATTACCCAAGTAATGTCACGAACTTACCAAGGGGTATCACGAAATAACCTACAAAATTCTTAGTTGATGAAATCATAAAGGAGAGAATGTGGAATCAACTAATCATAACATCGTGCATATTGAGTAATGCATTTAAGGACAGGCTTACATATGTAATTCAGCAGGCTTTTAAAATATTGTTATGTGCCTTAAATTAACTTAATACAGAAATCCTCACGAAATTACCAAGGTTTACCCTATATCTTAAAATAGAAACTTTGTGATCCTTTACGTTGTTCCAATTCTTCACATACGCAAACATAATGCAAAATAGCGACTTGAACGGACTTAAATCATCAAAGGTAGAAATAAAACAGAAGCACAGGGCCTAATGGTCTGTTTACACTTATCTTTCTTTCCAGCTCGTAGGAACCATTTCGATCACTTAAACTCGTTGAAAAGAAAATAATATTAAAGGATAAAATCAGAATAAAAACATAATTGTTATGAGTTTTAAAACGTATATAACGCGAATCTGTTAATACACTGAAGTGACAGAAGTCATGGGATAGCGGAGGAGGAGATTAGTGTTAACGTCCCGTCAACAAAAAGGTCATAAGAGATGGACCCCGAGCTCGGATTAGGGAAGCTGGAGAAGGAAAGCGGCCGTGCCTTTTAGAAAGAACCATCACGGTATTTGCTTTAAGCGATTTAGGGGAATCACGGACATCGTAAATCAGGATGGCCAGAAGCAGATTTGAACCTTCATCCTCCCGAATACGGGACACGTATAGAGATGGTGGTAGTATCTTGCACACAGTGCATAAAAGGGCAGTTTATTGGCGGAGCTGTCATTTGTACTTAGGTGATCTATGCGAAAAGGTTTCCGAATGTGACTATGGCTGCACGACAAGAGTTAACAGGCCTTGAATGCGCAGTGGTAGTTGGAGCTAGACGCATGGGACATTCCATTTCGTAAATCGTTAAGGAATTCAGTATACCGAGATCCACAGTGTCAAGAGAGTGTCGAGAATACCAGATTTCAGGCATTACCTCTCACGACAGACAACGAAGTGCCGATGGCCTTCACTTAACGACCGAAAGCAGCGGCGTTTGTCTATAGTTGTCAGCCCTAAGAGGGAAGCAACACTGCATGAAATACCCACATAAATCAATGTGGAACGAGCGACGAAAATATCTGTTAGGCCAGTTCGGAGAAATTTGGCATTGATAGGCTATGGCAGCTGACGACCGACGTGACTGCCGTTGCTAATAGCATGGCATCGCCTGCAGCACCGTTCCTTGGTTTCTGACTGTATCGGTTGGACCCGAGACGACTGAAAAAGCTAGGTCTGCTCAGGTGAGTCCCAATTTCAGTAGATAAGAGTTGACGGTAGGGTTCGAGTGTCGCACAGACCACATGAAGCCATGGATCCTAGTTGTCAACAAGGTACTGTGCAAACTGTTGGTGGCTCCATAATGGTGTGGGCTTTGCTTACATGGAATGGACTGGTTCCTCTGGTCCCACAGAAGCGATCATTGACTGTAAATGAATATGTTCGCCCACTTGGACACCATTTGCACCCATTCATGAACTTCATTTTCCAAATTAACGTTGGAATTTTTATGGGTGACATTGCACCATGTCGGAACATTCTGGACGATTCGAGCAAATGATTCGGCTACCCAAATCGCCTGGCATCAATCCCATCAAACATTTATGGGACATAATCGGGGGGTCAGTTCATTCGCAAAATCTTGCACCAGCAACACTTTCGCTATTATGGACGGCTAAAGAGGTAGCATTTGTTTTACATGTATATTCTGCTATGACAATTGTTTGTATGGAAATTTTGCGGAAAAAAATATTTTATACTTAAGGCAAGAGCACCCATGTGACAGTTGTTTGGGGGGGGGGGGGGGGCTAGAACTGGGTGTATGGAGTATTTGCAATATTTTAGAAGACCAACGGCTCTTTATAAGTAGA
This sequence comes from Schistocerca gregaria, assembly GCF_023897955.1. Classification (NCBI taxonomy): domain Eukaryota; kingdom Metazoa; phylum Arthropoda; class Insecta; order Orthoptera; family Acrididae; genus Schistocerca; species Schistocerca gregaria. Next base: position 296,782,685 of record NC_064931.1, read on the forward strand.
CATAAAAAGGTTACAGTTCCGAACATGTTAAAAACATGCGGAAACCGACCTTTAAATTATTTTCTTGAAAGAAAGATACCAGACTACACTATATTTTTTTTCCTTTCACTGAGAGCCAAGGGGACAGGGAGGGATGGCGGCCGCCCCTTGCTGCCTGATATGGGCGTCCTTGTTTCTATGTATAGCCCAAGTTTCACCATGCAATGTTACTTGGCGATCGCACATCATGGGAAAGCTACTTTCATTCTTAAGTTTTACACGCCAATGTATTTGCAGATATCTCCTCATTTAGATAAAAAAAGTTCTCTTTCTATAAAAGAAAGTAGGCCTAATTAGAAGTACATGTTGGGTTCACACATACTGTATATGTCTTGTAGACACACTGTACATAAAAGCAGCTTCCAGTAACAACTTCAACCTCACGAAATTTGTTGTCAATAATTTATTGTTCGAGTTATAGACTTTCATTAGGCAACGGCCTTGCCGCAGTGGATACACCGGTTCCCGTGAGATCACCGAAGTTAAGCGCTGTCGGGTGTGGCCGGCACTTGGATGCGTGACCATCCAGCCGCCATGTGCTGTTGCCATTTTTCGGGGTGCACTCAGCCTCGTGATGCCAAATGAGGAGCTACTCGACCGAACAGTAGCGGCTCCGTTCAAAGAAAACCATCGTAACGACCGGGAGAGCGCTGTGCTGACCACATGCCTCTCCTATCCGCATCCTCCCTAAGGATGACACGGCGGTCGGATGGTCCCGATGGGCCACTTGTGGCCTAAAGACGGAGTGCCTTTTTCTAAATATAGGGTTACATTAGTATTCATAACTGCGCACAACAACAAAATTCTTTGAACATCTCCCTATGGAAATAACTTTAAAATGGGTCACTGTGTGTGGACTACAATTGTTTCTCCTAGACAGCTTCTTCTGCAGCACTGTTTTAAATAAACTTCGTTCTTCCTAGGATACATTATGTATCATAACGTTTATCGTGAATATCAGCTACTGGACGTGTAATTAATTAAGCTATAAGCTACAACAGTTTGATTGTAACTTAGAAAAATTTCTATTGAGAAGAAATACCTATTGAGCACTGTGGCAGTAACGGAATATTACACTGGTGCGAATGTATCAAACGAACTGACGAAATTCGATTCGCAGCAATTCGAATAGCAACTTTTTTTAAAAAAACGCTAGAACTTGCGTTATCTGCGAATCGACATTTGGGACGAACGAAGTATTGTTAAATGCGGAGCGTGGTTAAGCCATTGTGTTGGCCAGCCTGCTACCTCACCCACGCCTGGCGCGTGCTGCTTCAAACCAACAGTCTCCCCGAGACGCAGCTTAGGCGGGTAGCTTAGGCGGCGTATGTCACCGGTTGTGTACAGGTAACGCTTCTTATGGATATGCCTCTTGTAACTGAATTCGACTTTTTGTAAAAATCTGCTTTTGTGCTACCGCACTGTCAGTGGATTCGAGGACTAATTATTTCCTACATATAATTCGTTAGCAACAAGCGAATTTCTTTTATTCATTGTTTCATATGTTTATTTATTAGCCGTTCAGCATGTCTACCACGCAATTGGATTCGCGGAGATACATCTGTAAGTTTATCTCGATCATTAATGAACGATTTTACCTTATGAACTCTGTATATTTACTCTTGTGTCGATTGCAGAGATGCGCGCAAGCTAAAATAATGTGCACAGTAGAAACTCGGATGGAACAAAGGCAGACGCCGCCGCAGACAAAGAGAAACGTCAACGACCATCTATTCTTCACATTTTCCATCCACAAACGGAGCGCGAGCTGCTTTCATTTATGATAAAGTTAAAATTACTGCTGTGCCACACACCCGACTATATATTACGCTATTACCTTCAAAAAACTGTGATGCCATCTACAGTGTACCTGTTGGCGGTCATTTTCATAACTACAGAATCTTCAGAGAGATTTTACGCAGATACCCTCATCAAGGACATCTATACCAGAGGGGAAAGGGTGAGGGGAAGGGGAGGGGGGTTGCACGCCCCCCTCCCCGCCCAAGAGCTCAGGGAAAGGGAAAGAAATAATGAAGTCAGGTGTTCTTGTTTCAAGAAAGTCATTTAAAGTCGGTATTACGCGGGTTGTGGGCTCTGAGCACTATGGGACTTAACATCTGTGGTCATCAGTCCCCTAGAACTTAGAGCTACTTAAACCTAACTAGCCTAAGGACATCACACACATCCACGCCCGAGGCAGGATTCGAACCTGCGACCGTATCAGTCGCGCGGCTCCGGACTGAAGCGCCTAGAACCGCGAGACCACCGCGGCCGGGCGCGGGTTGTAACAGGGTCGGAAGTGCAACTTCTTTATGGCCACTAACGAGTTCCCCATTCCTCTTTCAAAACATTAAAATTCGTGTAGCTCATCTCTCCTGCAAACTCTCGTGTGGGCGCCTTTGACCGTAATGTACGTCTCTGAGTACCCCTCTCGGACACAGAAAATTGTGCTGTTAGGATAAGATGTTAAGGGAATGAACGGGAGCAGATTTCAGCGTTTCAGATGCTAGTGAAATATGTTAGTTTTATTTCATTAGATGAAACAGTTATGTCTCTTATCGCTCTAGCGAATAGTATGGATAAATGCCTTAGCTGCAATAATGATTACGGTATGAAGTTAATAAGCCTCAGTAACAAATATTGTTGGATACAGATGTACGTTACTATGAAGGTCTGCATTTGGTAACACAACTACTTAAACTTCTGCTTCCTGTCCTAAACACTGTTACGGTATTTTCAGAAAGTTTCTTTACTTAATGCTCTGAAACTGTATTCAAAACTTGCTTAAGAGAGGAAAATATAGACATACCTCTACTTTTTTTTTTAATTTGTCACTCTGTATTAGAAAGTACAATGTTCTCGTTCCATGGACCATTTATGACAACATTCCAGAGCTTTAAAGATGAGTACCCCCTGCGGCTGAGGATGACGCAACTGCCACATTAGGTTGTACGCTCCTATTCCGGAGCAGCGGATATCAAATTCATGTACGCTCTTCCAAATTAAAGTTTGATATACCTTCCCAAAATCGATTAAGGCAACTGCTGAGACTGTTTCTTTCAAAAGAATTCTGCCGATTTCCTTCGCCATCTTTTTCCTATTTCAGCTTGACTTCCGTTTTTAACATTTTCGCCGTCGGCGTGACATTAAACTATAAATTTCTTTCATTCTTCCCTACAACTGCACTTAATCGTGTTTGGGAGCATAACGTAAAAGCACAATAATTGTGCTTCGCAAAAAGAGAACCTCCACCAAAGAGTAATCGTAGCCGCATGTTCTCACGCTAGAACTGTATGAGTACGTTAGTACCAGTATCGAGTGAATAGTTACACAGTTAATGAAACAGCTGAAAAAAAATGATATAGCTAGCGCTACTGTGGCCTTTATTAAGTGCTTCTTAAGTAAAATAATAATTCCAATTGTTGATAATTAAGGGTTTTGAAGAGACTAAACATCTAAGACACAAAGAAATTGCAGAATGTGCCTACGAGAGGGCATTGATTTAAATCAACGGTGAAGGTCAAAAATTTGTGCCAGGCCAGGGTGGAAACCTGGTCTCCTCGGCAGATGTACCGACCACTGCACCTTCCTGACACAGTGGCCATAACAACTGTACGGACTACCCTAGCACGCCTCCCGCCAGATCTAAGTTCTCAACCTATCCACACGATACGAATGTAGTGCCCCTTGCTCAGTACCCGCACTATTCACGGCATTTCGCCGATTCGAATCTGGCGTGCATCCGCATTGAAGAAATCATTGACCGTCCTCGCCTAATATATATAAAAAAGGTTTGACACAGTCGACCACCGAATTTTATTACGCATATTAGAACTACACTGATGGAAAAAAACCGCAGTATCAAGAAGGATTTGTGCGACATAAACGAAAGTTGGTAGGCGTATTGCTACATCTGAACGATAGTGTCTACTAAAATCTCGCACCAGTCGCATGAGGGTGGCGACAGTTACATCACTATGAGGAAGAGAATCAGGTTAGCTTTAAATACACGATGTAACGGTCGTGAGTGCAAGTTACGTTTGAGATTGGATGTGGTGAGTTGATGTTAGTCAAGAATGTCTTTAAGGCGACAAAGACGCCGTTATCGACACCTCTCTGACATTGAACGAGGTCGCGTAATGGGGCTACGAGAAGCTAGATGTTTCTTCTGTGGTACTGCACAAAGACTTCGCAGGAACGTCACCACCGTACATGATTACTGGCAGTGGTGGTGACGAGAATGTATGGTCACAAGAAGTCAAAAATGGTTCAAATGGCTCTGAGCACTATGGGACTCAACTGCTGTGGTCATTAGTCCCCTAGAACTTAGAACTATTTAAACCTAACTAACCTAAGGACATTACACACATACATGCCCGAGGCAGGATTCGAACCTGCGACCGTAGCAGTTTCACGGTTCTGGACTGCGCGCCTAGAACCGCGAGACCACCGCGGCCGGCAACAAGAAGTCCTGGCTCCGGATGTCCACATGGCAGTACAGAGAGAGAAGACCATCATGTTCCGTGTATGGCTTTGGCACATCGTACTCCTTCCGTAGCAGCAATTTTAGGCGCAGTGGGCATCACAGTAACACAACACAAATCGGTTACTTCAATTACAGCTCCGAGCCAGACGCCCTGTAACGTACATTCCACTGACCCCAAACCACTGCCGTTTGCTACTTCAGTGGTGTCAAGCGAGAGCTCATTGGAATGGCAGGGTGGAGGTCTTCTGTGTGTTTTCTGATGAAAGCTGGTTCTGCCTCGGTTCCAGTGATGGCCTAGTGCTAGTTAGAAGAAGGCCAGTTGAGGACCTGCAAACTTTGATCTAGGGTGCAACTCTGTATGACTGCAGGAGCACTCGTGTGGTTATGTCACATGCCCTCACTGTAAATTCGTGTTTCAGTCTCGTTATTCAACCTGTTGTGCTGCCATTGATGAACAGAATTCCAGGCAGTGTTTTCCAACAGAATAACGCTCGCCCCTTTACTGCTGTTGTAACCCAATATGCTCTACAGAGTGTCGGTCACCACATCTGTCCCCAATGAAGCATATATGGGATATCATTGGATGACAACTTCAACATCATCAACAGCCAGCATTAACCGTTCCTGTATTGACCTACGAAGTGCAACAGGCATGGAACTCCAACCCACAAATTGATATCCAGCACCTGTGCTACACAATGCATGCACGTTTGTATGCTTGTATTCAACATTCTGGTGGTTGCTCTAGTTACTAATATTACAGCATTTCACATTTACAATAGCTTATCTTGCACTTAAATTAACCTGTAATCATGCATTGTTAATCACTTACATATGTTACCTAGACAAATTTATTCCCGAAATTTCATTACTCTACTTTAATTATGTTTTGGTGTTGTGATGTTTGTCTGTGAGTGTGTTAAGAATAAGGGATATGGCCAGGAATTGATTTAAATCATACTCGGAAAACTGGATGCAAAGAGCTGAAATCTCACATATTTCCCTACCGAGACTCTAACTCGGGACCTTTCCCTTTCGCGGGCAAGTGCTCTACCATCTGAGCTACCGAAGCACGACTCACGCCCGGTACTCACAGCTTTACTTCTGCCAGTATCTCGTCTCCTACCTTCCAAACTTTACAGAAGGTCTTCTGCGAACCTTGCAGAACTAGCACTCCTGAAAGAAAGGATATTGCAGAGACATGGCTTAGTCACAGCTTGGGGGATGTTTCCAGAATGAGATTTTCACTCTGCAGCGGAGTGCAGCACACACTCCGCTGCAGAGTGAAAATCTCATTCTGGCACTGATCAGATATAAATATATTAACATAGGTGACCCCCAGGGAAATGTATTGGCTCCAGTCCTCTTCCTTTTATATATATATCACGAGACTGAAACACGAATTTGCAGTTAGGGCATGTGACATAACCACACGAGTGCTCCTGCAGTCATACAGAGTTGCACCCTAGATCAAAGTTTTCAGGTCCTCAACTGGCCTTCTTCTAACTAGCACAAGGCCATCACTGGCACCAAGGCAGAACCAGCTTTCATCAGAAAACACACAGAAGACCTCCACCCTGCCATTCCAATGAGCTATATCATCATAGTGATTGAAGACAACTGTTCATTAAAGAAGACAGTAACTTGAAATGTGAAAAAGACAAACTGTATAAACTTCCAACTAAATAAAAAACCCAATGATACTAAACCGAAAGTAAACAATGATGTACTTTATTGTGTAACTGATGCACGCCCCCCTTCGCACCCAAGAGCTCAGGGAAACAGGGAAAGGGAAAGAAATAATGAAGTCAGGTGTTCTTGTTTCAAGAAAGTCATTTAAAGTCGGTATTACGCAGGTTGTAACAGGGTCGGAAGTGCAACTTCTTTATGGCCACTAACGAGTCCCCCATTCCTCTTTCAAAACATTAAAATTCTTGGGATGAAAGCAGACTGTCAATTGACATGGACAGAACATGTAAGAATTTTAGCAAGGAGCAATGACATATCTCAGGAGAACAGCCTCCACAAATTCACTGCAACAATCACAAAATAATGTGCAAAAGTGTTTACTGAGTATGAAATAAAAGTTTATAACAAGCTTCCTCTTAATGTGAAAAAGGACTCGGATAACTCATAGAAGTTCAAAAAGAAACTGAAAATATTCCTAATTGACCGCACTTTTTACAAAAAACTTAAGTTTTATAGTTATAAGCCAATCTTCATTATTAGGCTTTATGAACATGTAGATGTCCCACTAGTTTGTATACTTATTCATACTAAATATATGTGCTTTTATAGAAGATAGATGAAAGTGTAAAGAATTCTTTTTTTAAAAAAGCAGAGAAGGTTATGATTTAATTGCCACTCACATCACTCATTTCTCTAGAAATGTAAAGGTAAGTTGTCGATAGTGGGGCCTGTTTTAGTTACCAGTGCAATAGCTGTGGATGCTATTGTTATGTTCCAACTGTTCGTATATCTTCACAACAAACTTCATAAGGGAGCAAGTGTATCATGACACTATTGTTAGCACAGCTAATTTTTCAAACCACTACTTGTATGAAGTTTGAATTTGGACATCAGATAATATTCACACAGCACATATTTCTACAATGAGTAATTTATCTAAAGGTGCCACAAAAAATTACACTGTATGACATTAGTGAATGGAAATATGTAGGGCAAGCTAATTTTCTAATAATTTCATTGCCAAAATCAACACACAGAGTACATATTGATGAACTCAAACATTTGAGAAGATCTGTAATATGTGATTTCCAATTCAAAATCTGGTCAAAATGCTGACCTGGTAATTTTGAACAATGTTTTACATACATCTTTTCCCCTATGATTTATTATTAGTGTTGAGGATATATTTCATCTAGCACGTAACTGAGTAAACTTTTTTTAACTTAAGTGATAGACTATTTATTTAGAACCTATCGTTAATACTTCTGAGTACCTGTATTTCATTTTTTACTCTTGCATCTCTGTTGAACTTGATTATGATGCTTGTATCATTGTCTGCACATTGCAAGAGAACACTACTTCTTCTATATCAGTGTAAAATGGAAGGTTATAGCAAGAACAAGTGTGGTTTCAGAATTTACCACTGTAATGTGATTATAGCATTTTGTTCTCACCCAGAAGAAGATTAATCATGAGAACTGCATAAGCTATCTAACATGACTCTTTGCTTCATATCGGTTAAATATGAAGTAAAATCTTCCTGCCCCCTCCCCACTTATTCATTACATCTAGAAAGCCACAAACTTCAATTATCTCCAAATGCCATGGTTTGCAGTTCAAATGCCTTGGATGTATCATAAATATCCTGATATATGAAATATTGCCATTCATATATTTTAGTACCAGTACCCCCTCAGTGAAATAGGAGATTACATGTTCAGTGGAAAGGTCCTTCTGGAATTTAAATTGTGACTGACAAAGAATCTTGTAGCTGCAGACATGTTAATCCATTCTTAAATACATTACCTTTTTCGGATGTGCATGTGTGCACTAGCTAACTGTTGTCAGCACCATTCGCTTTCAGAGGGGTAATTATTTTCCAGATTTTCCTGGAAGAAATTGCAGTGATCTTAAATTAGTTGTACACTTGTAGTACTGGCTGTCTTTTTTTAAGAACTGACTGTACCAAATATTTCCAGTTACATTTAGAAAGTGATTTTCGAAGTTCTTGCTATAGGTTTGGTATCATGGAAAAATTTTAAATTTCTAGATACTCATGTTCCATAACAGACCTTCTCATTTCCCTTTGAAATTTTAATTTAAGAATTATTAATATCTGGCATCACATGTAAACTTTTAGATTTCCTATTAACTCTTCTCAATAAACCTTCTATAAGGGTCATTGCAAGTATTTTTATTACAGAAATGGTAACAAGTTAAAAAATTCTGAAATATGTAAATGGAAGGTTAGTTCGTATGCAAACATTACACCTAGGGAGATGGAGAACACACACGCCACCATAAACATATAGCATGAGAAAGACGTTGAAACAAATTTTGTCATTTCAAATGTGTTTTACTGTCAATTGCAACAGTACACAATAGTACAAGACAGGACTGTGGACCTGTAACATCTTAGGGTCCATCGAAATAGTCTTCCAACAAATACATCACACACTACAAATGCTGTGGAAGATGCTGGATAACTGTGGCCTCACCATGGGCAAATCGTTGGATCTCACATGTCACTGCTGTGGCAATGTCTTCATGTGTATGAAAGCATGTTCCACGCAACTGCTCTTTCAGTCTTGCTATCAGGTCATAATTGCAGGGGAATAAGTGTGGTGAATATGGTGGATGCTTCAGTACTTCCAACACCCTTCACTTCACACTAGCAGATTCCACCCCCCCCCCCCCCCCCCCACACACACACACACACACAGTGTCATATGGGCTCTCATGCTGCCTGCAGAATTAATGCATAGGAGATTTCACCTGAAAAGCCTGTTGTGGTGCCATTGCAGGAAAGTGCAGCAGTAGTATAGTGCATTAACAGTTTCTCCATGTGGGACAAAATGGCACAAAATCACTCCTCTAGTGTCACAGGCTGTGATGAGCATTAACTTGACAGGAGAGGGTTAGTGACGAAATTTCTCCTGTGTGGTGGGCCTGGATGATGCCATTCTGCAGACTGGCTCATAGGCCCTGGCCCAAAGCTCATCTATGGTGACAATTCTCCCAATCATATTGTCTCCCCTCCTCCTCATAATGAGCTAGATGCACACAACAAGTTTCATAACGTGTCCACTTTTCCACTTTGCTTAGTGCATGAGGCACCCACTTTGCAGCAACTTTATAAATGTGTAGCTCATCATGTAAAATTCTGTAGATTTTCATCTTCTCAATACCAGTATGGCACTGTAATTCCCGCAGCATCCATTTTTGTCTGTCATTCTTCAAGCACTGGTCAATCTGGGTATGAGCACAGTCCATACGCACACTGACAGGCCACTCAGTTCATTGCTTGTTCATTCCTCTACCATGCCTAAATGTATCTACCCACCAAGCAAACGTTCAGCATGGTAAAGCAGCATTTCCTACTGATTCCACAAGCTCATCGTGACATTGTCATGTATTCCATTCATGGTGACCTGCAGTCTTTATGTAAGAGTGCTGTTCAAGTTTGTAATGTGCTATTGTGCACTGTTACAATTGACAGTGAAACTTTTTTTCATCTGTTTTCTCGTGCTATATCCTTATGGTGGTGTGTATGTCCACCCATCTCGCTACCTGTGTCGTTTACATATGGATTAACCTTCATTTTCATATTTCAGAATTTTTTATTTTATTGCCATTTTTGATACAAAACATAGTTTACACAACTTTTGCAATGACCCTTGTATAATATGAAAGTAGCTGCACGTCTGTGCTGATCCTGATCATTTTGTATAATTCTCTTGTTTTAGAACTTGATAATCTAATGCCTTTTGTAATCTTTGTTTCTTTGCTAAATCATTTTGTTGGCACATACCTGTTAGAAGTACAGAGAAATCTACTTGGAAATGCATTAAATTTAATGCAGTATTTCAGAATAAAATTCAGTCATCAGTTGCTCAAATATTTTGAGTTCACTTTACTGCTCTCAACAGACTAATCTGTCATCTTCAGAAGCCTACAAAATTAGGGATATTATAAATCATCAGGCGTTGGCTGTACATTTATGTTAAGTGTAAGAAGTGTCTTACAAAACTTACTAACTATTGATTTAGCCGGTGTCAATATCTTCTTCACAAAAATTTAATGCTATGACATGTCCAAAAATGTACATATTGTGTGTGGTTACTGTAAACACAGTTGACAAATTGCTAATCCACAGTTAATGAATTATATTTATGTACACACTCAAGTTGTTGTGCTAGCAGCATAGAATATTGTTGATATACTGCTCTGCTGTAAGGGTGCCATGGATGACCCCAGAGGGGTCCCGCAGTGAAAAGAAATGTCACCCCAGACCATCTCTTTTGACTGTTGAGTCGTGTGGTGGGTGACGGGTTGGTATCCCGCCACTGTCCGAAGTGTCTCCAGACAAGTGTTTTCTGATCATCAGGGCTCACTTCAAGCAGGACTCACACTGAAGACAATTCTACTACATCCAGTGAGATACCAGGCTAAAGACATATCTGGAGGCACCCATGATGCTGGTGGGACACCAACCTCACTGTTGCTCGCTATACGACCCGACAACCGGGTATGATAATCTGGGGTGCAATTTCTTTTCATAGCAGGACCCCTTTGCTTGTCATCACTGGTATCCCTACAGCACATTTGTACATCAGCAATATGCCCCATTTTATTGCCCTTCATGGTAAGCTATCCTGTGCTTACGTTTCAGCAAGATAATATATGCCCACACATGGTGAGAGTTTCTACTGTTTATTATTTCCCCAGTTTTGGCCCCAGTCATTTCACCAACTCTTGGCAACTGCATGTTATAATAAAACTGGGGCTTAAAATAATTCTAGACTCAGTTTGCTAGAAAGTAAGTTGTTCTTTATACAAGCATATAAGAAAACAGTCATGCATAATGTACATAATAATTACAGAAATTGAGTGGCACAGAAAAAGAGTTACTATAAAGTACTGTTATGACTGGTCTAGATTGCATGTGCATATTGGCATTTGCCATATTACAAATGGTGCTCACATTAAGCAACTACAATGTGAGTTAAAAACTTGGAGAGATGCTCTGTCCACTGATATAAGTCTATTTTTCCTTATATCTCATAATCTTCTCTCAGGCATTTTCTGAAACCCTGATGGTATTTGTGAATAACGCTATATACAAATATTTCAGAAACTCCTGTTACAAACTTCTAGGACTTGTAAAGGGGACTGAGTGCATAATATTTTGAATAGGAACCCATGCCCTGAAACATTATCCAATAATGCTACAGAATATCAAAGTCATAGGTACCTACACCCATAAATGTATGTTTATACAGTGTGATTTAATGATAATGCTACAGAGTTTCAAGGATGCTGGGGAAGCATAAATATATCAATTTGAGATAAGGTTCTATGTACCGGAAATGAACAAGTCAAAAATTATAAGAGAAAACCATTCTGATACCTCTGATAGTGGAACACAAGTACCGTTACTGTTGTTCCTGAGATTGTATGGTAGGCAACTTTCAGAACTGGTAGTAATGGACCGAAACAAGAAAAAATGTGGAGTAAACATGGGCTCTAAAACACATACCTTAAGAGGATGAGCACTTGTTCAACAGAGATGTTTTTCACATTAGCAAAGATGAATAATTGGCCATAGCTACTTAGGTATGCATTTAAGAGTTCATGTTTACTGCATAGTTTTTCTTATTTTGGTCCATACTACCACCTCTTAAAGTTGCATACCCTACATTCTTAGCAACAACAGTACCGGAACATGTGTTCCACTGTCAGAGGTATCAAAATGATCTTCAGTTGTAACTTTTGACTCATTCGTTCCTGAACCAGGGACCCTTATCTCAGATTGATACATTTATCCATCTCCATCATCCTTCAAAGTTTGTAACACCATCGCAGAATCACCCTGTATATAAATACTTTTTAGACGCTAGCACCTATAAATTTGACACTCCATAAAGCCATTGAATGATGTTTATGGATATGGGTTCCTATCCAAAATAATATGTACTCACTTCCTTCTATAAGTAGTAGAAGATTGTAACAGGTATTTCTGAACACCTTGCGTATTACACATCTGAATAAATATACAAAATTTGTCCTCCACAGAAATTTAGGAATTTGTAAATTTCTTGCAGTTTGTTCTTATAATTATTTTAAATTCCTAAAGTATAAACAAATTCCACCAGTAGCATGGTGTTTGGCCAAAAACTGTCTCAAAATAAAATATTTAATAGAACAAATTATTATGTTAAAGAACACATTTGTACTATTACAAACTGGTGTTTTTATGGTATTAAACATTAATTAGATAAGCTGTGTGCAATGTTCAGTAACTGACAGTGTATTATACAAGTCACAAAAGATTGTGAATCACAACAATGCAATCATTTGTTGACATTCCTACAAAAAAAAGTGGGAAACATTGTTTCAATATTTTAGAAAACAAATTGCAACTGAACTAACAGTGTATAGCAGTGCATGACACTGAACATCACAGAAACTGTCAGCTTACTGGAGCATGACCAGGTGGGCACAGAAACTTCCTCTGTTTAAAGCTATTATCTCTGGTAAAACTGACACAATCAATGAACTTGCCCCTGAATGGATATAAATAGCACGTTATTGACAGTATCATAATCTGTAAGTATTGAGACACAGTATAGTACACATAAGTATTTCTGAAATTACTGTATCCCGTTAACAGCATGCATATGGATTAAATAACCAGAATTACTGAAAATATAGAGTGAATCTAGGCATTCACCAGGTGCACTGCCAGAAGATTATACATGCAACAAACATATTTTGTAACTTGTGAAAGAAGTGTGAAAAGTGAACACAAACAGTGATTTCAAGTTAAGTTTTCATTATATAAGAAGTGAGGAAATGGGTAACTGAGCCAGAGGGAAATTGCACTTACAAATGAGTTAATAAAATTATAAAAGTAAGTACACTAGTGGTGGGAGACTCAGTGGTAAAATGCATGGGACAACATAAAAAAGACAGGGGTCAGCATTTTCTGTTTCCCAGAGATCCGGTCAAATGAAATTAGTACAGAATGCCTATTGTAGATTTTGTTCCATAGATTGTTATATTTCATGTTGAGTCAGATGATGTGAAAATGGCATGTAATGTAGGATTTAAGAAATAATTCACAGGGTGACACTGCCTTGCCACAGTGGTAATCCCAGTTCCCATCAGCTGACATATGTTAAGTGCTGTCAGACTTGGCTAGGACTTGGATGAGTGACCATTTGGGCCTGCCGAGTGCTGTTGGCAAGCAAGATGCATTCAGCCCTTGTGAGACCAATTGAGGAGCTACTTGACTGAGAAATAGCGGCTCCAGTCATGAAAACTGACAATTGCAGGAGACTGTTCTGATGACAACATGCCCCTCTGTATCTTAATCCAGTGGTGTATCTTGGCCTTTCGAGGCTTGTTTGGATGAAGATACTAGATGGCACATCAGTGATGGGATAATAAGGAAGGGGAGTGGCAGGGTATTCATTGAGGTTATAAATTAAGAACTTTACAGGTTGTGCAGAGATGTGAAAATTCTATTTGTAGAAACCAGTCTGTGAATTAAAAGGTGTGACTTCACTCTGGACGGCTTCCAACATAACAGAAAATAATTTCACATTCTGGTAACCTCTTGAAATAATCCTTACAAGAGAGTCTGGAGTTGTAAGTTGTATTCAACTGAAAGACAGTTCCTAAGAAATCAATGTATTCAAAGCAAACTATATTGCTAAATAGGCAGTATAAGGCTTCTCTTGATTAACTGCTGTAGTGTAGCAGGAAAAGTTAGAAATGTGCACATACTATGTTGTGGTTGACATCAAATCTTAGTTCAGAAATAACATACTATGAGTGAGGTCTTTCGCCTGAGTGCATAGCATTTTATAGGGATGAAATCAAATGCAAAGGAGGGGGGATATTCAGTCTAATTAGGAAAGGGTACAATTTTTTACACAATGTGTGATGATAAGGAGGACGCCTTAGCAGCTGACATTTGGGGGATGAAAGTAAAAAAGGTACAAATGACGGGAGTGTATTGTGCTCTTATGATACAGGATAGGAACGAGTTTTACTGAAAATCACTGAACAAGGGGAATCTGAGAAATATATGCACAGAGCAATCACTAGAGCACGAGACCAAAATTTTCTTAGTGTTAACTGGGAGGGAGACAAAAGTTTGGACACCAAACTGCAGCAAAACAGTGGTAGTGGATGGAATTTTAAGTAACTGGTGAAAGAAACTACAAAGCAAGAACGAATTTGGGATCTATTTTAAATTTATTTATTTATAATACGGCATTATTACAAATCATGTTAATGAACATAAACTTAAAATAACATTCATAAAAAATCAAGGTCGCAATTATAGTAAACTGAACTATCAGTTAGTATTCAGGGACTGTTCAAATTGTTCTGTGTATGTTTGAAGTGAACATATCTGTGCAGTATGCCAGATTGTCTGCCTATCTGCTCCACAGTCATCCTTTTGAGATGTGTTTAGTTTCCATTTAAACAAAGAGTCCACACATTTCTCTTGGTTGTTTCTAATTCAGTTTAGAATTACCCAGGATTTTCTTCAGAGGGCAAAGCAAGTCAGGTTTTCAGAGTTACATCAGAATTTTTTGTGATCTGCATTTACAGTACTGCATGATACCAAAGTTGCTATTTCCTAAGCACATAGCTTTTGCAAATGATGGTATTGTAGCATGGACTCATTTAATATTTATGTAATCATAGAATTAAAGAAAGGGGTGAATTTATAATGAGACCATTGGACAGAAGTGGTTGATGTTATTAGTAACTACAGGGCCATTATAATAAAAGTTAATGGAATCTATGAAGGTGACAACAGAAGTGAAATGGCTTTGCCATTATAACTTAACAAAGCTAGTGAAAATTGCAGGCATTTCTGATAGAGAACTGTGGGGAATGGGTGAAACTGGGTAGGGTAGGTTGTGCTGAGAAATAATTGTTAAGAAAAAACCAATACTTTGCAACATTTCCAAGTTAATTTACAATAAAGTTAGACAATAAGGCCTTTGGCATGCAAATTCATGCAGTCTATCAGAGACAGTGTCACCAAATGTGTTCTTTGTTTGGTTTTCTAAAACTGAACAAGAGAGCGATACAAAGATTGGACATGGGACAAATAAGAAGTAAAATTGCTTGAAAACTGGTAAGACATGTGGACTGAACAGTATGTCTGCACTTGTGCAGAGACAAGCTTGTTCAGCAACATGGAGAGAAGGGAGGTAACAGGAGAGTGGAAGGTTACCACTGTGATTCCCATTCTCAAAGGGGATAAATGAAATAATGATAAGAAAACAGAAAAGACAGTCACCAGATATTTCTCTGTGATATACAGTGGTTTGTGTTGGCTTAAGGAAGCTTAGAAAAGTTTAACAGGACAACATTCTTGTGAATAGCAACTTTTTGGATTTTTTCAGAATGTAGAAGTACATTTGATGGGTAAGAGGTTGTAACATATAGGCTACATTATTGTAGACTGAACACAGGTAGTCTTCAAAGGTTATTGCTGGCTTTTACATTGAAAGAATGAGTAGCTGAAATTCAGAATACAGTAGCGGCCTTGGAAAAGGTGTTTCCACAGAACAGGCCCAGAAAGTCAAAATAAGAAAAGAAATATAGGACAAAGTGAAAGTATTTCCATGTATATCAGAGAGGAATTTACTGGAGTCAGTGTTATTTATACTACATGTAAAGGACATTGTCTCTGGTGTGTATTATAATGTTGGATTGTTTTTACCACCTGGTAAAGCAATTAGCAGGTGGCAAAACTCTTCGGGAAGAACTTTTCACTGCAGAGTAGATGGAAAAAATTTGGATGAGTGTGAAGTGTATACCCCATACTGTACTCCAATGAATGAGAAGCATGAAAGCTTCATTACAATTTAATGTGGCAATAACATCAATTTCTCAGCAATCAATGGATTATGGCAGAAACTTTATCAAACAGTTAAAATACAAAAAAACTGAAGTCTATAAAAGCAAGTGCAGTTCATGGTGCTTTACATTGGCCAACAAGGATAATCAGCATCTGGAACCAGATTCACTTAAAAATAAGTCATCAGTTGTAAGCTACTTACTTGAAGCAAGGCAGATAATAGAAAATATTTGCCACACACCACATCACAAGCATCAGCATCCCAAAGCATTGAAACACCCCAAAAATGATGGCATATTCGATCTGCCAGGAAAATTTCAAGAAACAGTGGAGATATTATTCTGAAGAGGAAGTTTAGATAGTATAGAATGGGACCCCTGGCATATCTTCCCACATCTCTCACTAAGAAATAACACAAAAACTTAATATCCAATCATGCACGTCAATTTGTTTGCTTACAGTACACCAAAGAGGGCATGTACCATCAGAAAGACAGTGCACCACTCCATATCTATGTAAGAATGATATGAGGAACACTTCACAAATATGAACATGCTTGTGCCACTTCTCTCTTACCTGCTTCCTCCATTTCCTGAGTCAGTTCAACTGAACACATCTCACATGCTATTAAGTCAGATTCCCTCCATTAAACACAGTTTCAATCACTCTCTGTGAACTACTGGTGACAGTTTAGCAGTTACAGATTCAGATAATTCTTGAACTGCTTTGCTCCTGGAGACCATACTACAAGCCATCAGGGTGACAGAGACTGCTTAAACTGTCAGACAGCTGTCTCTCATTCAGTTTCTCAAGAGTTCAATGATAAAATTTCTGAAGTTATTGAGAGATATTTTCTGAGTGTTTCAGTATAAGAGGCCTGTGGGCTCCAGTCACCCAATCCAACATAATTATGATTTATTCTGATTGTTACCAATAACCTTCTGGTACACCTTGCTCAGTCAGTATCTTCCATTCTAACACTGAAGGAGCTGTGTACAGATAAAAAACTATAGCAATGAGGTTGCCATCAGTGTGAGAATAGATCAACATAGTAGAAATGTTCCAGTCTTTCATTGTATTCAGTGAACCCGTACACAAGATAGATATCAGCCAACCCTTCGTCAGTAAGACTATCCATACTGCTGTGTATTGCTGTTAATGTACAACTAACACTGCCAGAGAAACTAACCTGAGACAGAAGGGAGCAGTAAAAACTGTGAGCTTGAAGGCGAGAAGTAAAGTGTGCAATACTGTTGTCAGCAACAAGAATGATAAATGAATAAAACAAGTTTGTTACAAGTAAGATACACAGCACATACTGATGGCATATGCACCATTTATCAGATACTTTCATTGAAATATATATATGAAAATAAAGGGGATAAGAAATCAGACTAAATGCAATTGCTGTAATCAACCATTGGAGACCACAGCTCCCTTATACCAAAATATCTCTGATCAACCTACGAAATTTTGTTGGTGGCGTTCGGGTTCACCCTGTATAATCAAATACATCAAGTTTCTTAAAAAGGTCTTGCTAGTGTCGTGGTCTAAAATCCTTAAACAATCGATCCTAGACGGAAAAAGTGCTCTGAAGATCGGAAGTAAGAAAGTAACATTAATGTTAGGGAGAGTGGTACAGTAACAATTTGCCCCTTCATGTGGACAGTCAGTGATGCAGTGGACAGAGAATGCTACAATAGTTGTTTCCTAGCCCCTATTCTGGCCGTTAAGCTAAAATAAGGATTCAATTACAATATTAGAAAGTATTTCCAAACTCTCTGTGGCTCTCAAAAGTTGCTTGTGGTATTGAAACTAACGGATACCCCTGAACGAATATAATTAATATGGCGTTCGACCCCCTTTACACTAAATACAATTAATATTCTTTGCTTAATCCATATACAGAACTAGGAAATAGTTTGTAGGAGAATGTTGTACAGTATGACAAACAGTGGAACAGTTGCTTCCATGATGGAGAAGGAAATCTACACCAGCTTCCCTGTCCTAAGACCAACTACTTTTAATTTTAATGATTAAGTCGTGTGCAGAGCCCATTTGAGAACATTTTTCCACACAATCGATTTATCATTGCCCCCCCCCCTCCCCTTTCTCCTCTCTTTTCCCTCGTACATGTTCCCCGTCGTCACTTTGTGCTATTAATTGTGATACGCTCTGTATAAAGATCTTGTGCTCGAACACAGCTTTCAGCTTGGCCCCCCCAGTGGCCGCTACTGCTTCTGATAGGTCTTGTGTAGAAATCTTACAAGTTTGGTCCCTCACGCGGCGACTTGTAGTGTTTGGTTCTCAAAATGGCCCTGGTCGTGTGTTTGGGTATGCCAGGACAAGTGTCCAATCATTATCTAAATAAACAACTGAGAACAACTAACAGAACTGGCAATGTGAATGACAGCATCATCTTCTTGGAATAGGGTGTGATGTTTGGAAAAAGCGACTAATCCTTGTTAGAAGCCGCATCCACACCGGACTTACCGAAAGGGCGAAGCACACGCAGAGCAGCGCAGAATTGCGCGGAATGGAGCCGAGTGTTGGCAGGTGCACAGCAATGTTACAGTGTGCGCGCGCTACATTAACAATAGAAAACGAGAAACGCCGTCCCAACAGAGCATCGCACCAGTGAACCATTTCCTTTGATGTATCGACACTGCGCTGAACTTGTTCGTTTTTGCACAAAGCGGAGTGGTTCGACGTCCACATTTCCACTTTGTCGTCGAAATCGTGTAGGCCTCTATAATTCTCGGCTGCTATTTCTGTTTGCAGTGCAACAATACTTTATAGTGGTTACTATTGCGATCCCCATTAGATTCCTTGTTATGCAGTCATATCAGCCGGTTGATTTCTGGGAGCCAGAACGCTGCAGGTAAACCAACAACGATAACAGTTATAGTGTCGGGAAGGAACTGTACAAAGTAAAAGCGGGCCATCGGGTACCGCATACATTAATGTGAACAAATGCAAGTAAATTAAACAACTGCCAGTACATTTTGGGGCGGTAGGCGTGGATGGGCTAAAACTGTACATTAATAATTGTACATGGAGCACAGAATTCAATTGTGTGATGCAATATAAATGTCTGTCAAGCACTGGAGCGCCATGATTCCCCCTGTGAAAAGTAAGAGTTCCTACGTTACATTGTCAGCAGGTAGGACTCGCAGGGCGTTCGGCGTCTCTGTGTAACCTTTGGGACACCAGTTTTCGTCTATTTTCGTGCAATCGTTCAGAAGTCATATCTTGTTCCACAAATGGAGGAATCTATTACTGCTTGTTCAAACTTCATACTTCTCCCCAATTTATGAGCGATTCTCTTCCATCATCCCCACTTGGTCGGATTTCAAGCCTAAAAGAAACCATTGTAGATGGTTTCCATCGATTCCCAAGTATTCCTCATACAGAGTAGAGCATGATTTCGAGCAACAGGGCGCTAATAACCACGCCGTTAACAGCCCATAAGCTCCAAACAAACACACACGCACGCACGCACACAATTTCGAACAACACAACAGTGCAGCGGATAAAGAAACAATGAGCTGGGCTTTAACTGCTTCTGGCGTCCTTAAGTTTGCTGACACTAGAAGCAGGTTCAGGGTGATAAAAAACGCCTGCGGTCTGTGATTCTGAAGGAACATAATGACATGAAGAGACGAAGTTTGTTGATGAATGGTTTGGAGGACGAAATTTCGAAATTTGGCCAGCCAGAGTGGCCTTCAGGCGCTTCAGTCTGGAACCGCGCGACCGCTACGGTCACTGGTTCGAATCCTGCCTAGGGCTTGTATGTGTGTGATGTTCTTAGGTTAGTTAGGTTTAAGTAGTTCTAAGTTCCAGGAGGCTGATGACCTCAGATGTTAGGTCCCATAGTGCTCAGAGCCATTTGAAGCATTTTTTTGACGAAATTTATAAAGACTGATTACAAAAAGATAGTAGTGAGAGTGTATGTGTAAATGCAGAATACTCTGTTAAATACGACGGTGCGAAGGCCGTGAATGAAACATTTACAGTCAGAAAGACTCAAAACTAATATCATCACACAAAATAAAAATCAGTGTCTTTTTAAATTATTGTCAAAACAATGTTCTACAGAATATGACAGAAGGAGGAGTTTACGGGATTCTGTGGAATACGACAAAATCACTGCAGCGGAATTAACTTTGATTTATCATGGTGTGAACCACCAGTATTCTTATAACTCTCACGATTGTGGTAATACGTTATATTCACATGGTTTTAGAGACTACCCTCCATCAGCGGAAGTAAGATGCGGCCGAACTAAAAGTGAAGCGTTATTAAAAAAAAATGTGCTTCTGTCCTAGCTAACGAGAAGCTGCCAAGAGAATTGAAGCAAAATGTTTCGTTTTCATTAGGTTCAGACGTTTCAAACAAAGACAATAAAAACATTTTCGATATTTATGACGTACTCCTCCAAAGATAACAAAAAATGTAACGAAGTTCTTCATTTCTATGAAGATGTAAACGAATCTGCACAAGCCTTTTCAAATAAACTATAATCTATTTTATTGGAAAATGGTTTCATACTAAACAATATAATTTCTTATTCAGCCGACAATGATTCACTTAATTTCGATAAATGCAATTCTATCTTTATAAGTTTAAAAGAAGAAACTCAATGAAAACTAGTTGTTGTTATACCTATATAAATAAAAATCAGTAACTGATGAAATATTATCACCTAAGTTCGGCTTGACCGATTTGGTTGATGTTTTTGTTGTTGTGTTCGTTATTGTAGGACAACATCTGTATTAAAGAAATTATTTGAAAAATTCACAGGAAATTAAAATGAGTTGTGAAAGATCATCACTTGAGAGAGGTTCGACTTCAAATTTTAGCGTTTAACTTGACGGTGCTGGTGTCATATGTTTTCATAACAAAAAATGTCAGTTTGACAATTATGTATATCATATTTATAAATACAATATGTATTTTATGAAGGAAAAATGTTGTTACCGAAAATCTCAAAATGTTGTTGTCCGATTTACTACAAATTTTACACGAAAATATAATGAACGTTCGGACTGATAAAGACCATATATTTTTGTAATGTATATTAGATAAAGAGGAAGCATAGTTACTACAAATCTCGAAAAGTTCGCCGGCCGCGGTGGCCGAGGGGTTCTAGGCGCTTCAGTCCGGAACCGCGCGACTGCTACGGTCGCAGTTTCGAATTCTGCCTCAGGCATTGATGTGTGATGTCCTTAGGTTAGTTAGGTTTAAGCACTTCTAAGTTCTAGGGGGCTGATGACCTCAGATGTTAAGTCCCATAGCGCTTAGAGCCATTTTTCGAAAAGTTCTTGAACTACTTACTTCTAATTTTTATACAATACATAGACAGCCTATTTACTTCGAATTTTTACACGATGTTGATGGGTGACAGTATTAGTGATCCATAACAAAAAAAACTTCATATGGACGTATGCCCTATTCCGAATGATTTCCGGGATAGAACACATTTAATATCACTTTTGTACGTTTTTCTTGAATAACTCGAAAACCACACCCTCCAGCGAAAACGTGTCGCAGTACAAAATTAAACTATTTTAATTTCCAACAAAAAAGGTCCTATTGATTTTTTCTCTAGAACTAATGATTTGTGCAAAGAGAGCGCGAGAATGCTGAAAAACTCGCTCGACGCGCATGCTCTATAGCTTACGTAGTCTTTGTAGGCCAATTTGAGCTGGCATATTGAGGTAGCAAGCTGAGACGAACAGTTTGATACGGGACACTTGTGGTCTATCAAGTCGGGAAACTACCTGAAATTGGCCTATAAAAACTTCGTATGCTAAAGCGCATGCGCGTCGAGTGAGTTTTACAATATTCTCGCTCTCTCTTTGCACAAACTTATTAGTTCTAGAGAAAAAAAGTGAATAGGACCTGTTTTGTAGAAAATTTAATTTAGTTTAATTTTGTACTGCGATATGTTGTCGCTGGATCGTGCAGTTTTCGAGTTATTCAAGAAAAACGTACATAAGTGATATTAAGTGTGTTTTATCTCGGATAAGTGGGAAACGTTGTTACCAAAAATCTTGAAAAGATCTTGGCGGATTTCCTGCAAATTTTTACACGATACTCTACTGAACAATTAGACGGAAATGGACATACAGAGGGGAGAGGAGAACATGGACGGCGAGAGGTGGGAGGGGGTTATGCACAAAAGGTGGGCGAGGGAGGAAATGTACGGAGCAACTGAACATTCGGATAGAAATGGGCATACAGAGGGGGAGGGGGAGGTTATGCACAGAGAGACTGCGGGGAGGAGGAGATGTTCCGAGAGAGGCGGAGGATGAGAAGACAGACAGAGAGGGGGAGGGCAAGGAATTTAGGATATATATGTAATTACACTGCCTGGTTCGCTAGTATAACATAATCGTGTTAAATTTCAATTCAAGTTTCTAACATATGCAGTTCTTAAAGTATATTCAGACTTTTATTCATCATCAAAAAATTCCGAGGAACTAAATACATTTTGTGAGTTTGGCCAGGATGACTATGGTGAAATATTTCGTCACACTGTTTTGCGATAGTTGTCTTTGCAGCGAGCTGCGGAACGTTTTGTGAAGCTGCGGCGAGTTTTAAAGACGTGTTATGCAGCACGGGGCGAAGAAGAACACAGTCCCTAATCTGGAAATGCATTCGTTCACAAAACACAAAATAAACTAGTGTTCACTAACAATACCAAAATGTTTTTGTGCATTTTCTTAAAAACAATTTTACCTGTTATATTTTCTAAAGCAATTTTGGAAAAAGAGGACACACTTTCCACATATGTTCACATTACTACGTTGGAAGTGATGAAGCAAATAAGGGGCGTAAGAAGGACAAGTTTTATTGATTTCAAGGTACTATGTCTTCAGAACATCTTACAGAAGAAGACAACAATATTCTAATGAAAGAGTGCACACTTGTTTACGGCCGATTATTAAATTATCTTCATAAATGGTACAACATTAAGGGAAATATAATGTGTATAAAACTGTGTCTACGATAGATTTACGTCAACCAAAACGATTTTCATTTAATGGTCTGGCCGAAGCGCAAAAGAAATTGAAATTTAGTTTCGATGGAAACGAACTGTACCATGAGTTTTCTGTTTTGAAATCGGTATTGCCAAATCTATACAGGAAAGTTAATTATTGCGAAGTCTGGAGTGAATTTTTTGAAAAATCAGATGCACCAGATCTGTTCAAAATAACGCAGCATGTCCTGGACGTTGAACGAATGTTTAGTGTAATGAGTATGCTACGGGTGGCAGTGGCGTATCCGGGGAAGTGGGGGGGGGGGGGGGGGGGGAGGTAGGGGGTGCTGTTGGGCTTCGGCCACCCTTACCCTCCCCGAGAGACGTACATCTGGAAAAAAAGTTACGGGTTCTGACATCGTGTTCTGTAATATTTGTTTAAATGCGTTTATTTCTTACTTTTATGTAGTGTTGTTATTTAACTTTGTTTTTCTGTTATTTTTCTTTAAATTAGTGTTGTCAGTGCGTTTATATTATCCGCTTTCGTGGTTTATATTTAAAAATATGTATAACCCAAGTTCGAGAAGCGGAGATAGAGGATAAAATTCAGGGACTATTGGAAAAGTTACAAAGATTTTCTTGTTGATATCTTAAATGAGTCAATGTTCCCTTAAGCACAAATTTTAAGCAACGCAGCAGACCCAGATGTATGATGTTTCCGAACTGGGGCAAAAACTTGATAGTGGCGCCCCCCCCCCCCCCCCCCCCCCTTCGTCCCACGACCGTTTGAGATACGACGTCAAAAATTTCAAAAAAACGATTTTTCAAAAATATGTTCATTTTGTATCGCACATCTTTCTGAAGGGTTTGATATGTAACATATATATGTTCAAGGAAATGTAAGACTTGTTATTTGCTCTTAAGTGTGCCAAACTGCAGTGCCACACCTCTTCACACAGCATTTTTTATCGCTCGTCACTGACTTTCGCTGTGTGGAATTCGGACGTGTATATTTTGTAATGGAAGCTATGAAACCTATATTCAAGACAGTGGAAAGTAAGATGTCCTGTGGTGCCTTTCCTGCTCCGAGTCAGCCGTTTGACATCCTACTATTATTTGTAACCGGGAGAATAAGAACTCTTCAGAAATCTGCACTCTTTATTGCCTATTAGCTAATAACTTTCTCTTTTATGGAACTTTAAATTAAATATAGAAAACGTAAAACCAGTGAACGCAAGAGACAAGCAAGACAGTACACATTTCTTCAAACCTTAGGCCCCAGCATTTACTTCTCTCTAATCTTGCTACAGCTTTATACGGAGTGCGTGCTTTCCTCTCCGCAAAAGAATCTATTACCTCACCAAAGTTTGTCAAACGTTTTGCTACATCAAAAATCAAAATGTCGTTGTCTAATACTGAAAAAGCTGTTAATACTAATAGCAACCCAGACTGGTGTGGTTTCTCGATATGAGTACGTCTATTTTGTCACTGTCTGCTACACAAAACGAAATAGACCTTTCTAATATTGCAGTAGTTGCAACACACGCCAAATAAGCGAGACTGTTTTGGCACAAATGGTCATTATTATAACACAACAGAATATAATTCACGAAGTATCAATATCAAATGCCTATTAGGCCTACTACAAGCAAAAGGTTTTATGCTAGGAAATAGTTTCACATTTCATTCGTATGCTTCAGTTTCTCAAGCAAGAGATCGAAAAGTAGTATATACATAAGGAATTGTCATATTCTTCCATATAATTTGTGTGATGTCGCCGTTTCTTCTCCTTCCTCGTTCTGACAAACAATCTTGTCATCATTAATTCTGTAACGGTTTCTGACACTATCAAAACATATTCTCCAGTTAACTTCAATAACCAGCCCCGAATCACCAGTTTAGTTACCCCGCGTTTATTCTCCGGTTAGCGTTATTATGTGTTCGTACAAGGCGTTTCCCCGCGCTGTTCCATGAACAGAACTTAAGCGGCTGCTAACCGGGGACTGCGCAACTGGCCCCTACTAGTGTAGCGATCTGGCAAAAATTGTCTGTCAAAGTTTCATTTTCGTGGATGCACCGATAAGATAATGTGTAATCTTTCTTAGCTGTTATTCCTGTTATTCGTTTATTTCCATTCTGTTAGTCTGAATCTATGGATTTCGCTAATAATTATAACAAAGCTTATCATTCGCACACCCAATCGACCACGTAAATAAACAGCGATTGGCATTTACCCCTTCGGGTTTATTCCTCTCAGCTCGTAGCCCTGTTCCCTTTTGTTTGCGGCGAAGTTTATTTCTTGATGCACCGATAAGATAATGTGTAATCTTTCTTAGCTGTTATTCCTGTTATTCGTTTATTTCCATTCTGTTAGTCTGAATCTATGGATTTCGCTAATAATTATAACAAAGCTTATCATTCGCACACCCAATCGACCACGTAAATAAACAGCGATTGGCATTTACCCCTTCGGGTTTATTCCTCTCAGCTCGTAGCCCTGTTCCCTTTTGTTTGCGGCGAAGTTTATTTCTTGATGCACCGATAAGATAATGTGTAATCTTTCTTAGCTGTTATTCCTGTTATTCGTTTATTTCCATTCTGTTAGTCTGAATCTATGGATTTCGCTAATAGTTATAACAAAGCTTATCATTCGCACACCCAATCGACCACGTAAATAAACAGCGATTGGCATTTACCCCTTCGGGTTTATTCCTCTCAGCTCGTAGCCCTGTTCCCTTTTGTTTGCGGCGAAGTTTATTTCTTGATGCACCGATAAGATAATGTGTAATCTTTCTTAGCTGTTATTCCTGTTATTCGTTTATTTCCATTCTGTTAGTCTGAATCTATGGATTTCGCTAATAGTTATAACAAAGCTTATCATTCGCACACCCAATCGACCACGTAAATAAACAGCGATTGGCATTTACCCCTTCGGGTTTATTCCTCTCAGCTCGTAGCCCTGTTCCCTTTTGTTTGCGGCGAAGTTTATTTCTTGATGCGCCGAGGATTCCCCTGGCGGAGACATCACGTACACTATGCACGCATTCAAAAATAAACTTATGATTGGTTCAGAAATCAACTTAGAATGTGTCCATAAATGCGTTTCAAAATCATAAGAATAACTGGTAGACCAGTGTGTGCTTAATGCTAGGCGCTTTGTGAAACAGGATTTTTTTCTTCAAGAATATGAATTAGGCGGCCCCTGAAATTGCCGCCTGGGGCAGATACCGTGGTTTGCCCCACGCCCCCCTCCCTCCCTCCTTAGTCCCGCGCTACACAGAAGTACATACTTGGGACAATCTATTATGTACTTTCCAGATATTGTGTTTATTATCTCACTAAAACGTATTAATAATTACATTTTTCTTATGTAAGTTTAGTCAGAAATTTATGTAGATTTTATGATCATTAGTGACCCTTCTTGAATTTAATTTGACGTGTGGGAATCCATTTGGCATGTCTCTTTTCATGTAATGTAAGAATCACACTCTACTGAGAGGACAATGAGGGAGCGGAATATGATAATAATGTTATATAGAAGCGAACTGGACTGCAGTTATTGTACATACTGAATTATATCTGACGTAACATCGGCTAAATTTAACATGGTGCCAGCTTGCCTCTGCTTTTTACTTTCTGAGAGTGCGTGGGAACAGAGCGCACGCTGGGTTATGGGACAGGCAACGCAGTGACCGACGTAACGCCTCCGACGCTCGCACTGGTAGGTAGCGTCAGGCGACAAGTCCGTGAAAGTAGCGCCGACTGTCGTGCGTTTACGACTTGCTTTCTGCCTAGCGGCCTAACAGTGGCGTGGTGAGGAACTGTATCAGCGTGTGGCCGGGGCTGTACCTTGTTCTGAAGAGTGGCTTCAGTAGATAAGGAAAAGCGACGCGCTGAAATATAGAGGCATGGCTTCAGGCACAGGTTTTTACTTTCTGAGGACCACTGATGCAAAGCTAGTTACTTGGCGCGAAATCGAGCATTTGGTAAAAATGCTTGCGATGCCAGGAAGTAGGAGCGTAAGCTGTCGATTTCTTGAAAAATAAGTGTGGATCGAAAAGTCAATGGAGTTTTAACGCAACGCTTTTTCGTGGCGTCATATTTGCGGAAGAAGCTTTCACGAAAAAAATGAGCTATATCTGTCTCGAAAATAACGGTACTGTACACTCTGTCCTCAGTTATCGGAATAACTAGACAAGTCTTACGAATATATGACATGGCGGGAGAAACGTTCTTTTACATATGAGAGATAATTTGTGGTGACCTCGTAAAGCAAGTTTCAAACACTCTGTTTCGCTGTGTTTATTTAAAGCTGTGCAGACGTACGTGACTTCAATGACTGTCATTCATCGTACGTGTGAAATACAATCATAAAGTTTAGCATAAGGTACTCTGAACACCTAAAGCACTGAAAATTGGAAATACGTACCGTACACCACATTTGAAAACTGCGTCATATAGCAAAATTACCACCCCACTGGCACAAAAAGTCACTAAGCAGTAAATAATGATTTGTAGACAGCTAATGCCAACCTACCACAACCCAAAGAAGATCCACTTCAGTAACTGTAAGCATGAGATACGCCTTCTTCTCAGTTGAACAAATTATTTTTGATGTTATAATTTATGTCCAAAAGATCCAATAAAAATTTTACCTGCTTGCGATTTCAGTCCATAGATTCCAAACTATGCGCCAAAAACATACACTTTCTTGGACTCACTTATCAGTTTCTCACACTCCAAATTTCCTGTGTGAGAACGTCGGTCGATTTCACCGAAGAAAACAAACTGAGCTGAATTTCATCGGTCGTTGTCCAAACTCTATACGTTCGGGCGATGAGGTAGGTTACACTGTGGGCGTGCACGTAATGGGGTACAGATCTGAAAAGATCGGCCGTCTTCAGTCGGCGGCGGAATCCACCGATATAGGTGCCACTGTGACCACAGCCTTAGCTGCCGATGACAGGCCAGAGACCGTCTCGACAGAACGACGGCCCTCGCTCAGTACTTCAAAGAAACAGGCGTGATGGCAGTGTTCTGCACGTCTCATGCTGATAATTTACGGTGAGTATTATTAGCAGCGCCGGCATCGTAGGACAACACTTGGTCCATATTTAGTTTAATCATTGCAGTTATCTGTCTCAAGTCCAGCATTGCCTTAGTAGGTGCATGCATTTCAAATCTGTCAGACCAACAGTAACTGTATTCGTTTAACACGGCAGTGGTGTGGTGTAATGGGGTAGTACACCCCATCCAGTTTTTACATATTTTGAATATTTTAACATTGATATTAATGGTTTAATCAACTTAAGTTATTGCAGTGGATTAATATTATTGTCCATATAGAGAGTATAATAAAACCCCGGATGGGGTCTTCAGGCCAACAATGCCACGCGATCGTTCCCTTTTTACCACAGTATAAACCCACTGCTCCGTACTGTCGCATCGAAGCAGCGGATAGGCAACCCAATGAACAGATCTGCAAAGCACACTGCTGTCGTGGCTTCCTGGAATTGCATGCACATGTTGATTGACGTTTTCTGCGTCACAAACGTACCTCATATTCACCAACTGTAATGTGAGTTGCAAACTTCAGGAGATGAATTATCCTCTGGTTGATGTCTATCTGCCTGTATCTTTTGGAACCTCGGAGATACCTAGGAATAATTGTATGTTAATAACTGTATGTTCCACGCCTCCTCGCTTTGGAAAATTTCTGACAACAACATTAATTAAAATAAGCTTACATTAACGTCTTAAAGATTAAAGTTATTTAATGTGCAGCTCAATAATCTCCATCTACTTACCAGAACCTTTACTGAAAAGCTTACTATTTTCCTATAAATTGCCTATCCTTCAAACAGTTTAAAACTAGTATCCTCAGCAAGGACTCCTGAGTCCTGAAAGCGCTAGCATGCTTCTTATGTCCTCCTTCTGAGCCCGGCAACAGTATGTGCCGTGTGCCGTTCAGTGCGTCACCCAGAAAATGTGGTCTTATTCATTGTCATCCAAAACAACGGCAATGCTCCCTTTTCACTCACTCTTACTCAAAGGTATTAACATTTCCCAAAATACAGAAATTACACATAAACACTTTAAAAGCCTATCATATTGAAGGCATGATACTCTTACAGGGTGATTCGAGTAACTGTTTCAGTAAATGTCTTCAGCCTCGACTTGTCATGCGAGATTAGACAGAAGAAGACTAGAGTCTAAAGACGATGAGATTATTAGAGCTAGACTATATGCGCCAGTGGGTAGGAAACCGCCTGCGTCATTGTTAAAGGAGCCGTACGGGTAATTCGCCTGATTCAAGTTAGGGAACCCACGGAAAATCTGAATCTGAATGCCGGGATAGGGATCTGAACCTCACACCTCCTGAATTCGTGTCCAGTGTGTGAACATCTGCATCGGTGCGGGACAAAGTAAATTCTTGTCCTGATCATTGTACTGGAAACTATACACCTATAACTGTCTCCACTTAACATCCCAAATAGTTCCTCGCAGAGTTCTCAAAATTGCAGGTAAAATTGTAATTAAAGTGCGAGATTCCAACAGTCATGCAAACACGAACAATTTATGTTACATAGAAACAATATACATGGTGGGGCAGCTAAAATGGGCATCCTGATACATATCCAGAACGAACAAATACATCGAGAAGCGCCGTTATAACGGACATTGTTGCAAATTTTGTGATGTACGCAACAAATTTTTAACTTTCAAATTGCCAAATTATGACACGTACCTTGTTTTTATATAAGTGGAACTATATACTTCTTTCTGTGACAGTGAATGAAGTCTTCGAAGAAGTCTTCTACGGCAAAAGATATGTGGAACTTGTTCGAATAGTCTGGTGCTGACTTAATTCTCTGGCATTGCTTCCTGTTTTATAATTTTTTGTCTGTGTGAGTTTCTGTTCAAAATGTTTGATGGTCTTACATTACCCTTTTCTAAATCATTTTTTACCTGAGGGGCCCAGGGTATGATTCTAATACATACAGATATAGATATGTGTGTGCGTATGTTTGTATGTATACATGTATGAAGGTGTTATATGAATGTACACTCATGTTCAGGAAAAACAGAACACCTTGAACAACTAGAAATAGGGTGTTCATATTCACACGACATGTACACTAATATGTTCTGCAGAAATGATTAGCATTTTGGTCACCTCGGTTCAACATGTGTCCTATTGCCTAGTAGGCACAGGGTCCGCTACGGGCTCCCATAACTTGTTCCATACGTGATGACATCCACATGTACAAGGCGCGAATGGCGTCCTGCGGTATAGCCGTCCATGCTGCATTCACCTGGTTCCAAAGTTCATCTGTGGTTGGCATTGGGTCACAGCGCTACACCCGTAGGTTAACTATATCTCACACATTTTCGGATGGCGACAAGTCTGGTGATCTGGCGGGCCATGGCAAGAGGTAGGCATCCTGTGACACCAAGAAGGCACGTGTTCGTGCAGCAATATGTGCTCGTGCATTTTCTTGCTGAAAAATGGCATCTGGGTGTTACGTAGAAACAGTATGGCCACGGGTCGAGGATGTCGTTCACGTAGGTCACACTGGTCACAGTGCCCTGGACACGCACCAACTGTGATTTGTGGTTGTGCAATAGCACCCCACACCATAAGGTCTTGAGTTGGAGCTGTACGTCTTATGCGAATTCAGTCGCTACGATGCCACTCCCCCCGTCTGCGGCGAACCAAAATTGTGGCCATCGTTTTCAAAGAAATAGAATTTGGATTCGTCCGAAAACACTGTCTGATGCCATTCCTGTCCCCAGTAACCTTGTTCCACACACCACAGCCGTCTATATGATTCTGCACATTCGTCAAAGGTAGGCGGAGAAGTGAACGACGCGCACGTAACCCATGACGTAATAAACGGCAACGGATTGTCACCCATGTACGATGTGTTACACTGTTTCTCTGTTGTGCCAGAGCCAAGAAAGACGCAGATCTGTTCTGCAATGCTATTCGGATGAGGTGTTGATCTTTTCGAAGGCTGGTCTGGGTGGTGTGACCTGACCCATCTAGTCATGTTCTACGGCCTTCTGTGAACCATTCTGCATACTCCCGTTACACTGCCGAAACACTTTGTTACTCACGAGCAACATTTTCCCGGATGGAAGCATCACATTCTCTCATGCCAACAATGCGCCCTCTTTTAGACTCACTGATTCGAAGGTGCGGATCGCGCATACGTCTGCGAGGCATCCTGCACGTTTGCTCAAGTCACACTGATCCATTACTTTCGGTTTCTAGCGACGAAGGCCGCAGTCACATTTTACCGGTAGGTGGTGTTGCGCCGCGATGTCGATGTTGACCTTGAACCCTTGAGGTGAGATAGTTCCAATGCCAATCATTTCTGCAGAACAAGTTAATGTACATGTCCTATGAATGTGAACGTCCTATCTCTAGTCGCCCTACGTGTTCTGTTTTTTCTTTACATGTATGGATACAAAACGTTTTCGAACACTGTTATCGACACATTACCGAGTCTGTGACGACAGTGCAAGAAGACGGGACACGAAGATGAAGTGCACTCTCTAAATGATGATTAATTATAATAATAAATTTATAACAGTCTACGAAAAAGTTATAGGAACGATTGGTAACCTACACAACTTGATATTAGGTCGTAAACGCAAGATGCTGTGACGAAAAGAACACACAAGTAGCGCGCTCTTCGGTCGGAGGGACACAACAGTGACGTTGCTCTGTACGTTGTTTACCAGGCGTGTTCAGTTCTGTAGCTTGCTTCAGCCACATTGGAGCCACATTCGAAGAAGACGAATATTTTTTGGGCTGCGCTTAATATACTTGACACTAACACGCCGAAAAAAGTAAAGATGGAGAGATAAGTACATAGGTAGATAGATAGAGAGAGAGAGAGAGAGAGAGAGAGAGAGAGAGAGAGAGAGAGATGGGCGGAGATGTAACGGGAGTTTCAAATTGAAAATATTCGTTTTATCATAACTTTACATAAACGGAATTTGATGGATTTATTTTCTTTTCACGGATCGTGTAATACATGCTCACTTATTGGACCGCATTGATACATACTTCGGCCAGGATTGTGGCCCGCGGGCCACAGGTTGGACACCCCTGATGTATACGTTTGACTGAGGTCGTATGTTTCTCATAATGCAGATGGAATAAACAAGAATATAATCATTTTGTTTGCATTGGTCGAACTTTTTCTGAAGCGTGGACTACATTAGCGAACCTTCTCTAGACATCACTCCGTAAGAGGCCATCTGATCCCGACAATCTGTCATTTCCCCTTTCAAAGATACATTACAACAGCAAGATCGTGCACTCAACTTCTGTACTGAGTGGCGACTAGCTTCACACCTCTGCACGTTTCAGAAAAGAATCGTGTCCACTAGCAAGTAAAGTTCAGCAAGTCACTTGCGGAGGATACTTCTGCAAGTTGCTTGACATCGAAGCATCCCCAGCACTGAGGGTAAGAAAAAAATATTGTGTAGTCAGTTGTTTTCTTTTCAAGAAAATTTTTTAAAAGTCGGTATTACGCAGATTTTTAACAGGGTCGGAACTGGAACTTTTTTATAGCTACTTAGAAGGCACCATTCGTCTTCCAAAACATTAAAAATACTCCATACTACCCTAGGTCTACCCTACCTTGCACCCCCCCCCCCCTCTCCCACACACATTGAGCTCAGTTGTGCAGATGGAATTTCCAGAAGTTAATGGAAACAGTTTCTCGCATCTTGCTGAAAGTACTTGTCAAAATTGGCAATTGCTGGAAGTTTTTTCCGAACTTATAGAATTATTGTGTGTTCAATGCCAGTAAGAAAATGTCAGTGTCGGAAAGAAGAACTGCGCGAAGACAGATGAACCGAAACAAAGGTACAAGTGTTCATTACCAGTACGTAAATGTCAGTATCGGAAAGAAGGATGGCACGAAGACAGATGAAGCGAAACAAATGTACGATGGGAACCTATTAACATATAAAACTGGCCACAGTCATACAAGGAATTTACCGATTCCTTTGTTTCACCAGAAGGAGAAATAAATGGCGGTAGAGACGTCTTTAAATTTTAGCAGGTATTTAATAAATACGTGACGTTTGTAATAAACACTGTTTGCAATAATCGAAGTGGTGATATACTTGCAGAATTTTTGTATCCTATTTCGAGTGCATTACATTTGTAATAAAAGTAATAAATACTGTTTGCAAAAATCGAAGAGTAATTAAAAGGCTATCTCTTGGTGATACAGCTGCAGTATTTTTGTACCATAGTTTAGAATATTTTATTGTACAATAGACAAGAGATTTTCGACGATTGGGGACAACATTCTCAGAAAGTTTTTAATCTGAACGAAGTCTTCTGATGTAATAGTGTTTTTTGATAGATTAAATATGAACGCCTCCGTATCCATGTTTTCAGACAAACATTTCTTTTTTTCTTAATAGCTTGTTTTTCGTCACGAATTTTTTCAGTAATAATAATGCAACAACGGTGCTGCTGCTCTGGTTTTTACTCACAGGAAGAGACGCAGAATACTTTCGGCGGCGTCGGTGTGCTCTCCCTCTCTCTTTCTTTGTCCCACGGCGCAGCCTCCCGCTGTTGCCTACCCTGGTAACTGGCAACTGGCAACGCTGTGGAAGGCGCCGCGCTGGACCACTGTTTATGCTTCAGACTTTCCCTACAAAAATGTGCATGCTCAAAAAATTATAAATGTCGCTTGTTAATGTGATACTTGATGTGTTTCACCTTTGCCATCCATAATAATCACTACAGTAGCCTAGTTCTCACACCATATCTAGAATAACATTAAAATCAATGCCAAATATCCTGTGCGCACCCCAAAGCACCTGCTAAAAAAGACAGTGACGCTATTGGTTGATGAGTCATGTGGTACACTGCTCATTGCTATTGCGCATCGCCTTCTTCTGTGCACACAACTACAGCAGTATTGCCTAATACGCAGATGTGAAAGTAACTTTGGGTGCATCCTCAAGGAAGTAGTCCTTACTATTTGGGATATAATAAATCTTATTTATGTACTGTTTTACGTTCAGCTTTTTAATAAAATTAATATCATTTATAACTCTTTTACAACAATTATGCATTTAATTTGCTGTGTGCGATATTTTTCATCCATTTATTTCATTTCAATAATATTTTTTGATAACACTAAATCTTCATAGAAAAAATCGCGTAAGTGTAGTTTTATGAGGGGATGAGGTGGGATGTGCGCCGCTTAGGCAGTTCTGCCATGGGTCTGGAGCATGAAGTCTGGATCTCCGCGTGGTATTGCGCTGGCAGGGCAGTTGTACATAGGGATGTCACAGTGCCAGAAAATTTTAGAGAATAGCAAAAAAACCTACAGATGACAGGCGCTTGGTGCAGGGACTGTCAGTTGACCCTCAATATAAATAAATGGAACGTAATACGCATAAATAAGACTCAAAGACTCATTATTGTTTGATTACGCGGTACCCGTCCGGAGAGGTCCAAAGTTGAATGACCACATAAAACTAGTTACAGAAATATCAACACATATCGTCACAGATTAGTTTAATAAGGGCAACAGCTCCAGTGCCAAACGACACATGAGAGGCACTGCTCATCACGGAGAGGTTTATTATTAAAATTCCAAGAGCGTACGTATCAAGAAGAGTCAAGCAACACCTTAGCTCCTCTCACACACGTCTCACGACGACGGCAGGAAAGTCAGTGAAATTCGAGCTCATACGTTTCCGTACTGTCGGTCGTTCTTTCCTGTGCAGCAATTGCGAACAGAGCAGAAGAGGAGGAAATTGGAAACGATACCCCAAGTTCTCTCCGCCAGGGTCGTACCGATATGATACCAATCCCATGGCAGAACTGCCAAAGCGGCGCACACTTCCCCTCCCTCTCGTAAAACTACACTTATGGGGTTTTTTATATGAAGATTTAGTGCTATCGAAAATATTACTGAAATTAAGCAAATAGATCAAAAATATTGTTCACAGCAAATTAGATACATAATTGTGGTAAAAGAACTACAAATTATACTAATTATATGTAAAACTGAAAGTAAAACAAAATCAGTATACATTGGTCTGCTAAACTTAAGAAGCAAAATAGCTTTCGCATGCTGTGTTACTGCCAAGCAACTTAGCCCGACGAAACTTGAATCATACATAGAAAGAAGTGTTACGGTATAGAAGAGAGGGTAACTGAAAGAAATACGCAATGAGACAAACCGAAATAACTCTTTTACTCAAAGACAATAATGACACTGAAGTCACCGCGATTTATGATGGTCCCCTGGACATTACAAAAGGAGGGACAGAGTTCTTACTGGGTGTGAGCGGTGGATACCGTGCAGAGTGCTCATATGCTGACCACAAGGTTTGACAATGCGTTCTTGTGGTAGAGGAGCTTCCCATTCCTCCGCCAGCGTGGCTGACAACTTCTGGCACATGTGGACGTGCTGCAAAAGTTTCCCCACCGTACTGCACACGCACTCGATGGAATTTAAGTCGGAGGAACGGGCAGACCAGGCCATTCGCTCAATATCCTCTCTTTCCATAATCTCTTCCACGTGCGCTGTCGATGCGGTGCCATATTTTTATTTGTAAAAATCAAGTCAGGTCCTAGTGCACCCCTGAAAGTACGCACATGGCGAAGGAGTACGGTGTCACAATAACGTTGACCAGTGAATGTACCAGGTTCAAATATTTGGATGTCAGTACGCCCATGCAAACGTTATGTCTTCCAACACCATAACGCCTGAACCATCATAACGATTATATTTCACAGTATTCCTGAGTGCATTACATGTTCCCACCTCTCACTGTGTGTGC
The DNA here is from genome assembly GCF_023897955.1 of Schistocerca gregaria. Lineage (NCBI taxonomy): Eukaryota > Metazoa > Arthropoda > Insecta > Orthoptera > Acrididae > Schistocerca > Schistocerca gregaria. Next base: position 296,818,613 of record NC_064931.1, read on the forward strand.
ATACGTGCCGAGTCACTGAACCTGCTCTCATCCGAGAAGAGCACACGACCACAATCCTCGTTGGTCCACACTCTACGCTCTTGGCACCAACGAGAGTGTCAAGTGCGGATACCAGCGGAACACAACCTACTGGTTCGTTGATTGACACGCACTGTCTTTTCCCACTCCTTCAACTGCCTCGTGTGGCGTGGCTAGTTGCACTACTGGAGGACCTCTGGCAACATGCTCCCGCACTTTCATTCATTCGCGCCATATCTTATACTACTTTCTCTAGCTCTTCCTCGAGTTTTGCAGAGCAGTGTATTACTGTTTACGGCAGCTGCTGTGCACTAGTTTTAGCGTGATGTACAATAAAGAACAGATTTCATTTGCTTCTCATAAATTATTAATAGTGTATAAATTATCAATTAGAAATAAAAGAAAAAGTATATAATTATGAGTTAATGAAGTATTAAAATAAAAGCATACTAATAAATGTGCATACTTTATTCCCGGTAACTGCAACAGACTCTTATGCGGGGCTCAGTGTGACAGCATCTGTCCGACTTCTCTGAAGATTACGCAAGGCACTCGCTGGCGGATTAAAAATGATTCTCACTACCTTCCGCCATTATTACTAATACTATTACAGAAGCCATGCGTAGCGGACTCTGAACGACGGCTGGTGCTTACATCGATGGCTTCCGCGTCAGCGAACGGCTGCAAAAGGTGCTTCACTAAAACTGACGGCTGAAGCGTTGGATACTGGACTGTAGACGCTGGTCGTGGTGCGCAACGCGTCTCGAAGCGACCGTGAATTCCTGTTGCTCTTTGGAACAGTGGAAATGATGCACACCTGATGGGTCAGTGTGCACCTGCACAGAAATATAATCATATACTTAAAAACACTGGCGGAAGCGGTGCGATAATCGGGGTCTACGCATAGCCGCAAACGCGCCATCATGCCTAAAAACCACGTGACTAGAGATATGAACACTCGTCTCCTACTGGTTGAAATAAGAAAAGGAATGTGGTTTTCGATTGTAAATGTTAGTCGTTTCGTCGCGAGAAGTCATTCCAGTCTGAGTATTGTTAGCAGCAACACCAACAGCGCCAATAGAATCTACAGAGATGAAGCGTTCTAATGGAAATTGTGCTTCAACAACAGCTAATAAACGTCGCAGAATTTGACTCCAGTAATCCTATAGGTATGTATTTAAAACGACTTTTACTTTTGTTTTGTTTTTATGTTTGTTTCCGCTCGTATAGCTGCATTCTGATTATTAATTTCTTCTTCTTCTTCTGTTGTAGATACAGTGGACGAGTGCGAACCCGTAGATACGCTTGTAACTGCTCCACAACTTGATAAGATGGCGATGCGTTCTTCACCCCAACCTGATCCGTCTACGATGTATTCACCGCGTCTACAAACGCCACCACTGTCCGGTTCGTCACAATCTCCGTGGTATGGACTGATGGCATCTGCTCATTTGCGAAAGAAGCTATGCCCTGGAACTTCGTTTCTAGATTCACTCGAACTTGGTATTGCGATGGATTGGCAGGATACGATATTTCTAGACCTTGTTGCAAATAACAATGTGAGTAGGGGCTCATGGTCTTATTCGGACGTCGCTAATTTAGAAGGTGAGTGAACTGCTTTAGACGACTGCATGTATTTCATTTTTTGTAAAATTACATTGGTCCACAAATTTTCATTTTTTATTTTTTACAGATACCAAAGTAGCTGTATTTTATAGATTTAGATCCGCTGAACACGAACATCAAGGTTAAAACTGTCTGCTAGCTCAGGGTTACAAGTGAATAAGGTGTTTCCTTCACAGTCACACTTATGGGACATTATAAGACGTACATGGAAAGGCAATGTAATAAAGATTCCTTTGCCGTAAGTGAGTGAGGTGGACACTTCCAGTATACTGCGGCAGCTCTGCTTAACACCATGACTAGTGCTATCATCCGCCAGTGACAAATCTTACATTTACACCAACATCGTCATCTGGAAAACCACACAGTATTACACAGTGTGAATTCAATCATCTGATTAAGGATTTAGATCTTATAAAGCGAGAATTCGAACTCTTGCCGTCACAACTGCAGCAGTGGAATCTCTTAGCTGTGACAGGACGTGCGTCTGTGGTTGGAGAGTATCAGAAAAAATTGAGTGTCATTTCAGTACTGAAGACGACATTATCTTCTACAGCTACGCTGGCGGTTTTCTGGAAGACCTGAACATTACATAAAACCCAGACGAGTGGGGACTCCTTATATACGGCTCAAAAACAAACCTGAAGGCAGTACTGTTACGCCTTAGTAATCAAAGGCCATCCATCCCTGTTGCATATGCTGCCTTAACTAACGAAATGTACAGTCGTGCTCAATAGTATCGGAACGACCTGAATTGCATTTCGCCTGATTGGCATACAACCCTGATAACGCAGCTGTCTAGCATGTCCTCTGATCGCTCCTCGGTACAGTCGTTTGACTATTGAAAATGGTTCCAACAAATCACCACTAGAAAACACTGCTCTGTATCGCAATAGCTCAAGATGTAAGCTAATACCACGATACTACAAATATCAGGGAACACCTTATCACACATAAGACTGCCCTTACGGCTTATAAGCTCACATTTATTGCAATAAATGACATACCTGAAATGTTACCACTCGCATTATTACGTCACATAGGTTATGCATGTAGTAAGTTCGTCGTATTCATGATTTCCTCTTCAAAGTAATATACCGTACTTATTATTTAACACAAAACAACATTAAAAATTTAAGTTATTCACGAGCTGCTATATGAGAATATGTTTGAACTTCAAATGACACGACGAACCGTCTCGTTCTGCATATGGATTGAAACCCAGGTCATGAAGACTAAGCAAAGATCTCGTGACTGACAGAATCTAACAGTCATTCATGACTAGGCATACAAAGAGTGATACAGCTCCATTTTCGACAGTATGAGTTTTTTATTTGTTTGTTGTGCTCAACTATCGGCCAGGCACAAGAACGTCCATTAATGAGTTTCTTTGTTTTGAGTACACTCACAAAAGAAATATAAAAACACCTATGAGAGTTACTGATTTATGATGCTTAGTTTACAGTCAGTTCTGAGAATTATTAGTAACTACGCTCCAGTCCCTAAACCTAATTACAGAAATGCGAATCAGGCGCATTACGTATACCAGGCCGTGCCAGCCGCGTCTTTGAGATACCAGCTATAGTCACTTCCCAGCCCTCTGTAGGAACATATCGGTTCGTCTTCTTCCTGCTGGTACTGTAACTGAGACTTGGCAACAAGACAAGGTATGTTTGGCAACTCTGTGGTAGACGAGTTACTTCCTGGTGTGCACGAAATTAAGCCTCAAAGTTCTCTTCGTTTTTCCGGTCATTTCCATTGAATAACCTGAGTTATTATCGCTTGAGGTGTAACAAGAGATTGTAAATTTACGGTTTTCAGCCCAGGAAAGTCGTTGCACGTGGAAATCTCAACTAGTCATGCCCTTTAAATAGCGATTTACGAGTTCTAGCCACTATTAGCATCGTCATAGGACACCCTCGACATGTATCTCTTCTCTAGTTCTGTGGTATTATGCTTACTTGTAAAAAAGCGTCTGTTCTGGTTCGCAGTTCCAGACGTGCTGACAGGTAATGTTTTTATCCCTTCTGTGAAAGAGTTGCAATCAATCAGATCAAAAATCGATAAGAAAAACGCAAGAAAATACTTTCGGGTCATAGTGCAATGGTGAAAAACTTACAATGCTGCACCACAGGTAATGCTTCTTTCCGTAGCTGACAAGCAAATTTTGGGTTTCTAGGAATACATAACTTTATACATGAAATGCTACATTTGCATACATCTTGAGTATGACACAGCATAGCAGCTAAACACAGACCCAATCGTAATCTAAGTGAGTAGTATTTTACTAATTCGGTTCGATAGAGGCACGCTTGTGTACAGATACTCAGCTTTATTAAATAAGACTTCCGTCATAAGGTTACCGTGGGTAGTTTTATTTCATTTCTTATAATACAGCGCCCCCCATGAACCATGGACCTTGCCGTTGGTGGGGAGGCTTGCGTGCCTCAGCGATACAGATGGCCGTACCGTAGGTGCAACCACAACGGAGGGGTATCTGTTGAGAGGCCAGACAAACGTGTGGTTCCTGAAGAGGGGCAGCAGCCTTTTCAGTAGTTGCAGGGGCAACAGTCTGGATGATTGACTGATCTGGCCTTGCAACATTAACCAAAACGGCGTTGCTGTGCTGGTACTGCGAACGGCTGAAAGCAAGGGGAAACTACAGCCGTAATTTTTCCCGAGGACATGCAGCTTTACTGTATGATTAAATGATGATGGCATCCTCTTGGGTAAAATATTCCGGAGGTAAAATAGTCCCCCATTCGGATCTCCGGGCGGGGACTACTCAGGAGGATGTCGTTATCAGGAGAAAGAAAACTGGCGTTCTACGGATCGGAGCGTGGAATGTCAGATCCCTTAATCGGGCAGGTAGGTTAGAAAATTTAAAAAGGGAAATGGATAGGTTAAAGTTAGATATAGTGGGAATTAGTGAAGTTCGGTGGCAGGAGGAACAAGACTTCTGGTCAGGTGATTACAGGGTTATAAACACAAAATCAAATAGGGGTAATGCAGGAGTAGGTTTAATAATGAATAGGAAAATAGAAATGCGGGTAAGCTACTACAAACAGCATAGTGAACGCATTATTGTGGCCAAGATAGATACGAAGCCCACACCTACTACAGTAGTACAAGTTTATATGCCAACTAGCTCTGCAGATGACGAAGAAGTTGAAGAAATGTACGATGAAATAAAAGAAATTATTCAGATAGTGAAGGGAGACGAAAATTTAATAGTAATGGGTGACTGGAATTCGAGTGTAGGAAAAGGGAGAGAAGGAAACATAGTAGGTGAATATGGATTGGGGCTAAGAAATGAAAGAGGGAGCCGCCTAGTAGAATTTTGTACAGAGCCCAACTTAGTCATAGGTAACACTTGGTTTAAGAATCATGAAAGAAGGTTGTATACGTGGAAGAACCCTGGAGATACTAAAAGGTATCAGATAGATTATATAATGGTAAGACAGAGATTTAGGAACCAGGTTTTAAGTTGTAAGACATTTCCAGGGGCAGATGTGGACTCTGACCACAATCTATTGGTTATGACCTGCAGATTAAAACTGAAGAAACTGCAAAAATGTGGGAAATTTAGGAGATGGGACCTGGATAAACTGAAAGAACCAGAGGTTGTACAGAGTTTCAGGGAGAGCATAAGGGAACAATTGACAGGAATAGGGGAAAGAAATACAGTAGAAGAAGAATGGGTAGCTCTGAGGGATGAAGTAGTGAAGGCAGCAGAGGATAAAGTAGGTAAAAAGACGAGGGCTGCTAGAAATCCTTGGGTAACAGAAGAAATATTGAATTTAATTGATGAAAGGAGAAAATATAAAAATGCAGTAAATGAAGCAGGCAAAAAAGAATACAAACGTCTCAAAAATGAGATCGAGAGGAAGTGCAAAATGGCTAAACAGGGATGGCTAGAGGATAAATGTAAGGATGTAGAGGCTTATCTCACTAGAGGTAAGATAGATACTGCCTACAGGAAAATTAAAGAGACCTTTGGAGAGAAGAGAACCACGTGTATGAATATCAAGAGCTCAGATGGCAACCCAGTTCTAAGCAAAGAAGGGAAGGCAGAAAGGTGGAAGGAGTATATAGAAGGTTTATACAAGGGTGATGTCCTTGAGGACAATATTATGGAAATGGAAGAGGATGTAGATGAAGACGAAATGGGTGATACGACATTGCGTGAAGAGTTTGACAGAGCACTGAAAGACCTGAGTCGGAACAAGGCCCCCGGAGTAGACAACATTCCATTAGAACTACTGACGGCCTTGGGAGAGCCAGTCATGACAAAACTCTACCAGCTGGTGAGCAAGATGTATGAGACAGGCCAAATACCCTCAGACTTCAAGAAGAATATAATAATTCCAATCCCAAAGAAAGCAGGTGCTGACAGATGTGAAAATTACCGAACTATCAGTTTAATAAGTCACAGCTGCAAAATACTAACGCGAATTCTTTACAGACGAATGGAAAAACTGATAGATGCGGACCTCGGGGAGGATCAGTTTGGATTCCGTCGAAATGTTGGAACACGTGAGGCAATACTGACCTTACGACTTATCTTAGAAGAAAGATTAAGAAAAGGCAAACCTACGTTTCTAGCATTTGTAGACTTAGAGAAAGCTTTTGACAATGTTGACTGGAATACTCTTTTTCAAGTTCTAAAGGTGGCAGGGGTAAAATACAGGGAGCGAAAGGCTATTTACAATTTGTACAGAAACCAGATGGCAGTCATAAGAGTCGAGGGGCATGAAAGGGAAGCAGTGGTTGGGAAAGGAGTGAGACAGGTTTGTAGCCTCTCCCCGATGTTATTCAATCTGTATATTGAGCAAGCAGTAAAGGAAACAAAAGAAAAATTTGGAGTAGGTATTAAAATTCATGGAGACGAAGTAAAAACTTTGAGGTTCGCCGATGACATTGTAATTCTGTCAGAGACGGCAAAGGACTTGGAAGAGCAGTTGAACGGAATGGACAGTGTCTTGAAAGGAGGATATAAGATGAACATCAACAAAAGCAAAACGAGGATAATGGAATGTAGTCCAATTAAATCGGGTGATGCTGAGGGAATTAGATTAGGAAATGAGACACTTAAAGTAGTAAAGGAGTTTTGCTATTTAGGAAGTAAAATAACTGATGATGGTCGAAGTAGAGAGGATATAAAATGTAGACTGGCAATGGCAAGGAAAGCGTTTCTGAAGAAGAGAAATTTGTTAACATCGAATATAGATTTAAGTGTCAGGAAGTCATTTCTGAAAATATTTGTTTGGAGTGTAGCCATGTATGGAAGTGAAACATGGACGATAACTAGTTTGGACAAGAAGAGAATAGAAGCTTTCGAAATGTGGTGCTACAGAAGAATACTGAAGATAAGGTGGATAGATCACGTAACTAATGAGGAGGTATTGAATAGGATTGGGGAGAAGAGAAGTTTGTGGCACAACTTGACTAGAAGAAGGGATCGGTTGGTAGGACATGTTTTGAGGCATCAAGGGATCACAAATTTAGCGTTGGAGGGCAGTGTGGAGGGTAAAAATCGTAGAGGGAGACCGAGAGATGAGTACACTAAGCAGATTCAGAAGGATGTAGGTTGCAGTAGGTACTGGGAGATGAAGAAGCTTGCACAGGATAGAGTAGCATGGAGAGCTGCATCAAACCAGTCTCAGGACTGAAGACCACAACAACAACAACAATACAGCGCACAATTTTCGTCGGGTATCTTTTAGTGTAGTTTAAACAATAGTAAACGTGACAGAGAAATTAATCATCAACAATATATGCGAATTCTCTGATGTTATCTATATATTATCAATATATTGATTACATGCATGTAGAAAACTTGTTCTGAGTTATAGCTGTCAAACAAGGTTTGAAGAAGAATAAAATACCACTACCACACGACATCTAACGTAGAAAATACTTTTCCCACGTATTTTGGCACGATGCGGTCTCCCCATACATAATACAATAGTTTCGCGATGTATCTGCTGCCTGGCCGTCTATTAAACCTGAAAAGAATAAAAGGTCGCAGTAGTTGGCCCTTTCAGCAGGCAACAGAATTGCATTTAAAAAAATGTAACAGTGAATGTATTTGAACTCGCGGCGTGTTATCTACAGTCCACTATACTTACTGTTACACTACTGACTAAATCGTCGCTACAACGCATCCAGAAGTCAACAGCAATTCCTCCAGAATCCCGCATTCCGCAGAGTTGTGCGATAATGCATAAGGCCGGATATAGATTTCTGAGAGACAGACAGTTACAGCTTTCTTTTGCACTGCACGAAAAGTGGAAAGGAACGCTTCCTATTTGAATTTCTGCATCCTACACTATTGGCAGTTCTGTGTAGGTGGCAGTTACGTAATTTTATTTTGGTGATTACAAAATAGAGTCGAATGTATGCTCTGGGTATCCGAGGCAGCTAGTTCATGGCGATTCGATCAACCAAGCAAAGGAATGTACTGAACATGCTGAAAACCACTACTGGGAGCCTGTGTGTCAGAATTCTCATCGAATGTGGCGCAACGGCGTTACAATAGGAGAATGTGACACAGAGAAGAGGATTTCGTGGTCTGTTGGATTGCTGATAGATTCATATAGTCATGGTCTGTGTTCGATTCCAACTTCTGCTGATGATTTTTGGTAGGGAGAGAGAGATTCTATTCTCTACTGGCTACGCCAAGTGAAGAAGGTATAATGACATTGTGGTCTGAAATTGACATTAAGCCTGATATTCCTTCTCTACCAAGTAGACATTAGGTTGAACCACAATAATGTCAAGAGTGGCGACATATAGAAACTCTATAACCAGTAACCTTACTTATACTAGTTATTCAGTTCTAGTGACGAAACAAGCGTTATGTAGGGTCACAGGACACTTATTCCATCTTTTATTTGAGTTTCTGTACGTCGGTAAAATTGGTTCTGAACTGGGAATGCAGCTCAGACCGCCCTTAACGCGGAATTTGATGCCTTCGTGACAATACAGCTCGACTACAATTTGTTGTTTGTTCAAAACTGCAGATTCCTCAACATCTCCACACATTGAGCGTGAATGAGTTCGAATCCTGGCCCGGCACTAAAGTTTTCAGTATGAATTATCAAGCTCTAACATGAGAACACCTATCCGCTGGTGAATAATAATTATGATTTTTAATGTTCAGTATTTTCATTCGTTGTCAACACTAACGATGTCTGACGTTTTTGACTCCCAGTGAGACACAGAAGTATTTGCGAGATCACTGTAAGTTCAAGGATGTTATTCCGAGTTGCTGGTAGAGAAAAATTCGGTAGCTGACGTCTCTTTGTGTGTAGTCAACAACGATATTTTCGATTACCAGTCAGCACTGAACTCTTCGTCATATTATTTCTAGTTCAAACATGCTCACATGTCGCTGCTGGTGTAACAAACCCATATTTAACGTTCGTTTTCTCTAGAATATAACAGCGATAGGTTCCGGGTTGGAGTCCTGGGAAGGAAAAAATTAATGTTTCGTCTCGTCATTTCAGTTAAAACATCTTGCTACTGCCGAGAAAATCCGATATGTCACAGTTGATTGTGCTTCGATAACAATCCGATTAGGTTCTGGGTTCGAATCCATGTCCAACATAAAGCTTTAACTCACGGCATTTTATGTAAGTTACTTGTGAAGAAGCAATATTTAACATCTCTCGCAGTTTGTTAACAGGGACAACAGGTGCTGGGTAGGAATTCGCGTCCGTTAAAAACGTTTACATTATGTATTTTAAATTTGATATTTCTTAACTGATACTGTCTAAAATCGAGGCATACCACTCTCTGTACGTCTAGTCAGCAATGACTGTTAGTTTCTGTCAGTCACGAGATCTTTGCTTAGTCTGCATGACCTGGGTTTGAATCCATATGCGGAACGAGACGGTTCGTCGTGTCATTTGAAGTTCAAACACATTCTCATATAGCAGCTCGTGAATAACTTAAATTTTTAATGTTTTTTGTGTTAAATAATAAGTACGGTATGTTACTTTGAAGAGGAAATCTTGAAAACGACGAACTTACTACGTGCATTATCTATCTGACGTAATAATGAGAGTGGTAACATTTCAGGTATGTCATTTATTGCAATAAATATGAGCTTATAAGCCGTAAGAGCAGTCTTACGTGTGATAAGGTGTTCCCTGATATTTGTAGTATCGTGGTATTAGCTTACATCTTGAGTTGTTGCGATACAGAGCAGTTGATTTCTAGTGGTGATTTGTTGGAACCATTTTCAATAGTCAAACGACTGTACCGAGGAGCGATTAGAGGACCTGCTAGACAGCTGCGTTATGAGGGTTGTATTCGAATCAGACGAAATGCAATTCAGGTCGTTCGGATACTTTTTAGCACGACTGTACATCATGTTGAAATCCGTTGTAACTTAATGGCTAGTATGTGGATATTTCGATGTCTATGCGATGTTGTTGGGTTTCCAAAGGGGTTATTCTAAGTATTATTGCGACGTGTGTGAGTGGGACAGTTGCCTGAACACAAAACACTACACACAGAGGGAATGGCCTCCACGAACAGCTCTGGTGCCTGGACCAGAACATTGCCGAAGAACCTTTAATGAATCCAAGAAAATTATTCTTCCACCTCTGCACATTACGTTGGGACTCGTGACAGCATTTGTTACGGCTGTGCAGAGGAGTGAAGCAGAATTTCAGTATTTGCGTAAGTAGTTTCCAGCACAGAGAAGATCACAAAGGAGACCTTCGTTGATCCATAGATACGTTAGTTGTTGGAGAGCACACACTTAAGTCCCCTCTAACCTATAATTAGCTGCAAACGTGTCTTTTTTTGTGTAACGCGAGAACATTGTTCTTGGGAAACAGGAAAGCCGAAAATTACAGGAAACTTGTGGACACAGTCACCTATGCTGCAACCTGACTCTGAAGATCGCTTCCCTTTATCCCACCTCGATGTGTTCCCAAAGAACTGTGGTGTATTCATTGGTGAGCATGACAAGCGGTTCCACCAGCACATTTCTCTCATGGAACGACGATACAAAGGACGATGGACTACTGTTCTGCTGGCTGATTTCTGCTGGATGCTACAGAGAGATGCTCCACCCACAAGAAGAAGGCAAAGAAATGGCCCAAATAAACTGCGTAAAATCAGTTAACCTATATATGTCCTATTGGTTACGGTAGCAATATACGTGAAACGTTAAGTCCCAACTTACTAGTAACCTTGAGCTAGAATACAATGTGACGAGTGATACACTTGTTGAGCGCATCGAAATCTATAAAGACCATCTCCTTTAGTTTCTGCAAGAAAAATCCACTGTGGACGAGTTTTATGCATGATAATATTTTTCCTTCTGTCTGTACAGGTGAAATGGAGGAGATCGTCGGTGGCGAACTTGCACCTCCTGACCCAACAACAATGCGTTCGTCACCCCCGCCCAATTTGTCGATGATGTAATCTCTGTGCCCACTAACACCTCCGCCACCAGGTCTATCAATATTATTATCATCAGCGTGGTATGGGCTGATGACATCAGCTGGTTAGCTGATGCAGGCGCACCCAGGATCGCCTCGCAATCGTCATGGATGTGTACGATATCGAATTCAGTAAAATCATTAATATATTTACAGAGTAAATATTAACACAGTTATTAACATTTATATGTACAAATTCTTAATAACAACAGTACCAAAGCTACAGACCCAGTATATAAGCGTACAACAGAGCACTAGCCAGATCTTGTAGTCAGCTATAAAATGATCATATTATCTTATTATCGAACAGATATATTAATTTCTGTAAATAATTTGTGTAAAATTTATGTCAGTAGAGACAAAACAAAGACTTCTCTGCAGATACACAGTAGAATAGCATGAATAACTTGCTTTATAGCCGCGAGGAATGGGTGTGTGTGTTGTTCTTGGCATACGTTAGTTTAAGAAGTGTGTAAGTCTAGGGACCGTTGACCTCGGAAGTTTGGTCCCTTAGGAATTCACACACACACACACACACACACACACACACACACACACACACACACATTCCCTTATTATTTTAATTTGATTATGGTTGTTTATTAGTAATTTTAATTAGTTGATATTTGTAAGATGGCTATTTTGGTAGCGGTGTATGGCAACGACAAACTGAATAACGACATGAGTTTGACCAACGCTTGCCGTTCCGTTTTATGATGTCTAAAATGTAAATTAAAGTTGTTTATTCTGGGATGTTTAACTTGTAATAAAGTAATATTGTCTGCAAACTGCATGCAAATGTATATTTGAAACACGTAAAGATTGTAAAAAATGTAATCATGGTGATGTAGTTCCAAGACGCTTACTGGACTTGTAGTGGTTAGTCACTCTACAGAATTTTTAAGTAAGGGGAAAGAGCATAGTTCAGGGTTTTTGACGTTCGTGTTTTGCTGGGTAAGGTCGTTTGGTAAGGTTTGCACACCCAGGGAGCCACGTGTTTAAACCTCTTTGGAGATACCAGTGGAATGGAATTTCGGAAATGTTTGGACAGTGAGTGCTATTACAGGTATTAGTGACTGAACTTTGCCATTCTGAATTGGTTGTTGCACAAAATTGTGTATGAACTTCCTAAACTTTTGGAATTTTTTAGTTTGAGTGATTTGGGAGACTACATAATGCTTTTGGCTTGCATTCTTACATGCTTATTGAATATCAGTATCTGTGTAAAGCCACCATTTGAAGTAACTTGTGAGTGATGTGAATAAATTGTTAATGAACTTTAATTCTGTGTGCACTTCCATATTTTCGCGGCGTGAAGACTGTTCCATAAAATTTCGGGCGTTCAGCCACATAAATTCAACTTCTTCTTCTTCTTCTTCTTCTTCTTCTTCTTCTAATATTTCGGCTGAATATCGTCCAGCCATCTTCAGAGTGAGCCGAGGTGACTGACGCTCTAGCTATTTTTTCGCTTTATTGTATTTCAATGCCCCATCTGCGGCGAGCTGGCAGGTGCATATGCGCTTCTCTTCAGCCGAAAGACATTAATCATTAAAATGAAGATATTTAAAATAACATAAAGGAGAGAATATGGTGTACATCGATATAAAAAGGAGGGAACAACATGGAAGAGAAGAAAAAGACGCTCCAGCACTTGCTCCGTCCTTTTAAACCCGAGGACCGAACCACTGCGCATGCGGCCACAGGTACATAAGGCGCCAGAGATGTTGATCGGCGGCAAAGAGGATGACATATACATGTAATTAGATCTATGGCTGCGCGGTCGATCGACACGGTGATATCGATGTATCACGGCGAGCTGCACCGTCGGACGTCTTTGTGATTTAACTACAGAAATTGTCGGATTCCATGATTTGTCAACGCTGAAGCCGCTATCTCTATATTCGTCGCCAGCCGAATTTCAATTGCTTCTTTTAGTACTGAGCCTCAGAAAGATGAAGTCGAGGCTAAAATTTCGACGTCATCGTACACCATAGAGTGCCAAATGCTAATACAGTGCTCCGCCACGGCAGATTTATTAAGTTGTAAGAGTCGGGTGTACCTGCGGTGCTCTGTGCATCTCGCCTGGACTGTACGTGTCGTCTGTCCGATGTATGAACAGCCGCACTCACACGGGATCTTGTAAACCCCAGGATTCCCAAGCACCAAATCATCTTTAACAGAACCCAGGAGTGCTGCTGTCTTTGGTGGATTCAGTAGTTACAAATGATCAGTACCCTATGGGATCGTTCCTTTCTTATCTCCTTATTTATTAAACCGTTCATTTACTTACGCTGTTTTGTAAACTTGCCACTGATTATCTATTGAGTATGCCATATGAATAGCTAATGCATCTATAAGGGCTTAAAACAATAGTGCATGACCGAACTACTGATTTTCAGATGAACCATATACACGTCTAAGTTCGTGCACTCACCCTCTGGTGGTTAGGTTGCAACAAATTGATCTCAAGTGACGATAAGTTTCGTAATATTTACCAGTTACCAAAACCTCCAGTAGCGAGGCATTGGTGGAGATTAGGCGCCTTCAGATTATCTGCTCTGGTTCTCTCAGTGCCCTATAAGCATTACAAGAAATTTACCCTGCAGAAAAAATTACCGAAGTAATACAAGACAAAATGGTCTTCCTTCAACAGCAGGGAAAGTAGATATTATTCTGATGGGTACTAGGGCACGTGGGAATCTGGGAAACGAACATGCAGGCCAGGCATCCAAGGAGGTTTGCGGGGATTATGATGTGAGAAAATCTGCCATTCTCCTGCAAGCTGCCGTTTCGCTGTTGACGCCGAGAGCGTTACAACTGTGGGGGCAGGAGTGGTTGGCAGAGCGGGACAACAAGCTGCAGCCAGGGATGCCAACTGTTCTGTTCTGGTGTTCCTCATAGCAGCCACGCCGACGGGATGAAGAAACTCTGACCCTACTCTTAGCTCTATTCTATTTAACAGCCGGTATCCACATATGCCGCTGAATGTACCTACAAAAATACAGTCCTGGAAATTGAAATAAGAACACCGTGAATTCATTGTCCCAGGAAGGGGAAACTTTATTGACACATTCCTGGGGTCAGATACATCACATGATCACACTGACAGAACTACAGGCACATAGAGACAGACAACAGAGCATGCACAATGTCGGCACTAGTACAGCGTATATCCACCTTTCGCAGCAATGCAGGCTGCTATTCTCCCATGGAGACGATCGTAGAGATGCTGGATGTAGTCCTGTGGAACGGCTTGCCATGCCATTTCCACCTGGCGCCTCAGTTGGACCAGCGTTCGTGCTGGACGTGCAGACCGCGTGAGACGACGCTTCATCCAGTCCCAAACATGCTCAATGGGGGACAGATCCGGAGATCTTGCTGGCCAGGGTAGTTGACTTACACCTTCTAGAGCACGTTGGGTGGTACGGGATACATGCGGACGTGCATTGTCCTGTTGGAACAGCATGTTTCCTTGCCGGTCTAGGAATGGTAGAACGATGGGTTCGATGACGGTTTGGATGTACCGTGCACTATTCAGTGTCCCCTCGACGATCACCAGAGGTGTACGGCCAGTGTAGGAGATCGCTCCCCACACCATGATGCCGGGTGTTGGCCCTGTGTGCCTCGGTCGTATGCAGTCCTGATTGTGGCGCTCACCTGCATGGCGCCAAACACGCATACGACCATCATTGGCACCAAGGCAGAAGCGACTCTCATCGATGAAGACGACACGTCTCCATTCGTCCCTTCATTCACGCCTGTCGCGACACCACTGGAGGCGGGCTGCACGATGTTGGGGCGTGAGCGGAAGACGGCCTAACGGTGTGCGGGACCGTAGCCCAGCTTCATGGAGACGGTTGCGAATGGTCCTCGCCGATACCCCAGGAGCAACAGTGTCCCTAATTTGCTGGGAAGTGGCGGTGCGGTCCCCTACGGCACTGCGTAGGATCCTACGGTCTTGGCGTGCATCCGTGCGTCGCTGCGGTCCGGTCCCAGGTCGACGGGCACGTGCACCTTCCGCCGACCACTGGCGACAACATCGATGTACTGTGGAGACCTCACGCCCCACGTGTTGAGCAATTCGGCGGTACGTCCACCCGGCCTCCCGCATGCCCACTATACGCCGTCGCTCAAAGTCCGTCAACTGCACATACGGTTCACGTCCACGCTGTCGCGGCATGCTACCAGTGTTAAAGACTGCGATGGAGCTCCGTATGCCACGGCAAACTGGCTGACACTGACGGCGGCGGTGCACAAATGCCGCGCAGCTAGCGCCATTCGACGGCCAACACCGCGGTTCCTGGTGTGTCCGCTGTGCCGTGCGTGTGATCATTGCTTGTACAGCCCTCTCGCAGTGTCCGGAGCAAGTATGATGGGTCTGACACACCGGTGTCAATGTGTTCTTTTTTCCATTTCCAGGAGTGTATATCATCGTAAAACACATAGTTCAGGATATATGACGTCAAATACTGAGGTGCGTGAACAACTGCCGTATCATGCATGAGGTTTTAGTTTATTGCTTCTTTACTACTAACTCTGTTTGTAGCACATTTCTCAGAAAGTATCCACAAATGCAGCAGAATGTAGCTACATAAACTGTACGACACATAGTTTGGGAGATGTGATGCCATAAAATATTTTGTGAAATATTTTTTAATATATGTGAAATATATGTGACACTCGCGTAAGTGGGCAAAGGCACAGGTAGAAAGCTCCTCCAAAACCCATGGATTAATTTCAATTAAACGTGGTACAAATATTATTCACCATCTGGAAAGAAATGCAGCCGTTCCTATGAGGATGTTGGTGATATCTTGGTGAGAAAAGGGGGGAGGATGACATGGACAGACAGACACAAAGGGTGAAGAAGGAGATGGACATAGATAGGGGAGGGGAGGAAAAGGACAGAGAGGGGAGCGGGGGAAATAGAAAAAGGGAAGAGGAGGAGATGGACAGAGACGGGGGAGAGGGCAAATGGACAGGAAATGGATAGAGAAAGAGATCGATAAAGACAGGGTGAGGTAGAGATGGGCCGAGAGAGGAGGAGGGGGAGATGGACGGAGAGAGGAAGAGGAGGAAACGTACAGAGACAAGGGAGAGGAGAAGATGGACAGGGAGAGGAGAGAGGAGAAAGTGGGCAGGCACATGATAAGTTCACAAATGTACATATATCGCATTGGAACAACCGAAATAAAATGTTCAAACGTACCTACGTTCTGTATTTTAATTTAAAAAACCTACCTCTTACCAACTGTTCGTCTAAAATTGTGAGCCTTATGTTTGTGACTATTACAGCACCATCTATCACAAAGCGAAAAAAGTGGTCCAATTAAAACATTCATATTCCTTTACATACTACACGAATATGTAATAAAAAATGGGGGTTCCTATTTAAAAGAAGGCGGTTGATATCCGTTCGACCTAGGGCTGCGCCATGTGGCGGGCCAACCATAGCGCCATCTGGTTTCCCCCTTCATAGCATGAAGTTTCGTTCCTTGTAGTTTTTTCGTTTGACTGTTCGTGAGATAGTTGGCCTGGTCACGATCAATGGACCACATACTTTGCAGCGAAACGGACGGACTGGTCGAAAATTCATTATTTGTACACTGAGCTTCACCTGAGATACTTCTTTCCTATAATTAAGAATTATGTCACCCCTTTATGTTAGATGGGAAACTGAACCAAGGTAAGTCTCAAATCATCAATTTGTTCTTTGAAGGTGTAGTTATACATTGAAAACTCATCGACACTCTAAAGAAACATCACAGACTGCCCTCTATTACGAAATTTTTATGAATAATCGAGAATTTTTTCCCTGTTGTGGATCGTTTTAACGCATATTAAAGAAAATGCATGCGCCAGCAGTTCACTCGATGGCAGAATCCGAAGAAGGGATGGAAGTTTCTGGTTTAACGTTCAGTCAACGACGGAGTCATTATAGTGCGATTTAAATTATTTGTTATTTGACAGCGAGGGGAGTTGGGCTGAAGTGTACAAAAGCGTGTATCATTGTCAGCTCACACTCTGTTGCCATTTCCGCTGCACAAAGCATTGTGCCCGCCAATTCCGTTGCCACTTACGCTGCACAAAGTACTCTGCCTGCAAGTTCTCAAATAGGAAACTTTTTCTGTTGCCTAAAACCTACCTATTTCAAGAAAAAAATTAAAATAAATTACAAATTTTGACATTCTGAAAGACATTACGGAGCCCTACACCAGGTTTGAGTTTCAGAACTATTACGTGATTTGTATGGGAAATGGAGACTCTGAACTTCATATTTGTTACGGGGTACATATTAACAGAAATGCAGAACAGCGCCGTTTTCCGACGCTAACACATACATAGCAAACACATTTCGACGCAGAGCTCTGCAAAAATTTGTTGCAGAGCGGAGTATTTTGGAAATAGAAAAAATTTATTTTAGGGAGTTCCATCGTTTACGAAATATGACATGATAAATTTAAAACTGTTTCCAGAACGGGGAAATTTCGTCTGTTTGAAATTAATTAACGTAATTCTGACTCTAACTAAAACTGAGAACAGGTTTTTGACGATCTAAACTGCAGAGATTTATGCAATATGTAAATTTCATTTTTTTTTTTACCTGCGTTTACAGGAGGTAAAGACTTAGATATTTTCTACAGTCAAGGAAAGCGACTTGGAGAAAGTACTATTCGCAACCTCGGACCTTAAACGTTAGATGTCAACTAATTTCTATCACACTATACAGACGGACCACGAACTCTGAATGCTTGGACAGGGTTTGAAATTTGCTCCTCTCGTACACGAATAAAATTATAGTCTTTTTTAGTACATAATTTCCGTTATCTTTCGAGAAGAAATGCAGAAGAGAAAAATATTACGGGAAACTTTAATTTCAACGTCTGGAAGGGGATGTGAAACTTGCTCCTCTCGTACGCGAGTAAAATTATAGTCTTTTGTAGTAGATAATTTCCTTACCTTTCGAGAAGAAATGCAGTAGAGTAAGTTACAACGATATCCTAGATATTATTGTATATCAAGTAGTTCTAGATTACACTCTCATTTTTTCGGGCATACACTTCACTTCGTCCATCTAAAACTGGCGTGGTAATGGTCAGTCTAGGGGTTCTGTACAAGGGAATGCAACTGAAATAAAGAGTTAATTCAATTACATCCATCTCCCTTCTCAGCCGGCCGGAGTGGCCGAGCGGTTCTAGACGCTACAGTCTGGAACCGCGCGACCGCTACGGTCGCAGATTCGAATCCTGCCTGGGGCATGGATGGGTGTGATGTCCTTAGGTTAGTTAGGTTTAAGTAGTTCTCAGTTCTAGGGGACTGATGACCTCAGAAGTTAAGTCCCATAGTGCTCAGAGCCATTTTTGAACCATCTCCCTTCTCAATAGTTTCGAAATGTTTGTGCAGGTCGCCCAGACAGTTTAGGTCACAGGTTCCAACCTTTTCCTCTGACGGAACACTGTGACATTCTGGGTAACTTTGATGATACATCTTGTTTATTTTGAAGGTTAATAAAAATTTTAAAAATGAGAAAAGCTTGTTTTATTTAGTGATTACTTCAATTTTGAAACCTAACTAACAACACAAAAAATCACAATGAAGATGTCAAAAATAATTAGTATCTTCAAAATGTCGAAAAAACATGTTATTAGTAGTGTTATTCACTTCCCACACAATGCAAATGTTTCGTGGAACACAATTTGGGAAACACTGGTCTAGGAGGTATCGCGAAATTTTATTTCGTTTCTAAAGTTGTTCTCACTTAAATATGTATCTGCGATGTCCAAGTATAGTTCGTGTCGCCTACGTCCTAAAGGACACATTCGTCATATGTCCGATATTGATTTCTGCAGTTATTTCAAGCAGTGTTGCTTGTCTCTTAGCACTGACAACTCTACTCAAACGCCGCTGCTCTCAGTCGTTAAGTGAAGGCCGTCAGCCACAACATTTTCTGTGGCGAAAAGAAATGGCCGAAATTTGGTATTCTCGGCACACTCTTGATACTGTGGATCTCGGACTACTGAATTCCGTAACCACTTCCGAAATGGAATGACCCATGCGTCTAACTCCAATTACCATTCCACATTCAGAGTCTGTTAATTCCTGTCGTGCGGAAATTTGCGGTTAATGGGCTATGGCAGCAGACGACCGACGAGAGTTCCTTTGTTAACAATACAACATGGCCTCCAGCGCCTTTCAGGGGCCGGTGATCATATCGGTTGGGCCCTAGACAATTGGAAAACCGTGGCCTGGTCAGATGAGTACCGATGTCAGTTAGTGAGAACTCACTCATGGTAGGGTTCGAGTGTGGCGAGACCCCACAAAGCCATGGACCCAAGTTGTCAATAAGAGGCACTGTACAAGCTGGTGGAGGCTCCATAGTGATGTGGGCTGTGTTTACATGGAATGGACTGGGTCCTCTGGTCCCACTGAACCGATCATTGACTGGGAATGGTTATGTTCGGCTACTTGGAGACCATTTGCAGCAATTCATGGACTTTATGTTCCCAAACAACGATGTCATATCACCGAGCCACAATTGTTCGCGATTGGTTTGATGAACTTTCCAGGCAATTCGAGCAAATGATTCGAGCAACCCAGATCGCCCGACATGAATCCCATCGAACATTTATGGGACGTAATCTAGAGGTCAGTTCGTGCACAACATCTTGCACCGGCAGCACTTTCGAAATTATGGACGGCTGTAGACGCAGCATGGCTGAATATTTCTGCAGAGGACTTCAGACGACTTGCTGAGTCCATGCTACGTCGAGTTGCTGCATTAGCTGTATAAAAGGAGGTCCGATACAATATTAGGACTCCTATAACTTTTGTAACCTCAGTGTAAGCGGTTCTTCTTGCGGCCAAAATGAATGACTTCAATAATCTATCTATCATACTGGCTGTCCAACTTTGACATTCAATACTTTCGGTTTATTCTTCGTATGTGAAACGTTTCAAGGCAAATTTCTAAATGTCGGGTTGGACCATTCCCCTACTATTCTGACAGACAGTTACTGTCTCTTTCATAGTGATATTTTTGGAAGATTTCTCTGTTACTGAATGTACCAGAATGTGAAAAACGTTATCAGTACGCTTCCACCAGTCAGATGCTTTTAGCATACAAGCAAAACGCGGTTTAAAATTTACTGAAGTGTCCTCTGCGTTTATGCTCCTCGTCATTTACTGCTAGATGACGAAAATAGCGATCCAAGGAAGGCAACTCTTCTTCCTGCTACTCGGACACCCTGTAGCGTTGGCTCTTTGTACATACGGCCGAACGTGGATTCTGATGGCTGCCAACTTTGCTGTCACAGCTCGGACTTACTCCTTGCCGAAACTGTATCTCCGTTACATGGCTATATCATTTGTGTGCATACTATAATAGTTGTTTACTTATAATGTTAAGGTTTTCCATGTTAATGAACCCCCTAATAAGTATACAAAACAGTAACTGTTCTATGTCCTGACAAGGCACAAAGCCTGTGACGTGAGAAGATTTCTTAAGAAGTATAGAACTGGAGACAGGCGAGTGGTAATTGAAATATGTTGTGTTCGAAAAAGGAAAATACGCATAATTCTACAACTGTCGTAACAGTCTCTCAAAACAAAACTCTTACATATCTTCAAAAAAATGTTCATTAAATGTAGAGGTTGTTAAAAACGTCCCATCAAAATGATATCGTCGTTGTTGTTACTATAGTCACTGAATGTGAAGAAACGAAACTGAATAATAAAATGCTAGTACTTGCTTAAAAAATGAGACACTCTTTCAGTGTCAGCCGATTGTACGCTGTTGTGAAACATTACATAAATATGTACCTCGCCAGGATTCGAAACCGACCACTTACCATTACGTATACAATGTAGGAGAAGGGAACGGCATCTTGAAGCTCTATGATTGCGCGTGAGTCATTCCTAGCTAGTTCAGACGGTATAA
Organism: Schistocerca gregaria; assembly: GCF_023897955.1. NCBI lineage: Eukaryota > Metazoa > Arthropoda > Insecta > Orthoptera > Acrididae > Schistocerca > Schistocerca gregaria. Next base: position 296,839,652 of record NC_064931.1, read on the forward strand.
GTGTATCCCTATAGAGATAAAGGTTTTAGTTTTAGTCCTCATCGAGCTCATAGTGTCAATCCACCAGGAAGTTTCATTGTTATTGGAAAGGAAAGACTTCGCGGCGGAAGCATGCATTGTGTCACCATTCAGATGTACCACAAAGTCAAATATGCAGGCAGCAGTACCGATGACGATGGGATCCAAACAAGGTGAGCTCGACTTCAGTCTCTTCAACTGCGAGTTTATTAGATACGGATCGCTAGCGCACTTCGAGAGGAATGGGAGAAGTAGACTGATTAAAATAACACAGTGCTCGCTTGAATTAATGTAAGAGATCATGACACACTCGCTTACAATGGAAGGGCAGCAGAAACATCAACATTCTCGTTTCATATCTGATGAGCTTCCTTAACACGTCGACTATCGTGTGGCCGCCGACAGCCATAGCAGAGCTGCTCACTTAATGTGCGGCAGTCAACGTGTTAATCAACAGCCAATGTTCATTTCAAAGTGAAACCGAACTCGCTCACTCCTTGCGTGATTTAATCAAGTCAGTGTATCAAGGCAGGCCATCTCATTGTAGTATGGAGCATCAGGAACATTGTTTCGTAAACATTTAATTGTTCACCCACTACATGTGTAGCTCTTTCAGAAAGATACGATTTGCACACTTACGTTAGCCACCTCAGAATCCAAAGGTATCTGTGCACCTACTAAAAGTAACAGTGCATTTCCGTTTAGTAGCCAAAGACTTCCTTATTTGTTCCTCGGACCATAGATGTAAGGGAGGAAAGACACTTGTGGCATAATTTCACTAAAATAAGTGATAGGTTGATGGAATACATTCTTAGACGTCAAGGAATCATCAGTTTAGCGTTCGAGTGAAGTGCGAGGGAGGTGGGGGGGAGTTAAAATTGTAGAGGGAGACCAAGAAACAAATGGACACGGGTTGCAGTAATGATTCGGAGATGAGGAGGCTTGCACAGAACAGGGTAGCGTGGAGAGCTGCATAAAAACAGTATTCGGACTGGAGACAACGACATAACACATGTAAAAGTTTTTTTAATAATGGATATATTTTTTGAGATATTCTTAGTCCTGCCTACAGACTAATTTGCTCGTTCTCAAGCTTTGAAACGCAGTTGCTCAGAGCACCATCTTAGTTTCCCGGAAGAGCTGTAGAGGGCGTCACGTAACCGAATTTACATCGACATTATATTATAACGAAGCAACTAAAAATTATTTTTTTTACTGTTGCAGAGGATCTAGAAAGGCCTTTTTGCGAGTAAACCTGCAAACTGCCTTGCCGTGAACGACATCGCACGCGCGGTACAACTGAGTGCAGCGCCGCTATCCATCGTGGGAAAAGACTGAATCTGCTGCCATGTTCAGCAGAGGGAGCAGTGAGCACACAAACCTCCCAGGCACCTCCAGCACAAACAAGGTAAGATTTCCAACATATGTGGGTATACCCATCGGTAAATTAGGTGGGTTCAGCATCGTAATATTTCAATGTTATTAGACCATTGTACGATATGAAATGAGTCAGTTTGCACGCTAGCTTTGTACACGATATAAAACCTTATAAAAAAATAGTTACCGGATGTTCGTAAATTGTTATAAGTAAATTTAGGTTTTTATCGAAATAATGGAAAAATATTTTGAACGGTTAAGTGCGGACTGCTAGTCTCAATGCATGCTTTAAAATCGAGAAAAAACTTTTGCCGTACTTGAACAGATACTTCAGTGAGACATGCAGCTAGGATCCTACAACAAAGTCCCCCCATAGTTTCTGCTGGGTTTTCGTGCACGCACATGCTATAAAACCTACGGTGGACCCATCAGAAAGTGGTGTACGGTTTGCTTGGGTAGCACCACCAACCTACATAGAGAATCGTAATCAGTTTACGAACACACATCTCACTCATTCCATTTAAAAATCTAATACCGCCTGAAACATTTTACGCTTGGTTCCTCATATAAAAATAGTTTATCATCTAGCGTCTGTGTAATTTGGCACGTAAAGGCTTGGGCAGCTCTGTGTAAGATGCACTGTTCGTCTATGTTGGCCTTAGTATACCGTATTGAAGCAAACTTACTTTTAATAACTAAAAGTAAGCAATTCGTTTGTATTGAAAATTCGTTTACGGAATATCTAAAAGAATTTTTCTTCCGGTTAGGCCTTTTGCTAGCGATTAAGTTAGAAAACGTTCGCCGCGCGGGGTAGCAGAACGGTCCCGGGGGTCTTGTAACGGTCCGCGCTTCTTTCCCCGTCAGAGGTACGAATCCTTCGTGTGTGCGTGTCCTTAGCATAAGTTAAAGTTAGATTGAGTTGTGTGTAAGCTTTGGGACCGATGACCTCAGAAGTTTGGTCCCATAAGACCTTACAACAAATTTCCAATAAAAGGTTCTTGTGATCGCCTAATGCTACTTTCACCGACAGCTTTAGAGAAGAGTAATGGTTAATCAGTTGTTAGGAATTACAATCATAAATAATTCTATGAAATGATTAATTTTACAAATTCAAGGGGTAGATATTTGGACCCCAACATAAATATCAATAAATACACCAAATTCTTATCAGTCTTGTAGACAACTTTCTTTATAAGTGACGAGTTACCCCAGCGTATTATGCCTGAAGACTAGCATAAAAATATGCTATATATGCTAATATACTGATTTGCCTTAATATTGATGGTAAATGTAAAAAGTTGAATTATCTAAAAGAATGTTGAGATTAACACTCATTCGACAAGTCTGAAATACCAGAGGGTGTATCATTCACGGCTGACAACATATGACGATATATATAAATGGTTTGCTCTACCCAAAAACAATGGGTCACACTGATGACACGTATAACTACTAAAACTAAACATTTTACCTTGACACCAGTAATAAATGCCCTAAGCATTAATTACTGCTTAGAATAGTTCTCAAGGTGCAGAATTTTAATAACACGGTTAGTTTGTGTGAATATTCGGTTGTCAGCGTGAATACATTAGGATAACTAATTTAAAAGCTTTTAAGAACTAAACATGTTTTACATTGGGCATATACTACAGTGTAGATCGGATAACTCATCAGCTACTGCGAAGTGGCCTAACCGCAGTTTCTTATTCTAAGAAAATAATTCTCTCTTAGTAGGTTACATTTTTCGAAGACTGCGATTTAAGCTTAATTTACGTAAGATTTCTCAGGTTTCATAGTGCAGTATGCACTGCTGATGGAGAAGGATACTTTTCGTGCTCGGTAGTATAAAAGGACGTTTCAGAATTTGTCGATTCTGCATGGTGTCGAAGATTTTTTAGAAAATATCCTAGTTTCTGTTATTAGGAAAAATAAACGTTATGTAATTACCATATATTAAGGGTGGTATGAAGTATGTCGCGAAAGAGCAGACTAGGAAATAGCCATGGGTTTTTGAGACAAGCACGGCACAGTTGTGCGCGAAGCTATTAACGGAATTCACAACATTTCCACGTTCATTTATTCGTTGGTTCTCTTTCATATCTACACCAGAAAGCTATAACGACACAGGCAATTGCAAGTTTTTTAAAAACTACAGTAGATGTAGTAGCGATAAAGGTAAGTCGCAGTAATGTGTTCTCTAGTAAGCTTTATTCGGGAGCATTAAATAGATCATTAGTAAGTTCTGTTATATATTTATAATCCTCACCAAATGAGCACGACGAGATTAGATTGATATTTATTTATGACTGGCGTACTGTAATAATCACTGCATCTCAGGTCTGTCACTTTTGTTTCTGTATGATGCTTGCTTAGCCTTTTATGCTGAACTTTGCAGGGAATTTGCACTAATTGTTCACCTTTCAAGCCTAGCGCAACACGCAATTTTTTTAGGAAATAGACTATATTTGTCCCTCAAGGATTGGAAGACAAATTGCATAACAGGGCATCGAAATATTTGTTCTGGTGCTGCTTACACCCAAACCTCCACAGGTAAACAGGTATTCAACGCCGAATACTGACAGAGTATCAAACAAAACAGTTTGTGCTCTGTGCCGTCGTCCAGGAGAACGTGCACAAAACGGCACGCAGTAACATCTGACCTTCGGAGCACAGAAAAAGCATAACTGTCAGCGTCTTTCGTGTAGGGCTTCTGTGGGGCAGTTGGTAGAGCGTCAGTTTGTCGTACAAAGTGTCACGGGTACGAGCGCGAGTCACGCCAGTTTTTGTACAGTAGTACGTGTAAAACTTACATGCGACACAATGTTCCCGAGATATAAAAGGATTGTTAGTTTATAGCAGTGTTCTATTGGCAGTCCGCTTTCGCTTCGTTTATTTGAAAGTAGCAAACCTATAGGGTACATTTGTAGTTTCACAGAATAAACGTAAACATTCGGAATGGAAGACTAATCACAAACACACTGAAGGGTGGTGGTTCCACTCGCGTGATGCAATTGTTTCTTTGTTCTTCTGTTTCAATTTTGACTGCCAATAGAACATTGCTGTAAACTCCAAACGGTTTTTTCAAATCTAACATGATGTTCCGTATAAGCTTCACTTGTAGTACCGACCGTGGTACGACAAACTAAGGCTCTATCCACGCGAGCGCTACGCTGCGGCTCAGTGACGCTGTGCCTATCCTCCTCAGGTGTTACTGCTTGCCGTTTACGCACGGTCTCCCGGACGACAGCACAAATTGTATCGGAGTTTTGGTTGATGCTCTGTCGACATGTAACGTTTGGTACCGGTCTAATATCTGGAGGATCGGGTGTTAGTACAGCAGACCCCCACAGATGGCTTAAGACCGTCTGCTGCACGGTAGCAGAAACGGAGTTCTCGTGCCTTTCCAGGCCACCCACTAAATATGAACTCGGATCGTTTAAAACGGGTGTTCTTCAGATGGGTAACAGCTCCTACACACGTGAACATTGTAAAATCAGTTAAAGGTTTACCTATTTCGACTAATTTCTAAATCGTGGGGAAATTAGAACGAAATTATGTGAACAGTTTGATATAACAAGTCAATCTGAAAAGTAAGCGCTATCGCAGACTGTAGCAAGATACGCACACGCTGAATCAGTGAACTTTAAATCAGTGTTCGTTCTGTCACCATTTAAATAATTACATATAAAGTGCATGAAATTGACACAACTGTTTTACAGTACGTATTTAGTTTCCTGTGTTAACTAAATCGAAAGTCCATACTGCAAATCGTTGCTTCCTGGTTATCGTATTTCAAACGGTACCCAGTTCCATAATTTTCAAATTTTTTTTTCCGGCTCCGTCCTGAGATGCTGAAGCCACGGCGTGACGTGTCCATATTATTTCCCAATAGTATTTGGCACACGCTCCAACCATGGTTCTCTGCAGCTTGTTCTAATCTTATTCATCTCCAGGCTTCGTAATTCCATCTTTTTTTAAACAGACCATATTCCCCTTAGTAACCGCATAACATATTCCTTCTTCAGCGTCATTTCTTATATATTTGTTTCACCCTGTACCATTTGTTTGTGACCCTTTTTCTTAGTTAATTTTGTTATCTTTTTCAGGTCTTAGATGCTCATCAAACTACACAAAGATATTTCAACCCTTAGTTAGTCTTAGCAGTGTCCCTACATCAGTATGTTTTAATCAAATTCTTTGACTACATACCCCGTCATTATAAACTAATTTCAAGGCCAGAGTTTTCTGTTTAAGTTTCAGCATTGGCGGAATTGCCACATATCAATCTGCAAAGAATAGTGTGTACAGTTATAAATAGCCTATTTGTAACACCATTACCTGGCGTTTTCTTTTCTGGTTACTAAGAGCTTATGAGATGCATTTTGAGATGGAGAGAAAACACATCCCTACAGCAGACCTCTAGTTGTCTATTCAGTTTACAGTTCCCACGTTTACCGAAGTTTACTATGTATACACTTGTCGCTGAGTTTACACAAAATTTACTCATTAAAGACTGCTACAATATCTGTCATTCTAACTATAAATTTTCTTGAAGTCTGCAAACATAAAGGCTTACATATTCCTTGCGTTCCGTTGTCTGTAAAGCTCGCTGAACAAAATACGTTATCAGTAAAAGACCTAACATCTCTAAGAACTGTCCACGTTGTCACTGAGCCTTAATCATGGCCTTTAAAATGCAGCAGTACAGCAATGTAGTCATATAGCTTTCCAGCAAAACATTTTCTCTAATTACTGCAGTTCTCCTGTTCCTTTCTTGAATACACTTAGAACTGATGATCTAAACGTTTCCCATGAAGCATTTTATGCTTCTTTCAGGCAGTTATTAAAATTTGTGGGTAGTATTTCTTTCCATGGGTGGGGTTGTGATTAGCTAATCCAATCTTAATGCCTCCAGAGCGAAAATCATTATTTTTCATTGGTCTTAATGTTATGTAAGGTGTAGTAGTTAAGCAGGCAAGACAGACTAGCGTAGAGAACAGCGTCTGGACGACGACGACGGTCTCCAGCCTGGTACTTTCCATTTATAATTTCAGCTGACGGTTACATGCTGCTTATTTCCCTACTGAAGGTTGTCTTCTCTTGCAACAGCTCCTGAAAATATCCATTTTTCAAAAGATAAGATTTTCTCCTTGTCTACGATAGAAATCAGATGCTTTTTGGCACTGCTCCCTCCTAAAATACTCCGTATATCCTCGCATTTTTGGAACGAAATGTTTATATTTGTTCTAATGCTTCTATATTGACTGGCGTAGCTCAGCATACCTTTGTCCCCTTGACTAATTGTACTCAGCCATTTTGTAATATTCACTTTTCAGAGCAATCAGTTTCTCTAATTTTTTTACACAGCTATTCGTTGGGATTTCAGGATTTATGCTAATAACCAGTCCTCTCGGTTTTATGAGGTTTCTCGTCTCTGAGCCTTATTTTATGCTCATGTTGAATATTTTTCTACAAAATTTTTCATTCAATTGTTTATTAACAAACAAAAGTAAATCCGAACAACGATGTAGATACTTTCTGGCCTGTAAATTGATAAGCATATGCAGCACAAGATGGCTGCAAAGCACTTATGCGCGGGTTGCGCAACTAAACGGTTTACACAATTGAGGGTGAAGTATAGGCAGCGATAATTGAACACATGCCCCTAATCAGAATTATATTCTATATGGCTTGAACCTCGGAAAGCAAATTTCCCGAGGTACATTCCAAAACTGCACTTGAAAACGTAGGTACTAAAAATCGACCTATTTTATTGCCTTTAAAAGTAAATAACAAACATCCTGAAAAATATATTTTTCAGGCGAGAATTGTAAATGTCTATTTTGTTAAATCCGAAACGCACCCAATTTCAGAGTAGTTTTGAATCATTTGAATCAGTTTAAAAACCGTTGTCGAGAAACACACATTTAAAATTTAAAGTTTGATTTTTATGTATTTAACTTCAAATTTTTCAACTTACTATTAATATGCTGTTCCTTGGCCATACAGTAAACCATCTTCTTCGAGGAGCTCATTTTCTAAAGGGCGGGTCTCTCTAGCCTCGACGCTGCTCCGGGACGAGCACCGGTCCGAACGCTTGAGGCGTTTCGCGTCCCTGTTCATGGCGAATGACCAAGCCGTGGTGCCGATAGAGACGCCAACGACTTTGTTATGCGAGAAACCCTTAAATCCATCGTTACATAAGACATACGCACGAATGTTACAAATCTGAATTGTACACTTGAAAGCATGTTTTGGAGCATACGTCCAAATTAATGAATTCATTGCTGCTCTGTGTATAGGCTTAAAGGCATCTCTTCATGACATTGTAGCTAGTCAAATGATTGTACATATCAGCAGTAACTTCAACTTAGAGCCTCATCCCTAAACTGGTGGGGAAGGGAGGCTGACTTCCACGAATTATCAACTTCTCCGCCTGTGGGGACAGCCTTCGTTCCCACCCATGAGACTGGCGTGCTGACGTTTCGTCAGGGGGCAGATGACAGTGACGCTGAGCGCTTTTTACCTCAAATAATCACCACCATCGCTTCAGTAACGTCACTCGTCAGTGCTGGCTTACGATCAAAAGTATCCAGTGTCCTGATCATCTCAGCTTGCTTCCATTTACACCAACTTTCAGAACAGTAATCGTGGTGTGGATTATCATTCGTTGAATTCTTGTTATAGTCTCATAAAAACCGCTTTCTTTTCCTCACTTTTGTGGAAGACATGTACTAGACATCTGAAGGCCAAGTACAACACATATATCTGTATTTTCGTCGACCTAGAATGTGAATGTTAGAGGGGGGGGGGGGAGGGGGAGAGCGAGAGCGACAGACCGAAGTCGCAAAATGCCAAAGATCCGAGAGCGACTACAGTGGAAGTACGCGCGCTTGCATTGAAACGTGATCTTCAGGTGCTAGTTTCCCGACAAAATCCTTTTGATTATGTATTCTTAAGATTGAGCCAAAATATGGGAAAACTATTTTGTCAAACCGCGAGACTGGAAATTCCCCTTAACTGACTGTAAATTCGAAATTCGTTTGAATGCACGTGACACTCGAAGACTTGAGTCCTCTTCCTTCTCCATCTCCATCTTTGCTGCTTTGCTTGGCGCGATCTAAGACAGGTTCGTGTATCCAGCGGTTCTTACAAATGATGTACAACAGGTAGGGTGGCTAACCAGAATACAATGGCTTCAAAATAGATATGTTTGTTCTGCCACCCATCAAGGTCATTTATTTGTAAAACGCAGTTCATATACAGTCTGTAGGTTAACACAGGCAGCTGAAGAAACATACCGTGTAATAGAAGATTGTGACCAGCCGATTGATAAGTATTCTTTCACAAAAACCTGAAAATTTGCTTGCAACAGTGTTTACACACAGGGTACTTAGTCATAATTCCAAAAACAGAAGTTGTAGAGTTGTAACTTTTTCCTTATTCGTGAAAGTGCAAACGTGGAGTTCGAATGAAGTGATAACAGCAACTGGTACTGCTCGTAGCAGACATCTGGATAATGTTGTCACTAGCTTTTGGTACTAGACTGCTGCAGTGCGGAACATTTCCTCTAATGTTGTTTTGTAATATATGCTACTGTAAATGAGCCCATGATTTTTAATTTTAGCATGTTGTTAATGCTATAGACGTGTTCAATAAGTGTTTAGGCTTACAGGGTCTAAAGGAGCCTGCAAGTAAGAAAGATAGAAATAAAACTTTTTATCTGCCTACTTCCCACTATCACTTGAGCCTTGTCCTGCAGTTACGCAGGGTCAGCCACCGTTAATCGGGTTTGGCATATTAATGGTTAAGGGGTGGCTGGATGCCCTTCCTGCCGCCACCCCGTACCCCCTGAGATGGAATTAGTGTACCCCAGCTGTCTGTGTCGAGTGTAATCCATGGAATAGTGAGAAAGTGTTCAGATGTCTGAGCCGTGTAACTGAGGTGGAACATGGGGACCAGTCCGGTATTCACCTAGTGGGATGTGGAAAACAGCCTTAAAACCTCATCCAGGCTGGCCTGCACACCGGCCCTCGTTAATCCGCCGGGCGCATTCGATCCGGGGCCGGTGCGCCTACCAGACTCCAAGAAGCAGCGTGTTAGCCCTCTCGGCTACCCTGGCGGGTCATCTGCCTACTTCCCTCTCTGTTCCTAAAATTTCCCCTTCTGCAAAGCGATTGATTGAACGTGCTTCAGGACCTAAAATGGGAATCCCTAGAGGAAAGGAGACGTTCTCTTCCAGGAACACCACTGAGAAAATTTAGAGAACTGGAATTTGAAGCTGATTGTAGAAAGATATTCTACTGCCACGAACGTACACTTCGTGTAAAGACCATGAAGACCGAAGAAACTGGGGTTCGTATGGAGGTATATACAGTTATTTCTCCCACGCTCTATTCGCTAGTAAAACAGGAAATGAAATGATTGGCAGTGGTACAAGGTACCGTCTGCTTTGCACCGTACGGTGACTTGCGGTGTATATATCTACATGTAGATCGTCTGCGGCTTTGCTGCCTGCTGTCGGAAACAGTTGAGAGCTAAATGATGGCAGAAACCAAGGAGGCAGAGTATGGGCGTGAACACCGCTAAATGTCCGTTCTCCACAGTAGGTTTGTCTGTTCTTGAGCTCTAGCTCACTTTCTAGTAGAAAATTCTATAATTCTATAGACTTCGACAGAGAGCAGTGTATGAGATGTGTATCCCCCTCCAACCGAAGTAGGGCGTTTCGCTGCCGCCACATGGCTATTCTTAAACATGGAAACAACGTGAAAGTTTGCACCCAACTACATTATTCGCAAAGCCGCCAGTGCATCAGTGTTTGCCAGCCACATAAAATTCTGTACTGTTTCGTAAAGTTTACTCGCGGTTTAGGGAGAAGGGTTCATGTGAAAGACTGTGAGCACTCTACAGCTCCTGCGGTTGGTTTTTCTTGTAAAATTAGGCACAAGGAATGTGGAAAATGAGAGAGTATCGGTGCGAATAAAGTAGTGTTGTGCAATATGCTAAGACAGACGACAGCGCAAATTGTCCAAAGTAGAATGGGTAGGTTATTAAAAGAAAAAAGTAAACTACAAACACCCAACCTGTCCTGGTGGAGTGCGATGTGTACCGTTCTCCAGTCGGACGACATGCGTCGCTATGCAGGCACAAACAGAGACCTACTATAGAAAACCTATTAAGGTAGCTAGTATTAAATCAAGGAGGATTTAGCCGAGAATCACTGAACTCTATACACAGTTATGCTTTATAAGGAAGACCGTGAGAATGAATTCCGGGAAATTTTAGGGGTGTCAGACAGCTGCGTAAATGAAGAGCTACTAGAAAACGCAAGGAGACAGTAGCGGAACATTTAGCTATTACATCCCCGTCTTTTTCTCAGTGTGTGAAAGTATCCATATTTCCACAAACAGTGCGATCACTGAGTAGTGCTTCGGCTTCCCGTGTCAGCGACGAGCCTTAAAACTGCGCTTCTAGGTATGAGTTCCGTTTTGCATGTCTGCACGCGCACAGGGTGACATTTATTGTAGGTTTATATCTGTCACAAAGGTGATACATAAATTAACATGAAACGGTGAATCATTGAAACAAGGCATTTTACGTCCCGCAGAAGTGGGAAAATTTAAAAAATTCCAAATAGTTACGGGTTGCCTTCATCTGCTGCACGATGTCAGACAACAGAGCACACAGCGTGAGGCTGAGACAGACCGCCCCAAATATATCCAGAATGAATGAATAAATAAATCGAGGTGCCCCCCAGGGGGCTCAGCATTTAGTTTCTGGGTACGGGCTTGGCGACCCTGGGGTCCCTGAGCTGGGGACTGGGAAGCGCCACCAGTCCTCAATACCGTAAGCTCTGCTTCAACGACCACTGTAAGGCGTGACAGTGGAACGTTGTATGGTACAGAGCCTGGGGATCTTGGCTTAACTGCCTGGGTCGCGAGGATTATATAAACCTCTATAAAAAACCTCAATCTCAAGGTGTGCTGTCCGCCGAGGAGACGCATGGCTGTTGAGGTAGAACAGTTGCTAGCGAGCGATCTCTGGTGAACCTACCGCCCCCCCAGTTGTATTAAGATTATCCAGGCAAGCGGGGCTCTGTCTGGGTGGGTATTCCTTCTCCTAGCTGTTCGTGGGACCAACATGAAACAGAATACGAATAGTGCGCAAGCAGGAGTCTCTAAGAAAGGAAAATTCAATGCTTTACAGTATGACCCCCAATCGTTCCCTTCCCTGTCCACACCAGGGGAGGAACGGCGGTCTAAATTACCTGGTGAGACGTTTCTTCTCGATTTCTGGTTTGCAGCCGAAGAGATGGGGACTCATTTCTGACCACGAAGCCTCATTTTTTTGTGGAAAATTTAGAGGACAAGTTTGGAGAAGTTGAGGGCCTGTCTAAAATGAGGTCTGGAGCAGTCCTCATTACACATAGCATCCCCAGCAGTCATGGGCATTGCTTGCTTGTGACAAGCTCAGTGATGCTGCAGTCTCCATTACGCCTCATCAGAGCCTCAATATGGTTCAGGGACTTGGTTCTAATCATGACCTGTTGTTTCACTCTGACGTCGAGCTTTGTGCAAATCTGGAACACTGCGGTGTCCACTTTGTACGACGTGTCTTAAAGGACCTAAAGATAGTAGGGTCGCCACCAGCGCCTTCATCTAGGCTTTCGAGGGAGACACCCTCCCCGAGAAGGTCAAGGTGGTGATATATCGATGTGATGTTAAGCCTTACGTCCCTCCTCCCATGTGCTGCTTTAAGTGCTGGAGGTCTGGGCATATGTCATATAGAGATGTGACGCCAGCCCTATATGTCGGGATTGTGGACGTGCCTCCCACCCCCAACGTCCCATATTTGCCGCCCCTTGTTTGTGTCAACTGCGGACAGAAACATTCACCTTGTTTGTCAGACTGCGCAGTTTATCAAAAAGAACAGAATCTTATGGAGTATAAGACCTTGGACAGGCTCGCTTACACAGGCTAAACGCAAGTATGACAGATTTCACCCTGTGCGCATTTCACCGACATTTACTGCAGCAGCTTCGATGTCGCCGTCCCTGGCGACGAGCCCCCAAGCTCAGCCACATTTTGTGGGCCCTCCAGCCGGATACCATTTCCTTCAATGGAATTGCCGTGGTTTTTTCACCACCTTGCTGAGTTGACACAGCTTTTGTGCCGCTTTCCTGCCACTTGTCTGACCCTACAAGAAACCTGGTTTCCTATTCGGCGGACCCCTCCATCTGTGGGTACCTGGGTTAGTATAAGAACCGTGTAGCATATGACAGGGTGTATGGCAGTGTCTGTGTTTATGTTCTTGCCACTTCACACAGCTCTTGAGGCTGTGGCTGTTAGAGTCCAGGCAGGAATGGAGCTTATCATCTGTTCCCTCTACCTTCCCCCGGATGAGGTTGTCCCTCTTGCTGACCTAGCTGCCTTGTTCACCCAGCTCCCCATGCCATTCCTCCTTTTGGGGGACTTTAATACCCAGCAACCTTTATGGGGTGGGGCCCAGATCTTGCGCCAGGGTAGGAACGTTGAGGCTCTCTTGGCACAGCAGGACATTTGCCGCCTCAACACTGGTGCTCCCACATATTTTAGCTTGACACATGGCACATACTCAGCCATTGACCTCTTAGTAGCCCAGGTCTTCTTCCATACCTCAGTTTGAGGGTCCACAACGACTTCTGTGGTAGCGACCACTTTCCTATCCTGGTTTCTTTTTTTTTTTCAGTCCCAACCACCTGACCAGCTGCCACAATGGTCTCTCCGTGGAGCTGATTGAGTAGCCTACACCTCAGCTACTATGGCCTTTGCTCCGCTTTCTGGTGACATTGATTTGGCAGTGGAAGAGGTCACTATTGCCATTGTTTCTGCTGCCGAGGCAACTGTGCCCTGTTAAAGTGCCCTCAGGCGTAAGTCAGTCCCTTGGTGGACACCAGAGATTCAGAAGCTATCTGGGACTGCTGGCGAGTCCTGCAATGACAACAGCGTCATCCTTCCCTAAAGAATCTGGTTGCCTTTAAACGGCTACAGGCCCAGGCTCAGCGGCTAATCCGGCGGAGCAAACAGGACTGCTGGGAACGATATGTTGCCACCATAGGTTCTCGCACCTCCCCATTTCAGGTGTGGTCGCGGGTTCGGCGCATTTTTGGCTTTCGCTCTCGAGCGTCTGTCCCTTTCCTTTCTCTTTACGGTGCACTTTGTACTGACCCAATCACCATCGTGGAATATCTCTCGTAGTTCCGCGATCGACAATTTAGTCTCGCTAGAGTCGGCTATTCGTACAGCTTTTACTCGGCGAGAACGTCTAATTGATGTTTTCTTTGATCTTCAGAAGGCGTACGATACCACCTGGCGCCATCATACCCTTGCTACGCTGCATGAATGGGGCTTACAGTGTCCACTTCGCCGGCCGCGGTGGTCTCGCGGTTCTAGGCGCGCAGTCCGGAACCTTGCGACTGCTACGGTCGCAGTTAGGTTTAAGTAGTTCTAAGTTCTAGTGGACTGATGACCACAGCAGTTGAGTCCTATAGTGCTCAGAGCCATTTGAACAGGGTCCACTTCCGATTTTTTCTACAGAATTTTCTCTCCAATCGCTCTTTTCGGGTTCGAGTTGGCACATATTTTAGCTGTGCTCATATTCAGGAAAACGGTGTCTCGCAGGGCTCAGTTCTCAGTTTTCCCCTCTCTTTGGTGATTAATGGTCTTGTGGCTGCAGTGGGCTCATTGGTCTGTTCTTATCTATATGCTGATGACTTTTGTCTTTATTACAGTTCCCCAAGCATCAGTGTCGCTGAACGGCGGCTGCAGGGAGCCATCCATAAGGCACATTTTTGGGCATCCAACCATGGTTTTCAGTTCTCAGCCTCCAAGACCCGAGTGATGCATTTGGGTCGTCGTCGCACGGTCCACTTCCATCCAGAGCTCTACCTTGCCAATGAACACCTTCGTATTGAGGAGACGCATCGCTTCCTTGGCATGCTGTTTGATGCTCAGCTCACTTGGACACCTCATCTTAGTGAGCTTAATCAATGGTGCTGGCGGCACCTCAACATCCTTCGCTGCCTCAGCCACACCGTTTGGGGAGCAGCATTAACAACCCTCCTACATCTCTAAAAGGCCATCCAGTCCCGTCTCTACTATGGGAGCGTGGTGTATGGCTCAGCAACACCTTCAGTGTTCTAGATCCTCGACCCGATTCGTCATTGTGGCGTCAGACTAGCGACAGGCGCCTTCCGCACTAGTCCAGTGAATAGCCTTCTTGTAGAAGCTGGAATCCCTCCCCTAAGATTCCGCCGACAACAGCTGCTTGCGTCATACATTGCCTGCGTCCATGCCTCGCCCAACCACCCAAACCGCAGGCTCATTTTTCCATCTTCTGCAGTCCCCTCCCCACGGCGGCGGCCTAGGTCGGGTCTCCCGATCGCGGTCCGCGTTCGTTCCCTTCTCTCGTCACTCGAGTCCTTTCCCCTTTCTCCATCCTTCCGGCCATTTTCTTCTACCCCTCCTTGGGCCTTCCATCGCTTGCGGCTTTGCTTGGATTTGTCCTGCGACTCAGTCCTCAGTTCCACCTGCCAGTCTTCAACAATTCATGGCTCTTCTTGCGTGCGCCGATTGTTCTGTGGTCGATGAATGCACTGGGTTTTCTTTCATCCACGGCGATTACGTGGAGCAGCATCCCCTGCCTTGTGGGAGCAGTGTTTTCACTACGCAGCTGGTTACTCTTTATCGTGCTCTCGCTCACCTTTCCTCCTGCTCTGGGGAGTCATTTGTCATATGCAGTGACTCCCGGAGTGGATTGCAAGCACTCGACCAGTCTTTTTCTTAGGACCCTTTGGTGCGCGGTATTCAAGATGCTGTTCTTGCTCTCGCCAAGTGTGGTCGTTCAGCGACGTTTGTGTGCACCCCAGGCAACATCGGCATTCCAGGAAATGATGGTGTCGATCGGTTGGCCAAGCAGGCCACCACTTCGCCACCCTTGGAGCTTGGTCTCGTGGAAAGAGACCTCCGGTCAGCCCTACATCTCAAGGTCCGTGATGTCTGGAGCTCTGAATGGTCTGTCTTGAACACGCCAAATAAGCTCTGCATGGTAAAGTCGTCCACGGCCGTATGGAACTCATCCTTAAGGAGCATGTGTAGAGACTTGGTTGTTCTCTGCTGTCTCCGAATTGGACATATGAGGTTGACCCACAGCTATCTCCTTCGCCGTGAGAACCCGCCCATGTGTCGCTGTGATGCAGGGCTGACAGTGGTCCATCTTCTAATGGACTGCCCCTTTTAGCTCCCTTGCGGCAGTCCTTTAATTCAAGGTGACGATGCCTCTATAGCTGACTGTTTTACGTTTTATCCGTGCAGCTGGGTTTTATCACTCACTCTAGTTTGGGCGCTCTCGCCTGATTTATCAGGCTACACCCACTCCAGCAACCTTTGTGACGTGGATACCAAAATAGTGTCTTCTATGATAACAAGTTGTGTTGGTACCTCTATCAACGCTTTCCAGCTGGAGGTTCTTAGTTTGTCGTTGAGTGGTTGACCTTTCGCCTGATCAATCAACCACTGTAGTCTGTTTTCCTCTAGTCAACTATTTGCTCTGCTCCTTTTAAGTGTCCTCTATTTTGTGTTATTGCAGTGTTCATTTTAGCTCTGTACCCCTTGGTGTTCCCTCCATCTGGGTGCAGAGGTTACACTTTTACTGTATAGGCCTTTTACAAGTATGTCTGTTTGGAACAGGGGACTGATGACCTCGATGTTTAGTCCCCATCAAACCCCAAAACCAACAACAAAATTCGTGCTGCCCTTATTTGAATTCGTTCAGTAACCGTTGTTAGATCTATTTGGTATGGGTCCCACACATTTGAGCATTCACATCTGTGGACTGATTGCATTTCCCTAGTACTCTACCAATAAACCGTAGTCTGATTTACCCTCAATTGAGCCTATGTAATCTCTCCATTTCATATCACCATAGTTGTTACACCCAGGTATTTGTAGAAGTAGAGTACTTCCGTTGTGACGCGTTGATACTGTAGTCGTACGATACTAAGTTTCTAGTTTAGTGAAGTGCAGAATTTTAAATTTCTGAACATCTAAAACAAGTTGTAAATCTTTGCACTACTTTCAGATGTTACCAAGATGTGACTGAATATTTGCATCGCATTTTTTTATTTTTTTGTCGGACAGTATTCTGCGAAAAGTCTCAGGTGGTAGATACTTTCCCCAGGTCACCAATATACAACATTGCCAGCAAGGGTCCCAACACTCTTCCCTGGGGCATACCCGAAGTTACTTAATCCATTCTAGATAACATTCTGCGTTTTCCCAAGCATGAAATTCTCAATCCAGTCACAAATATTAGTTGGTACACCATACGACCGTACTTGAGATAGTAAGCTTAGGTGTGGTACTGAGTCAGATGCATTTCGGAAATCGAGGGATACTGCATCAACCTGACTGCCTTGATCCATGGCTTCCAAGATGTCATGTCATAAAAAGGCGAATAGTATTTCGCGTGATAAGTGTTTTCGGAATCAATCCTGGTTTGGTTTTGAGGAGGTAATTCTGTTAGAGATGATTCATTACGTTTGAGATCAGGATTTATTTTAGGATTCTACTCCGAATTCAGAACATAAGGTAGTTTTGAATCACTTCTGCCAACTTTCCCGTAGAAAAGTGTGAATCTACACTACAAATCACTGTGGATCGTACAACAGATGTTAGGCACCTCATGGGAAATGTTAATGGTCGTCCATTACCGACGGAGATATCGTGTGATACAAAACATTGAAGGGTGTGCATTCGTTCTCAAGCTATCCTTCTCATTTTTCGCCTCATGTGTTAACAGGGCCATCAGAAAGCTAGATACCCAAAGAACATAAAATATTTATGAACTAAATGTTCGGAAACGTTCTACATTCATTTAAGAGTAGAGCAACCATAAGCCTGAAGATAGGTTTTAGCACTACTACTCCAGTTTATTAAGTATGTTCTTAATGCGGATGGTAGGCCCTTTCCATCTTATCAGCAGATAATTGGTTCACCCTTTCATTTGTGGGACCATATTGTTTCATCTGGGGTCTGCGACGATGGCACAGTCGGTAACGTTTCGTATGCCCAAAATATTCGCCAATGTGAAGACAATATCAACTGCCATAAAAAATCCTAGAAGCTGGAAATAGGGCGTCTGCGCTTGTTACACTGAATCGGTGCGAGAGAAAAAAACAGAGATAGCGCAGTGCTTAACGCTGGAAGAGCAGAATTAAGGTTCCTCATCAGTTCCTCATGTTTCATTTAATAACTTTAGGCAATTGAGGAGATAGTTCCTTCCTGCAGATCACTGTGAACTTTCAGAACGAATACTGTGTTAGTGTTCTGTTCGTATTGGATATAGATACGTCGTTAAAATCAATTTTAATTAATAATTTATTTTCCCCACATGTTCACTATCGATGCGAGTAGATTTTGGGAGTTCGAAACGGTTTATTCCAAAGTCGGACATGTGATACACTTCATCTCTCAGCTACTTACTTTCTTCTGTCAGCAGCTTTATCTTTTTATTGTTGTTAAAATTATTCCTAGTTGCCTTAAAATTTTGCTCTCAGCATTTTCTAATAGAATCTACATCCTAGTGATTTTACTTCACATGAATACTGGCGCTGTTTAACATTTCTTCAGACTTCATTAACTAACCTATGCGTCTTCTGTATCAATGAAATGTCGCTGTGCTGTTAATCTCCCATGAACGGAAAAAACACTAGGAAATGTAGCCGGAATAGTCGAACGGTATTTTACTGCATTTAATCATGAGCCTAAAAATGACAGAATTATCATTTTTTCAGTACGGAACAAATACGGAAAACTTCAAATAACTAAATCACTAATGTATTTTTCTGTTTTTAGGTTAATTTGAAGAGACATCTGAGAGATCCTGCACAGAATAACGGGCTGAAAGGATTTGCGAACGAGTCAGATAGTAAAGTGGCAAGACGATCAGAAGAAACAGATATGGGAGATCCTATTGAACACCGCCAAATGGAAATGACCTCCATGTCTGCAACTGCCGAAGGCGATGAAATCGACTTACCGCCGTCGTTTACTCCGAAGGGATCGCTAGAATGGCCAATAACGTCTGCCGAGAAAAGTTGTCGCTTCAAAGGAGAAGATTGTTTGGATCGCGGGGAGGCTATGCCCACGACTGTGGGCAAAGCTGCTTTACGGAAACGACCATCAAGTAACTCAAAAGATGTAGAAGCTGAACTTACTGCTGCTATTGAGGCGTTCAAGCTGTTCCAAGATAGCATAACAAGAGAGAGCCCTCTTCGTCATGTGACTGGACCGCTTGTTGTTCTTCCGACGATACCGGAAGTTACTGAGTTTTCTGCAGACAACTGTGCACAACTGGAGGGCAACTCAGCGGGGTTCCCTGTAGGAGAGGGCTCCCAATACACGGCTCCGCTTGCTGTCTGGGGATCGCAGTTCCATCAAAGACCTAGTTTAAGCAGCTTGCAAGAACCCTTTTGTGGAAGATTGCGTCGTATAACTAGAAAGTTCGATGCACTGAATGTTATCTCGGATCAGGACAATTGCATCTTATAATCTGGAAACTAGTTTCGTAATATAAATATGGTACACTTTCTAAAATTTAAATATAAATATATCTTTGACTAATGTAAAGATATCGAGTTTTTCCCATGGAATTAAGTGCACAGACTAAATTTTTATACAGCGAAGCTGTCATCTATATGACTATTTCGCTAACAGTGAGGAACACATACCTGATTTGAATTATGTGCTCAGTTTCCTATGAATTCAACATTTGCTGCACAATGTCACTTCATGTAAATAGAAAAAAATGTGTAAACATTTGAAAAGCCTGTGATAAAAATCTGATTTTATTATTTTTTAAGTTTGTGCAATAAATACTATCACTGCTTGAAAAAGTAGAAAATTTTAACAAACCTATGACATTTAGCAAGATATTGTGATAATACAGGGTGTTTATAAATGAATATTGAGGTTTTAACGCTTTATAATATTTATTATATTAAACTTAGTTATAAATGATATGTCAAATGAAAGAGCAACTCAGTTTTACCAAGAACCTGTTCAATGTGAGCACCATTTATCACAGGGCACACATACAGTCTATAGCAGAGTTCTTCCCAAACATTGATAAGTATGTCTTCAGTGATTGTAACAACAGCTGCTTCAGTCCGCTTTCTTAATTCAGGGGTCTGCTGGTAGCGGAGGCACGTACACATGATCCTTCATAAAGCCCTGAAGAAAAAAATCGCTTGGCGTTAGTTCGGGTGAACGTGGAGGTGGTGCAAAGCAAGCCCTGTAATTGGGCACCTTGCGGCCTATCCAGCGCTTGGGTATAGACTTGGTGTGTTCCGTGTGACAAATGGTGCTCACATTGAACATTTATAAGGTTCTTGGTAAAACTGTGAGTTATTCTTTCATTTGACATCATTTATAACTAAGTTTAATATAATATTATAAAGCGTTAAAACTCAGATATTCATTTATAAACACCCTGTATTATTGCGCAGTGATTCTTCAGAGTACTCTCTGACGAAGCAGAAATTACTTTTACACCCTACTAAGCATGTGAGATACCGGTAAAAGTCTTAATCTATTTACTACCTCCGAAGACGTAAAAGATGACGTTGCATATAAACCTCTATCTCCTCTACCCACTCCCACTAAACAATTATTTAACGAGATAGCCGTTAACACATGATTATAAAGCCAATAATATCTTAGAAGTCATTTTCAAAAACGAAGTTTGATACCCAGTGTCCAGTCCGGCACAAGAAACTTAAGAGCAGTAATTGTCACATCTGGTCACTTAAGGTGACAGAGGTTAGCTGCTCTCGAAACTCAAAGGGTGAGACTCTTCAACTACTTGCAACACTGTAGGAAGCATAAAGTAATCATTGTAGTAAGTGTGTAGTCCAAAAGTACCCACGATACAGTTAACACTGCCATAAACAGTGATGACAGTTGCTCTTTCGGCACAAAGCGTAAGGAACATGGACTGTAATATACCATCACGATTAAAATTTGCATAAAATGTCGTGCATAAATTAAACGCTTTATTGTATGTTAAAGTGCAGCTTCCTAATGTTGATCGTCTTCAACGGAGAATACGCTGTTCACGATTTAATCCTTGATAACCCAAATAATTGGGAAAAATAATGTAGTGTGACCATTTCAACACACTTCCGAAATTTACGAGATCTAAAATCTGAGTATATGGGTGCTGCATGGTTTAATAGGACGACAAAAATCTGTATCCTGCCATGAGTTTTTGCTTGAACGTTATCGGGCGACTTACGATCATCAAACATCCTTATCCATCGTCATTGTGTGGTCGTGCGGTAGCGTTCTCGCTTCCCGCTTCCCGCGCCCGGGTTCCCGGGTTCGATTCCCGGTGGGGTCAGGGATTTTCTCTGCCTCGTGATGGCTGGGTGTTGTGTGTTGTCCATAGGTTAGTTAGGTTTAAGTAGTTCTAAGTTCTAGGGGACTGATGACCATAGATGTTAAGTCCCATAGTGCTCAGAGCCATTTGAACCATCGTCATTGTGACGAGATAAGGTGATCCTATACAGGGTGAATCACGTAACACCATCACGTAAAACTTGCATCGTAAAACTGCGACAATGGAAAGTGCTGTTGATGTGCAGTTTCCATCGAACGGAATGGTAGCCAAGGACTCGTATTGTCAGCCAATCAAAAGATTGCACAAAAAATAAACTTCTTAACCCTCTAATGGTAAGGTGAAGTTTTCTGACATAAACGATAAGGTGTTGGATTGGACCCCACCCTCCAAATATCGATTTTTCGGGGTAAAATAAAAAATAATGGGAAAAAGTTTTATCAATTAAACACACACATTTGTTATAACATTTATTTTTATAGTCAATAAGTAAGGATATAAAGTACTTTGGAAAAAAAGGAACTTAATTACAAAATACCTTAACAGAAATATTCTCTCTAAAATTATTGAAAACCTAGTAAAAATCAATAGATTGTCATCAACTAGGAACTAGTGCTTTAGAATTTCTAAAGATAGGAACTAAATGAGAAACATCTCTTACTACTTGCAGAAAATAGTCAGCAGTTTCGAAATATAAAGTTTTCAATAATGTCTTTGTACACATATTGTAATAGGTGGTTTCTGAATAGTTTTCTGGATTGATGTTGTCACCATCCTCTGACTCAGCCTCCTGTCGGAGAAACTCGTTGTATATCGCCCCAGGAGTTCTAAGGAGTTGATGCGCCATTTTAGTAAGATACTAGAAGAGGAAACAAAACTTAGATGTAATATAAACATCAATATGGGATTGAATCCTCCCCACAATAGAAACTAATAAGTGTGACGTAAACAGTTAAGGTGGGGTCGGATCCAACCCGAGCGCGGGTAATGTAGGTTTCGGATAGAGGGTAGCTCCAGGTCACTCACCAGACTGACGTGGCCTCCTCAGCGTTCTCGGGATGACTGGCTGTTAGGGTAGCTGGAACCACGGCGCTCTCAGAAAAGGGAATAGGGAGTTATAAACAAAAGACTCGCTGGGGTCGGATCCAACCCCAACCTTACCGTTAGAGGGTTAAGTATTACTACAATCACCTTTTTAATGGAACAATGCCTATTGACATTAACAAACTAAAAGTGGGGTAAATTACAATGTCAGTGGTATTTGTTGTATGATTCTAGTGCGAATCGTTTACTTGATATCGTGTTCTGAAAAGTTCCCACAGTGACACTTGCACCGTATCTGCGGTAGCACACACCAAAGAACAACCGAAGAGCATACACTAGTTTTGTAAATACTGACCAATAAGGAGACTCTTGACCATCACAGGCTGTGTTCAAATTGACCACCGGCTGTGGGAATACACGCTTTCAGTCTGGTATGGAACGACTGGTGCTCACGTGCTAGCAGTTCAGCGATGTGTCTGAGCAATCTCCAGTAATAAGTCATTGCGTGTCATCAGGTGCCGTTGGTATGTCATCGTAGACAGTCCTTCAGCTTCTCTACTGCAAAAAGTCCTCAGGGCTCACTAAACAAGACACATAGTACATCTCGAGTATCCTATCTTAATGCCCATGTAGAGAAGCTAATGAGACTCCTATAATCGTTTCCCTGCAGCTCTTGATGGGGAGACATGTGATAGGGCTGGAACCTATGTCTATCCAGAATGCGTAGGACTTTCGCCTGATTCGAGCCACTTCCTCGTGGGATTGCACGGGGGCTAACGTGTGGATCAACTGCAACAACAGCAAGAACATTTATATCTCTCTCTCTCTCTCTCTCTCTCTCTCTCTCTCTCTCTCTCTCTCTCTCTCTCCCCCCCCCCCCCTACTCTACTCTTCTGTTGTCGTTTGTTCCTTTCTTACACGTTATCTGGGTGTTAAACTAAGACTTTCATGTATATGGTTGAAGGAGTTGATAAATAATTGCCGAGGTGGTTGACGTCTATTGGAATATCTTGCCACATACATCGTACAAGAACGAATTGCATTCTTCCTACACTTCATTACATCAGGAGCATGTCGGCTTTTTCTGCAATGGTAAATCCCATCTTCCAGTCACGACTTACTGCTTCGTATGTCACACACTGACCGAATAGCAAGTTGCAATGCACTCAAGGAACACACAAGCACACTGTGAGCAAACATTAACATCGTGCCTAGCAAAACTACGCAGGCGGAATAGCACAAACAAGTTACGGTGTGGAAACTTTGCACAACTGGACATCTCTTAAACGACTCGCATTACCAATCTTGCAACAAACACCACTGGCATTCTAATTTACTCTACTTTTCTTTGTCATTGTCCCATTTTAA
Source organism: Schistocerca gregaria (assembly GCF_023897955.1). Lineage (NCBI taxonomy): Eukaryota > Metazoa > Arthropoda > Insecta > Orthoptera > Acrididae > Schistocerca > Schistocerca gregaria. The sequence continues at coordinate 296,862,893 of NC_064931.1, forward strand.
AAAAGTGTTTGTACAAAAATATTACGTATCATTAGTCTGTTGATTGACAATATGAGCCCCTGACTATGAACCCATAGTACTTCCCATTTCCGAAAAATTTGGAGTGCAAGTTTTAGGTGATTCACCCTGTATACTATCCTACGTTACTTAAAAAAGAAAGTAAATGGGTGACCCTTGACACAGAAAATATTACGGGTCTGATATAAGGAGGGCGTTGTGTACTACAAATTTTTTACGATGGGTGTGACCATCGCAGTCGACTTTTAGTGCAAACAACTGAAGCTTTGCTATCACACTCTATAAAAAGGGCGTCGAAGAAGACTGTATGAAATATCTCTACTACGCGGTCTCCACCCTCTGCTGATTTGGTGGATGCTAACAAAGAGACTGGTTTGAAGGATGTCCCTCATCGCACTTATTCTGACATTGATCTAAAAATGTGCGTTTTTTTCGCTCCCTATCCAATGACCGAGACCAAGAGGTGAATACACTAAGCAGATTCATAACGATGTAGGCTGCAGTAGGTACTGGGAGATGAAGCTTGCACAGGATAGAGTAACATGGAGAACTGCATCAAACCAGTCTCCGGACTGAAGACCACAACAACATCATCCAATGACCATCAAGAAAATTCCTTTCCGGTTGAAAATGCGCTTCAGACTTGGAATTTAGAAACCAGCCACACGTTGTCAGACTGTTGTAGATAATGAGAGAATATATTGTTAATTAAATTCTCTTAAGTTCATCTGTCACGCTGAATAAAACCATAAAAAACTCTTCGAACTTGGGTACCATTCTAATGCAAATGAATGAAATAGTTATGATTACTTTAAGAGTGAAATTTTAATAAAACAAGCTGCAGCCCGCGCAAGGAGTAAATTCCAGGATTGAGCGAGATATTACGCACTTTTGACGTCGAAGTGAATTTTGTGTACGTGCAATCTTGTCACATAAAGGAAACCCTGCAGTGCTTCCACGAAAGTATAAAATCTGACAGTGAAAGTACCGTATTTTACAGACTAAAGCACGCTACGGACTGGAAGACGCACCTTAATTTTTAAGCATTTTTAATAACATTTTATCCATTTTTATTAGAGTTCAAGTCCAGACCAAAGAAACTTAGTTTATAAAACCGAACTGAAAATCGGCAGCTGAACTTAAATCTTCGGCCTCCTCTTCTTCGTCCTTTTCATGTATACGACGGTCTTCGCTGCCATCGAGAGCATTACTTATGCCACGCTCCTTGAAATATTTAACAATGTCTTCTGTCGCTCTAAAACACAACTGTTTTTGTCCACTCGTTTGACTGTAGGTCGTTTGAAATCACCCTTCAGCGTGAATTGATGTTGGGTTTCATTTATCATCCATTTCTTCCATTCCTCCCTCCTAAACACTTTAAATGGTTTATTTATCGAGACATCAAGAGTTTGAATTTGTGAAGCAAGTCCTCCCGGAATAACAGCAAGGTCTGTACTTCCCTATCTCAATTTCTCTCTCACAGAATTTTTTCAAATGACTGCTAAACTGATCTGGCTCAGGAAGAGAAGTCTCCTTCCATAAAGCACCTTTCTTTCTCTCCCACGTTCTGTTAACCCATAAATTGAAACTAACCTCATCCATCCAACCCTTGTCCTGTACGTGACCACCACCACCTGGTGGTATTTCAGAAGGTTTCGGCATTGTTTTGCGATTGAAAATTGTCACTTGATTAAGTTTATTACCATCAGAACAATATGTAAGGGCAACAGTGTAGTGCATTTTTCAAATCCCCTTACTTTTATAGTGGCAATTTTAGCACTGTTCATGGCAACAGTTATGTGTTCAAATGTCAGAGGAGTTTCGTCCATGTTCGCTATTTCGCTTAGTTCCACACTGGTATTCTTTCGATGTTGAATACTAAAGTGATGGAAGCACGATATGTTCTCTTCATACTCTTGTGGCAATTTCTGATATATTTTGGTTTTGGATCGCATGCTAAGTTCACGACACTACACAAATCTGTAGTCCCAACCAATCCACCCTTAAAGTCTTAAGTTCCACTATAGCGCTAACTCACGAGCGTGTATTTGAATAATTTTTGCATTAACTCCAACTCCTTTTTGACGGTGTCTAGTTTTGACCATTTTGCATTCAGTTCTCTATTAGATTAGGTTAGATAAGATTTACTTTCATTCCAATTGATCCGTAGTGAGGAGGTCCTCCAGGATGTGGAACATGTCAGAAAAACAATATATGACAAATATTTACAACTAAAACAAATAAGCTAATGTACCATTCCACAGGCGCCATGTGGAATTATCGTCATTTTTTAATGAATACTACATGAAAGAGTCATTTTACAAATACTAATGCACTGAATTTAAAATAAAGGTTTTTATTTATTTATAAGGTAATAAACATGTAATACAACTACTATAATACTTATTTACAATGAACACATTACTGCACTGAAACGGTCCAGAAGTTAGATTGTGCGCACACACACAAACACACACACACACACACACACAGATATATATATATATATATATATATATATATATATATATATATATATATATATGAAACATTACTGCACTGAAATTGTGCAGAAGTTATATTGTACTTGTGTACAAATCAGTTGGTTTTACTGAGAAATTCATCAACAGAGTAGCAGGAATTGGCCACCAATAAATCCTTTAGGCTTCTCTTAAACTGAATTTCATTGGTTGTTAAGTTTTTTTATGGCTGCTGGCAAGTTACTGAAAATGTGTGTTCCTGAATAATGCACACCTTTTTGTACAAGACTAAGTGACTTTAAATCCTTGTGAAGATTATTCTTATTTCTAGTATTGATTCCATGAATTGAGCTGTTGGTTTGAAAAAGTGATATATTTTTAATGACAAATTTCATTAAGGAATAAATATATTGGGAAGCAGTAGTTAGTATCGCTAGTTCCCTAAACAGGCTTCTGCAGGATGTTCTTGAGTTCACACCACATATAACTCTTACTGTACGTTTTTGTGCCTGGAAACTTTAGCTTGGCTTGATGAATTACCCCAAAAAATAATCCCATATGACATTATGGAATGAAAGTAAGCATAGTATGCCAGCTTTTTCATTTTTATATCCCCTATGTCTGACAAAATTCGCATTGCAAACAGAGATTTGTTAAGACGCTTCAGCAGTTCTGTGGTGTGCTCCTCCCAGTTGAATTTATTATCAAGCTGTAATCCCAAGAATTTAACGCTGTTCACTTCTTCTATCTTCTTGTCATCGTATGTTAGACATATACTCGTGGGACACCCCTTACAAGTTCTGAACTGCATGTAGTGTGTTTTTTCAAAGTTTAGTGACAAAGAATTGGCTAGGAACCAGGGATTAATAGCCACAAATATTTTATTGGCTGATGTTTCTAAGACTACACTTGATTTGCTATTTGCACATTTAGTCCTCCTCTCTTTTTTTCAGTTCCAGTTTGCTGACCCGCCAATCGCGAACTTTTTTTTTTTTAGGCTAGAAATGCCTTTCAGCTGCTCTGTTTCCATGTTATTCTACATATGCTATTACTTTCAATTTATAGCCCTATCATAAAAATACTTTTTATTTTTTTCCATTACGAAAGCAGCTACTAACGAAAATATTGTACTGTTATCGATAACACAAATCACTTTCAATTCAAGTTCACTGGCACCGCGGCCTGCAGAGACGCTTCATAGGTTACACAATGTTGTGTGCTTGTGAATATGAGGGGAGGAGGAGGCCAGTGTTAGCAAGCTTGTGAATCCTCGCAACTCGTGTTCTCATGTTCGACGCATCAGTGCACTGCAGCTGCCAGTTGAATCCACTGTTGCCAGATAGAAGACAGGTTTCCCGCGGTTTCGAATATATGGCCATTTTTAAGACTGGCGGGAATTTTAAATCAAACAGTGTACATTTTTATATTAATTTCGAGTATAAGACGCACCTCAATTTTGGAGGCAGTTTTGAAGAACAAGTGCGTCTTATAGTCCGTATAATACGGTAGACATAGAAACAAAGCCAGTGAACAAATTATTCAGTGCCGTACAACGAGCAAATCCCCCCCCCCCCCAAAAAAAAAAAGAAAAAGAAAAATTTAGCGCTTTGGAGAGCATCGACGAGAAGTTAGTTTTCAGGTCGGCTACGGAAACCGGAAGCGCTGGTCCTGGTGCGTGGGCTGTCGGCTGCGCCAGTATAGCGGCAGCGATGCCGCCTCGGCGCTTCTCAACGGTCTGTAGCGGCCCACGCTTCCTGGAATCCTGCCGCTGCAGCCGCTCTTGACTCGAAGTTTCCAGAATTCACACAGATAACGAAAAGTCTCTTTCCTAACCTTGTATTAGGGGCAGTCTCAACACTTCATTCGTCGTTGACTGCAGGCTCACCCTGCATTCGTTCTTTATAGTTTGTTCTTGGATGAGGGGAGGGGAGGGGAGGGGGGGGGGGGGCAGCGATTCGAGACTCGTTATTTTTGCCATTAGTAATGTGCAGAATTAACGCTCAAACTTCATATTTGTGAACTCTGCTGAACACTAGTCCCGAGTCTTGGTAGCCCATGTGCATCTTTCCACAAGATGACCCTCGTGCTCTGCGCAAATACAGCTACATAGTGTCTATCAAAAGCAGTCTCAAACATTCCTTCATAAATACATCGTACAGAATGCTAAAGAAATGCAGTTTTTTGCGAGTGAAACGATCAAAGCAGTCGTAGATTTTCAACATGGTGTTCGGATAACAATGTCACGTCTGACTAAGCAACAGTAGATGGTAAAAACGATGTAATTCAGGCACAAATAAATTATACGAAGGTTGTGTTGCCAGCGTGAAGTATTACATTCTTTCCTTTAAAGTCCAGATAAGTTTCCAGGCAGTTACATAATCTTTAGTGAACACTCCTTTACTATGAAAAAAAGTTCGCTTCACTTTCGCAATTGTCTAAGTGGGGGGAGGGACCGGCCGAAGTGGCCGTGCGGTTCTGGGCGCTGCAGTCTGGTACTGCGAGACCGCTACGGTCGCAGCTTCGAATCCTGCCTCGGGCATGGATGTGTGTGATGTCCTTAGGTTAGTTAGGTTTAAGTATTTCTAAGTTCTAGGGGACTAATGACCTCAGAAGTTGAGTCCCATAGTGCTCAGGGCCATTTGAACCATTTTGTGGAAGTGGAGATGTCAGAGTGACGACGTCGCCGCCGCCGCCGTTTTCAGTTCGAAGGCTGATTTCATGCAGCTCTTCGAGCTATTGTACGAGGTGTGATCACAAAGTAACGGTAATGTTTGTTTTTTCTTAAATAATGTTTACTTATTGTCAACTTTGTCCCCTTCAAAGAACTCCCCCTCAGATATTGCGAATACATAGAAAGAAGGATCCTTTATTCTATGATTATATGATAGCGGAACAAACACTGGTAGCAGTTACTTCTGTAAAATATCTGGGAGTATGGGTGCGGAACGATTTGAAGTGGAATGATCATATAAAATTAATTGTTGGTAAGGCGGGTACCAGGTTAAGATTCGTTGGGAGAGTCCTTAGAAAATGTAGTCCATCAACAAAGGAGGTGGCTTACAAAACATTCGTTCGACCTATACTTCAGTATTGCTTATCAGTGTGGGACCCGTACCAGATCGGGTTGACGGAGGAGATAGAGAAGATCCAAAGAAGAGCGGCGCGTTTCGTCACAGGGTTATTTGGTAACCGTGATAGCGTTACGAAGATGTTTAGCAAACTCAAGTGGCAGACTCTGCAAGAGAGGCGCTCTGCATCGCGGTGTAGCTTGCTCGCCAGGTTTCGAGAGGGTGCGTTTGTGGATGAGGTATCGAATATATTGCTTCTCTCTACTTATACCTCCCGAGGAGATCACGAATGTAAAATTAGAGAGATTCGAGCGTGCACGGAGGCTTTCAGACAGTCGTTCTTCCCACGAACCATACGCGACTGAAACAGAAAAGGGAGGTAATGACAGTGGCACGTAAAGTGCCCTCCGACACACACCTTTGGGTGGCTTGCGGAGTATAAATGTAAATGTAAATATAATACACTTGTGTCAGCTCTTCTCCCAAACTTGGAAGAACTTGTAGAACTCACTCTTCGTTATCTGTTGAGCTCTTTGAGCGAGTTTGTTTTTATCAGTGGTGGGAAAATGAAGTACTTTCGTGGTTCTCTTGAGCCTCGGGAATAGAAAGACTGGCGAATACGGTGGCTGAGGCAACATAAAGGTTTTTGTTTTTGTTTTTGCCAAAATATCTCAAACAAACAGGAAGGAGTGAGTGGAAGCATTATCGTGATACAATTCTGATCGTTTTCTTGGGATTTCTTTACTCAAAAGCGCATGACTTCCAGGTATTATCCCTTATTGACCGTACGACCATGAGGCAGGCCTCATGCTGCACAGTCCCATTGTAATCAAAGAAAATGCCGAGAAGAACCTTTACATGTTCTCGAACTTGAATTTTTTTTCAGCATTGGCTCTTCAGGCAGTTTCCATTGGAACGATTGGGACTTGGTTCCGACGTCACACCCGTGTACCTATGTTTCGTCACCTGCTATAACCCTTTTTAGATGTTATGGATCTTGAATGAAATGATAATTGAATCTAGACCCTAAGCTGTCGACAGGCGTTTATATACATCAACGGGGACAGTTGAAAATGTGCGTCCCGACCGGGACACGAACCCGGGATCTTTGTCGACTTCATTCAGCAATTCCTGAGCGATGACTTCACGATGTTGTTTTTGGTCGAAATTCAACAATTTAGGAACAAATTTTGCTGCTACTTGTTTACTTCCCAAAACATCCGAAAGAAATTGCTTGGTGGGAGCCAAAGGCTATGCCATCACGAGCAACCTCTGTGATGGTGATTCGGCGGTTTTCCAGAACCAGTTTCTTTACTTCTTCCACTTTGTCGTCAGTAGTTGATGTACTAGGACGTCCAGGTTGGTCATTGCCTTAAACGTTTTCTCGACCCTCTTTGTAATGTTTATACCACATGTAAAAGCTAGTCCAGCTCATAGTAGATTACTATCAGCATTCGAAATGTCGAGCTGCAGTTTAGCCCATCTCTCAAATAAAATTCAATGCAAATTCTTGGAGCAATCTTTTTCGAAAGTAAAAGTTCGCCGAGTGCTCTAAAACACGTATAACGTTTTCGACTGTCAACAATAAACTAAATATTCAAAGCAGCTGAAAATGCAAATATACATCGTAAACTTGTGTACCAACAAGAAAAAAAATTGAAAATTTGATTTATAAAGACACAAAATTAACAAATTCCTGTTACTTTCTGATCACACCTCGTATCCTGTGCAAGCCTCAACTCGCCACAAGTACATGAATTTCAACCTGCTTACTGTACTTAAGACTTGGTCTCCCCACACCCCTCCCTCTTCACTTTCCTCTAATACTAAATTGACAATTCCTTTCATATTATGTTCTCCAACCTTCGAATCTACTCATTTAGTAACGACCACGTTTCACTTCTGTACAAGGCTACATCCAAGGTAAGCACTTTCAGGAAGGACTTCCTAACGTGTAATTTATATTGGATGCTAAGAATGTATCCTTTTGATAAACACTTTTCTTGCTATTGTCAGATAATTTATATTGGATGCTAAAAACTTTTTCTTATGATAAACGCTTTTCTCGCCATTGTCAGTATACATTTTATATCCTGTTTACTTCTGCCATAGTCAGGTACTTTTCGGCTCAAATTACTACTTTTAATGTCTCGTTTATTAAGCTATCAGCGTCACCTAATTCTATTAGGCAACAATTCATTGTCTTTGTTTTAGATTTGTTGACCATTTTATAACTTGTTTTGAAGAGCATATCCATTCTTTTCAACTGCTGTTCCAAGCCCTTTGCTGTCCCTGACAGTTACAATGCAATAGGCAAACCTGCAAGTGTTTTTTTAAGATTGAATAACAAGTGAACTATTTTTTGTTATTTTGAACTAATTTTTGGCTTATTGGGCCAACTTCGGGAAACAACTGACTAGTGTCCGCAAGTCACATTAGTTCTTAGGTAACCATACATTACAAACAAATATACAGTCTACTTCCCCAGAATGTTGTGCATCAAATTTGTTTTTTCACCTTTTTAAATTACACTTTACGCAATGGAAAATATTAAACGCAATAAATAATTAAACTACACAATATTACCGTATTGACGGTTTTATGGATAAAGCCTGTGAGGTCATGCCATTGGTTGAGAAACTGTCAAACTGAGCACTCTTCATTTATGTTGTGCATCAAACATGTTTTTTAATATTGTAAACTACAATTTGCGCAACGCAAAATATCAAACACAGTACACTATTATACACAATATTACGGTATTACAAGTTATGTTGTTATAATGTTGAAGGTTTCTAAGGCAAGGAAGCTAAAGAATATGAAATTCTACTGTGTTTTAATTTTGTGCATCAGTGTGTCTCATTGTGACGATCTGTGGAAATGTAGCTGGTTGATTCTATCATATGAAGCTGTAATTGATCATTTGTAGCCAGCTGGGGATTTTGAACTAAATGTTTGTTTATCTTAAGTGCTTCCAACAGGCTTAGTTTCCTTCCTTTGTTGACTATGTGTAGCACTTCTTTGTTGACTTGGTATCTGTGCTTTCCTTCAACACACGTTCGTCAGACGTTGAATGTGACTTGTGTGTTCTTGTTCAATCAGCATAGTTACTACAGTCTTGCTTTCTAACCAATTTACAGTTTGTTGCAGTCACTGCAAATGATTTTATAAACACCACTGTTACTTAACAAATCTATTTTATCCTTGCTGTTGAATAAGATATGTGCTGTGGTGTCTCTTACATACAATGATTTTTTATAACTACAGGATTTGAGAGTTTTGGCTGATTTCTAAATATGGTATAGTACACCAGTTGATATGATTGTTGTTGCAGAGGGGGCATACACTTAACAGCAACTTTACTCTTCTTTGTTTCTTATGTAGAATGTTGTCAGTTAAATCAGGGATATAGAAATTGTTAAGTTCAATATATTTAATGATATCTAATTCTCTTTGAAAATTCTGTTTTGACATTGGTATGGATGTAAGACGATGCACCATGGAACGGAAGGCAGCATGTTTGTGTTATTGGGTGTTGTGAAAATGAGCGTATTGCCGTGTTTGCTGTTGTGGGTTTTCTGTAAATTTTGAAACTGTGAATTGTTAGTAATATCTACGTCAAGGTCTAAGAAGTTACTGTACTTTTCACCAGTCTCAACGGTGAACTGTATGTGTTTGTGTTGTGAGTTTCGATGTTCAAGGAATGTGTTCTGTTGCTTTTGGTATCAGTCCAAAGACACAGAGCATCACCTACATATCTATACCAATATTTGATATTATCACTGAGATTTTACTTTTTCTTCATAAACTTTGCTTCCTTCTCCAAACGTTTCTTTGGCTTCCTTTACTGCTTGTTCAATATACAGCTTAAATAACATCGCAGAGAGACTACAACCCTGCCGCACTCCCTTCTCAACGTTGCTTCTCTTTCATGCCCTTCGGATCTTATACAGTCTGGTTTATTATAACTGCGTAGACTTACGCGGCCAGAGTCACTACCCGCAAAACTTTTATGTCGACCGTCTGGTTTCTCCACAAGTTGTTGATAACTTTTCGCTCCCTGTATTTTACCGATGATACCACCAGAGTTTCAAAAGCTTTCCCTTCTACATCTACATCTACATCTACATGACTACTCTGCAATTCACATTTAAGTGCTTGGCAGAGGGTTCATCGAACCACAATCATACTATCTCTCTACTATTCCACTCCCGAACAGCGAGCGGGAAAAACGAACACCTAAACCTTTCTGTTCGAGCTCTGATTTCTCTTATTTTATTTTGATGATAATGTATAAATTCTATAATCGTGGGTTTGCCTTCCCTTAATTTACTTCTAAGATAAGTAATATGGCCTCGCGATTTCCTACATTTCTCCGTACTCCAAAATGACCTTCCCCATGGTCGGCTTCTACCACTTTTTCCATTCTCATGTAAATAAATTGTCAGTACTTTGCAACCTTGACTTGTTAACCTGATGGCTGTGTTGATAGTTGCTATTGTCAGCACCTTACTTCTTAAAAATGGAAATGATTAAATGTATATTGAAGCTTGAAGGCATTTCACCTATCTAATATATTTTGCATACAAACTGGAATAGTTTTGTCATGGCTGAGTCTCCGGTGGTTATCAAAAATCCTAAGGGAATGCCGTGTACTTTGTGTTTGGACTAAGGTCTTCCAGCGCTCTGCGAAATCCATCTTGCAGTATCGCATCATCCATCTCATTGCCACCTACTAATTTTAAGATTAATTGGGATAAACAGTTCGCTGCTTGTCACAATATACAAATTACATTAATAAGACGCGTTTCGTCAGCATTGTACCGTATTAAAGACTTATTCTTGCTTTAGATTAATGTTCCGTAACAACGGTGTTCTAGCTCTCTTGCGTCACTTTCCATAGGTTTTAGATGTCAAACTTGCGATGTCTAGATGACACGGAAACATAGGAAACTAATTCCAGGTATGATTCTGCGTTTGTTTTGAGCTTAAATAATTTATATCCGACTATACCATTTAAAGATTTTTCTACTCCGTATTCCGGGTATCAAACACGGTAAACAGAAGAAACGGAAATACATTGGGAAACAATGTATGTATATTCTCCATCAATGTATTTATTTCGTTTACAGTATCAGATAAAGCCAATAGCCGACGCATGTAGTATAGAGTTGCAGATGTGTTAGCAGTAACAATATTGGTACGATTGGGAGTTTGTGGAGTTGAAAGCCATGTTATTGGTACCTAAAACATAGCTTAATTTTTTTTAATATTTTGTGTGTGCATGCAACCACCACAGCACTGCACACATCGCTTTCTTCTTGACCTCCCTTTTGACTTGACACGAGGCAGCACCGGTGTCTTCCGCAAGAGAGCACAGAAGGGAGAAAGATTAGAATTCAGCTTCCCGTCGACAACGAGGTCGTTAGAGACGCAACACAAACTCGAGTGAGAGCAGGAAATCTGCCGTGCCCTTGTGAAAGGAACGATCTCTGCATTCGCCTTAAGGTAGTGGTTTCCAACCTTTCTTAGATCATTACCCCTGAGTGCAACCAGGTATTAGTAACTGTGTATCTGTAGTAATATCTATGTTTATGTCTAAGAAGTCAATGGAGTTTTTACCAATCTCCTTGGTGAACTGTGTGTTTTTGTGTTGTGAGGTTCGATGTTCAAGGAATGTGTTCAGTTGCTTTTGCTACCAGTCTACAGATACAGTACATCACCTACATATCTGTACCAATATTTGATATTACCACTGATATTTTATTTTATTATTTTATTGTTTTTATCCACCACCATCACCAACTTTAGCACCTAACTAAACTTTGCAATGAAAAAGGATCTTCTTTGAACACTTTTATTTTTAAAATGGTAAAAGATGAATGATATTTAGTTTCTGTGGGTGTTTCATTAAGCCACGAACTAATGAGTGAATAGAGACAACTGGTACTCCTTATGCCTAACAGCTTTTTATGTTGGAGTGGTTCTCAGTCAGTGCACATCATAAATCATGCCCCGTGGTGGATGTTAAGCAGAAACGAACGTAACATCAGGTGTGCTTCAAGGAGCGCAATAGGGCCTCAGATATTCACAAAACATGCCAGGAAGGTCAGATGCACTTTTACGAAGATGTTGTCTGCAGGAAAGTATAGTCGCTGGATAGTTAATGAAATGCGGAATGATTTACAAAGGAAGTGTTTGATATGTTATAGTGTAACCTGGGTCGTTTTCATATTTCCGCTTGTAGTTGCCATTGCAAGAATTCCATATAAAACACTTCAGTTGTCAATACGAACTGTAAGTTACTTACTTTACTGTGTGGGAAGGACCTTGTCGACCAGACGTCTGCCCTACTAGCCCCTTCCGTTTCTTTCTGTTGGTTTCACTGTTTGTCCGCTTGCTGTTGATATTCATCCCAGCTGTGTCCTCTTGGACGTTATCTCGCCACCTACTTCTGTGTCTTCTTCTTCCTCTCGTTCCCTCTATTGTATTGCAGAATGTTGTTCTAGGTATTCTACTCTCTGTCTTTCTAGCTGTATGGCTTGCCCAGTTCAACCTAATCTTCTTTGTCACCTCGACGATGTTACGATGTTTGTATAGCTGTCGTAATTCATTTCTTTATCCACCATCCCATATTGCTTTCATCACATACAGGTACATACATACATCTTAGTATTTTTGTTTCAAATATTAACAGTTTTTCTTCATCTTTCCTTCTAGATCGGCAAGTAAACAAATGTTGGATGTCTGAAAATAAGCATGTATGGGTGTTTTCATATCCGTATAATGTTACCGGTATAGTAGTAAATTGATACAAATGCATTTGATTTTTTTCTTAAGACACCTATAAAATTGTTGAATATTTTGTTCACTGCTGCTAGACGGGTATCCGCTTCTATATCTGTTCTGTTGTTGCTACTATAAGAGTCCAAAAGTGAAAGTGTCTGCTGTCTTGAAAGTGAATCCATCTACAGCTAAAGCTTATTTATGATAAGATATTTTGTTTCTTCTTCATTAAAACGAATCCTGTTCTCTTTGCGATTTTATGATTATTTTGCGTCATTCTGATTAATGTTATTTTGGAAGTACCTATCATTGCTGCATCATCTGCGTAGGCACCTCTAGTAATATTCGCCTCCCTGTAGTTGGATCCCTCGTGGATAACTCTAAGTAAATTCTAACACAAGGTTAAATAACATAGGGTAAGTGGTGTCCCCTTGTCTCAGTCCAGTGTAGACCATAAAATTTCCACTTTCTCGTACACGTGTGCTTATACGACATCAAATTTCGTCCATACACATTTTAATTGTCTGTTTAAATCCGGAAGTATTACAAATTACCACATCACATTTTATGAGTGTCAGTCGACGTATTCTACCACAGACCTCGAAATCTGGAAACAATATGTGTCCATCGACACTGAATTCTCACGCTTTCTCAGATATTTGTTTCAGTTATTTGTGTCAGAGTGAATAAATGATCTAATGTGGACCTATTTCTGCGGAAACCGCATTTTTAATCCTCTATTAGTTCTTCAGTGATGGTATTCAGCCTGTTTAAAAGACAGGTCAATAGGACTTTAAGTGACACCCAGTAAAGCAAGTCCTCTGTAGTTATCGTGCTCAAGAGGAACATTATTCTTAAGCATGGAGCATATAATTGCTATTTCCCAGTGTGCACAGTTTCCATTAAAGACTGCAGTTCTCATTTCAGTTGCTATCCTCCATTTTTAATAACTCAGCGTATATCCGGTTTTCACCTCTTCTTTAATTTCTTTATTGCCTGCCGTATTTCATTTACTGGTGGGGTGATGACAGTTTTTGTTAAATCTACTTACAAACAAACTGCCAGAGCGGTAAGACAAGACGACGACTGTGGAGGGGGCGAAGAGGAGTAAGTAGGCGGGCTGCTTTAGCAGATCTGGCAGGGGCACAAGATGACGACGGTATTGCAATGGTTTTACATGGTACTGGGTCGGAGTTGGGGATTACACTGAGGTTGCAAAAGACATGGTACAGTGATATCCACATATACACATGGCGGCAGTACCGTCTAAACGAGGTATGAAAGGACAGTGCAGTAGCCGAGCTGTTTTTTGCAATCTGGTGACTCGTGTGACGGTGTGTCCAACGTGACTGTGGCCGCACCACGGTGCGGCAGTTCGGGGTTTAATTTCTCGTGTCTATTCGTCGTTGTCACTGCGCAGGCTGCAAATTAAAATTCGCCTACCTCAGAACGGCGTCTGCTCAATGTCCCTTCACTCGGCAACGTAGATACTAACAAGATGATGTAAAAGCAGCGTTGATAAAAAAAACCACCACCTAATATCTACAATCACTGAGACCGCTCAACTCTAGTTATGAAAGAAAGTTCTGTAGAAATACTGTCATCCAATTTTATCGGATACTAAGAAAAAAGATTGGCTTCTCGAAAATAATACCCGGAATATCCACACAATAATGTTTATTTTGTCCTTGATAGCCAAAGAAAACGTACTATTCAGTCCACATTTAAACTATTGGCTATTTCCTTCCAGTTCACGATTCATACACACATTTCACACGCACAGTTCAGCCAGAAATCTGTCCAACGTCGACCCAAATTAAACAACGTCTTCACAGTCATTAATTTCACCACTAATATGAGTTATTACATTCGGTCCTTCTTGTGGATTTCTAAAAAAGAAACTACTCGCCAAAATGCTCAGTAGTTGAATACTGTAACATGACACGTGGATTCTATGATGGCCAATATTTCACGTGCGGAAATCTGTCCAACAGATTTAGTCGAAAACTCTGAAATTTCGCCAAGCAGTCCTCAACAACAACTGCTATCGACTTATCTCACCAATAACTCAAAGACTAAGTACTTCTTCATCTTACACATTATTTTCACTGGCACTAGTAACATGACCGTCCGCTCTAGCGAGGGACTCCCTTCTACATCTACATCTACAGCCATACTCCGCAAGCCACCTGTCGGTGTGTGGCGGAGGGTACCCTGAGTACCTCTATCGGTTCTCCCTTCTATTCCAGTCTCGTATTGTACGTGGAAAGAAGGATTGTCGGTATGCTTCTGTGTGGGCTCTAATCTCTCTGATTTTATCCTCATGGTCTCTTCACGACATATACGTAGGAGGGAGCAATATACTGCTTGACTCTTCAGTGAAGGTATGTTCTCGAAACTTTAACAAAAGCCCGTACCGAGCTACTGAGCGTCTCTCCTGCAGAGTCTTCCACTGGAGATTATCTATCATCTCCGTAACGCTTTCGCGATTACTAAATGATCCTGTAACGAAGCGCGCTGCTCTCCGTTGGATCTTCTCTATCTCTTCTATCAACCCTATCTGGTACGGATGCCACACTGCTGAGCAGTATTCAAGCAATGGGCGAACAAGCGTACTGTAACCTACTTCCTTTGTTGTCGGATTGCATTTCCTTCGGATTCTCCCAATGAATCTCAGTCTGGTATCTGCTTTACCGACGATCAACTTCTTCCAGCCTCACTCCCAGTATAATTATTCGGTAACGAGCGGGAACCGTCTCAATTCTCATTGGCTGACCATACTGACGGCCAATCTGAAAACTCGCTCATGATCATAATCGCGCCAAAACTGGCCTGTACCAATCCTTATTCACTATCGCATTAGCGTCAATCTGACATGTATATATTAAAGTAATGTTTAATAAACGAAAACGAAAAGACAATAATTCTGGAAATATTCTTTTGATACAGATTTTACTCCAACTGACGTTATGGCTGTTCTGTTACAATAGCAATCACACCTAGACATACGTCACCAGCAAAGTGGGTAAATTCCCTACGACCATTTTCCTAAGACAGGCTTGTGTAACTCTTGCAGGTTACTTAAGATGGTATATAATACCATATTGAAATTTGAAAAATTTCCCACATACACACTCTCGTTTACTCACTGTCTCACATAACACATAATAAAATAAATACTCATTTTATTAGTTGTTTCTGAAGTTATTCTAAATTCCATACTATGTTAATTGTAAGGTATTTGTAATTTTTTTAATTAAATTTCAGTTAAACAGTTCTATACCCTTATACTTCAGGTGAGTATTTCAGTTGACAACTAGAAACAAGTCATAAATGTTTCCAGGTGAATTTCCTTTCTTAAGTGTAGTTTTTCTAACTTTAGGCTAAAATAAATTTTCCTATCTCCGAAAATATGCCCGGTTGAAAGCTCAGATTTCACACCACCTTTGTATTAATAACACAGTGCATTATACAAATTTTGAAAGCGATTAAACAAAAACTACTATCCTTTATTTAGATTCTTATAGGTGGTGAATGTACGCGTTCAGTAAGAGACATTGAATAACCTTCCCACGGCAGGCAGTGACAGATGCACGTGTGTCTCCCAGGTACGCCGCTAGATGTCAGCCCCCGAAGTTACACACAGCAAGCTATCCTAAAACAAACGTTCGCTCGGAACAACTTGCGACGCTACACATCTCCTAAGAACCTAAAATTTCTATTAATTACATTTTATAGTTCTTACTGCATCCAAAAGTTGAATCTTTAACTACCACGACAATGTTAATCAAATTTTGTTTACCTAGGGTGACCAGATGCAACTGTTTAAAAAACGAGGACAAACAGCTTCAAAAAGGACAAAGGAAGAACGAGGACACATCAGATGAGTCAACTGCAGATGAGGATACCACCAGTCAGCTGTGGACAAGTCACGTGACTGCCGGGAATTACCGGTAAAACTAGTAGTTAATTGTTACTGACGGTCAGGTGGTCATTAACTGAGCAATATAAAAAAATTAAAAACATTGATTGTGGTGACAGTGTGGCGTCAGTTGTTTTGTTATGTCAACAACACGAAATTGTTTACAAAGCGGAAAACGTAAGACCATTCACCTCCCTTCATTCGACGCACCGCTACCAACATCTACAATACAAGCAGCAGCTGACGCCATTTAAACTGCACTTTAACCTTCTGAATACAAATAAACTGAATGACTATGAAACAATGAAATAAAACCGTGACAGTTAATCTGTCGAATTATTTCTTACCTTTATTGGCCACTGAGACATACGTTCTGGCTCCATATATCCTACATTCGGTTTCAAATTCATTTCTCCCTTTCTTAAAGCCGGATATTTGCAGGAAAGGACATCAGGAAATGTACACTTTCGTTTAGGCACAACCAAATATTTTACGTAGCTTACTCGGTTAAAAATTACGCTCACAAACCACACGTGCACTACAGGAAGCCAAGCCACTACAAAGTAAAGATACGAAACGATAATTTTAAATAATCGATATTTGCATTCGCTTATAAGTCAACAATAACATCGACGATCCTGGTGCCACCTACTAACGCCGCCTTCGTGCGAGTTTATCACGAAGACCGTGCCATTAGTTAAGGTATTTAAGGAAAGGGCAATAGAACGGAAGGAATTGTAAATTTAACTGTATTACGCTCAACTTTGCAAAAAAGCCGGACACTGTAAAAATCCGCCCGGACCCCGGACAAAGGGCTAAAAAGGAGGACATGTCCGGATTAATCTGAACGTCTGGTCATCCTATGTTTTCATTAATTAACCAAATAACTAAACTACATGACAGTATTATATACAAATACATCGAATATCAAAAGCTAGAACTGAATAGAATACAGAATTATTATACAAAATTAATTTACAAAAAATTTCCATCTTTCTCCAAAATCACTTTTTTCCTCACAAAATTATACTCTTGTATATTTTTTCAAAACTGAATTAGCAAAGTATTTACAATGAACTTTTCTTGCAAAATTGAAATAAAATATTTAATGATTTTACAAATTAGTTACTTTTTTTAAATTTCCATTTATGCCTGTGGGGAGGGTCCATGAAATTTCACTACGCTATGGTTTCTACACTATGGAGGGTGTTCAAATATATAATACTCACTATTAATAGCGTTTATAAGCTCTTAACACTTTTTTGACAAAAATTTGGGGTTCAGATCACTTCACTTCAACACTTACATACGGGTGGCATTATGTTCTCGTCACTGGGGTACATAATCCTGTTCTCAGTCACCGACTGGTGTTCTCTCTCTGTGTTATATCGGGTTCTGTACAGTTTTTTTCGTACCTGCAAAATACCAGTACCTCTAAGTGTTCAGGCTTAATATTTACATCCTAACCTAACACACATATATACTTTAGTCAGCAGCTGCTGCTCCAAGTTCAAATGCAAAGAACTATGAAATTTTTTTCGAAAACTTTACTGTTCTTTTCTTTTAAATTTACTTCTCTCATTTACTAAAAGCTTTATTCTCAGATAAATTCATTTTCCGATAAAATCCATCATCTTATATACAGTAGTAAAATTTAATACTAATCCTCTCAGTAAAAAGTGAATTAGC
This sequence comes from Schistocerca gregaria, assembly GCF_023897955.1. NCBI lineage: Eukaryota > Metazoa > Arthropoda > Insecta > Orthoptera > Acrididae > Schistocerca > Schistocerca gregaria. Next base: position 296,880,856 of record NC_064931.1, read on the forward strand.
TGTTTCCCTAAAAAAAAGTCAACAATACCTAAAATTGGCACCATCACTGAATTCCTTTTCCAAAATCTGTTTTAATTCTCTTCGAATTTTTCATTTAGTAAAAATTTTTTTTTTGGTGCAGTTACTAAGTAAGCTTCATAACTTTATATAAAATTAACTATTATACCTCCAGAAAAACACAACATCATTAAATATACCGAGAATTATTTCTGCCACTAACTGCGGCTCTGAAAAAACAACATTATACGTTACATAAAGAATACAAAATTATTGAATATACTGATCATCATTCAGGCCTCCTTCTACAGTTCTGCAACACCTCCTACATCCATTATATAAAAGGAGAAAGCCATTTTATAAAACTACTGAAAATAACTCATGTCTGTTTTAGTAGTTCCAAAAGAACATCTCACCCGCATATTATACATAGAGAATACCAAACTACTGAATAGTTCGTATAACATTACTGAAAATTATTCTCCCCAACTTCTCCGGCTCTCAAAACACCTCTAACACTAGTCAGTTACTGTGGTACATATACAGTACATACAAAAAAGGTCTTTATAGATAAACATTAAGCACGACTCATACCAACTTGTGTGGCTCTTAAACCGATATGGTACGCCATATTCAAGAAAACATACATTACTGACAATATTAAATACACTTAAGACCACCTTTCTGTGGCTTTCAAGTCATCTCATTTATATTTATGTTAGGTTTGGTCAGTATCTTAGTTCACTATTAGAACAAATCTGTCAATGTAAGTTTGTGCTGTTTGGTTGAAAAACCGCTCTGCTGATCACCTACGCCAAGGATAGGAGGGAGGAGCAATGTTGCCTCAGCCGCCTAAAAACTCAACAAGTCTGTAGCGAGATGGTATCGTTATGAGTCCATACAAGGGCCTGCACAAGAATGAGACGACCATCTAAGGACGCTGTCAATGGTTTAACCAAGAAACAGTGCTGGAAAATGGATCTGCTTCTTCCCCACGCCGGGGGAAAAAAAAGAGAAGCATTGTTGCCGCGATGTTTACATCACTCATCAGGTCCGTAACCCACTGGTAGTGCTGAGTGGCAATACAAGGAATTGCAGTGGGTAGATAGAAAATTGTTCCTTTCCCACTCCAAAAGGGGAGAAGCAAGGAAGCATATATTAAAGAGACAGGTAGGTGACCGCTTTACGAAAACGAAAATTGAAGGAATAAACCGATCAGCTGGGCACTCTGCGGTCGCAAACCGCAACGTGCAAGACACACGGCCCTGGAGGAATAAGACAGGACGGAGAATAGAGTAGTAATACAGTGTAGTTACTACGGTTTTAGACTTCTTTCTGAATGTATCTCTTTAAATCAATAATGTTTCTTAAGCCAAATAGTTTATGTGACTTCACATGGTCCAGTCTATAGGCATTTGCAAGCTGTTTCTCTATAACTCTAAAGGGCCCTACATACTCGTCTGTAAATTTCTTAGTTTCAACCGTAAGTTTCTTAGATTTTTCCTTACTCTTTACTAGAACTTGATGACCAACCTGAAAGCTCGTTGGTCTAGCTCTCACATCATGTCTCCTTTTTCTTTCCAACGCCTTTTATCTAATGTTGGCACAAGCTACCTTCTTCTTTTCTTCCATAGCCAATTCTGTAATTTTAGGGGATTCTACTAAATCAAGTAGGATGTTGTTAGGTATAATCCCCCCCCCGTAATTCTACTGAAGCAAAACCTGTGCTTCATGTTTTAAATTATTAATTACTTCCTCAAAGCACCCCAAGTAATTAATCCATGCTGAGTGCTTCTTATGACAGTATGTCCTACAGAGGCGGTTAAGTTCTTTCATGATTCTTTCACATATGTTTCCCTGTGGAAAACAGGCCGAAATTTTGATGTAATCTATGTATTTCTTACTTTAAAATTTTTCAAAACGCTTAGATACAAACTGTGGACCACTATCTGACAAAATTGGTTTCGGCACACCAATGTGTTCCAAAATAGTTTTTCTCTAATTTACTTACAATTACCTTAGAGTTAGCCTTCTTAAGTGGATACAATTTCATATATTTTAGTAAATCCATCTGCCAATAAGGTCACATACTCATAACCTCCTCTTGAAACTGGTAGTGGGCCGAAAATATCTATTGCTACTAAATTTAGTTTGCTTTGAGATTCCACAGAGTACATCTGTCCCTGTGTAATTCTGTTACTAGCTCGCATCTCTTGACACTTGTCACAGTATTCCAGCCTCTTCTGCACTCTGCGTCACATATTGTCAAATATTACAACTTCACTTAGCTTGGCAATGCATTTACGTGCTCCATAATGCCCATATTTATTATGTACAAAATCAATTAGCAGATCCACATGTTCTTCAAGGAAACAAATACGCCAATCCTCGTTAATGTTCTTTCTGCTCCTAAAAATAATATCTTTGTAAACTTGGAAATATTCTGCTAGCTTTGGAAAATCGGTGAGACCTAGTCTACTTTTCACCAATTTAAGGTTATCATCCTGATTTTGTTCTCGTCTAAGGTTCTTACCGATGCGTTTAACCGGTCCCTCTTCCTGTAGTTGAAAGACTGCAATCAGTATCTCATCACAATCCCTGTTCTTACAGGATCTCCCTCTGCTCTTTATTCTTTACACTGCTGGATAGCGCATCTGCAGCTACGTTTTCAGCACCCATTATATTACTGCATCTCATTGTTATTGTTGCAAACTCATAACCACCTCCTGAGTCTACCATGTTTGAGTTGACAAGTATTTAAATACGTTAGAGCACTATGATCCGTAAAAATCAACACTTTGTGTCCTAACAGGTATTGCTCAAACGTTTGCAAACCGAAAATAACCGCTAAAGCTTCCAGTTCAGAGATCCTAATATTTTTCTCCGCTTGTTGCAACGATCGTCTTGCAAATGCCATCGTTTTGTGGACCTGTTCTTCTCAAACCATCTCAGTATGGAACAATTCTACCCCCAGACCGTAACCACAGACATCTGATCTTAAACAAAAATGTTTTGAAAAGTCAGGATGTTTCAAAATCTGGCTGTTTACTAGTGCTTCCTTAAGTTTTTCGAAAGCGGTTTGACATTCCGGGGTCCACTTCTAGGGAACATTTTACTTCAACAATTCTCTTAAACAAGGGTCATTAAATAATTGCCCTGCCACAAATTTGCGACAAAATCCAAACAAACCGAACATTCCTTTTAGTTCCTTACGTGTGGTCGGTGTTGCATAGTCCCTAACAGCATTTATTTTTCTTGGATCGGGCATAATTCCTTCCCCACTTACTGTATGTCCCAGGAATTTCATATCTTTTTTGACAAATTCTGTCTTATCTAACTTCAATTTCATCCCTCCCGTTGTAATAGCATTTAATACATTGTATAACAACAAACAGTGCTCTTCCCAAGTTGGAGTCGAAATCAGTACATCGTCCACATAAACAGTAACTCGCCTCAATAACTGATCACCTAAAACCTGAGACATTGCCCTGACAAATGCACAAACACTGATATTCAACCCAAAAGGCACAACCTTATACTAGTAACGTCGTCCTTCAAACAGGAACACTGTATACTTCCTGGATTCTTTATCCAGAGGTAGATTCCAGTATCCAATCGTAACGTCCATAGAAGTAAAACATTTAGCCTCTTTAAACTTCTGCAATGGTTCTTCAATGTTTTCTGGCTTGTCACTCTCTGGTAAAGCAATCTTATTCAACGCCCTAGCGTCTAAAACCAGCCTAATTGAGACGTTCTTCTTAGGTGCTAAAACCAATGGGTTATTGTATACACTAACCGCCTTTTCAATTACCCGCCGACCGAGCATTTTCTGTATTAAGTCTCGAGCGGCTTCCGTGTGCACTTCTGCAACGGCAAATGGTTTTTTGAAAAAATGTGCATCTTCTTTCAGGGTTAAATAGCATTCGAAATTTCTATCTAATCCAGGCTGATCTGAAAATACCACTCAATGTTTATTCAAAATTTGTCTTAAATCTTCCTTTTGTACATCACTTAATTCAGTAAGTTCCTCTAGTTTCTTTATCTATCCTGATTCTGACATTTTCTAGTTCAGAAGGATCCACTTCCTCCCTTTCATCATATTCATTACAACCTTTGATCAATTTAGCCACCCTGCAGTATCGTATTGGAATGTCACTTTGTCCTTCTTTTACACTCTGTCTTTTTCCAATGAATGGAATAACTACAGGCTTTCCACTTATTCTTATAATTACGTCATTGGACCCAAAATTTTTACCCATCCTTCATATTTATGCAAGAAATCGGCACCTACCAACATTTCCACACTGAGTCCATTTATAACTAGAAAATTCTGTTTTATGGCTACCCCACTTACAGTTATAGGTAATAGGACTTCTTGTTTAACCACTTTCTTAGTTTTTTTCCAGTAGCTACAATAATGTTTAGACCACTCACTGGCATTACAACTATTTTTTTTTCTGTGGTATTCTGTGGTATAGCACACACTTCGGAACTTGTATCAAATAGACAAGGAACTTTTTCTTCAAACATCATTACTTCAATAATCAGTTGTCCTACATACTCTCTCTTGATTACAGTCGCAGGCTCCTCTAACAAATCCTGTCGAATCCTACCTCCCTTGTGAGAATCATACTTACATTTACTTGGTCCTCCGTTTGCTTTTTATTAGTAGTGGCAGTGTCCACAAGTCTGTCCACTATTGACAACTTAAAATACTCCTCCAACTTCTCACCATAATTTTCCTCTGATTCTGCAACTCCTTCCAAGGTATTGTCAGAATATTCTACACCACTTTCTTCTTCTGCTTCCTCCAATTACCCAGTCTCACTTTCAGAAATTACTTCAATTAATTTACTCAAAACTTCCTTGACCCTTCCTCCCGCATCAATTCCACAATTCATTGGTAGCCTCTTATCTGTTTTGCAGTGCTGATTCAGCACCATTTCCTGATCTGAATCTTCACTTAAATTTACTTGTTCCTTAACATTATGGTCCTTACGATCGTTATTTGCACTTTCTCTATTATATAATGCTGCGTTATTTACTGGACATACCTTTAGTTTCTCCATGTCACTTTCCTCTGCTCTCTTAGTGGCTAAATTATTACCAATATGTTGTTTTGCAGTCGCCTTCCTTACAAAGGGTGTCGCTAGAGGGTTTAACCGGTAATGTTTTCGTCTCCGAGTGCCAGCTTCACCACAGACCGCTAACAGTTTTCCTGCCGGGTGTTGTTATTATGCCTAAGATGCTGTCATCGGGCGGGCACCGCCTCTCTGTTACCTCAGCAGCCGACAGCTAACGGCAGTCGTAATACTGAAGCCGTTTGGTGAACCTGTTCCCACTAGTACCTTCTCATCATCTAAATCTACCTCTCTGTCCATTACCTCTTTGGACGCAGATTCTGTTTACAATAACTTCAGTTCTATTATCATTCTGTCTGACAGGCGGCCTATATTCTCTCTTGGCATTTTCTTCTTCCTTTAATATACTTTCTATCCTTTCCAAATAGTGAATAAATCTATCAAGATTGTCTCTAGGAGCTGAAATTATTTTGTTTCTCCAGTACAATGACAGATTATTTTCTGTCCCCATAATTATTTGCTCAGTTTCTACTTTTGCATTTAAATATGACAAAGTAGTTACCCATTTCTGTACAAATCTTTTAATGCCCTTCTCTTTGGATCATACTTTTCCCCAGTCCAAAATTTATTTAAAACCTCCATTTGTTTTCTTTTTCCCCAATACTCATCGAGAAAAGCCTGTTTGAGATCCACTAATAGGTCATATTTATCTGAGGCCAAGTTTCCCCAAATTCTTGCCTCTCCCATAAAATTTGAAGTAATGAATCCTATCTTTTGTTCATCATTCCAAGATGTAGGCAAAACATCCTCAACAGCCTGGTTACATTCTCGTTTTATCTGATTAAGTTCACATTTCACATTATTACTGAACGAGGTCATGTCATTTTTCCAAGTATGCCTCAAATTCGAAATTTTATCTTCCATCTTAACTTCCATTTCTATTGACAAGTTAGTTAACCCCTGATCAACTTCAATATGTAACTCATTTATTTCAGAACTTAAGGAATTTTTTATGTCACTACCCATTTTATTCACTATAATGTCGATATTAGACCCCATTTTATTAATTTTGGTGTCAATATCAGAACTTAATGAAGATTTTATATCTGAACCCATCTCCTTCATATGTTTGAGAATACTCGCAAACATATCTGAAACACTATCTTATGGTTCATAAGCCACTGACATTCGTTCCTGCTTTATTTCTTTTACAGTTATAGGTATATTTTCAACTTCATCTCCCATCATGTTTTGTTCACTATCAGTCCCACAATTAACATACGGTGAATCTGGCAAACTATTACTAACATTTGCTTGTGACACATCAAAACTGAAATTAGCAGTCATGGAATCAATTTCATCTTTTATATTCCCCAAATCTACCACCAGTCTCTGCTTTACTATCGCCTGATTATTTTCAGCCATTCTGCAAAGTTTCTTGTCACACACACTCAGGGTCACCACTTCCGCCACAGCTACCAACTGCCCCCACTCGTCTGGTTTGTTTGCTGCAGTAGCGCGGCGCCTGTCGATCGTAAGTCGTCGTGTCATCTTCTACAGCGCCAGTGTCTGTTGTTCTCGCTGCATGGTGCACTTCACTAGTAACTTCGCAGTCGAGGTCTTTGCTGGTGCGATCCAACTACAATTCATTAGTACACTTGTCTATAGTCCTACTATAGTTTTTTTTTTCGCTCGCGTGTGAACACTTTACGAGTCCATTTAAACACTGCTGCTTTTTATAAAGTTCCTACACACCCGAAATTTTATTGCTATTTCCCCAGCCGATAAAGCACAAATTGCGGCGCGATTTAATTTCTCGTGTCTATTCGTCATTGTCACTAAGCAGGCTGCAAATTAAAATTCACCTACCTCAGAATGGCATCTGCTCAATATCCCTTCACTCGGCAACGTAGATACTTACAAGATGATGTAAAAGCAATGTTAATAAAAAAATTCCACCTAATAGCTACAATTACTGAGGCCGCTCAACTCTAGTTATGAAAGAAAGTTCTGTAGAAATACTGTCATCCAAATTTATTGGGCAAGAGGAAAATAGATTGGCTTCTGGAAAATAATGCCCGAAATTTCAACACAATAATGTTTATTTTGTTCTTGATAACCAAAGAAAAGGTACTATTCGGTCCACATTTAAACTATTGGCTATTTCCTTCCAGTTCACGATTCATACACACATGTCACACGCACAGCAGCCAGAAATCTGTCCAGACCCGACCCAAATTAAACAACGTTTTCACAGTCATTAATTTCACCACTAATATGAATTATTACATTCGGTCCTTCTTGTAGATTTCTAAAATAGAAACTGTTCGCCAAAATGCTCAGTAGTTGAATACTGAAACATGCCACGCAGATTCTATGAAAGGCAATATTTCACATGCGAAAATCTGTCCAACAGATTCAGTCGAAACCTCTTAAATTTCGCCAAGCAGTCCTCAACAACTGCTATCCACTTAGCTCACCAGAAACTTGAACACTAAATAATTCTTCATCTTACACATTATTTTTACTCGCACTAATAACATGACCGTATGCGTTCAAAGCTAGGGAGCGACTCCCTTCTTCCAGCCTCGCTCCCAGTATAACTATCCGGTAATTAGCTGGAAACGTCTCAATTCTGATTGACTGACCATACTGATGGCCAGTCAGAATACTCGCTCATGATCATACTCACGCCAAAACTGGCCTGTACCAATCCTTATTCATAGTCGCATTAGCGTCAATCTGACATGTATATATTAAAGTAATATGTAATAAAACGAAAAGACAATAATTCTGGATATATTCTTTAGATACAGATTTTACTCCAGCTGGCTTTCTGGGTGCTCTATAGCAATCACACCTTGACAAATGTCATCAGTCAATCAATCAATCAATCAGCAAAGTGGGTAAATCATCTAGGATCATTTTATCACAACAGGCTTGTGTAATTCTTGCAGGTTACTTAAGACAGTATATAATACAATATTGAAATTTGACAAATGTCCCATATACACACTCTCATTTACTCAAGGGCTCACATAACACATAATAAAATAAATACTGATTTTATTAGTTCTTTCTGAAGTTATTCTAGAGTCCACGCTACGAAAATTTTAAGGTATTTGAAATTTTTTTAATTAAATTTCAGTTACATAATTCTATACCCTTATACTGCAGGTGAGTATTTCAGTTGACAGCCAGAAACAAGTCATAAATGTTCCCAGGTGAACTTCCTTTCTTAAGTGTAGTTTTTCTAACTTTAGGCTAAAGTAAATTTTTCTATCTCTGAAAATACGCCCCGTTGAAAGCTCAGATTTCACACCACCTTTCTATTAATAACAAAGTGCACTATACAAATTTTGAAAGCGATTAAACAAAAACTACTATCCTTTATTTAGATTCTTATAGGTGGTGAATGTACGCGTTCAGTAAGAGATATTGAATAACCTTCCCACGGCAGGCAGTGACAGATGCACGTGTGTTTCCCAGCTACGCCGCTAGATGTCAGCCCCCGAAGTTACATACAGAAAGCTATCTTATTACAAACGTTCGCTAGGAACAACTTGCGACGCTACAACGAGAATTAACAGATTTTGAACGCGGAATGGTAGTGGCAGCTACACAAATGGGACATTTCATTTCCAAAATCGTTACGGAGTTTAATACTCCGAGATCCACAGTGTCAAGAGTGTGCTCAGAATACCAAATTTCTGGAATTACCTTCTACAACGGATGACGCTGTTGTCGACCATCTACATCTACATGACTACTGTGCAATTCACGTTTAAGTGCTTGGCAGAGGGTTCATCGAACCACATTCCATTCCCGAACAGCGCGCGGGAAAAACGAACACCTAAACCTTCCTGTTCGAGCTCTGATTTCTCTTATTTTATTTTGATGATCATTCCTACCTATGTATTTTCGCATTCAGAAGAGAAAGTTGGTGACTGAAATTTCGTAAATAGATCTCGCCGCGACGAAAAACGTCTATGCTCTAATGATTTCCATCCCAATTCGCGTATCATATCTGCCACACTCTGTCACCTATTACGTGATAATACAAAACGAGCTGCCCTTTTTTGCACTCTTTCGACGTCCTCCGTCAATCCCATCTGGTAAGGATCCCACACCGGGCAGCAATATTCTAACACAGGACGAACGAGTGTAGTGTAAACTGTCTCTTTAATGTACTTGTTGCATCTTCTAAGTGTCCTGCCAATGAAACGCAACCTTTGGCTCGCCTTCCCCACAATATTATCTATGTGGTCTTTCCAACTGAAGTTGTTCGCAATTTTAACACCCAGGTACTTAGTTGAATTAACAGCCTTGAGAATTGTACTATTTATCGAGTAATCGAATTCCAACAGATTTCTTGTGGAACTCTTGTGGATCACCTCACACTTTTCGTTATTTAGCGTCAATTGCCACTTGCCACACCATACAGCAATCTTTTCTAAATCGCTTTGCAACTGATACTGGTCTTCGGATGACCTTGCTAGATGATAAGTTACAGCACCATCTGCGAACAACCTAAGAGAACTGCTCAGATTGTCACCAAGGTCATATATATATATATATATATATATATATATATATATATATATATATATATATATATATATATCAGGAACAGTAGAGGTCCCAGGACGCTTTCCTTGGGAATACCTGATATCACTTCAGTTTTACTCGATGATTTGCCGTCTATTACTACGAACTGCGACCTACCTAACAGGAAATCACGAATCCAGTCGCACAACTGAGACGATACCCCATAGGCCCGCAGCTTGATTAGAAGTCGCTTGTGAGGAATGGTATCAAAAGCTTTCCGGAAATCTAGAAATACGGAATCAACTTCAGATCCCGTGTCGATAGCGGCCATTACTTCGTGTGAATAAAGAGCTAGCTGTGTTGCACAAGAACGATGTTTTCTGAAACCATGCTGATTACGTATCAATAGATCGTTCCCTTCGAGGTGATTCATAATGTTTGAATGCAGTATATGCCACAAATCCCTACTGAAAATCGGCGTCAATGATATAGGTCTGCAGTTCGATGGATTACTCCTACTACCCTTCTTAAACACTGGTGCGACCTGCGCAATTTTCCAATCTGTAGGTACAGATCTATCGGTGAGCGAGCGGTTGTATATGATTGCTAAGTAGGTCGTATCAGCGTAATCTGAAAGGATTACCATGAGCAGCGGCGTTTCCGTGGAGTTATGAGCGCTAATGTACAAGCAACACTGCCGGAAATAACTGCATAAATGGATGTGGGACGTACGTCGAACGTGCCCGTTAGATCAGTGCGGCGATATATGACGTTAATCGGTTATGGCAGCTGACGACTGACGCGAATGCCTTTGCTTACAGGACGACATCCCCAGCAGTGCCTCTCCTGGGCTCGTGTCCATGTCGGGTGGACCCTAGAAGACTGGAAAACCGTGGCCTGGTCAGATGAGTTCTGCTTTCAGATGTTAAGAGATCACTCATGTTAGGGTTTGAGTGTGGCGCAGGCCCACGAAGCCATGGGGCCGAGTTGTAAATAAGCCACTGTGCAAGCTGATGGTGGCTCCATAATAGTGTGGGCTGTGTTTACATGGAATGGAGTGGGTCCTCTGGTACAACTGAACGGATCATCTACTCTAAATGGTTATTTTAAGCTACCTGGAGACCATCTGCGGCCATTCATGGACTTTATGCTCCCAGATAAGACGTAATTTTTATGGATGACAATGTGCTATATCACATGGCCACAATTGTTGTTCGAAGAATATTCTGGACAACACGAGCGAATGATTTGGCCATCCAGATCGCCTGCCGTGAATCCTATCGAACATTTATGGGGCATAAACGAGAGGTCAGTTCGTGCACTAAATCAAGCACTGGCAACACTTTCGCAATTATGGACGGCTATTGAGGCAGCATGGCTCAATATTTCTGCAGGGACCGACTTGCAGAGACGATGCCACGTCGAGTTGCAGCACTGCGCCGGGCAAAGAAGGTGTGACACTATATTATAAGGTATCTCATGACATTTGCACCTCATTGTAGTTGGGCATGACAAACGTACACTTTGAGGAGAGCCACGCATGTATTATCAGATTTATAAACTGGGATGATGGAAATAACTTACTAATGGCTAAAAGCTGACATTTCGATGATGGTAGACTTAAAACTGCAATGAGCTACCTCTAACAATTTTCTCAGTTAAAGTTCTGTTCATGCCTTTCCATGATGAAAAAATTTTCGGTCTATAGCTTGAAGTGAATTCGGCGTACTAGGAGCAATCTGCAGTATCTGCATTACTTTGTTGCAATTAATTCGATGTGCGGCTGACGATTCAGGATTTTTTAATCTGACACGAGAACCATGACAGAAAAGCAAAATCATCTTACAAAAGAGAGGAAAAGGTTGACGCGTTCATATATTTTTTTTTTACGTAGAAAATTTTGATTATATCATCCGAATTTTCTTACTGATCTGAAGGCGACCATATAATACAGGTTAAAGTGAACTATTCACACCTATTGACAGTTATTATAAAACAAGAATGTGTAAATGTATTAATGAGGCGGATTTCAAAATTTATTACCTACATTTTATGATATGAGGACGATATTTTTCCATCTTTGATCGGTCGCGGAAAGAAAACCAAAGTGAAAATTAAAAAAAAACACTATTTTATTTTAAGCCTTTCGTTACACCTTCCAGCTACTTTTCTCCATAGTCGCCGCTTCGGCTTACACTCGTTGTTGCGTAGTACCAATTTTCCAATACCCTCGTTACAGAATGCAGTCACCTGCGATTTCCGCTAATTCCCTATTTTGGTCTGCAGCTCATTGTCTGTGCCAAAATGCTGCCCTCATAGCCAGCGGTTCGTGTGAGCGAAGAGATGAAAATCAGAGGAAGCTAAGACGGAGCTTTACGGAAGGTGATCAAAGATTTCCCATCGAAAATGCTGCAGGAGCAACTTCGTTGGATCTGCAGTGTGCGGCCAAGATTTGTCATGAAAAAGGAAACACGTGACAGTTACGTTAGGTGGGCTGTATGAGTCAGGGATTTTCTCTGCCTCGTGATGGCTGGGTGTTGTGTGTTGTCCTTAGGTTAGTTAGGATTAAGTAGTTCTAAGTTCTAGGGGACTGATGACCATAGATGTTAAGTCCCATAGTGCTCAGAGCCATTTGAACCATTTGAACATACTGCAGAATGGTTGGCAGTGCACAGGACCACGTGTCTCATTAATCGCAGTTGCGTTGTAGAAATCTAGGGCTCTTTGTATTGTTTCAAGTAACTGAATTTTCGTTCTAATTTTACCGTGTTCAGGCACTTTCTTCAGTTCATTGTACAGAGAGAGACAAAAGAGTTTGTCCTCATTTCGTTACTTTTTCCATTTCTCTTTGTTCTCTTAGCAAAACACGTTTGTTTAAAATGTCCGAAAAATGTTTATCAACTGGATTTAACTTAATGTTTTTCTTACTTACTGGGCTCTCGGTACTTTGTTCAGGCCTGTTTAAATCGTCAGTAGCTGCTTCCTCCTCCTCCAAGATGACTGTGTCCTGACCATGGTCATCAAGATTACTGGTAGTCTCCTTATTACTTACTGTATTTGCTAAAACTTGGAGCCGTGAGAAATATATATAAGGAGTAGAGCTGCTTGCTCCAGATCCTGATATCTTGGACTTCCTTTTTAATTCTGTGGCAAAATTGTCATGCATATACTTCCATCTCTTTTGCAAAGTTGTTCCTAAAAAAAAGTTTGTAAACTTTGTAGTCAATTAACACAGTAAAAAATTAACACGTTTTTTCCAGGTATCTGGCAACAGGATGCTCTTCTGCTGAACTTCATTACAATTACAGAGCAGGAAAGTCAACCATAGGGAACATAATCCGTCAAGTTTGTGCAGTAATATGGAACAAATTGAAAACAATTTGTATACCGCCTATGACAGAAGACAAGTGGGAAGAAGTTAGTAACGACTTTGTAAAGTATGCCAACTTTCCCAACTGCCTTCGAACACTGGACTGTAAACATGTTCGTATTGTGCAGCCCAATGATTCAGGGTCCCTTTTTCTTACAACTACATGTCATTCAATTGTACTACTAGCTGTTTGTGATGCTAACTACCGTATTTTGTTTGTGGATGTTGGTTCCTATGGCAAAAGTAATGATTGATCAGTTTTCCAGGAATCAATATTTTACAAAAAAAAAACTCATAGAAGGTACATTGAATATTCCACAAGCAAAACCAATTTCAAATGTGGACATTACACCATTGCCTCATGTTTTTGTATCAGATGATGTGTTCGGTCTGTCGAAACACATCATGTGTCCATATGTTGGATAATTATTGTCTCATATTAAAAGAGTTTTAAACTACCGATTCTCAAGATCTCGCAGGTATATTGAATGTACCTTCGGTATTATGGCAAACAAACGGAGAATATTTCATAGGCCTCTAAATGTCAGCTTAGAACTTACAGAAAGTGTAGTTTTGGCATGTTGTGTGTTGCATAACTATGTACGATAACGAGATGGGTACAGGTATGAAGACACATTTTATAAGGCGCCATTCGTTGACATGTCTGGAGTAACTTCAAAGCCCAACATGTATGCAAAAGAAGTAAGGGACAGATTTGCTCTTTACTTCATCAGCGAAGGCAAGCTACCATGGCAAGATAAAATGGTGTAAACAAGAATGCAATTGCGAACACTTATGACACAAGTATATGTTAATAATACCACATTACATTGCCCATTAGAACAATACAGTGTAATTATGAACAATTAAGTATTTTTCTGTCATGCATTTCTCTGTAGATATTGATTAGATATTATACACTATTTGTAATAGACATCATGTTAACAACTTTATGTAAATAAAATTAAGATAACATAAATAAATAGCTTTAGTTACCTTTGACAGATATTACATCCAAATAGGCTTCGTCAGTAGTTACATATACAAATGTTATTTGTATGTTAATTATTCAGTTTTACACATAATCATTCGCATTATGCTCTATTATATGTAATGCTATTAAATAGTAACTGCTTTAACTTACGACTAAATTTAGAGTGACAAGGTAAAACAGTTACTTATGTGTAACTGTACTAATCTACTGTGTAGTTTAACCTTAATATTAAAGTTGCCTCTTACCAAGAATTTTCTTCTGTTCCTCTGAACAACCCTCTTCAGCAAACAAATCAAACAATTGCTGCCACGCTGATCTTTTTAATACTCTGTTCTTGTAGTTCGCACTTCCCATAGCCCATATCACAGGACGACTTTTCACTTCTTCAATGAAGATCTCAGTGTCAAACGTACGTTCCTCCATGATGAGAGCACCAAAGCGCGCGATAGACTGAATGCATGTGTACACCCAAACCCACTGCTAGGAACTCGAGGCGCGCGGCGGACGAGCGATCCTCGAGGAACCTTTCAGACGCGCTTTACGACGCGGCGTCATTTCGAAGCGCGCGTTGCATGTGTACGCAGTCAACGGTTTATTGTTTTTCAACAGAGCGCGTTGAACGCGCTGCCCATAACGCGCGTTGCAACGCTATCATGTGTGCAAGGCCTAAGTGTCTCATGTTACAGTGCATTTTATCGTATGAGTCTTCGACGTGAAAAACGAATACCAAGTAAATTTAGCGAGGCAATGCAGGGCTACAGCCGGAAATAAATGCACTATCCCAGTGTTGACAAATACTTGCTATGACAGGCAGCTCTTTAGCTAAATGTTTGTCGTCATTGTCCGATACGGTTCTTCAGAGGGCTGACGCGTGAGCACGTTTGGTTTCATGCGGCGCTCTCCCCTGATTGTCTCTGACGTTGCCTTGTGGGCTTTGTATAACTTGAGGCATTCAATTATTAACCCAGAATGATACGAGTTTCAGCTTCCGGCGTGGAAGAAGGCTGTTGACGCCGAAATTATATCATTTCAACGTAGGGAAAGTAAAACGGATGATACAGTGTTGCTCATTCAGCATAAAGCATGTGAGATAATTTTCCATAACGTTCATAATCATCTCAAATTACAAAACGAAGCAAAAATACATCGAAAGCTTATTTGAATTGAATATAATGTAAGATATCAAAGGCTTTGCACCTCGATATTGAATTTGTCCAGCATAAATATGGAATGTCGTGATTACCACGAGAATGAAGAAATATGTTGGTAGGGAGGGAAGCAACAGGAGAAGCAGTCAAGAAATATTCTATTCCTCATAGCAGTCATTTCATTTGAGATAGAAAAAGAGGTAAAGTGGGATATTACTTATCTTGACACGAAAGATGTGCCGCACATATGGATAACGAGGAAGTCTACGTCTTCATACGTTTCCTCCTTGAAATCTGTATGCTCTATTATGTACTACGTAGTCTGATCATTGTTTCCGTAATGTTGCACTCTTGTTTGGCCCCTTAACGATGAACAGATTCCAAATGCATATCTCTGCACGAAAGTAGTTGTTCGAACCCTTCCTGCGTTGTTTTTTTTGTTTTTTGCTTATAATTCATGAAGCAGACCGCTGTGCCTTCCCCCTCGTGGGTTAGGTCTCAAAACTAAAACGTTTTTTATCCACTGGCGTAATTTATCCAGACAGCATCAGCACCAGACTATCAAACAAAGCCTTCCACCGAGCGAGGTGGCGCAGTGGTAAGGCACTGGACTCGCATTCGGGAGTACGACGGTTCAATCCCGCGTCCGGCCATCCTGATTTAGGTTTTCCGTGATTTCCCTAAATCACTGCAGGCAAATGCCGGGATGGTTCCTCTGAAAGGGCACGGCCGACTTCCTTCCACATCCTTCCGTACACAGATGAGACCGATGACCACGCTGTCCGTTCTCCTTCCCCAAACAACCAACCAACCAAAGCCTTCCATTTACAGTTGGAACACTAACCAGCAGCTGACCTAATGGTAATTCACGGCCATATTCAGAAATTAGCAGCTCTCTGCTACTAAGGCAAAGTCCGTACTGCATTTGCGATTCCGCAGCATCAGTTTATCTGGCAACACTGTGTTAAATCTACAGGAGTAATTGTAGAGTTGTGCCAGCATACCTGTCTCCCATTGTCAACTTTATGCATCTGTCTTCACCTGTAGCGTTGCTCACGAGGTGCCGAAGTAAATGAGTGTATTCTGCATGACGCAACATTCAGTATTGCCTTCTTTCATAGCCACTCTTCATGTACATCGATACCGAACACTCTTGCGAGTGAGAGAATGACAGTAATAATTGTAACAAGAAGAAGCAAATAATGAATGAAGTTTATTGCAATGGCTAACGAGAATGGCTGGGAAAATAAAAATCTATTAAAACAGGTTGATTATTTAGCTGGCACAATGCAGATATCTTCTTAGCATTTTGTTACTGAATTTAGTTCTGGATTTTTGCAGAGAAAAACGAAAATTCGGTACTTCTCGCTAGTGTAATATAATGTGAACCAGCAACTATCCTTTCCTTAGAACACGACCCAAGCACGACCCCAAGTATCTACCAAGGGTCTGTTACATTCTGTTCCCTGACACTGCTCTGATGACGGTTAATGCAGATAGTTCCGATAATGAAATACAAAACGTATTGCAGAGCAGTTTCTAGGATCGTAATATTAAATTTGCGATGTAGATGGCACTTTAACGTGACGACTATCCAGATTACTCGTCAATATAAAAAGACAGTATTATTTGAATCGATGGTCCCTTGGCACCAATCGTGAAAGACAGTGAATGAGTACAGGCGTGCCAAACACTTTCAAAACGTCTGTCAAGTACCAAAAACAGTAGCAATATTAAGAAACCATCGGAAAGATCATAAAGGCCTGACTGCTATGCACAGCCTGTTTCTGTCAGCTCTAGTGGAGCTGCGCTGCCAGACGCCAACCCGATAGCACATTACGCCACTGAAATCTACGAATGAATTGTATACTTATACTGATCAGCTTCAGTGAAATTTGTTATACATGACTAGAATATCAGGTGTTATTGTGGATAATAGTCCAACACATCGAACTTATATGGCGGATTCACAAAGAAAAATGTAAAGTGAGACTACTGAAGAAGAAAGGAAACAATGGGAAAATGCGCTGATGTGTATTTTCGTACGTTTTTATCTTCATAGCTGCCATAGTTACTACACCAATAATGACCTCGTTTATTGCTTCAGTGACTGTTACCGTCTTGTTTGACAGCGAGATGATATAAACAACACAAATTCGTGTCACTGACAGTTAATTGTAGTCTCTTTAGGGGCTTAGTCTTGTTTTATTGTTGATGTAAACTGGTATTCGCGAAGAATACTCCTGTCGCAAATTCTGAGAGATTTCCAGAACTCTCATTATACGGAGGGTTAAGAATAGTCTCTTAGTTGTGACCTTTATAATGGCAGTAGTCCGGAACCACGCGACCGCTACGGTCGCAGGTTCGAATTCTGCCTCGGGCATGGATGGGTGTGATTTCCTTAGCTTAGTTAGGTTTAAGTAGTTCTAAGTTCTAGGGGACTGATGACCTCAGATGTTAAGTCTCATAGTGCTCAGAGCCATTTGATACAACACAAACCCACAGCCGGAAATCATTCTCATACGAACAAATGGTTCAAATGGCTCTGAGTTCTACGGAACTTAACTTCTGAGGTCATCAGTCCCCTAGAACTTAAACTACATAAACCAACTAACCTAAGGACATCACACACATCCATGCCCGAGGCAGGATTCGAACCTGCGGTCGTAGCGGTCGCGCGGTTCCAGACTATAGTGCCTAGAACCCCGGCCGGCCATACGGACACAGTTGCCAAATAAGGCGTACGACGTTGTGAGTCCTTGACTACTTTAGTGGCAAGAAGATTTCATTTTCTTAGCAGGAATTCTTCACGACCGGATGAGGATGCAATGCAGTCCGAATAACAGATATGGCGGAATGCCTACGTGTCTAAAAGAGCAGAAAAACTAATTGTTAACCCTTTGAGTAATATTCCCACGTCTGTGACTACTATCGTTGTTAAAGTTCATTTATTACTGTCCTTCATGCTTACCGACTATTAGCTGCATCAACAAATAAACAGCAGAAACGGTGAGAAATACTTTCGGAGTAGACGCCTTGATATTTAAATTCATTTTCGGATGAAGCATGTTTTCTTTTTCAATAAAGCTATTGTTTGTATTTCCAGACAACATTTCATATCCTTCTTACTTCTGTGGCAGCAATTGTTTTGCTGCCCACATGGGAAACCACGCCTACGACTACCGTCGTCTCATTTCCTGACCTAATACCCTCTGCATAGCCTTACTTAATTTTACTACTGCTCATTGCCCTTTTATTAAAGGCTATACCCCAAGGAAAGAGAAATAATATCTACATGTAATGTTTATCGTGATTCAATCAGGAAACTGTGCTTATAAAAGCGCTCAGAACCGCTGAACAAGCCTTTCAATTTGCAGCACACTCCAGACTGAATGAAAGGAAATATTATTAAGAGAGCAAGTTGACCATAGCGAGCGTGGGGAGGGTTTGATGTAGTCCCATGAAGCTGGACCAGTTTCTGTCGAATTTAGTTCCTGATAGACCAAAATGTGATCTTGATTCAAAAGCATCAGTGGACTCATATGGGAACTACTTCCAAAGTGTAATTGATAGAATACCTGGTCACGTTAGGTAGCGTTTCGCTTGCGGCCATGACTAGTTTTAACTTAAGCCCATTCCTTGATGACGCACTGAAATGTTTTCGAACTTTTCTCATTGTTTCCTACCTCAGAGATTTCCTAAACCGTTATATCGTGTGTTAGTCACACCGTAAGTTAAACACCTATAAAGCTCTGACTTGCTGTAGAGAATCAAATCATTTGACCAAAAGACTACTTCTGAAGAAGGAGCTGCTGGCAGCAAACCCTGGAATACAACACTGTAGACAGTAGCAGTTCCCTTTTTTTACGTCACAAGATGCATAAGTGATTTATGTATATGCTTATCGAAAAACTGATTTCATGAATGCTTTCGAGTCTGGTAACGTATGAGTGTTTTTGTGATGATTTCACTAGTTCCGTTGTATTTGAGAATGGGAGTTAGTTTTTGGATAGTCGATGGATGTGATCATGATCTAGACCGACTGCTATTTCTACATCACAGTGGCTGCCGCAGCGTTCCTGTTTCGTCAACACAAACACCACGTGACCGGTCACGCTGCTCTCCACGTTAGATGCAGCGAGTGGCACTGTCAAGAGGGAGCAGTGTTTTTTCAACATGTTACTCAAGTCAAATGGACTACATGAAAATTATAAGTGGTACAGAAACCTTAATTTATCTTTTGTTGCTTATTTGTGGCCTGACTTAAATGTACAACAGCATCGTTTAATGTCTTGCCTAATGATTGTCATTTCTTTCTTAATAGTGATTCTTGACAAAGCCTTTTAACGAAGTTTATATTTTTGTGTGCCAGATAACTGAAAAAAGATATTCTTCTATTTTGTCAGTCTGCGTTTCTCCACTGAGTTGTAAATGGTTCTCTTTATAAAAGGCATGGTAACGTCACAAGGGCGACAGTCGCAACGCAGTCGCAGTGGAATCGAGAGAGTAGAGTGCTTGTGGTTGCACAGACTGAGCATGGCAACTATTCGGCATCAGAAGCTAGAGAAAAGTGTGGAGTACCGACAAGAACAGCTAGACGTTGGTGGAAAGAATACTAAGAAATGGGCTATATAGGGCGGAAAACAGGAAGTGACCGACCCCGTGTGTCTACTGCAGCAGATGATCAACGTGTTTTGAAGAACATACGTGCTAATTCATTCCTCAGTTGCCGTGCCCTGAAAGCGGTATCTCAGTTTCCTGGCAGCGGAAAGACTTACGAGGAGACTGGAAGACGCCGGACGATATTGTCGGAGAGCTGCTATAAAGCAGCCATTGACCGACTATCAGAGGATTGACCGCATGGCTTCTGCAGCAGAATATATCGATTTTGACTGGAGTAGAGAAATCTTTTCGGATGAAAAAATATTTCCTTCCTGTAGCAACGTCCCTGTTCAGGTGAGACACGAAATTTTCTCCATAAAGTTATTAGTTTATGCTGTTAGTGACTTTACATTTGTAGTAGGCACAAAATAATAAATATAAACAGTTCCATATATCATGATTTTAGTAGTTCATCCCTCATCTGATAAATAAATGTTACCCCTGAATTTGTGAATATTTGCATTAACACGCAAATGTTTCTTACGTTAGGTATACCGCCCACGAGGACAACGCTTCCAGCCAATGTATCTTCACGGAAGACAAAGAAGTGGACGGTTCTCTGTAGCTGTATGAGCTATATCTCGGCTCATGGGGCACGTCCTCTCTGGAGAATAGAAGGAATTCTCAACGGAGAGGCCTACATTAACGTACTGCACTCCATTATGAAGCCGAGTACTGAAATTCTGTATCCAGACGGTGAAATATATCTTCTGCATGTATGAATAGTGGACGTGTGGAACAATGTAGAGTGTTTCCGGTTTTTCCTACGATTTATTCATTACTTTGATAAGCTCTGCTTCTTATCGAAGCGACTACTCTACTTTGTCAGTCGTACAATTTTGATTTTTCCACCTTGCTTTGATATTGATGGCCGTTAAATATAGCTTTCGCGGGCATCATCTTAGTTTCTTCCTTAGTGCCTAGTTCCATAATTGTACGTGTATGGGAGACGCCTTGTATAAATAACTGATATATATAAATTTCATTTTCAAAAAAATGGTTCAAATGGCTCTGAGCACTATGGGACTTAACATCTATGGTCATCAGTCCCCTAGAACTTAGAACTACTTAAACCTAACTAACCTAAGGACAACACACAACACCCAGCCATCACGAGGCAGAAAAAATCCCTGACCCCGCCGGGAATCAGGGCGCGAGAAGCGAGAACGCTACCGCACGACCACGAGATGCGGACTAAATTTCGTTTTCCTACTTACCTTGTCTCTTCTTAGGCTTGTCTCCACGGTTACTTTTTATACTACTCTGCGATTCGTTTCTATCTCCTTCTGCCTTGTTTTGGTAATTTTCCACTACATTGAGTATCTTGTTACCTGTAGGCGGACCATACTTTATTTTTTAGATCCCATCTTTCACTTACAAAGAAAAGAGTACTCCGCATCATCCATTTTGCGGTTTGTTTCTATATTTCTGTCACTTGTATGTTTATTTGAAAGAATATTATTCGTAAACATAAATGGTTTGCTAGCGCTGTTCTTCGCTTTACTATTCTTAAGCATCTATTCTCTCTCACTCTGGTCCTGAAGTGGCTGAAGGGCTGTACTTTTAATGCCATCAATTTTTATTGCTGTGTTCATATGTTTATAACTTTTTTCTCATCGCCATTACCATCTTTTGTTGTTCTTACGTTCCAGTGTTATTCTTTTCTCGATTTTCGGATAAAACCTGCAAAATGTTGTTCATTTTGTTTCTAAATCTGTAACTATTAGGAAAAGTGTTAACAAATGTGATGCAGCGTATCCTTTCACAATTGAATTTAACTGTTAATGTTTCCTGTTCCGTTGTTTTTATTGTTTCTGTAATATGTATACACGGTCTTAAGGAAAGTGGTATTCCATGCTTTGCGAGTCGGTAGTATGGACTAAAACAAGACAAACTGCATATCGTAGGAGCTACACGCACTTCTTCAGTACAAGAGAAGTGTTTTAAGTAGAACAACAGATCTGTTTCACAGTAGTAAAGATGAAGAAATGCTCATTGCTCTTAAGATATTCATTTCAGACTCATTGCTCTTGTTTACTAGATATGTTTGTCTTGCTTCCGTCCATCCTATCAGCTCTCAAAATATGGATTACTTGTTTTTAATACCTTATATTCGAAGCAGATATGTAGACAAAGGACGTCCACGGTTACTCATTCCCAGACTTTATATTCCTACTTTATTCCATTTGTATTGATTATTGGGCTCTATTGTATTCAAAAATTGAAACTAATCAACTCAACCCAGGCCAGCTTTTTATAATAGTAAAATTATACCTTCCATTTCGAACCATTCCTAAATCAATGAAGGAAATATTTCTTTATCGGTTAATTTCTTCTCTTTTAACTAGCAGCACATACAAACCAGTAATTGATTTGGTTGTTCTTACTTTGTTCCCGAATTGGTCGGCCCCAATAAACCGATTTATATTTCCTTTTATTAAAATTTTATGATATTCGTACGATTCTTTGAGGCATGCTGTACTTTTCACTGTTGACTGCCTTGGCTAATTTTCTCTTAAAGTTAAGCATAAGATAAAATATACTTTACAGTACTTTACTAACGTTACAGTCATGATCTATGACATATCCCCCAAGGTATACACTCTTTTTCTCCAGGTCACTTCTCGTAACTTCGAATATAATTGCGCAGTAACGTCCACATGTAAAATTATAATGTGTTCAACGTTTCGTAAGTGTATTTCCTCACCTTCTGGCATGGGTGAATGATAACACATCTGTCAAACAAGTGAGGCGAGGTCTGTATCACCTGTTCCCAGGTCTTTCGTGCTCGTTTCTGCCAGCCACTTTGACTGGGATGTGCGTGATGACAGGGCTAGGAATCGGAGAGAGCGTACTGTTGATGTAGTTTGAGGTTCCTGGTGTCTCAACCTAAAGCCGTTCACCTTAGTGTGCTTTCTGTCAGGAAATATCGTCCTCGGAAAGTGGACAGGATGGTTTTCTCATCCTTTGAAATTGTGAGATAGCCGCATCAGCGCGTTTCCGTGATTGTACCCGGTTCTTCATGCGCTCGAGATTTGTTTCTCGTAAAACTTTTTCTTTATTCCTCCTTTACATTCAATTTTAATATCAGCTGACAGCTGCCCGCATTGCCATGATTAAAAATAATATGGAAAAGAAACAAATTTTTTCCATGTTTAATATTCCGTAGGTGCATGCAAATATATGAATTGGGTTACGATTTACGAATTTTATGATCTTAGTCATAATAGCAACGTTGCATATACGAATAGTTCTTGAGCAATGCACACTATATAAAGATACCCGTAGTGGTATTTAGTTCTCACTAATATGAAGGGAAGACCTATATCCTGAGCGCGGGGCCGCGTTGACACGAGCTATGACAGGCAACGTCAGCGGCCACGGTCGCCTTCCGTAAATGCATCACATTGAGCGAACGAGCACGCGTAAATTCCGTCGAGAATATCTCGCTATTTAACAGTATTGTTTCTTTTAAATATCCTTGTCGGTGGAAAGATAGAAAAAACAATTGTATAGCGAAGGCTAGCAATCGTTTTGAATAAGCGAAGCAGATTAGCTTTACAACCATGCAACAGAGTCTAAAGGCGGGTCGGCACTGAGCGGAGGGGAGTGCTCCGTCCGCGCCCCGCCCCGCCGCTCCGAGGCGCGCACTATGTTCCAGTTGGAGCGCGCATCGTCTGAAGATGGAGCCAGCCGAAGCCCCGTCTAAATTGAGCACGCTTTTTTTTTTTTTTAAGGTGGGAGCCCCTCCGCGCTCGCACAAGCGTGGTGACCAACTCAATAGTCTACTGTCACCTCTGTATTGTTCTTAATTAAATCGAGGAGACCGCAGTGGGGAGGGTCGGCCGCGGTGGTCTCGCGGTTCTAGGCGCGCAGTCCGGAACCGTGCGACTGCTACGGTCGCAGATTCGAATCCTGCCTCGGGCATGGATGTCTGTGATGTCCTTGGGTTAGTTGGGTGTAAGTAGTTCTAAGTTCTAGGGGACTAATGACCACAGCAGTTGAGTCCCATAGTGCTCAGAGCCATTTTTGAGCAGTGGGGAGGAACTGCGATATTATCCGTACACCTGGGTAAGGGTACCCATTAATACGGGCGCATCTAGGTGGTCGAAAAAGCTTGACAGTGTCAAGCTTGAAAGAAGAGTGGTTTTTAAGGGCAGAGGGAAAAAAATGCCAGCCAGTACCAAGGGAAAAAAACCTCTGCGACAGTGTCAGGTTGAGTAGTAAGGGCAGTAGCGGTTTCTTGCTGTCTGCGACAGATCGTGCAAGGCAACGTTATGTTAGTGGTTGGGTATCATCCATCAATACCATAGAGAAATGCCAGACTGTCATAGAATGATCAGTCCTGTCAAGGAGGTGAGCGCTGCTGCTGCTGGCGCCGACGTCGTCTCCTGGACCACCTGCTGCTGCTGCTACGTGTTCTGGTTGCTGCAGCTGGGCTCGAATGGATCCTTCTGGGCCTGCTGCAGTGGATTCGTCCCTGTAACAAGGAAATCAGTGCGGCAACGCGCTCTTCGCCATTACGCCCTCTGCTGCGCCGTGTCGGTGGTGACTTGGCACAGCTTCATCAGGCTGGTTGCTGAACGGCGGCAGCCCGCCGCCATTCTGCGTCGTCCTCCTCTACTGCATTGCGCAGCTCTGTCACATTTAAGCTCGAGGAGCTCCGTTTGTTCGGCGAACTGCGCCACTTGAGCTACGGACACTTGGGCGCCGCTTTCTCGCATAACGGCGAGAAGGGCTGCCCGTTTGGCTTCTCGGCCCCTTGCGGGGCCGCCCCCGCGGCGGTCAGCGTCGCCGCCGATGGTGCCGGGGCGGCGGTTTTCTTCTTTGTGCCCCGCTCCCGCGGCGCTGCTGCTGGGGCAGCCGCTGGGACAGGCGCGCGAACGTCCTTCTGCGAGGTCGCAGGAAGGTTCGCAGGTTTGGCGAATATTGCACGCAGTTGCCTCGAGGCCTCTTCCTTCTCTGCACCCACGGCGCCTGCGAAGGCAGCCCTCTCTGCCGCCATGACGGCTTTAAGGGCTGCCGTGGCCTCCTTCACGGCGGTGCCGAGTTCGAGCCCACAGTTCTTCTTAGGGGCGCGAGCTTCATCCCGACTGCCCGTTTCCGGGCGGTCGTCCCCGCCCCCGGCAGGTGGAGCTGCTACCGCGTCGTCCTCAGCTGCGCCGGGCTGGTCTGCGCCCTACGTCGTTTCCGATGTCGTCTTCTCTTCTTCCGCTGCGTCAGTGCGGCCGCGGCCGCCTCGCCGCCTTCGGCACGTTTGCGCCTTGAGAAAGCCGGGCAACCGCGCCAACTGGCGACGTGCGGGCAGCCTCACCGGACGCAAGTTGGCAGAACGTTACTGCCGCGGTCGCAGGCGCGGCTGTCGTGCTCGCCTGAGCACTTAACGACGCACCGCGCCGCGTTGCGGCAATACTTCGCGACATGGCCCTCGCCCTGGGGCTGGGGTCCGTGGCGGTCGGGAGAGCTTCTGTCGTAACCGGGAAGCTCAGCAACTTCCGCAAGTCGAAGATGTCGCTCCCGCCGTCGGCCGTTTGCACGGTCACGGCATAGAGCGGCGCCCTCTTCCTCTTGGTCCGGTTGTGCAACCTTGCGGTTGCATTTCCAAACCCGGCTCGCAGCAGCCCTTCCCGGACCGTTGCCTCGCCACAGCACCGAGGTAACCCCCTGAGGAGTGCCTCGATCGTTTTCATCCTTCCTACGGAAGGTGCCTTCTCACGCGCCGGCGGCGCGTCGACAATGTGTTCGGCCACTGCGACCTTGATCGCCCTGGCCACGCCTGCGGCTCGAACGCAGATCAGCGAGTCTGTATCGACAGACTCGTAGACCACCTCGTTCTTAGCGCAATTCGTCATCGCGTCGAACAACGTTGTACACCCGCCTTTGCACTTGACGTACAAAGGGGGGACAAGCCGCGACCCCTCTTCTCGGGAATTCCTTGCATGGTCGGCAGACTTAGTGAGTCACACAACCGAAAAACCCTTCGTAGCGGCAGGTTTCCTCTGCGCACCCTTCTTTCCCACGCTGCGAGGCGTGGAACACGACAGTCTGTAGGCGTTGCGAAAACAACACGCGACAATTTGTTTTCCGCGGCGCCCACAGCACAGAAACCTCTTCACAAGCTCTCTACGGCCGAGTAAGCGTAGCACGCAACACCAGAGATGCGCTCGCCTCGCTAGCTGAGGCCGAAGTGAGCGCGCGCAATAGCGCCACTTCCTTTGATGTACCGACAACAGCCGGAAAGCTGCGCGGCGCAGCTCGCCGTCCACTCTGAGCACGCAGATACGTTGAGCAGCGCGCCGCGCTCAGTGTGGACCCGCCTAACAGTTCAACAGACTGCTGCACTGTATTGAAAAACTTACACCCCACCTCTTCATTACCAAAGCATAGGAGCCCGGTATACTCTGAAACAAGGCCTACCTGCTTGTTATAACTGCCGCCTTAAACTATATAACCATACACTCTGTATTCTGATCCCCATCCCAGCACCCTCCCCTTGTCAATGTAGGTTTTTGTCAAGAGCTATCACCAAAGTATTTTGGAATGTGGAATCCAACGAATAATTTATAAACCTGTAGCTTAGACTACATAGCCATTACAGTTGTCGAATTTTTTCACAGTACGGAAAATAAGTGTTCATAGCATTAGTCAGAAGCATTTAATTTCTAATGGATGATCATTTCTTTACAGGATCATAGCCCGATTCATAATAGCAGAGCCACCCAGAACTGTTTCCAAGGTCAGCAGAGCATAAAACTTCCTCCTTTCGTGCCAAAATCACCAGATCTCAAACCCATTGAAAATAAGTGGGCGGAGGTTACGAGGTCGTTACCACCTGGATCAAGGCATTCAGAAACTCTGTGGGAAAATATAGAGATTAACGATCATCACAATCTCTCGAGGAATTTAGCCTTATCACTTCCCCGGCGCATTCCAGCGAGGCCAAACCAGTTGCGAGGTCCTAAAGTGTTCCCGAAACCTACTAAAGCTAAATGATCCCTGTTTTTCAAATGGTTCAAATGCCTCTGAACAATATGGGACGTAACATCAGAAGTCATCAGTCCCCTATACTTGGAGCTACTTAAACCTAACTAACCTATGGACATTACACACATCCATGCCCAAGGCAGGATTCGAATCTGCGACAGCAGCAGCAGCACGGTTCCGGACTGAAGCGCCTAGAACCGCTCTGCCACAAGGCCCGTCCAGGTTGGTTCAATAAAAATTAACAGCTCAGATCAAGCGCCTGATAACAGATACCTAATGTAGCAAGATATTCTAGCAATTACATGTGCATAGTAATTCCCGTGTGAATATGCTGATATTTTTGTAGTGACAGCGCCTTTGCGCTATCAGGAAGTAAATTCGGAGGAATATGGCCAAATTCAGGGCGCCGCGTTGACCGTGTCCACGCTGAGCACGATGAGCCTGCTGCTCTTACTGTTGCTTTGTTTCTTTCGTTCTGAGGTGTACCACGAAATAAAATTCTTATCCGCTAAACGATTTTCGCTTCTATTCGAAAAGCTTCTTGAGTAACCCCCCAGTGAACATTACGTAGAGATGATACTTGTAGTTTTTGAAGTATAGGCACGTTTTTAAGGATAACGAACTGTAGTCGAAATTAAACCAGATGATGTTGGAGGAGTTAGGTTATGATATGCGACAGTGAGAGTTGTAGCCATTGTTTGCTATGTGGGAAGCAAGAAACCTGAGAGCTTAAGTAGTAAAATGTATGTAAAATGCAATAACAAGAAATCCTTACTGATGGGCTAAGGACGCTAACATCATATATATGTATCTCAGGTTCAGGAAACCTTAATTGAAAGTATATGACAGCTTCCTGCTATTATGTAATGACGCTTGTTTTCAGTAGACATATAGATAACCCATGGCAGGGCTTTCTCGTCATCTGAATGACATAAACTGCAATAACAATCAGAGGGTTATTACTAAGTTGTAGGCACATGGCTACATCACATATCTAAAATTTAGAGAGCAGAATCTCTCGCGATAGATTTGATGTCTGTATCCTATCATGAAATATTCAGACTACGAAAACACGTTCTTCTGGCTGTCAGGGTGCTCCAGACTGCAACGTTGTAGGCATTCTTTGACAACCCTGTTGGCATAACAATGATTTGCAGCTGTGGGACAGATTTATCCAGCTAAATTCGCCTGACATTTTCTTGCCATCTGTATGAAATATTCCCTCTGAAAATATTTTACTGAGTTAGTATTATTTTGTGAGTACAAGGTCATTCCATGCAGAAGCTACCCCTTGTCTCATCCTTCACGTTGCGAGTTATCAGTTATCTACTGCAGTCGCGATTATTCCAATGAGAATGTATATACAGGAATTCCTTGGCAGCATAGTTGTAAAGTAGTGACTTTATAAAACTGTAGTTCCCTCCGAAAGCAGTTCCAGGTTTTCAGCAAAAGATGTGTCTTATCAATTCATTTCGGAAAGTTTTAAATCACGTGCTACATGTCATATGTAAGTGTGTCCTAAAAAACTCGCAGGAGTTGCCATGATCGTAGGCCTCACCAAACTTAAGTCACATCAAAATTACTGAACAGATTCGAAGCATCTGTAAGAGTCACGAAGTTGTACTTTGTTCATCAACTCGATCTGAAATAAGAGGGGAAAAACTACAGGGACAATGGCCAAGTTTGACAGTATGCATTATCTCTGGTAGATCTGGAGAAGAAAACGTACGAAAATGCACAAGTGCACTTTCGTGAACTTCTGTTTTATATTCGCATCAATAGTGTTGTGAACCCATCATCTGGTATCAATGCATTACATTAGCATCCATTATATCTAATCATTTTATAATACACTTGATAGTACAGATGAGTAGGACACAAGACAGGACGTAGATAATGTCCGTTTGACGTCAACAATGTGTAACATTTTACTTTTCTTGAATAGGACAATGTTACTACCCAATCATTTTTAGTTTACAGAATGAGATTTTCACTCTGCAGCGGAGTGTGCGCTGATATGAAAGTTCCTGGCAGATTAAAACTGTGTGCCCGACCGAGACTCTAACTCGGGACCTTTGCCTTTCGCGGGCAAATGCTCTACCATCTGAGCTACCGAAGCACGACTCACGCCCGCTACTCACAGCTGTACTTCTGCCAGTATCCGTCTCCTACCTTCCAAACTTTACAGAAGCTCTCCTGCGAACCTCGGAGAACTAGCACTCCTGAAAGAAAGGATATTGAGGAGACATGGCTTAGCCACAGCCTGGGGGATGTTTCCAAAATGCGATTTTCACTCTGCAGCGGAGTGTGCGCTGATATGAAACTTCCTGGCAGACTAAAACTGTGTGCCCGACCAAAACTCGAACTCGGGACCTTTGCTTTTCGCAGGCAAGTGCTCTACCAACTGAGCTACCGAAGCTCGACTCACGCCCGGTACTCACAGCTTTACTTTAATTTGCCAGGAAGTTTCATATCAGCGCACACTCCGCTGCAGAGTGAAAATCTCATTCTGGAAACATCCCCCAGGCTGTGGCTAAGCCATGTCTCCACAGTATCCTTTCTTTCAGGAGTGCTAGTTCTGCAAGGTTCGCAGGAGAGCTTCTGTAAAGTTTGGAAGGTAGGAGACGGATACTGCAGAAGTAAAGTACCGGGCGTGCGTCGTCCTGTGGTAGCTGAGTTGGTAGAGCACTTGCCCGCGAAAGGCAAAGGTACCGAGTTCGAGTCTCGGTCGGGCACAAAGTTTTAAACTGCCAGGAAGTTTCATTTTTAGTTTAGTTAAAATAAGCTTACGCTGCAAGAGAATTCACTTGTATTTTTCAATGTGTGGTCTGTTGTCGGTTTGTAGGCCTTCCATTACATCGGCAACTCAGTACAGCTCCACCGAGGCCTGTCTCGAGTATGGTGGAGATAGCAATGTCAAAATTGCGAGCTGTCGAAGAAGATCTTCATATTATTGGTGCGATTGGAACTTCGTATTTTCTTGACGACGTGCGGTCAGTCACCCTATTTCAGAATTCATGTTGATTAATCCAGGTAAATTGTCATAATATTGTCTTTCTGTATTGATGAGTAATCGGGAAAGTCGTCACGTTAATGTGCCATCTACATCGCAAATTTAATATTACGATCCTAGAAACTGCCCTGCAATACGTTTTGTATTTCATTATCTGAACTATCTGCATTAACCGTCATCAGAGCAGTGTCAGGGAACAGAATGTAACAGACCCTTGGTAGATACTTGGGGACGTGCTTGAGTCGTGTTCTAAGGAAAGGATAGTTGCTGGTTGTTTTTCTCTGTAAAAATCCAGAACTAAATTCAGTAACAAAATGCTAAGAAGATATCTGCATTGTGCCAGCCCAATAATTAACCTATTTTAATAGATTTTTATTTTCACGGCCATTCTCGTTTGGCATTGCAATAAAATTCATTCATTATTTGCTTGCTCTTGTTACGATTATTACTGTCATTCTCTCACTCACAGGAGTTTTCACATCCCTGTTCGGTATCGATGCACATGAAGAGTGACCATGAAAGAATGGAATACTGAATGTTGCGTCATGCAGAATACACTCATTTACTTCGGCACCTCGTGATCAACGCTACAGGTGAAGACAGATACATAAAGTTGACAATGGCAGACAGATATGCTGGCACAACTCTACAACTACTCCTGTACATTTAACACAGTGTTACCAGATAAACTGGTGCTGCGGAATCGCAAATGTAGTACGGACTTTGCCACAGTACCAGAGAGATCCTAACTGCGGACCATGCCCGTCGATTACCCTTCGGTCAGCTGCTGGTTAGAATCTTCCAACTGTAAATGGAAGGCTTTGTTTGATAGTCTGGTAGTCTGGTGCTGATGCTGTGTGAATAAATTATGCCAGTTGATAAAAAACGGTTTAGTTTTGAGACCTAACCGTCGAGGGGGAGAGGCACAGCATAAAAAAAAAACGCAGGAAGGGTTCCAAAAACTACTTTCAAGCAAAGACATGCATTTGCAATTTGTTCATCGTTTAGGAGCCAAGCAAGTGGGTAACGTTACGGAAACAATGATCAGGCTACTTAGTATATAATAGAGCATACGGATTTCAAGGAGGAAATGTATGAAGACGCAGACTTCCTCGTTATCCGTATGTGCGGCATATCTTTCGTGTTAACGAAAGTAATATCCCGCTTTACCTCTTCTTATATATGAAATGAAATGAGTGCCATGAGGAATAGAATATTTTTTGACTGCATCTCTTCTTGCTTCCCTCCCAACCAACTTATTTCTTCATTCTCGTGGTAATCATGACATTCTATATTTATGCTGCAAAAGACCTCATGTGGACACATTCGATATCGAGATGCAAGGCCTTTGATATCTTACATTATATTCAATTCAAATAAGCTTTCGATGTATTTTTACTTCGTTTTGTAATTTGAGATGATTATGAACGTTATGGAAAATTATCTCACATGCTTTATGCTGAATGAGCAACACTGTATCATCCGGTTTACTTTCCCTACGTTGAAATGATATAATGTCGGCGTCAACAGCCTTCTTCCACGCCGGAAACTGAAACTCGTATCATTCTGGGTTAATGATAACAGAATGCCTCAAGTGTATACAAAGCCCATAAGGCGACGTCAGAGACAATCAGGGGAGAACGCCGCATGAAACCAAACGTGCACGAGCGTCTGCCCTCTGAAGAACCGTATCGGACAATGACGAGAAACATTTCGCTAAAGAGCTGCCTCGCAAGAGAGCTGAGAATTGGCAGCGACGTAGCAAGTATATTTCAACATTGTTACAGTGCATTTATTTCCGAGTGCAGCCGTGCTTTACCTCGCTAAATTCACTTGGCATTCGTTTTTCACATCGAAGACTCATACGATAAAATCCACTGTACCATGAGATACTTAGAAAGTATATTTAACTTCTGAAATCCAAGAAAGGCGTTCTTCACATAAGTAACACCTGTTTGTGTGTTTAATGTTGCGTTTTGAGGCTCAGGCAAGATCCCAATGACTACAGTCCGCCTGTTGCCGCCAGTGTGTCGTAAGCTCAGTGGTTGCCTTATGTGTTGCGATGCTTGTGCTATATGAGAGGGCAGTTCCGATCTCGGTGAAAGCCGTTGAACCCAACCTTTTATTTTCCATTTTAATTAATGGAGTGGGAAACTGGTAGTAAAAAATCCTTATACGAAAACTGAACAATACCTTTACACATAAATCTTCGTGCAATTTCCACTTAATAAATTATGTCAACATCATGGATGTCTGCTTTGCAAATGTCAAGGTGCTTCACTGTAAAATAGTTTCTGAAAAGATTCAAACCGACTGTCAACGATACGAATTTGAGCTTTATTCGTCATATAGGACTAACATGTCAGGAGGTTGTTTATGAAGTGAACATGTTGATTAATATAGTTCCTCTCTTCTAAATTTTTGCAATAGCATTTAACTGTAGTCGTTTTCTGACACCGGTGTTAGCAATGCCTTTCCGTTCTCTGAAACCTCAAAAACGATAACTTTTTCTGGTTTAAATCTGGTGGCCTTAACTATAATTTCCTATCAACGTTAAATACTTCATGAATCATTACATGGAACTCCAAATGTGCAGTGTTCCTGCACTGCTACAGACCATGCATTTCAAGGTATTCACTCGGTTTATCGCACAGACGTACCATAAGGAATGAAACAAAAACTGTAACACATTTTACACCACAAACGCTCACTCTGTCTTGACGAAAACATCCGAATATTGGCCAAAGTTGCACAAATAATTGACTTTGAAAGGAAAAGAAACGAGGTATGAAACATTTATAAATTCATCGAATGTAGTGAGGTGGTTTAATTTCGTCCTAGTCTATAAAATTATCAGCTCTTGTCGATTAATGTAATACAGTACCTACAGGGTGTTTCAAAAATGACCGGTATATTTGAAACGGCAATACAAACTAAACGAGCAGCGATAGAAATACACCTTTTGTTGCAATATGCTTGGGACAACAGTACATTTTCAGGCAGACAAACTTTCGAAATTACAGTAGTTACAATTGTCAACAAGAGATGGCGCTGCGGTCTGGGAAACTCTATAGTACGATATTTTCCACATATCCACCATGCGTAGCAATAATATGGCGTAGTCTCTGAATGAAATTACCCAAAACCTTTGACAACGTGTCTGGCGGAATCGCTTCACATGCAGATGAGATATACTGCTTCAGCTGTTCAATTGTTTCTGGATTCTGGCGGTACACCTGGTCTTTCAAGTGTCCCCACAGAAAGAAGTCACAGGGGTTCATGTCTGGCGAACAGGGAGGCCAATCCACGCCGCCTCCTGTATGTTTCGGATAGCCCAAAGCAATCACACGATCATCGAAATATTCATTCAGGAAATTAAAGACATCGGCCGTGCGATGTGGCCGGGCACTATCTTGCATAAACCACGAGGTGTTCGCAGTGTCGTCTAAGGCAGTTTGTACCGCCACAAATTCACGAAGAATGTCCAGACAGCGTGATGCAATAATCGTTTCGGATCTGAAAAATGGGCCAATGATTCCTTTGGAAGAAATGGCGGCCCAGACCAGTACTTTTTGAGAATGCAGGGACGATGGGACTGCAACATGGGGCTTTTCGGTTCCCCATATGCGCCAGTTCTGTTTATTGACGAAGCCATCCAGGTAAAAGTAAGCTTTGCCAGTAAACCAAATGCTGCCCACATGCATATCGCCGTCATCAATCCTGTGCACTATATCGTTAGCGAATGTCTCTCGTGCAGCAATGGTAGCGGCGCTGAGGGGTTGCCACGTTTGAATTTTGTATGGATAGAGGTGTAAACTCTGGCGCGTGAGACGATACGTGGACATTGGCGTCATTTGGACCGCAGCTGCAACACGGCGAACGGAAACCCGAGGCCGCTGTTGGATCACCTGCTGCACTAGCTGCGCGTTGCCCTCTGTGGTTGCCGTACGCGGTCGCCCTAACTTTCCAGCACGTTCATCCGTCACGTTCCCAGTCCGTTGAATTTTTTCAAACAGATCCTTTATTGTATCGCTTTTCGGTTCTTTGGTTACATTAAACCTCCGTTGAAAACTTCGTCTTCTTGCAACAACAGTGTGATCTAGGCGGTGGAATTCCAACACCAGAAAAATCCTCTGTTCTAAGGAATAAACCATGTTGTCCACAGCACACTTGCATGTTGTGAACAGCACACGCTTACAGCAGAAAGACGACGTACAGAATGGCGCACCCACAGACTGCGTTGTCTTCTATATCTTTCACATCACTTGCAGCGCCATCTGTTGTTGAAAATTGTAACTACTGTAATTTCGAAAGTTTGTCTGCCTGAAAATGTACTGTTGTCCCAAGCATATTGCAACAAACGGTGTATTTCTATCGCTGCTCGTTTAGTTTTTATTGCCGTTTCAAATATACCGGTCATTTTTGAAACACCCTGTGTCTTCTAATCAGGGCGTCTTCTTTCTAGTGTGAATGGATATCGTAGAAATTTTCTGTGGAACTACATTTATTACTAGTAAAGCGCTTTAAATTATCAAATGCGATGAGCGGTAGCAGGCCCTTTCGATAAAGAGCGGGGGAGTGCAGCGCCGCTGCTGTCGCCACGGCCGCTGCCGGTAGCCAGTAAGTGGACCCCGGAGCTTTGCCGCATACGGTGTCTAGCGGAGGACAGCTTGCAAGAAATCTGCCTCAAAATGGTTACCGGATAAAATTTGTGATCGGTGTGTCAGAAAGTGAAACAGATTGAATCTGCACTACCATTACATTCACGTCTTCAGCGTTCAGACAGAGGAGGATACCATAAGTTTTTGCACTAGCTGGTTTCGAGTCACAGACATTGTAGACAGAAACAACATACGCTATCACTAGACCACGGGCGTAAACAGGTTATAGCTTCTCTTACACGGGACAAGACTTCCTCCAGGATGTGCCGCAGTCTACAGTGTTGCCAGATTGTGCAGACAGCCGGACTTAGAGAATTAGCGAGTTGGCCAGTTTATTTGTCCCATGTCGCGATCGGCGCGAAATTAGCCTCTGCAGCGGCCGGCCGCCGGTTGAGTTTTATGTCAAAGAGTGCACGTACTCACTGTGCGCGCAGGGCTGAAAAACTGGGTGTTGTGTGCTGTCCTTAGGTTAGTTAGGTTTAAGTAGTTCTAACTTCTAGGGGACTGATGACCATAGATGTTAAGTCCCATTCTGCTCAGAGCCATGTGAACCATTTGAACCAGGGCTGAAAAGCGCGACGTGACACAATAGACGGCCATGTTAGACACTATGTGCAACATGTCTGATTAAACTTCACCGCTTTTTCCCTGTGGCTTTAATTTTGCAACCGATAGGAGTTTTCTTTTTTTTAAAAAAAAAACTCGTTCTTTGCATTTTCAGCAGACACTTCAGTCATAATCATTTCTTTTCCGACATAAATGTTCTTATCTTTCTAGATCCGATTTTACACGATTTAATGCAACAGGTCAACAAACGTGAGGAACTTACAACATTTGCTATTTCGTAAGTGATATTCAAAGCGTAATTAGTCAGTATAGTTGCTAATAATAACTGATTATTGGATGGTTTCAGAAAAACGACGGAAAACTCGCTCCTACTACAAATTAATTCGTAATTCATCCTACAGCTTACTTTTACCAGGTATAGAACTAACACTCATAACAGTGAAACATTTTTTTTTAGAACTGTACTGACATGTTTATTACCTTTCGTCAACCAAAACAGCACCATTTTCAAGAATTGAATCATTCCATACACATGTATTTTTATATGTGCATGTTAATTCCATACTCGCCCTTGACAATCCTTTCACACATTAATCATCACGTATGTTTATTGTTATTGGCTTCAGCTAGGGTACATCGTAAATCTCCATTGCACACAGATATTCAGAGAGTTCCTCAACATTTGTGTTGTGCAAATAAATAATTAACACAATATTTACGAATCATGAACTTTAGTCATAATACATTAAATGTATTTTCAGTTGCGAATATGGACTGCCATCAGCTGTATTACGAAATGACGACAATGAAAATTCGTGCAAGACCGGGACTCGAACCCAGATTCTCTGCTTATCACGAGTAGTCTCCTTACCATGTGGCTATCCGAGAACAACTCACAGTGATGAAAATCAGACATCGAACGAATTATGATTCGCAGCTAAGATCTAAACAGGCCGGTATGACGCATTCAAAAATGTGAACTCAGAATCTCACGGAACTGTACTGTTATTGGCTTCAGCACCCTGTTGGGCATTTTTAGAGAACCACACTTGGAGACTGTGCAACAGTTCTGCTCCTTCCATCTTATATTTAGTGTAGGGATCATAAGAATAAGATGAAATTAGGTCGCGCACTATGTGATATGGACTGTTTTTTCCTAGGTCCAAGCGAGCATGGAAGAAGAGAAAGTCACTAAATCGGTACAAAGTACTTTCCGACCTGCACTGTACAGCGCTTGCTGAATATACACTAATGAGTCAGAACATTATGACCACCTGGTTAATAGCGTGTTGTCTCACCTCTGGGTAGGGACACAACAGCGATTTTGCATGGCATGGATTAGGCAGGTTCTTGGTAGGTTTCAGGAGGTATCTGGCACTAAATGTCTATGCACAGGTCACGCATATCCTGTAAATTACAGGCCAATGGTTTACGGATTCAACGTTGGCACCCAATAGCGACCTAGATGTGTTTAATTAAGGTCAGATCAGGCGTGTTTTGTGGCCAACACTTCAACGTGAATTCACTGTACTGCTTCTCAAACCACTGTAGCACGACTCTAGCTTGGCGACATCCTAGATGGTGCCATCGACATCAAGGCAAACTTCAAGCATGTGTAGTGGGCACTGAGAGTTCCGTCACAAAGGGAGATTGTTTTCCTTATGAAAACGAACCGGCCACTTGGACTAGCGTCGTTATATGGTGTAATTTATGACCCAAATTGCTCAGTTATGCTCTACGTTACGTTTACACAAGCTTAATTTATGACTAAATGTTATGCCCTAATATTAATGAACATGGTTTATGACCCAAAATAGCTCCACCCCCTCTGAGTAGTCCACTTACGTTTATGCATGTCTGATATTAATTATCATAATTTATTACTCAAAAATGGCCATTCCCAACTCCTCTAGGGCAAATGGGTAATTTGTAAATGCTGTTTTCAGCTCAATTACTTTGTATAACTTATAACCAAAAATGATGTTGGGCACTTTGACACTAAAGTTGATGTGTGATTTCTGCAATTTCATTCTTACAACCTGCAGAAGAGCGTTGTGTCCAGTGATATTTTCTATAAACACTCCAACGTATGATCACCTATTGCCATTTACTGTTTGTAAGCTATTTTTTACACTTCTGTGGCAATTTTTTCCCAGTATTCCAAATACCCTTTTTCTTCGAGATCATCCTTCAAAGACACTTGTAAATATGGGTCTCTAAATAATTAATACTTACGACCATTATGCTTTGGAAACGGCCTTGCCGCAGTGGATACACCGGTTCCCGAGAGATCACCGAAGTTAAGCGCTGTCGGGTGTGGTCGGCGCTTGGATGGGTGACCATCCAGACCGCCATACGCTGTTGCCATTTTTCGGGGTGCACTCAGCCTCGTGATGTCAATTGAGGAACTACTCGACTGCATAGTAGCAGCTTCAGTCAAGAATACCATCTTATGACCGGGAGAGCGGTGTGCTGACCCCACATCCCTCCTATCCCCAGCCTCCACCGAGGATGACACGGCGGTCGGATGGTCCCGGTAGGCCACTCGTGGCCTGACGACGGAGTGCTTTTTTTTTTTTTACCACAGTGCTTTATCTACAATAATACCTTATTGATCTACACCAAAGTTGTATAACTTTAAGAAACTTATCCCTGCACTTTCAATGTGTGGAGGTCAGTTATGCAAGAATCGGACTGCCTTAGAGGACTGTGATGCTGTAAGATTATAGTAGAATTGTAATTCATGCTGGGAAATCAAATTAGGAACATTACTACAGGCATGTATGTACAGACACAAGACATCCTTAAATTACGCTAATATTCCACACTTGTACCACCACCACCACCAATGTGGACAGGATTGGAATGGTAGAGGTATAGAATTTATTCACAACCTACCAAAATGTGGGAGCTCTCCACCATAGTCTGTGTGAAGCACTGCACTCATAATTGCACCCAGCCGGGAGCTGTCCTGTGTCTGCAGGACCCAGCTGCCACGGCCATGATGTGCCCAGTATAACTACCACTTCTCCTCTCAGGTACGTAGCCACCTCCAATGAGAAGTGTGGGATGATTTTAATAACATGGTAAGGGTGGGAGACAGGGGGCCAGCCGAAGGCTTCCACTGGACTTGTGTCTAATCAAGTGCTGGCTGGGACAATGCCCCCCTGTGCACGATCAATACCAAATCTAATAAGATAAGGTATGTTCCTGCAAGCCAGCGAAAGCAGGAGCAGATACGCCATTCCTATTTACTCTGACCATCAGAGGCAGAAGCCAGCACTCTAATTACAAAAACCTTATTTAGGAATTTGCTTCCATTTTAGGGAAGTACAGTGCATACACTATCAAATCAAAGTATCCAGACACATACTAGTGGACATTAATGTGAGATGTGTACACCATTTGAATCACGTGCTGTATTTAAAAAGAAAATCGTGATCGAGAAGGGTGAGACACGCGTGTGGGATTTGTGACACATTGTATTTCGTTTGGAAGTATTGTAGTGTAATATTCTCTAGGAATCTGACCATGATGCAACAGTAACATGTAGACACTGCTTAACACGTTTTGTCTAAATAATATAACAACATACTCAGGAACAGGGCGAAACATTCATTCCAGCACCTTTATAGCACACTTGTGTAGCATTTACACTGAATACATCAGTTCTACATGACTCCAAATATATACGAAATTCGTGTCTGTTGATAGTTCGGCAATTTCAGTAATTTTCCCTCATTCTGATAGTATGATCGACAACAAATGTATCAACCAGACACTGACGTTCCAATTACAAAACATGAGCAATACATATTAAACGAGATTCCCTTTATAGATCTCCACACACTCTCTTTCGCTGCAAACATTTTAAAAAAATTATGAACATTCGGTCCAGTAATGGCACACAGGGTGCAACGTCTACCGCCAAGGTCACTAGCCTCCAACAGAGATTCTAAATGGGCTTTCCATTGCAGAACGAAAAATGATCTATTATACCACAAATAAGGTGAATATGTCCTAGGCAGAGTTAGGGATGTGACAGAAGGGAACTAGCTTTCCAACTTACCTGGCAGCTTCAAAGACATTTAAATCAATTCATCTTGGCATATTTCTGCTAGTTCATTTCTTAGTATTAGTACCCACGTCACGCAATGTGTGCCACGTCACGTAAAGTAACATGATACATGATGTCATGTTGCATAACAAGACACATACCATCATGTCTTCCAACATGGCATTTGTCATGTCGTGTAGTACAACACAAAATGGCATTAAAGTTTAAGATGCATGCATCCCCAATCTGGTATACTTGCTATCATAGATGCACCCCCACTCTCGGATACTTCCCATTACAGATGCATCCCACTCCCTATAAGTACATGAATTTGTGCCTATTTGTTCTTACACCAATCAGCATACAAGTAACAAGGAGTAGATTCGGAAGAGAAATGATTCCATTGGGGAAGAACATCAACGCCCCCACCCAGAAATTAAAAAATGAAAAGAACGTTTTAGCGTCACCCTAGGAACAAATCCACCACTAGAAATTTTACCTTTCACAAAAACGTTTTTAGCTATTGCTTGTATGCTCTTAAGCCACATTATATGGTATATTGCTCATTATGAATGGCGAATCTTCTGGATTTTGGGCACAGGACCAAATCGTAAGATGTAGGTGTGCCAACACATTGCAGCTAAGGCAGCTCATTGTGCTGGGGAAGTAGGGTCAACTCGTAAAAAAGCACGAACATTGCAAGATATTTTGAAGCTGACAGATAAGTCGAAAAGCTAGGTCCCTTCCTTTACATCTCTAACTGTGCCCAGGACATATTCGCCTTTTTTGTGCTATGATAGGATCATTTTTCGTTCTGGTTCCTAACTTTCACTCTACCATATCCGAAATCCGAATGAAGCTAGATTTTTGAAATCGAGTTTTCAATTTTATTATAAGAATGCGTTTTTTATTTATTTGATTCACTTTAAACCACTTCCGCGATTTCAGTTCGCGTAATAACGAATTTTACGGGTTTCATTTAGCTCTACTTTACACCACCGTATCTCGACAACGGATAAGGATTACTAAATGAAAAAAATTTGTTTTGATTTTATCCATTTATATATCTTTATGCGAAGTTTGAACCGATTCGTACAAGTTTAAAGTGTAGAACTGACGTGCTTCAAAAACCTTCCTGAAAAATCGCGTTTCTTGCACGTAATATCCAAACTAAGCATTTTTTTTTCAAACGGTAAAAACTTATCTTAGGTCATCAGTGTCGCTCCAGTCCGGAGTTATGTAAGAGTTTTTGCACGTAAAATCCGAGCGAGGATGAATGTTTTGCACATAAAATCCGAACGATGCACATACAAATAGTGCCTTTAGCTACGTATTAATTTAAGTCCAACTAAAATCTTTTGCCAAAGGAATTAATCGATTTGCATAGTTTTCCTGGGCGCCAGCTCCAGTTTGTCGTTCAGACCTTGCTTAACGTAGTGTAACATAGCTACAGTAAGACAGATGTTCGAACGGCTATACAAACGGCCGCTGGCCCGGGATAAACGAAAAACCTTTTACCCATGTTCCTAGTTCAAATAGGAACCGAGAACCAAGACACCACCCTAGCCACAAAAAAAAAAGATGAAAAAACACGATTCAGCATACGGCCTCTTCATACATATTTCTTACAGAGATTCCGCGCTGCAACGATTGCCCGAAAGCGCGGCAAAAAGTTATTGTATAAAAAGGCCATTACTTAAATTTCACTCCAAGGACAGAACTTGTTCTCTTACCATCATTTAACGTCTGTCACTGTTCCATTCGCGAATGGCACGTGGAAGAAAATGTCTGTCGATGAACCTCCGTATTAGCTCCAGTTTCTCATTGCAGTCCTTTCGCGAGATGTACGTGAGAGGAAGTAACACAAGTGCCCACAACATACTACCTCCAATTTTTGCAATAACAAACCACTCCCTGATGCACAACGTCTCCATTCAAAAGACGCATTTAAATCATTATCATTAGGAGACTTTTAGAATTTTGACAAGGTACCGAACGAGAAAATACTAAGCAAAGTGTAATTGCAATTATGGCAGACGTCACACTAACAACAGAAGGATGTTTCAAGCCTGGCACATGTGAAACTACATAAAGACTGATCTCCCGGCAGTTGAGGTGTTCAATAAAGGCAATAAGATATCTACAAAAAGGTAACACATTAATATGTTCACTTGCACATTTATATGTCCACTTACAATATTTATTTGAATGGAATACTCTTTTAAATTCTGAAGGTGGCAGGAGTCAAATACAGGGAGTGAAAGGCTATTTACAATTTGTACAGAAACCAGATGGCCGTTATAAGAGTCAAGGGACATGAAAGGGAAGCAGTGGTTGGGAAGAGAGTGAGACGGGGTTGTGGCCTATCCTCGATGTTATTCAATCTGTATATTGAGCAAGCAGTTAAGGAAACAAAAGAAAAATTCGGAATAGGTATTAAAATCCCTGGAGAAGAAATAAAAACTTCGAGGTTTGCCGATGATATTGTAATTCTGCCAGAGACAGCAAAGGACTTGGAAGAGCAGTTGAACGGAATGGACAGTGTCTTGAAAGGAGGATATAATATGAACATCAACAAAAGCAAAACGAGGATAATGGAATGTAGTCGGATTAAATCGGGTGATGCTGAGGGTATCAGATTAGGAAAAGAGACGCTTAAAGTAGTAAATGAGTTTGGCTATTTGTGGAGCAAAATAACTGATGATGTTCGAAGTAGAGAGGATATAAAATGTAGACTGGCAATGGCAAGGAAAGCGTTTCTGAAGAAGAGAAATTTTTTAA
This sequence comes from Schistocerca gregaria, assembly GCF_023897955.1. Lineage (NCBI taxonomy): Eukaryota > Metazoa > Arthropoda > Insecta > Orthoptera > Acrididae > Schistocerca > Schistocerca gregaria. The sequence goes on from NC_064931.1 coordinate 296,922,719, forward strand.
CATCGAGTATAGTTTTAAATGTCAGGAAGTCATTTCTGAAAGTATTTGTGTGGACTGTAGCCATGAGTGGAAGTGAAACATGGACGGTAAATAGTTTAGACAAGAAGAGAATAGAAGCTTTCGAAATCTGGTGCTACAAAATGGCTCTGAGCACTGTGCGACTTAACTTCTGAGGTCATCAGTCGCCTAGAACTTAGAACTAATTAAATCTAATTAGCCTAAGGACATCACACACATCCATGCCCGAGGCAGCATTCGAACCTGTGACCGTAGCGGTCGCGCGGTTCCAGACTGTAGCGCCTAGAACCGCACGGCCACTCCGGCCGGCTCTGGTGCTACAGAAAAATGCTGAAGATTATATGGGTAGACCACATAAGTAATGAGGAGGTATTGAATAGAATTGGGGAGAAGAGAAATTTGTGGCACAACTTGACTAGAAGAAGGGATCGGTTGGTAGGACATGTTCTGAGGCATGAAAGGATCACCATTTAGTATTGGAGGGCAGCGTGGAGGGTACAATCGTAGAAGGAGACCAGGAGACCAATACACTAAGCAGAGTCAGAAGGATGTAGGTTGCAGTAGGTACTACTCAGTTTAGAGTAGCATGGAGAGCTGCATCAAACCAGTCTCTGGACAACAACAATATTTATACTTAGAGGTTGACAATTATTAAACAATGTGGAAAAAACGTAAATTAGTTACAAACTACGGTGTTCACACACTTTTTTCAACATGTAAACGCCACTGCAGATATTCAGATTTAAATTATGACATCTTCGACATGCCTGCTATCCTTGGCGCTGACGTGGCGCAGACCAACAGCGAAATTCTGCATGACCCGCTGAAGTGTCGGAACATCGATTATGTGGATGATCTCCCGAATGGCTGTTTTTAGCTCAGCAATGGTTTTGGGGTTATTGCTGTACATCTTGTCTTTAGTATAGCCCCACAAAAAGGAGTCGCATGTGTTCAGATCCAGAGAATAAGGCAGTCAATCGAGGCCCAAGCCAGTGGCCTCTGGGTACCCCAGAGCCATAATGCGTTCTCCAAAGTGCTCCTCCAGGACATCAAACACCCTCTTGCTACACTCTCGAGCTGCGTCGTGCATGAACCACATCTTGTCGAAATCAGGGTCACTTTGGATAATGGGGGTGAAATCGTCTTCCAAAACCTTCACATACCATTCGGTAGTCGCCGTTCCATCAAGGCATATCACACCAATTATTCCGTAACTGGCCACTGTACACCACACGGTCACATGTTAAGTGTAAAGAGACTTGTCGATAGTGAAATGCGGCTTCTCAGCCCATAAATACGCCAATTTTGTTTACTGACGAACCCATCCAAATGAAAGTGGGCTTCGTTGTTAAACCAATCCATATTCACATCAAAGCCCTGTTCTGTGGGCAATAGTGTTGGCGAAACACAACCGCTGTTGCATGGTCCTGGGGCTTAATGACTGATCGGTTTCAATTTTGTATGTGAAGAGATGTAGACCTTCAACAACAATTTGTCGCAGTGTCTGCCCGTTGATTCCCACCTGCCGTGCAGCTCGTCTGATCGATATCCTGGGGCTGGTTAGAGACACAGCCCGTGTCTTTTCGATCTTTTCAGGCGTTACGACCGACATTGCCAACACTGTCACCACGAGCACTACCCGTTCTCTCAAACTTGCGAATCAAATTCTTGATTGTTAGCACACGTGGACCGGTTGTCTTCAGGTTGAACTCGGTCGCAAACTTCCTTTGAGCCGCAGTTGGATTGTTATTACTCGCATAGTAAGCCTTCACAAGCGCTATACGCTCAGGCTGTACTGTGCCATTTTCACGAGCAAATGGCCGAAAACAAGGTGCGTGCCCATGTGCATACTAATTGCTATCACAGTTCTAGGCGCGCAGTCCGGAACCGTGCGACTGCTACGGTCGCAGGTTCGAATCCTGCCTCGGGGATGGATGTGTGTGATGTCCTTAGGTTAATTAGGTTTAAGTAGTTCTAAGTTCTAGGGGACTGATGACCACAGCAGTTGAGTCCCATAGTGCTCAGAGCCATTTGAACCATTTAATTGCTATCAAGCCCCGCCGCCAACCGCGCAGTTTGAATGTCCTAACGCAAACCGTTCAGAATTATGACGATTTTATTTCATATAGTTCAATAATTTTCACCCTGTAATAAATGAGATATACATAACCATGAAGTGATGTAAGGTCCTTCCTTCTGTGGTGCAGTGTTTTACAGGGCGTTTCAAAAATACTTTTACTAATTTTGGGGACAGGTTCCTGACAAGAAAACAACAAAAAAATGCTGTAAATGAATGTGCAAAAATCCTTTGTTTTCGAGTTACGTTCAACAGCTTTGCAAGTAGAACCAAACAACTTCATTTACCTATGCACCCATTTGACTCACTATGGATTCTGTTGAGAGGAGGATTTGTTTACATTCGTCATTCGTCTGTCTTCAAAATGTCCGTTGTGACTTGTACTACACGTAGTGAGTTAACTGAAAGCGCTCCCTTGAGACATGGAAGGATATTCGTTTTGTGAGAAGGCATGTATGGCTGCGCGAATGGTAATGCACACAAGGCTGCATGGTTGTGTCAGATGGCGTTACCAGACCAAGCAAATCCGAGCCATCAAAACTTTGGTGCTGTGTATAATTGCGTTGCAAAGACAGGACCCGTAGAACCACAGTCTGTTGATTGGCGAAGTTCATGTGTTGCTCATACGTTTGATCAGAAAGCGCACATTCTATGGGCTGTCGAAGGAGAGCCAGGTGCCCGTGCAAGAGAAGTGGTCCTGGCATGTGGTACATTTCCAAGCTCAGCATGGAGGATTCTTCAGGAGCGACTCATGTATCCATATCATCTTCATCGCTTGCAGGGCCTTACACTTGCCTATTATTGATTATGGGAGATCTTCTGCCAACTGTTTGTTGCACAAACTGCCAATTCATGGTTTGTCTCTTCAGCTTTGTTTACAGATGGGGCAACGACTGGAACAAGTGGAATAAAAAGTCAACATATGTGCTGATTGTAATTCTCATGCTACACTACAAGCTAATCAGCATCAGTTTAAGATTAATGTGTAGACTGGAAAGCGGCTGTCTGGTTGAGCCATACGCCACCCCAGCACGTCTTACAGCTGTTGCCTATAGGGATTCTATTCAGAACACCCTCCGAGACCTACAAGAAGATGCCCTGCTACAAATCGAAAGAAACGTGTGGTATCTGCATGATAGACCTCACTCACATTTCAGTCTCAGTGTTCGAAATGCACTGGCTGCGAGTGGTACGCAGCCTGCCACTTATGGTCAATCAAGATACCGTCGATACCGCACAGATGAAAGCAAATTCCGATTACTTTTATTGTTTAATTCCCCCTCATTTAAGTTCCACTATCGTAGCCGTCAGATATACTGTCATGTTCATTAGATAGAGCGGTCCCAAATTAGTCTAGTTCAATATTCATTTAATCGAAATGGTTTCACATATACACTACAGCATGAAAAATAGCCTGTAGTCGAGCATAGAAAAGCTCCAGACACCAAAAATCCATCCAAGTTAGATAAGTACAAAATGAGATAGTTTGTGCAATACAGACGCCATCTAGTCCATTAGAAATCACTCATCCTATATTCTTGCCATAACAAAATGTACCAGCTCCCTAATTCGAACTACCTTATACAGCGTCCCCGTACAATCCTAAATTGTGTTTGCTAATGCAGTTACTTAGAAATAATGCCTGCCGGCGTGCTGTGTGGAGTTTTGGAGCAACAAGTAGCCTCCACCATGCCAAGATTGCCAAGTGATAATGAAACAAATGCACAAATAAAAGTGCTGACGAGAATAAACAAAATGAATTTCAAAACGGGGAGGCAAAATTTGGTGTTTATCTCGCGGACAATAGTTTTCTTAATGCCGAGAGTGTAGGGGATGACAGATAACTAGTTCTCCAGCGCAACGTTCAAATAAGTCTTGTTACTCCACCTGTAATTATATCGTACCTGTCAGCATTACTTCGCACAGCAGCAATCGATAGTGGTATTACTTTGATATTAGAATTTGACTAGGGTGGGGTATATCTCAATACCACACATGCAGACTCTACACTCTATTGTTGCCTGATAGTGTACTGCGTGATCTTCATTATGCATACGCTGTCTGATCAAAAGCATCTAGACACATACTAGTGGACATTAATATTGGGTGTGATACGATATTGCAGCGCCTGTCTTGTTCAGAAGTAAGATGTAATGTTCCTTTGGATATAAATGCATGTCCAAATAAAAGACATTGCAGTGACTGCAGTCAGTATAAAATACGTGAAATGTATTCGCAGTTGCGAATATGGAAAAACAACAGCTCCATAACAGAGTGATGACAATGAAACTGTGAGCCGGATCGGGACTCAAAACCTCATTTCTCACTTATCGCGAGCGGTCTCCTTGCAATCAGGCTAACTGAGCTCACTTCACTGCCAGACCCCAAACATCCATATGTTGTCAACCATATGCCTGCAGCCTGCACTCGTACATCGATTATGTATATTCCCATAACAAGTGAGACATTTTAATTTAAGTCGCTTGTTCTGTGTCTGTGGATAAATACAATATTGCAGTGCCTGTGTTGTTCAGAAGTCAGTTGCAATGTTCTTTCAGACATGCATGTGTGCCAAATTCTCCAGTTTTTGTTTCTTGACTTCGAGGGTCTACATGTTCGTTTTACTTTTTTTGTATAGATATAATAATAATAATAATAATAATAATAATAATAATAATAATAATAATAATAATAATCCCAGTATACAAATTGCAGAACATCACAGTGAGACTGGCAATTTTCTGTATGCAGGGAGGCTTCCCAGTGGAATATGATAGCAGGCTGCTGTGTAGTCCTTCCAAGTTATCATTACCAGCTGGTATTCCATCAGTTTTAAACTCTGAAAAGGACTTTACGTTGTTATCACCATAAGTTTACTTGTAGCTTGTACATATTGGGTTAGAATACCACAGCTTTCGGAAACAAAATAAAAGGTACAATACAGTCTTATAGCTGGTAACAGGATGGATCGTATGTTTTGAACCTATGCAACACTTAAGTGATGTGTTCCACTCTGCTCTGTGCCAACTGCTTCCATGTCATGTCATCTAACGAATAAGTTACAGAACAGCCGTTGTGCTCTGTTAATAGCGCTTCTGCTGTTTGTCTACTGGCGTATGGATAAACCATTCTATCTGCATATGGCATCAGTAATCTACTCTGACTCTGGCAAATACTACCCAGAGGTGCCTTCCTCAATCCCAGTGACACAGTTCACTGAAGGCTGAGGAAAGGTGGAATGCAAGCACGAAGATCCGCTGTCAAACAGGAACTCAGAGAGGAAAATGTTTTATATCGGCTGGCATTCGCGGAGCACCCCCTGAATGGGGCGTGGGAGAACGTAATTTTTAATGACGAGAAAATGTTTGCAAAGTGCAACGACTGTGAAAGAGTGGTTTGCAGATCGCGAGGGACAAGACATCGTGAAGAACATGTGGCGACAACAAAAATAAGTGGGCGGTTATCGGTTTCCTACAGGGGTTGGATTTCTGACAGTACCTGGAGTACTTCACAGAATTGAGGCAACTCCTGACAGCAGGTATTACACCCATATAGTGAAGACCGTAATATTGCCTTCAGCGCGAATGCAATGCACTGAAGGAGAATTCCCGTTACAGGTAGCTCTGCATTGGTCCGCACTCGTTCAGCAGCAGCTGTCCAACATCGGCATTAACGCTGTGGACTGGGGGCCACGGGCTGCTCATATGAATTCAGTGAATGACACATGGGCTGAGGCAGCACAAACATGTTAGATTTTGTCCATGAAACCAACCGGCTACAGCTGACGCCCTTTGGGACTGCGTTCTTGAAGCTTCGGACGAAGTTGGCGCTTCTGGCAATTACGTCTGACGCCTCCTAGATTCCATGCCAAGACGCCCGATTGAAGTAGGAAATAATAATGGTTTGTGGACAAGATAATACAGCACTGAAAACATTCTATTTCGTTTACTTGTCCTTTTGCTCAACTTTCTGTCAGCGAAAGCCAGTGGAAAACCAGTTTGCTACAGAAAAGTATCGAAGACGAGATAATAGAAGCTACGATTTTAACTGAAATAAGTTTCATTTAGATATATTTTTCAATACTACATATATCTTATTTGCGCCCTGCCTACGTACTTGAAAAGCAATAAACTGAGAAGGATCTCTTTAAGGTTATTGTTTATTATTTTAAATGTTCATCTTTCTCTTCCCCTCTACTGCTACCCCTTACATCCTCCCAAAAATATGTGAAACCACAGCAGGGCAGCGTCTGTATTTTACAGTGACTGTACAGTTCGGTGCAATGTTCCTTCGGACATGCATGTACGTCAGAAGGAACAGACGCTGGTGACGATTGACAGCCGTATTAAATTATGAAATGTATTCGCAAATTCTGAACAGGCTTGTTCAATGGTTGCATACTTGTAATGTACGAAAACTTGTGCCAGACCTGGACTCTAAAGCGGATTTTCCGCTTTATGCGGGCGGTCTCCTTAACGTCTCCAGGACCGACCCATACTTCCATGTTCTGGTCCCCTAGTAGCCGCATACAAATCGTATGCTTTCCGCACAGGCAGACACATTGTTTTTCCTCGTCAGATTGCCTTTGCTTGGTACAAATAGAGCAGGGCAGTGTTTGTATTTTACAATGTCTACATAGTTCGATGCAGTGTTCCTTCGGACATGCACGCACGCATCGAACTATGGAGACACTGTAAGATACAGACACTGCCCTGCTGTATTTCACGTCAAAGGCAATCCGACGAGCAGAAAGGATGTCTCTGCCTGTGCACGAGTCATACGTTTTGTACGCGAACACTATGGGACATAGATGCTAGCACACATGGAACTTAGGGCGGTCGCGGAGGCGTATTCGGATGGCTGAGGCGGTTAAGGCGACCGCTCGCGTAAAACGAGAAATTCTGTTTCGTGTCCCGGTTCGGCACAAATTTTCAGACGTAAAGCGTATGGCAGTTGTATAATCATTTTTTAGATTTGCGAATGCATTTTATAGCATGTAAAATATTTCTTCCTATGTTTATTCACCTTTAATTTCCTCTCCCATTACTCTTTCTATGTTTCAGTTACATTTTCGTCTCCCATACTGCCACTTCACTCTCCCAAAATTAATAAACAAATTAAACTGTTTTCGTTAAAATTATACTTTGTTCTTATAATTTCTCTCTCTGCCACACTCTAGTTTCACTTTCCTCCTCTATCACTCCTCCCAAAAACCTAAGAAATAGGTAACTTTTAAATCCTGTGTTCCATTACCCATTCTTCGTCCTGAAAACATCCTTACCTTATCCCTTTTCTCTCTCCTCTGAGATAAAAGGAACTGTAACATACTTTTGTATGAGATCTACTTTTCTTGCATTTCAATCTTATCTTGCACTTTTACCATCCTCCCTATTCCATGCTCCCTCCCTCCTTCCCTTCCCTCTCTTTCTCTTTCTCATACACACACAGATACGCACACATGCGGTCGCAGGACGCAATCACTAATGCCAGTAGTGTATCAGTATCTCCAGACAGCTATTTGGTATCTACAGAGACTGGATAAGCTACATTTCGAGTAGAACCATACGTTAGGTCCCAGAGCCTGAGCGTGGACGTTCATCAGCAGTTTTCGACTTGGAAGTTGATACCGGTATTACCTCGGAGTATCATAAAACGCCCAGAAGACTATGTGGAAGAACTGGACCTTAGGGCAGGCGAGGATTCACCTTTTATTGTTGACAATATTTATTGAAGTCAGTCAACAGCAATAACAATTATCATAAACTCCAAGTGAGAGAACATTTGAACATGATGCCCATTAGTTGGCTTTAAATACCAAGTAAAGTATAACAACTTTTCAAATGAGAAAAATAATACCTTGTTATAAAAAAGGAATACATTGAACGCCCAAAGACAGACAGTTTTGAAACCTTTCCCAAATTTATCTGTTATAAAAAAAAAAGGGTAACCTTGTACATTAATTATGAATAACTAAATTTTCTATTAACAAAATAGTGAAGAAATAACATTTATAATAATAAACTCCCAGTGAGAGAACATTTATACATGAAGCCTATCTGTTGGCTTTAATTATCAATGAATGTATAACAATTTTCCAAATAAGCTAATACCTTTTTTATAGAAAATGGAAAACACTGCACGCCCCAAGGATTATCGTAAGTTCACTTATAGACAGTTTTAAAATCTTGCCCAGATATATTCGTTTAAAAGAAACAGTAACCTTACATTCTGACTCCCAACAAGACAGGCAATAATATACATCAATCACTTCTCTTACAAATACACTCCTGGAAATGGAAAAAAGAACACATTGACACCGGTGTGTCAGACCCACCATACTTGCTCCGGACACTGCGAGAGGGCTGTACAAGCAATGATCACACGCACGGCACAGCGGACACACCAGGAACCGCGGTGTTGGCCGTCAAATGGCGCTAGCTGCGCAGCATTTGTGCACCGCCGCCGTCAGTGTCAGCCAGTTTGCCGTGGCATACGGAGCTCCATCGCAGTCTTTAACACTGGTAGCATGCCGCGACAGCGTGGACGTGAACCGTATGTGCAGTTGACGGACTTTGAGCGAGGGCGTATAGTGGGCATGCGGGAGGTCGGGTGGACGTACCGCCGAATTGCTCAACACGTGGGGCGTGAGGTCTCCACAGTACATCGATGTTGTCGCCAGTGGTCGGCGGAAGGTGCACGTGCCCGTCGACCTGGGACCGGACCGCAGCGACGCACGGATGCACGCCAAGACCGTAGGATCCTACGCAGTGCCGTAGGGGACCACACCGCCACTTCCCAGCAAATTACGGACACTGTTGCTCCTGGGGTATCGGCGAGGACCATTCGCAACCGTCTCCATGAAGCTGGGCTACGGTCCCGCACACGGTTAGGCCGTCTTCCGCTCACGCCCCAACATCGTGCAGCCCGCCTCCAGTGGTGTCGCGACAGGCGTGAATGGAGGGACGAACGGAGACGTGTCGTCTTCAGCGATGAGAGTCGCTTCTGCCTTGGTGCCAATGATGGTCGTATGCGTGTTTGGCGCCGTGCAGGTGAGCGCCACAATCAGGACAGCATACGACCGAGGCACACAGGGCCAACACCCGGTATCATGGTGTGGGGAGCGATCTCCTACACTGGTCGTACACCTCTGGTGATCGTCGAGGGGACACTGAATAATGCACGGTACATGCAAACCGTCATCGAACCCATCGTTATACCATTCCTAGACCGGAAAGGGAACTTGCTGCTCCAACAGGACAATGCACGTCCGCATGTATCCCGTGCCACCCAATGTGCTCTAGAAGGTGTAAGTCAACTACCCTGGCCAGCAAGATCTCCGGATCTGTCCCCCATTGAGCATGTTTGGCACTGGATGAAGCGTCGTCTCACCCGGTCTGCACGTCCAGCACGAACGCTGGTCCAACTGAGGCGCCAGGTGGAAATGGCATGGCAAGCCGTTCCACAGGACAATATCCAGCATCTCTACGATCGTCTCCATGGGAGAATAGCAGCCTGCATTGCTGCGAAAGGTGGATATACACTGTACTAGTGCCGACATTGTGCATGCTCTGTTGCCTGTGTCTATGTGCCTGTGGTTCTGTCAGTGTGATCATGTGATGTATCTGACCCCAGGAATGTGTCAATAAAGTTTCCCCTTCCTGGGACAATGAATTCACGGTGTTCTTATTTCAATTTCCAGGAGTGTAGTTCCCAGCTCACGGCATCGGCCAAGTGCGGACATGAACGTCCTGCGGAGCAGCCAACACGGGCCGCACCTGGTTGTGCCGCTCGGGTCCGATTTGTCGGCCCGACGGAGAGCGCGAAGTACAGTAGGTGCGTCCGACTTCACTCCCCGAATGACCCTCCCCCCGAACGGTTAACTCCGAGGGCTGTCATCGGGTGCACCTGGGCCTTAGCGGAACGTCCAATTCTGTCAGATGCAAGAACAAGCGAGAAACCGAAGGTGTAGCCCTGACCCACCAGCTAGACACAGATGTGTCTAGGCATGGTAGCAGTACCGCAAGAGTTAAAACAAATTGTGACTGCTCAGTTTAGCTTACAAGTAACAGTTAAACAGCAGTCCGGAGCCGCGGGACTGCTACGGTCGCAGGTTCGAATCCTGCCTCGGGCATGGATGTGTGTGTTGTCCTTAGGTTAGTTATGTTTAAGTAGTTCTACGTTCTAGGGGACTGATGACCACAGATGTTAAGTCCCGTAGTTCTCAGAGCCATTTGAGCCATTTAGTTAAACAAGACTCAGGGTTGAGATATTTCAAGTAGCCGATTGAGCTCACACACGTGATGCTCCCCGAAAAACACCAAATGATACTTTATCCTTACGATAATCGAGCCCTTGGTGGATGCCGCTGCGCGGGATTAGCCGAGCGGTCAAGGACACTGCAGTCATGGACTGTGTGGCTGGTCCCGCTGGAGGTTCGAGTCCTCCCTCGGGCATGGGTGTGTGTGTTTGTCCTTATTTAGGTTAAGTAGTGTGTAAGATTAGGGACTGATGACCTTAGCGGTTAAGTCCCATAAGATTTCACACCAATTTTGATTTTTTTTTATGCCGACATTCAAAACTCGGCACTAGTGTCTCACGGAATTAGAGTACTTTGGTACATCATCCAGTTCAAGATCCACAATATTGTCTGGAACAAACTAAACACTCACTTTTAAAACATTATACACAACAAGCTCCAATAAGCTTGGATGGTAAGGCACAATGCTGAAGCTGCTAGACACCAAGCAACAACAATTCCATCGGAATGGTGCAACAAATTGCGTAGCGTCCGACCACAACATGGATTACTAACAGATTTTGATAACTGAGCACTAGCTAATAGTTTGTCTCAGGTGAAATACACTTGCAATAGGGAAGGTAGAAAGCGCATGGCCCATGAAAGACATAAATAGAATGATGTCGCCACATCAGGTCAGCGAAATCATCGTCCAACAGCATCAGGGAAGTAGGACACCAATACAATCTCCCAATAAAATGTAATCAGTTAACGGTAACAAAATGCTTGGCTGCGCGGACCACCTTAAGACACAGCCGTTACATCTGTCGCGTGCACAATCCTTTTCGAAACACCTCTTCACCGACCGGGTTACCTCCCCTCCTCGGGCAATCGCACCGTCTTCACCCCCACCTCCGAGCAACCTCTCGCGCACGCCCGTCGATCCGCTCACCGCCTCGCCACCCCGCGACCGACCCACAAGCGCCCAAAAGTTTGCATCTCTGAACGAATATCGATAGGCGCAAAGCCAGCATGGTTCAGCAGTCGTGTTGTGATTAAGTGCAGACGTGCGGGACATTATGGCGGTGGCACCCAGTAGTGATGGCCAGTTGACAATTTTGTAGTTCAAAGTAGAGACTTGGGCAGTTAATATGTAGAAGGAGCTAGTGATATTAATCGAAGGTAGCACTTAGTGAAAATAGCTAGCGGCCGGAGGCTCCTCAAAACGAGAATGAACCATATTGTTTCCATCACATCTGATGTGATTTACGAGGGTCAGTCAAAAAGTAATGCCTCCTATTTTTTTTCTACGTTTAATTGTCAGGAAATTTAAATGCAATTACATAGGTTGAAAACCACAACATTGAGGATCATTTTGTCATTTTTCAATGTAATCTCCGCCCATCTCTACAGTTTTGGTCCATCTTTGAACAAGGGCATGTATCCCAGCACGGTAAAAATCACAGCTCTGATTCCTAAGCCATTGACGCACGGATGTTTTGACGGCCTCCTCATCTTCAAAATGAATCCCACGATGAGCTTCTTTTAGTGGCCCGAACAGATGGAAGTCTGATGGTGCCAGGTCAGGGCTGTATGGGGGATGAGGCAAAACTTCCCATCCAATTTTGACAATCTCGTCAGAGGTGTGACGACTGGTGTGTGGTCTTGCATTGTCATCCAAAAGAAGAACATCTGCCATTGATTTTGTTGGGCGAACTCGCTGAAGACGTGCTTTAAGTTTTTTGAGGGTTGTGACGTATTGAACAGAATTTATTGTGCATCCCTGCTCCAAAAAATCAACCAGAATCACACCCTCTGTATCCCAGAAAACTGTTGCCATAACTTTCCCTGCCGATCGCACAGTTTTGAATTTTTTCTTCCTCGGCGAGCTTGTGTGACGCCACTCCATTGACTGCCTCTTTGATTCGGGTTCAAAAAAATGCACCCATGTTTCGTCCCCGGTCACAATTTTTTTCAGAAACTCATCTCCCTCCAGACGGAAGAGCTGCAAGTGTTGGGAGGCTATTGTTTTCCTTGCCTCTTTATTCTGATCGGTTAACATTCTTGGAACCCACCGTGCACAAACTTTTGAGTACCCCAATTGTTTAATAATCGTGATCACACTGCCTTTACTAAGAGAAATAATGCGACACACTTCATCTGCAGTCACCCGACGGTCACCACGAATGTTGTCATCAACCTTGCTGAATGTTGTGTGGAGTCACTGCACTCACCGGCCTGCCGCTCCGCTTTTCGTCAGTCAACGGTGTTTGCCCTTCAGCTTCCTTACAACGACGAACCCATCGTCTAACAGTGCTGACATCCACTGTCACAACACCATACACCTTCTTCAGTCTTTCATGAATGCGTATGGGCGTTTCACCTTCTGCATTCAAGAATTCAATCACACGACGCTGTCTCAAACGAACATCGATGTCGGCCATCTTACAAACTTCTGCTGTGCTGCCACCTGTTGACACAGAAAGTTACTACTGCAGTGGATTACAGAAGAAGGTTTGAGGAATGGCGCCAAATTCAAATTTTTCACTTAACTTAATTTTTTTAAGTAGAAAAAAAATGGGAGGCATTACTTTTTGACCGACCCTCGTATTCCCTGTTACTGATCTTTCTTGAAATTTTTATTTGCTCACATTTTTTATGACAATACAGAGTCCTTCCTGGGAGTTATCTGGGGGCCGGTAGCTATATATGATCCTGTTCAATGGTAAGGATTTAGAACTTAAAGAACACCGGGATCTACAAATCTGACAGCAGTATGTAGGTGGTAGCGTTTCTATCTTCGTCTCGTGAGTTAAGCCGGCCATGGTGGCCGAGCGGTTCTAGGCGCTACAGTCTGGAACCGTGCGACCGCTTCGGTCGCAGTTTCGAATCCTGCCTCGGGCATGGATGTGTGTGATGTCCTTAGGTTAGTTAGGTTTAAGTAGTTCTAAGTTCTAGGGGACTGATGACCTCAGAAGTTAAGTCCCATAGTGCTCAGAGCCATTTGAACCATTTTTCGTGAGTCAAGACGAGGCTGGTAACCGTCATCTAAACTATTTCAGTAATACTCAACTGTTGGAAGTTTATCCGGGTGTAATGATAAATTTTTCTCGCAATGGCATAATTCCCCATGTAGTGAGGCTGCACACATTATCTTACTGAGACTGCAATGACGCTCATCACCGCAACTACAAGCAGCAAAAAAAAAAGATGTTTATGTCGCTTATTAGTTATTTGTCACTTACCGTTAGGGAAAAATCAACAAATAGCTCTTCCGGCCCGGTAGACGCGCTGTCAGGGTAGCGGATTGCTAACAGAATTGGCCCGGGTTCTATTCCCGGCCGGGTCGGAGATGTTCTCCGCTTAGGAAACAGATGGTCATCATTGACATTCCAATATTGAAATGGCTGATGGCCACGTCCCGAAAGATAGGTAGCTGCAATGAACTTGGTTTGGTGCCTGAATGTTTAATCTGTTCCATTCTCACATCATCTTATATTGGTGCCTCAGCATTATCGACCCAGTTCAGAGTAAAGACACTTCAACTGTCAGACTTTAATCAGTAGACTGTCGAAGTGTTCGTAACAGAATTCCCGAATTAACTGCCCTCGTGGTAAGCTCTCGCGCTCAAATTATTCTTGGGAGCGAGGGTGGGATGAAACTCGAAGCACAAAACTCTGATATATTGAGGGAATTGTGGTGTCACCGCCAGACACCACACTTGCTAGGTGGTAGCCTTTAAATCGGCCGCGGTCCGGTAGTATACGTCGGACCCGCGTGTCGCCACTATCAGTGATTGCAGACAGAGCGCCGCCACACGGCAGGTCTAGAGAGACTTCCTAGCACTCGCCCCAGTTGTACAGCCGACTTTGCTAGCGATGGTTCACTGACTTCTAAGCTCTCATTTGCCGAGACGATGGTTAGCATAGCCTTCAGCTACGTTATTTGCTACGACCTAGCAAGGCGCCAGTATCCGTACTATTGATATTGTGAATCATGTACCATAAAGAGCGACGTTCTCCATTAATGGATTAAAGTTAAGTATTCCACCAGCTACGTCCGTTTTTCTCAATTCTAATTCCCTTGTAATGTTCCAGACCTCACGCCAGCCTGCGTGAGCCAGAACGTGTGCATTTCGGCCTCCTTTAGCAATACGGTGTTGGCTCTCCTGCCAACCACAACATTGGCGACGAGAGTAAAAGTGCTCTTATCTTAATTGCCCTGATTTACTTGTGTAATGGCTTCTCCACAATCTCCAGATGTACTGTCCAAATTTTATCGCCTATAGAATCAGCAGACGCCGGCCTTACTGGATGTCCTTGGACAGCTCGTCCAGGGTCAACGTGCGATGCAAAACGATGCGGCAGCAGCCGCTTCACCGCTAACGCAGCCACAACACGCGGTTGCACCAACTTTTCGTCCTTTTGATGCTGCACTGGAAAGCTGGACGGAGTGGTCACGTCAAGTTGGATTCCATCTCGCCGCCAACAGAATTCAAGGCAACGAGCGGCAGCCTTTTCTCCTTTCATCCATCGGCGTGAGTACGTACCGTGTGATAGTCAAATTATTTCCCCGACGTGACGTAGCAACTCTGTCCTACGAAGAAATTTTGTCTGCATTAGATGCATATTTCAAAGAATCAGTCAATGTAGTTGCCAAACGATATACCTTCTTTCGTACAAAACGTACGGCAGGTCAGACTAATCGGGAGTGGGTTGCAACCTTGCAAAGCCTTACTAGGGATTGTGCTTTTGAGTGTCAATGTGGACTCCCTTATTCAGATACTATGGTACGTGATGCAATTGCACAGAACGTTTCTGATGTTTGTATAAGGCAACAGATTTTGCAACTAGTAAATCCCTCCCTTCAACAAGTGATGGACATATTGGATCGGCAGGACACATTTGACTTTGCTCAGGAATCATTTGAAACTTCGCCAGCGGTATGTCAGGTTCATCGGCCCGCCGGGCGAGCTGCACGGAACAGTTAACAGTCCTCGCGCCCGGCCGCGCTGCTGCCGCCAGGCTCTCAGCCATGTGTGCCGCACCGTCAAGCAAATGCAGTGATCAAATCATGCCCGCGGTGTGCTACTAAACATCTAAACATTCATGGTGGTGTCTGTTTGTTCTATATCGTGTCTCCCTACCACTTTCGCGCAACGACGCTCTGAGCGTGTTTTTTTAGGGAATTAACTAGTTTGAACCTGGGACCTGTTGCTGGTAAGGAGACGCCAGACCACACATGACATGTAGAATTCAGAAGAGTTCAGTGAGACTAGCGATGATATAACCAAATACTTAATGATCTCAGCGTCAGCTCCACGGCACTCCCTGTAAAAGAATCTTAATACTAACTAAATTTAGTGGAAGGGGTACAAGGCTTTCCTATTTTTAGTTAGCTGGTAAAATAAAGTCGAAAAAGCAGTTAAGTTTACCATTGGAAATTTTATTCTACTCACAAAACATTGCTTATAAATTGCACTATTGATAAAAGGATATGTTTAAATACAGGATGGTAAAAACCAACTGCGTTCAACAAAAATGTGAACGAATATTCCCTGAGTGGTTTTCCAAGTTCTACAATGGATCGAAGCATGACCTATGCCCTATCACATCTATAATCTAGGTTGAATTTAAGTTTCACAAACGAGAAAACTATCAAAATGGTCTATAGTGACCCTCAATTATCTTTAATTACTTATTTAACTTCTAGTAAATTACAGTGGCTGATGTGGCTTCTCAATAACTACACTCCTGGAAATTGAAATAAGAACACCGTGAATTCATTGTCCCAGGAAGGGAAACTTTATTGACACATTCCTGCGGTCAGATACACCACATGATCACACTGACAGAACCACAGGCACATAGACACAGGCAACAGAGCATGCACAATGTCGGCACTAGTACAGTGTATATCCACCTTTCGCAGCAATGCAGGCTGCTATTCTCCCATGGAGACGATCGTAGAGATGCTGGATGTAGTCCTGTGGAACGGCTTGCCATGCCATTTCCACCTGGCGCCTCAGTTGGACTAGCGTTCGTGCTGGACGTGCAGACCGCGTGAGACGACGCTTCATCCAGTCCCAAACATGCTCAATGGGGGACAGATCCGGAGATCTCGTTGGCCAGGATAGTTGACTTACACCTTCTAGAGCATGTTGGGTGGCACGGGATACATGCGGACGTGCATTGTCCTGTTGGAACAGCAAGTTCCCTTGCCGGTCTAGGAATGGTAGAACGATGGATTCGATGACGGTTTGGATGTACCGTGCACTATTCACTGTCCCCTCGACGATCACCAGAGGTGTACGGCCAGTGTAGGAGATCGCTCCCCACACCATGATGCCGGGTGTTGGCCCTGTGTGCCTCGGTCGTATGCTGTCCTGATTGTGGCGCTCACCTGCACGGCGCCAAACACGCATACGACCATCATTGGCACCAAGGCAGAAGCGACTCTCATCGCTGAAGACGACACGTCTCCGTTCGTCCCTCCATTCACGCCTGTCGCGACACCACTGGAGGCGGGCTGCACGATGTTGGGGCGTGAGCGGAAGACGGCCTAACCGTGTGCGGGACCGTAGCCCAGCTTCATGGAGACGGTTGCGAATGGTCCTCGCCGATACCCCAGGAGCAACAGTGTCCCTAATTTGCTGGGAAGTGGCGGTGTGGTCCCCTACGGCACTGTGTAGGATCCTACAGTCTTGGCGTGCATCCGTGCGTCGCTGCGGTCCGGTCCCAGGTCGACGGGCACGTGCACCTTCCGCCGACCACTGGCGACAACATCGATGTACTGTGGAGACCTCACGCCCCACGTGTTGAGCAATTCGGCGGTACGTCCACCCGACCTCCCGCATGCCCACTATACGCCCTCGCTCAAAGTCCGTCAACTGCACATACGGTTCACGTCCACGCTGTCGCGGCATGCTACCAGTGTTAAAGACTGCGATGGAGCTCCGTATGCCACGGCAAACTGGCTGACACTGACGGCGGCGGTGCACAAATGCTGCGCAGCTAGCGCCATTCGACGGCCAACACCGCGGTTCCTGGTGTGTCCGCTGTGCCGTGCGTGTGATCATTGCTTGTACAGCCCTCTCGCAGTGTCCGGAGCAAGTATGGTGGGTCTGACACACCGGTGTCAATGTGTTCTTTTTTCCATTTCCAGGAGTGTATATAAAAGAAAAATCATCGCGTTTCAGATATTTTCTTCAAGTGGCAAATGTGAACACCATGAGTTTTAATTAACGATCGACACTAGTATTACGCAAAAAGGAGGTGTAACAGATGAGTCTTCTGCAGTTCTGAGTGAAGCCTTATGCGCTCAAAAATGCGGCATCGCGTGCGTTCATTACCTTGTCGGTGTTTAGGCAGCGTCAGGGCGACAGCGGCCGGCGCACCAGCCATCCAGTTCGCCGTCTCGGAACTAACTCTCCTAACTTCTCCTTACTACAATTCACCGAAGTTGGTTTAAAAAAAAACTATCTGGCTGTGTTTTAATCTGACCAATCAGGGTCTCAATGTTAACCTTAAGCTCCGCCTACAAAAATTCTGTCTATCCAATGAGAAACGTTATACTTTTCGTGGTGGGGCAATGTTTTTAAAGTTTGCAACGTAACAGAGACGCTAAAAAGTCTCACGCTAAAACCTGCAGCTAGTGTGGTCCTTTTAGCGTTATCGTAAGATCTATACTGTTCTTCTGGAGGGCTCTATCTTTTAACATGGGCTGGGGGGTAGTCCTTGACGTACCTGAGACACGAAAAAGTCTACGCTAAAACGTGCGGGTGGTAGACTTAGCGGTAGGCTGCCGACGTGGGTGTCCAGTCTGTCCGTTATCGTAGGGCCTTCTAGCTTAACACGGTTCTGCTCTCGGCTTCTGTCCTCGTTTCTCCCCTCGGAACTGCGTCTGCCTCACGGTGGGAAGGTACAACATGCATTTAGGCATTCTTGTGTTAGTCTGTGGTATTCCATTTGCTCACTCGTTACTCGTATTACTTTGGTTAATTTAATGTCACGATTTATTCGGAGCTATGTGACATACTACTAGATTTGCTTATTATGTCAGGGTTTTCATGGAAGGTGTTGGATTTGCCTGATGCCTTACAAACATTCGCGTGAGAATTGCCCGTCACGCCAAGCTATTTGTTTTTATTGTAATAAAAAAAGGACATGTTCAGAGTGTTTGCCAGAAAAAGCTCAGATCGGAAGCTCAAAACCGTTCCAGGCCCTTTCCTTCGCGCCGGAATCGGAATCGAACCAAGGATACTCAGGCTCGCGAAACTTCGCCCATGGAAATTCATGTAGTTCATTCCACTCCGCGCAGTGCCACTCTCTCTAACAGTGACTGTGTTCGTCCCAAAAATAGTGTGCGTCGACATCGCCGGAACTCCTGTCAAGTCGCAAGTGATTATGTACCAGTGTCAGTTCGCGTTGCACGATACAGTCGCTCTTGTCGTCAGCAGGACAATAAACCTTTTGTAGACTTGGACATTAACGGCAAAGTGATACCATTCCAGCTCGATACCGGGGCTGCAGTTTCACTGATCAATCAAGACACTTACAAACTGCTGGGAACACCTCCATTGCGTGCCGCAAAAGTTAAGCTAACTAGCTATTCAGGACAAGAGATCCCTGTGTTAAGGACAGTGCAGCCTTCTTGCAACATACAAAGGACAAACAAAACTTGTGTCATTTTACGTCCTTCGTTCTTCGTCTGCAGTGAACTTGTTTGGTTTCGATTTATTTCAGTTGTATAACTTGTCTATAGTAAATCAGGTCCTATCAGTGAACCAGACTGTGCCTTCAGACAGTGTTTCTCGTCTATGTGAAGAATTTGCAGACATTTTTGCACCGGGCCTCGGTTGCGCTAAGAACTATAAAACACATTTGGAACTGAAAGTCAACGCGCAACCGAAATTTTTCAGAGCGCGCGATGTTCCCCACGCATTGCGTGATGAGGTAGCAAAAACATTACACGATTTGGAATCACAAGGTGTAATTGAACGTGTGCAGGCTTCTCTCTGGGCGTCATCCTTAGTAATTTTGCCAAAACCTTCCGGAAAGTTGAGACTTTGTGTGGACTTTAAGGCAACAGTGACTCCACAACTAGTGATTGCAACTTTTCCTTTACCCCGCCCGGAAGATCTTTTTGAAAAACTGTGCCCGGGTAAATATTTTTTCGAAGTTGGACCTAGCAGATGCGTACTTGCAAGAGTGTGCTGGGAAAAATAAGCTATTACCACCGCTATATGCAGCATGCCTCTTCCATTTCAGCTCCGCTTCATCGCTTACGCCGTAAGGGTTTTCCGTTCGTCTGGACGACGGAGAGCGAACGCGCCTTTCGCCGGTTGAAGTCGGCGTTGCTTTCAAATATTTGCCTTACGCCATTCGATCCCCAGAAGCCCCTTTTGTTGATGGTGGATGCATCAGATTTCGGGATCGGAGCTGTGCTTGCGCACAAAGATGGATCGCACGATCGCCCTATTGCCTTTGCGTCCAAATTGCTCTCGTCTGCGCAAAGAAATTATTCACAGATCGAGAAAGAAGCATTGGCTCTCGTATTTGATGTTACGAAGTTTCATGATTTCTTGTATGGTCGACACTTTACCATAATCACAGACCATAAACCTTTGACATCGCTGTTTCATCCGACCAAGCCTCTACCTCCACGTACAGCGCAGAAATTAATTCGCTCGTCTATTTTCCTCTCGCAGTACCGCTACGATATCTTGTATCGGTCCAATGCTAAGCACGGAAACGCTGATGCGTTGTCCCGCTTGCCTGTTGCTGAGGATAGGGCATTCGATTCCTCCGAACTTGCTTGCATGTTCCTTGATGCGGAAACCGATGACGTGGTCGAACCGTTTCCGATTGATTTTCGTCGTGTAGCTACAGCCACAGCTGCCGACCCTGTCCTTGCTCCCGTTCTGCATTTTGTTGCTACGCAATGGCCCTTGTCAAAGTCACGGATCGGGGACCCGTTGGTTCGCCGATTTTTTGCTCACAAGGAGAGACTTTTTGTGCGACTTGGTGTTTTGCTGTTGCGTTCTGATAATGATCAGTCCAGGGTGGTACCACGTTCGTTACAGTCCTCTGTCTTACAGCTTCTCCACCGAGGACATTGGGGTATAGTGAGAACGAAACAAATTGCTCGTCAGCACTGTACTTGGTTCGGAATCGATGCCGCGAATACGAATATGTGCTCTTCTTGCATGGTGTGTGCTGAACAACAGTCAGCACCACCGCGGAAATTCTTTGCATGGCCAAAAGCCACTTCCCCTTGGCAACGCTTACACATCGATTTTGCTGGTCCATTCTAGAATGCTCGATGGTTGGTTGTGGTAGATTTAGTCAGTAATTTTCCTTTTGTTGTCCGGATGTCTTCCACGACGTCATCTGCCACCATCCAAGCGTTATCTGCTATCTTTTGCATTGAAGGTCTTCCACAGACTATTGTTTCCGACAATGGCCCACAATTCATGTCCGCAGAATTTCAGTCATTCTGCAAGGCCAATGGTATTCAACATCAGACGTCCGCGCCGTTTTCGCCACAGTCAAACGGAGCCGCTGAACTATTGGTAAGGACTTTCAAGTCACAAATGTTGAAGTTAAAAGAGTCGCATTCTCGGGAGGACGCGTTATTGCTCTTTTTGTCCTCGTATCGCTCTCAGCCCCGAGAGTTGCACCACGGTCTTCATCATCGAACCTTGATGTCTTTGCTACATCCGCCGCATCAGGTTCCTGTGCAGCGGCAGACACCTGCTTTTGCTCCAGGCGACGTTGTCTACTATCGCCACTACCGAGGTTCACAGCGTTGGCTCGAAGGGCGCATTCTTCGCTGCCTCGGACGCGCTATGTATCTGGTTTTGGGGGCCTCTGGTGAGGTGCGTCGGCATCTCAATCAGCTGCGCCTCTGTTGTCGCACGGGATCTGCCGCTCGCCGTCTGCTTTCAGCGACGGTGCCGTCCGGTCAGCGCCCCGGGAACCCATCTACTGGCTCGCCTCAGCCCCAGCTGTTACCGACGCTGCCTTCCATTTTGCCACATGGCGACGCGCCGCCACCGCCGACGCAGCCTGTTCTCCCGCCGGCGACGCCCGCAGTGGACGTGTCGCTGCAGCCGCAGGGCGCCTCTTTGGGTCACGCGCCGCCGATCGCTTCCCGTGACCAGTTGTCCTCCGACATGGGACTCTTGCCCGCTCCGGACCCGACGGGTGCCCCGGCCCGATGGAGGTCGACCCTTCGGTCCCTCCTGTCTCTCTACGGGCGCATACACCGCATGTTGGCGTGAACCCTGGAGCAGGTTTTCAGGCGTCTCCTAGCTCCCCGCGGTCCGAATGGCAGGGTGCGGGTGGCACAGCCTCGCCTGTTGTTAGACTCCCCACCTCGTCGCATACGTCAACATGCGGTCCTCCCCACGGCGGGCGGAAGCCTTATGCCACAACTGTACGCCGATTTGCGGGGGAGGAATGTGGTGTCACCGCCAGACACCACACTTGCTAGGTGGTAGCCTTTAAATCGGCCGCGGTTCGGTAGTATACGTCGGACCCGCGTGTCGCCACTATCAGTGATTGCAGACCGGGCGCCGCCACACGGCAGGTCTAGAGAGACTTCCTAGCACTCGCTCCAGTTGTACAGCCGACTTTGCTAGCGATGGTTCACTGACTTCTAAGCTCTCATTTGCCGAGACGATAGTTAGCATAGCCTTCAGCTACGTTATTTGCTACGACCTAGCAAGGCGCCAGTATCCGTACTATTGATATTGTGAATCATGTACCATAAAGAGCGACGTTCTTCATTAACGGATTAAAGTTAAGTATTCCACCAGCTACGTCCGTTTTTCTCAATTCTAATTCTCTTGTCATGTTCCACACCTCACGCCAGCCTGCGTGAGCTAAAACGTGTGCATTTCGGCCTCCTTTAGCAATACGGTGTTGGCTCTCCTACCAACCACAACAGGAGTCATGGAATGCATATCGGAAAGGCAGATTATATGCCGCTGGAGAGGGAATGTTTGTTGCACTTGTTTTTCTGAGCAAGTGCGGAAATACGCAGATCATGCAGTATTAGTTGTAGGTGACTTTAAGCTACCGAGTACAGACGGGGATGTCTATGGATTCATTGAAGGTGGTACAGACAGACCGTCTTGCGAAGTACATTTGAACACGTTTTCCGAAAATTACTTGAGCAACAAGTTCTACAGCCCACATGCAATGCATATATTGCAGACCTTGTAGCTGCGAACAGCCCTGACTTTATCGACGGCCTCAGTACAGAGACAGGGATTAGTTACCATGATGAGAGTGTTTCTGGTAAGAAGAGCAAATAAGCTATTGTTAGCATCTCGCTGAGACAATGAACTGACATCATTTCGTTAAAGTACGATTGACACAGAGGAATTATGGTCAAAGCTTAAACCGACTGTAAATCGTACTCTGTAGTATTACGTGCCTAGCAAGTAGATTAAGGGCGGAAAAGGTACACCGTGGTTTAACAATGAACTTCGAAAATTCTGAGGATGCAAAGGTGGTTGGACTCTCGGTTCAAAACAGAACGCGGAAACAACAGGGTAAGATTAGTGCATTTGTAAACAGGTCGATGCGCGAAGCATACAACATCTACCATCGTCATACCTTAGCTAAAGATCTTGCAGAGTACCCGAGAAAATTCTGGTCCTACGTAAAATAGCTAAGAGGGATTAAGGCCTCTTTCTAGTCACTCGTCGACCGGTCTTCGTTGCAGTAGAACCGGCTGTTTCCAACCGAGCTCCAGGGAGCCGGAGCGCTCCGGAGCGCTCACTGCGACAGCTCGGAGCCCGCGTGGAGGGGGAAAGCGAACTCACTGCCCCCTGGCCGCATGCAGCCGCAACTGACGCAATAATCCGTGTTCAATGACAGCTATGACTAGCCGCGGGAGCCCTGTACCTCTATTGGATACCTTTCTATTCATTGAGAGGGGTGGTCGTCCGCAGTGTCTTTTATGTCATAAAGTATTTAATTCTGCGAAGAGGTACAATATACAACGACATTATACACGTCTTCATGCAGCGCACTACGATCAGGTAGAAGGCGTTGCACGCAGAGAACTAGTAGCCAGGCTTAAGAACGCCATACCAGGAGAAGTAAGTTTAAAAACGGTTTCGTAACACGGAGGGTATCAAAACATGCAACATAGTTTGTGTTCTGCAATGCGTTTATAATTTTCAGGTGAATGAGAGCGGAGAAAACACTACTGAATCTGCAGTTCGAGCAAGCTACAGGGTCGCTCACATCATTGCGACGAGTGGCAAGCCGTTTCGGTGGGACCACTCGTAAAATCGTGCATGGTAGCAGTTGTAGAACGTTCGCTTCCACGGGAGGTGCAGGCAATTGAAGGGGTTTGCCTGTTGAAGCAAACAATGTCTCGTCGAATCCTGGACATGGCAGCGGATTTAGAGACACAGCCCAGAAAAAGGAGGAGAGCTTTGTTGCATTTTCGCTAGCGCTTGACGAAAGCACCGACATATCGGACTGTGCTCAGCTTGCAGTCTTTATGCGTGGTGTCGACATGGAGCTGCAAGTAACTTAAGAACTCTTGGATGTGGTACCACTCGATTACACCCCAACAGGACGTGACATTTTTGAAGCTGTTTGTGAATCGGTGGACAATATGAATTTGCCGCGGGATAAGCTCCATTATGCAGCGATAGACGGCGCACCACAAATGATCGGGCGTCACCAAAGTTTTGCTTCTCGTTTGAAAAATAAACTTAGGGACGAATTCGGGAAAGACACTTTTACTCTTCATTGTTTTATTCACCAAGAGACACTGTGTGCTGAAACAGTAGAGCTAGGTGGTGTAATGAAAGATGTCGTGAAGAGAGTGTATTTTGTGCGGCGTCACGGTATGAATCAAAGCCAATTCAAAGGATTCCTGAAAGACGGCGGAAAGCCTCGCTCGCGGGGTGGAATCTGAGCTAACTATTTGTAGTATCGTTTCCAGAACCGATCGCGGTCCTCTGGTTTGGAGCCGAGTGGAAGGCTTAAACCAGAGGCTCAGACGATTCTGCGGAGATCTGGGGTGCAAATTCCTCGACCTCCGCTATCGGGTGGAGAAATGTAGGGTCCCCTGAATAGGTCAGGCGTGCACTACATGCAGGAAGCGGCTACAAGGGTAGCGGAGTACGTGTGGAATGGACATGTGGGTTTCTTAGGTAAGAGAATTCCCTCCCTAGGCCCGACAAGACGCCTCCTGAGACGCGGCAAGGTAGGAGTAGGCAAAATGCAACAGGGAATAACAATATTAATGTGCTAATAGTAAACTGCAGGAGCGTCTATAGAAAGGTCCCAGAACTGCTATCACTAATAAACGGTCGCAATGCCCACATAGTACTAGGCACAGAAAGTTGGCTGAAACCAGATGTAAACAGTAATGAAATTCTAAACTCAGATTGGAATGTATACCGCAGAGACAGGCTGGACAGTGAAGGGGCAGGCGTGTTTATAGCGATAAGAAGTGCAATAGTATCGAAGGAAATTGACGGAGATCCGAAATGTGAAATAATTTGGGTAAAGGTCACGGTTAAAGCAGGCTCAGACATGGTAATTGGATGTCCCTATAGGCCCCCTGGCTCAGCAGTTGTTGTGGCTGAGCACTTGAAGGATAATTTGGAAAATATTTCGAGTAGATTTCCCCACCATGTTATAGTTCTGGGTGAAGATTTTAATTTGCCCGATAGAGACTGGGAGACTCAAACGATCATAACGGGTGGCAGGGACAAAGAATCCAGTGAAATTTTTAAGTGCTTTATCTGAAAACCACCTTGAGCAGTTAAACAGACAACCGACTCGTGGCGATAACATATTAGACCTTCTGCACCAAACAGACCCGAACTATTTGAAACAGTTAACGCAGAACAGGGACTCAGCGATCATAAAGCGGTTACTGCATCGATGATTTCAGCCGTAAATAGAAATATTAAAAAAGGTAGGAAGATTTTTCTGTTTAGCAAAAGTGACAAAAAGCTGATTTCAGAGTATCTGATGGCTCAACATAAAAGTTTTGTCTCAAGTACAGATAGTGGCTCTGAGCACTATGGGACTTAACATCTATCGTCATCAGTCCCCTAGAACTTAGAACTACTTAAACCTAACTAACCTAATGACATCACACAACACCCAGTCATCACGAGGCAGAGAAAATCCCTGACAAGTACAGATAGTGTTGAGGATCGGTGTACAAAGTTCAAAACCATCGTACAATATGTGTTAGATGAGTATGTGCTAAGCAAGATCGTAAGAGATGGAAAAGAGCCACCGTGGTACAAAAGCCGAGTAAGAAAACTGCTACGGAAGCAAAGGGAACTTCACAGCAAACATAAACATAGCCAAAGCCTTTGAGACCAACAAAAATTACACGAAGCGAAATGTAGCGTGAGGAGGGCTATGCGAGAGGAGTTCAGTGATTCGAAAGTCAAGATCTGTGTACTGACTTGGCAGAAAATCCTAAGAAATTTTGGTCTTATGTCAAAGCGGTAGGTGGATCAAAACGAAATGTTCAGACTATCTGTGACCAAAATGGTACTGAAACAGAGGATGACAGACTAAAGGCCGAAATACTAAATGTCTTTTTTCAAAGCTGTTTCACAGAGGAAGACTACACTGTAATTCCTTCTCTCCACATTGTCGCACAGATGACAAAATGGTAGGTATCGAAATAGACGACAGAGGGATAGAGAAACAATTAAAATCGCTCAAAAGAGGAAAGGCTGCTGGATCTCATGGGATACCAGTTCGATTTTACACAGAGTACGCGAAGGAACATGCCCCCCTTCTTGCAGCGGTGTACCGTAGGTCTCTAGAAGAGCGTAGCGTTCCAAAGGATTGGAAAAGGGCACAGGTCATCCCCGTTTTCAAGAAGGGACGTCGAACAGATGTACAGAACTATGGCCCTACTGTATATGTCTGACGTCGATCAGTTGTAGAATTTTGGAACACGTATTATGTTCGAGTATAATGACTTTTCTGGATACTAGAAATCTACTCTGTAGGAATCAGCATGGGTTTCGAAAAAGACGGTCGTGTGAAACCCAGCTCGCGCTATTCGTCCACGAGACTCAGAGGGCCATAAACACGGGTTCATAGGTAGATGCCGTGTTTCTTGACTTCCGCAAGGCGTTCGATACAGTTTCCCACAGTCGTTTAATGAACAAAGTAAGAGCATATGGACTAACAGACCAATTGTGTGATTGGATTGAAGAGTTCCTAGATAACAGAACGCAGCATGTCATTCTCAATGGAGAGAAGTCTTCCGAAGTAAGAGTGATTTCGGGTGTTCCCCAGGGGAGTGTCGTAGGACCGTGGCTATTCACAATATATATAAATGACCTTGTGGATGACATCGGAAGTTCACTGACGCTTTTTGCTGATGATGCTGTGGTATATCGAGAGGTTGCAGCAATGGAAAATTGTACTGTAATGCAGGAAGATCTGCAGCGAATTGACGCACGGTGCAGGAAATGGCAATTGCATCTCAATGTAGACAAGTGTAATGTGCTTCGAAGACATAGAAAGATAGATCCCTTATCATTTAGCTACAAAATAGCAGGTCAGCAACTGGAAGCAGTTAATTAAATAAATTATCTGGGAGTACGCATTAGGAGTGATTTAAAATGGAATGATCATATAAAGTTGATCGTTGCTAAAGTAGATGCCAGACTGAGATTCATTGGAAGAATCCTAAGGAAATGCAATCCGAAAACAAAGGAACTAGGTTACAGTACGCTTGTTCGCCCACTGCTTGAATACTGCTCAGCAGCATGGGATCCTTACCAGATAGGGTTGATAGAAGAGATAGAGAAGATCCAACGGAGAGCAGCGCGCTTCGTTACAGGATCATTTAGTAATCGCGAAAGCGTTACTGAGATGGTAGATAAACTCCAGTGGAAGACTCTGCAGGAGAGACGCTCAGTAGCTCGGTACGGGCTTTTGTTGAAGTTTCGAGAACATACCTTCACCGAGGAGTCAAGCAGTATATTGCTCCCTCCTACGTATATCTCGCGAAGAGACCATGAGGATAAAATCAGAGAGATTAGAGCCCACACAGAGGCATACCGACAACCCTCCTTTCCACGAACAATACGAGACTGGAATAGAAGGGATAACCGATAGAGTACTCAAGGTACCCTCCGCCACATACCATCAGGTGGCTTGCGGAGTATTGATGTAGATGTAGATGTAGGCTACATATACAAGGTATAGCATCCGTATTTATGAGCCATACTATATTTACGATTGCTTAAAGAATGCTTTTGACAAGTCAAAGAGATAATATTTTTAAATTATGTGTTTGTAATTTTATATATAATGTTTCTGGAGATAGACGGCGTTGGCCGATACAGGACATATGTGAAAATTTTTCTGATTGTGTCAGAGAGAAAATAACAAATATTAGTCAATCATGGTGTGAGTGTGTGTGTGTATTGAACCGGGGAGGTAGAAACGATGGTGAAGCTTCGTCCCGCCGTAGCCCTCAGCGGTTCACAACCCCACATCAGGCCACTGAAGTCCTTCTACCCCACCGCCGCCATACGGAACCCAGGGCTATTGTGCGGTTCAGCCTCCAGTGAACCCCCCTCCCCGGGAACGTCTCATACTAGACGAGTGTAACCCCAAATGTTTGCGTGGTAGAGTAATGATGGTGTACTCGTACGTGGTGACAGTATTTGCAATCGCCGACGTAATGTAACTGAGGCGGAATAAGGAGCACCAGCCCGCATTCGCCGAGGCAGATGGAAAACCGCCTTAGGGATACAGAGTACTTACAAACTGAGGAAAAATCGAAATTTTTTAACGACTTTATTAAATTCTATAGTCTTCGCTGATTACATAGATATATACATTATAGTGTTTCAAATGGAAAATGACCTATATACACCAAATTTAAAAGTTACGTTCATGTATGCCACCACGCCTCCTTTATTTCTGTTGCAGGAACCAGTATTATTTCCAAAAAAAACTGTGAACTTTCTGTTTCCAGCTATTATACGTATGATACATTGCATATGCTGGTAACAGGGAAGGTTTCTAGTACCGTATCTGTAAATGAATATCTTTGCTAGTATTTACTTTTGTTTCGCTGAAGCAGTTTGTTCGCATGTTACTGAATGTTTGTTGCCCAAGTGCTACATATATTTGTGGAAGTACATATCCTTCAGGTGTGCATACATTTGTGGAAGTATATATCCTTTAGTGTGTAATAAATACGAACTATTCCACACATCAAGAAATTCGATAAAATTAAATTCCATGGTAACCAGCTCACCATGTCTGTTGAAAGTAACCTATGTATCAGTTCTACAGGGAAGAAACTCCCACATGGCACGCCTCCTGATGATGCAAACTTTTATGTTAACAATGACGCTGTTTGTAGTGGATTTGTTGTTGTTTATGTGGGCATCTTATCTTCTTTGATAAAGGAAGTGGCGAAATGTAAACAATGTGATGATGTAAGCTGTCTGGACATAACTGAACAACAAAGTAGCAGGAAGGGCTTAGCGTCAAAATTAGTTGTTCTGTGTAGATTCTGCAATAAATATACCTCGAAAATGACTTCGATCATTGTGCATAATTCATATGATGTGAATTTGAAGTTAGTGCATGCAATGCGTGCAATATGAACAGGACAAAAAGCTGCTCAAACGTTTCGTGGTTTGATGGACCTTTCTCCTCCTCCCAGTAAGTTCAGCAAGTACATAAAAATACTGTTAGGTGCCTTGATGGCATCTATGAAACGTGCAGCAGAAGAAACTGTAAACATTAGTGGAACCAGTGACATTGCTGTTTCACTTGATGGGACATGGCAACATCGAGGACATAGTTCCTTGAATGGTGCAGTAAGTGCTACTTCTCTGGAAAATGTTGATCTTGAGTGCTTATCTGCCACACCTGCCATGATAATACTGAAGGACATATGTGGTCGGAGGCTTTCCTGGCGTATGTGTAGTTTGCAGGGCTCTCGGGTGTCCAGCCGTATGCGATCGTTGAAGTTCCACGATATTTAGGCAAATAACCTTTCCGCCATCATCAGGAGGTTCTGATGGAATGGTCTGTCTGCTCCTCTATCCGCACTTGAATTCCTCTTGTTGAGGAAGGTAAGGAGGAGTCTGTTGTCATTAGACATTTACTCTACTTTGAATGGATTGAAAGCATGCTGGGACGTTTAGGAATAACATGGTTGTGTGTGGTTAGATAGACTGAAAATTACCGGTCAGAGACATGCAGTATGTTGAATGGATAATCGCGATGCATCAGTTAAGGGCCTTTTATTGACTGTCCCTGTTGACGGCTAGCACTGCCAGTCAACGACTGACAGGGCGAGTGGTTGTTGTTCTTGATGATGATGATGATGATGATGATGATGATTGGTGTCTGGCACGGTAAGGAGGAGAGTCTTCCAGGTCCTCCTGGCGTCTGGGTGCTTCTTCTTGTCCTTCTTCTTCTTGGCTGTGGGATCTGGCATGTCCTCCCAGCTGGCAGCTTCGGCGTCTTCAGTGGTCCTCGCCCCTTGTTCTTCGCTCTCGTTCTCGGCTTGTTCTATCAAGGAGATGAAATCTTCCCACTCAGCAGGAGTGGGAGGGGAGCGGGCGTTGTAAGACCTGAGAGTGTCCAAATGGACGGACACTATCTTCTGCAGCTGCGTCTTGGAGAGGGGGCAGGGAGCCTCCTCCGTGATGACCTGGGTTGCCTTGGTCTTCGCCGCGACGGCTGTCTACACGGCGACGTCTTGTGTTACCACCCCTGTGGCTTCCTGTATTGCTGCAGGCTCCACGGAGGTGGAAGCCTGCATGTCAGCGTCCTTTTTCTGCTGGCTGGCCAGTGTGTCACACAGACTGTGCACCAGCTGCCGAGCCTCCGCCAGTTCGGCTTGGAGTGCCGCCCTCTCTTCTGCCATTGCGGCTTTGAGGGCAGCAATTTCTTTGTCAGGGGCGGTGCGGACTCTAGCGCACGCCTCGCTGACTGTGTCTGGTGGAACAACCACGTCATCGACCACCCTGGATCCACCGGGGCCTTGGGATGGCAAGGATGCAAAGGCCGCCATTGTGTCCGCCTTCTTGTCTTCTCACCGCGACTCCAGTTCTTGATATAACTGCAGCCTCAGCAATTCGCTGCGTGAGCACAGCCACAGTTGGCGCAGCAGCCTGAGGCGTGCTTCTTCGTACAGTGGCGCGAATCGTGTGCTTCCGCACACCGAACGCACGCCACTGGGGTCCAGCCGTACTTGGCAACGTGGCCAAGATTTTGGCAGAGGAAGCACTGCTCCTCCCGTTCCTTCGCCTTCTTCTTCTTGCGTCCCCCAACTTTTAGTGCCACGAGCACGAGGCCCAGCAACTACAGCAGGGCGGCAGCTTTGCTTCCCTTTCCACGTCGTCCAGGAATGCTGGGGAACGACAGCGTAGGTAATAAGTGAGCGCTTAGTGTACAGTGATCCGCCCACGTCCGCTGCCTGAGCGGAACACGTCTGTCTGCTCACTCTCATCTAATACTTTCCCCTTTTTGGGGAAGTGTTTGTAGCCTTGCGGCTTTAACGCCACTTTGCATTTGTGTGTGTGTTTGTTACTATGATTTTTGGGTGTGTATGTCTGGTACTTGCCTGAGGTTGGCGAGATGATTGATATTGTGGGGGAAGAAGGAGGATTAGGAACTGGATATACGGATTTTCTCTTCAAACTAGTCGTTGAAGATCGTCATTGGGCATTTGTCCTTGTCACAGGGCATGTCATACCGACCTAGGGAGTGGATGAGGACGTTTCCTGATCTGCAAGAGCTTTCATAGAAGGCTCTTTCCAGATCTTGGAAACGCTCTTTCAGGAGTGGGATTTCATCTGTGGCGTGCAGATCATCGGTAGGGAATCCGAGGGGTGGATGCAGTACCCTCCTGATGGCGTGGTTCTGCAGCCTCTGGAGTTTGTCCATTTGATGCTTCGCCGCATATCCCCAGATAGGGCATGCATATTCCATTACTGTCCGTATCAGGGCCTGATGGACATTACTCCTACAGAGCAGGGAAGGGAGCTGGTTGAGTTGGGGGCTGGGTATAGGATGGACATTCTGGCACAGACCTTCCTGTGGACCCAGTCTGTGTGGGTTTCCACGTAAGATGAGAGCCAACATTATGCCAAGGTACTTGCGGTCCTGCACCAGGAGAAATAGGTTCCGTTTAGGTGAAGGTGGAGGGGGGGGGGGGGGGGGGGGTCGGCGTTGAGGAGGTCTGCACCTTCCAAGCCTCTGGGTGATCAGCATAGCCTATGTCTTTTCAGAGTTGATGGTGATGCGCCACCGAAGGCCCCAAGTTTATGTGTCGTCTAAAACCCTTGGTAGCCTACGGATGACAAGGTTCTTGTTCGCATTTTGTGTGCAAAGGGCTGTGTCATCTGCCTACTGAGCAGTGCGCACCAGTGTACAAACTGTACAAAATGGGACCCAGGACCGATCCCTGTGGTACCCCTGCACGAATACGCATTTTGGTAGAGGTTGCAGTTTCTACTTTTACAGAGAAAATTCTATCTGTGAGATAGTTTTGATCTGCTTAACAATTCTCCCGTAGAACCCTTGTGTGTACATTTTGTGGAGTAGCCCTCTATGCCATACTTTGGCTATGTTTAGTAGCACTATCCGGCAGTAGCCTCTGTGGTTGAAGCACTCTGTGGCTGCTTCAACCACTCTCATGATCTGTTGTGAGGCAGAGTGGTTCTGCCGGAATCTGAACTGGAAATCTGGCAGAAGTTGCTCTCTGGTAATATGTTCCTTTGTGGGTATTAGCAGGAGGCCCTCATAGATCTTGCTGAGAGTTGGCAAGAGGCTAATCGGCCTGTAGTGCTGCGGGAATTGAGGGTCCGTCCCTGGTTTGTGTATCGCGACCACTTCCGCATGTTTCCAGCAAGCTGGGAACTAGTGGGAACGAGTAATCTCGTTGAAGACGTTCGCGAGGTGCGTGATCGCCGAGGGTGGGATTTTTTTAACTAACTGACTGATGACACTGTTATATCCTGGCGCCTTTTTTGTGGGGAGGGACCTAATTACTTTCATGTTCTTCATCCTGGGGTTCTGCCGCTTGAAACTACTTCTCAAAGGAGTCGGTGAGGGCGTTGGCCTTTTCAGCATGGCTGTAGGCCAAACCCGCTCGCCGTGTACTGGAGGCATCCTAGCGCGTTTTTTTGTCAATTGCTTGGTTACTTGCCATAATGTGTGATCGTCTACTTTGAGAGCTGTGAAGCGGTTTTGCCATTGCTAGTTTCTCTGCTCAATATGCGCTACCTTCAGCTCCCTACACGATTGAGCAGCCTACTGGTGGCCTGGTTTCTGGTGATCTTCCACTCTTTTTCCACTCTGTTCTTATGTAGAATTCGAGCTAGCAAGAGTTCCGGGAGCTGTATTTGCGGGGGCGGCCCGTTGCTTTGCGGCGGTGTGACCTCTTCCGTAGCCTGCAAGATGGTACCTATTAGGTGTTGTAGCGCTTGTTCTACTGTTTCAGCAGTAGGTGGCGGAACTCGAGCGATATCAGAGGCGACAGTTTCTCGGTATCGCTCCCAGTCTGTACGTTTGTAAGACGTCTGGTACCGTGGGAGTGCTACCCATTCTCCCACATTGACCTCTAGAATCACTGGGTTGTGGTCAGAGGACTTTGTTGACTGTCCTTGCGGCGACAAACCCCGGGATGCTCGCATTGACGGCCATGTCTATTACGTCGGGCCTACCTCCATTTTTTGGAAAATGTGTGGGCTCGACCGGACCCCATGTTTCGAAGTGGTGGTCGCGCGCTAGTCGTTGCAGTTAGGCACCTGCTCTGTAGATTACTCTAGAGCTCTTTGGCATTGTAGTCGTTTCCTATTACGGTTTTGCCTTCAATTTGCCCTAGAGCAGCTATGTCTCCCTCGTCTGTTTCGTCTTGTGGGGGTCAGTAGATGGCAAGTACTGACAATGTATGTCGATGTCGGCGTTTTGTGTGTTACAGCGTTAGGTGTTTTTATCGCAATGTCCGGAGCGGAAAAGGGGGGGGGGGCTGCCAGGGGTGTGCCAGTTGCAACCTTCGTTGGCACCGTTATGTTACCCGGTTGCATTGCTGGCGCTACTGCGCTGATGGACGCGGAGGTCTGGACGGCGGCGGCGGAAACCTTCTCTTTGGTTCCGCGGCCAGCTTCCAGGTCCTAGCCCATAATTCCCTAACCTTGGGGGGACCAGAGCCTGGCTCTGCGGCAGCTGAGACGCTCGAAACGGCCGGCAACACGGCCCGCAGCAACAACAAGACGCGCCTTCTGTCAACAGCGGTAGACCGCTTTGACCCCAAAGCACCACTAGAGCTCGACATCCCGACAAAACAACAAGGAACACGACAATTCTGCTGTCGGGTGGAGCCAAACAAAGTAACTGCTTACTGCAGAACTCAAAGTGAGCTCCCGCCGATGTTCTAATATAAACAAAACCGGATGATTCTCCTGTTTTGTCACCCGTACAAGCGTGGGCTTATGGCTGAAACGTGTGCGAGTTAGCGGAACAGACGCTCGACGCTTGACTGCCACTAAGCGAGTGCTGCTGACTCACTGCGGGTCATATAGCTGCTGCTCTCGCTCGCTACGTCAACATGCCTGGAAGCCCGAAGGGAAGACGAGGAGAACAATTGCCGCGATCACAGCCTCCTGGGCCAAGCGCTCGGGCTGGATAGCAAGCAGAAGAGGAAGAAGCCTGTGCAGTGCTTCCGCTGTCAGAAGCTGGGGCACTTCACCACGGATGCACAGTGTGCAAAACCGCACCTCACACACGATTGCACGAAGCCTAGGGACTCCGCCTCTACATGTTCCAATTGCGGTGGCGTACACGCCGCCATCTACCGTGGCTGCAGTTATGTCAAGAGCTGTGGCCGCGGGAAGGGGCGGCATACACGCCGACGGCTAATCACCGCGCAAGAGAAGGCGGGAATGGACCAAGATGCGGTAAACACCCCGCCCGCACGTCATGCCGTCGGCACTTCTTCCGGTGTTGGCGTGGGTGGAGGGCCATGCTGCTGCACCCCTGACAGCATTCGAAAGGTCGACGATGCTGTCGCCAACGCAGTTGCCGCTCTCAAATCTGCCGTGGCAGAGGAGAGGGATTCACTTCTGGCTGAGATGGGCGAGGTGCGCCTTCAGCCCGCGCAACTCCGCGAGTCGTTGGCCTCCAAGTCTCGCAAGGGGCCAAACGTTACGACTGCCACCATCGCCACGTACACCGACGCTCTCCCGGCTCCTGCGACAGCGCGCTGTGGGGCTGCCCACGGAAGTGGCGATAGAGATGTCTGCAACCTCCTCAAAAGGGAAGGGCCTGCGGAAACAAGATTCCGAGCCAGCTCCACCAGCAACACGGGATGGCGTGGCCAAAGACATAGAACCGCCCTCCCGAGGACAAGGCAGAACAGCCGCTTCTGGGAGATGAAGTCACAATTACTGCGCCTATCCAAGAACAGGACACAGAAGAGGTAGTCAGTACACCGCCAGCAGAGTCAGAGATGACTGCGCCACGACTACTGAAGATGGTCTTAAAATCATTGCATGACAAGACGTACGTGCATCACGATACCCCCTACACACCCTACCCTTTCACCGATTCCAGAGTTCCCAAACCTCCTCTACCCCAGAAGCATTATGACTTCGGTTGGGCAATTGCAAATCTGACCATTGTCGTTCCTAAGAGGGACTTGGACCTCATAAACCGCTTCCCTATTTTTACCGAGTATGACTGCCAACGCATAATCGTTGCTATTCCAAGAGTTAAGCAGAAGAATAAGAACAAACATTCCTCTTCCTCGCACCGCTGGTTTCCTAGCCCCCTTTTTATTTTATCCTGTCGAGTTCAGAGAAGTTTTAGCCAATCCTTTTAATTCTAGTCAATTAATTTTATCTTTCAATTTTTGAGTAAATGTGAACAGACAAACACTCCGATATTGTAGACCACCTCAGGGGAGGTTGTCCATACCAGAGAGCAGAAAGAGGCAGACAGACGATTCCATCAGAACCACCTGATGATGGCGGAAAGGTTATTCGCCGAAATATCGTGGGACACCCGAGAGCCCTGGAAACTGAAGGACATATTGAACATCGGTGTTCTAAGAATTATTATGGTTGTAGTGGAGGTATGGAGTGTGATGGAGTTCTAAAAATAATTCAGAATTCGGTGCCCGTTTATAACATTAGATATACGAAGTACCTAGGCGATGGAGACTTCAAGCTTTCAACAAAATTAATGAGTTCAATGTTTATGTTGATACCTTGGTAACAAAACTGGAGTGTTGTGGACATGTGCAAAAGAGGGTGGGTGCTAGATTGAGGAAGCTACGAAGAGAAATCAAAGGAAAGTTGCTATCTAATGGAAAATCTCTGTCTGGCCGAGACAGACTGACAGAAACTGAAATAGACCTCCTTCAGAGTTATTATGGACTGGCCATTAGATGAACTGCACCTCTGAATGGTGTTACAGCAATGAGAAAAGCTGTATGGGCCACCTACTTTCATAAGTTTTCCACAGATGACCACTCTGTTCACAGACTTTGCCCTAAAGAACTAGATTCTTGGTGTGGTTACCAAAGAACAAAAGAAAGAGGTCAAGTATACCATCATAAGCATTCTCTTCCTGAGCCTGTTATGAATGAAATAAAACCAATTTTTAGAGACCTGAGTGATCCTGTTTTGCTTAGTAAATGTCTTCGTGGGGGCACTCAGAACGCAAATGAAAGTTTCAACCACTGAATGAGGGAATGATTACCCAAGAATGTTTTTGTAGGACTAAATACATTAAAATTTGATGTACTAGATGCAGTGATATGTTTCAGTGATGGAGTGATAGGAAGGTTGGAAGTCCTGAGAAATTTAGGCATAAAATGTGGCTCTGATATGGACGATCAATTCGCTCTTCAAGTTACCAAAGAAGCAAGAAGTGCTAAAAGGAATGCCAAGAGGAAGCTTGAAGATGAAGAAATGTTGCAGGATGCAGACTATGCTTCATGAATGTTGTGAGGCACAGTTTAATTGGACTCTTATCTTCAATCACAATTTCCCACAAGTTGTATTTTTCAGACTTCAAGTACAGATATTTCCTACAGCTTATAAAGCATTGCTCTAATTTTTTCTGTAACTTGCAATAGTCCATACTTATGTAGTAGACCTAAGCTTTATTGTAGAATTAACTAAATTATAGAAAAAATAACTTTTTACTAAGAAAAAATTATAAAAGTTAAAATGTAAGATGTGATACTATTTATCCTTGCAATATACATGTTGTTGTTGTGGTCTTCAGTCCTGAGACTGGTTTGATGCAGCTTCCCATGCTACTCTATCCTGTGCAAGCTTCTTCATCTCCCAGTACCTACTGCAGCCTACATCCTTCCGAATCTGCTTAGTGTATTCACCTCTTGGTCTCCCTCTACGATTTTTACCCTCTACGCTGCCCTCTAATACTAAATTGGTGATCCCTCGATGTCTCAGAACATGTCCTACCAACCGATCCCTTCTTCTAATCAAGTTGTGCCACAAGCTCCTCTTCTCCCCAATTCTATTCAGTACCTCCTCATTAGTTATGTGATCTACTCACCTAATCTTCAGCATTCTTCTGTAGCACCATATTTAAAAAGCTTCTGTTCTCTTCTTGTCTAAACTATTTATCGTCCACGTTTCACTTCCATACATCTATACTCGATGTTAACAATTTTTTCTTCTTCAGAAACGCTTTCCTTGCCATTGCCATTCTACATTTTATATCATCTCTACTTCGACCATCATCAGTTATTTTGCTCCCCATATAGAAACACTCCTTTACTACTTTAAGTGTCTCATTTCCTAATCTAATTCCCTCAGCATCACCCGACTTAATTCGACTACATTCCATTATCCTCGTTTTGCTTTTGTTGACTCTCATCTTATACCCTCCTTTCAAGACACTGTCCATTCCGTTCAGCTGCTCTTCCAAGTCCTTTGCTGTCTCTGACAGAATTACAATGTCATCGGCTTACCTCAAAATTTTTATTTCTTTGTAATATACATAGTAGGTGGAATTAAATACGTCTGGTACCTCAGCCATCATGTCATGCATATCTAGTAAAAATCTGGTCGTCTTCAAACGTATAACATTGGGTTAAATAGTACCTCAATTTCAGGAAGCATTCTGGAAAAGAAATTGCATCCATTTCTTTGTAATTTTTTTAATAACTCTAAGCAAGTTCAAAAATATTCGAAATACTTCTAATTTGTTTAGAAAGTGTGCTGCATTACCTGATATCAACTTCGTTTTTACTTCTAAGCGAGCGTCATCCGGTGCCCCATATTGATGCTCGTTTGGACTAAGCACGACACTGTCTTTGGTGTTAAGCATATCTTGGCAATATGTTGTTCTATGTTTAGAACAGTGCCATATCACAGTCTCATCTGCTTTTGTTCTCTTTACTATCGTAATGGGCACATGGTTTACCAGCCGTCCGGGTTGGCCGAGCGATTCTAGGCGCTACAGCCTGGAACCGCGTGACCGCTACGGTCGCAGGTTCGAATCCTGCCTCGGGCATGGATGTGTGTGATGTCCTTAGGTTAGTTAGGTTTAAGTAGTTCTAAGTTCTAGGGGACTGATGACCTCAGAAGTTAAGTTCAAATGGTTCAAATGACTATGAGTACTATGGGACTTAACCTCTGAGGTCATCAGTCCCCTAGAACTTAGAACTACTTAAACCTCACTAACCTAAGGACATTACACATATCCATGCCCGAGGCAGGATTCGAATCTGCGACCGTAGCAGTCGCTCGGTTCCGGACTGAAGGGCCTAGAACCGCTCGGCCACCGTGGCCGGCAGAAATTAAGTCCTATAGTGCTCAGAGTCATTTGAACCATTTGTACATGGTTTACCGCGGGTCGTTGTTGACAGTTCCATATCGATCGTAT
Source organism: Schistocerca gregaria (assembly GCF_023897955.1). NCBI lineage: Eukaryota > Metazoa > Arthropoda > Insecta > Orthoptera > Acrididae > Schistocerca > Schistocerca gregaria. The sequence continues at coordinate 296,960,973 of NC_064931.1, forward strand.
AAGCACACAGAGACACAAGGCGAACGAGCTGAACCCTCCGGAAGTTAGACTCACTCTGACAGTGACTAGCCAAGCGGCCAGTCACTTGAGTGGACGAAGACTTCCCGAGTGCAGGTAGGCCGTGCTGCACAGCGATCGTTTCCGGTGGATGACAACTCCCGGGGCACAGGAAGGCTCTGCCCTTGAGCAGGTAGCTTCCAGCAAAACTGGGTGCGAATTTCATAGATTTCTGGCTGGGTGTGATTTCCACTGGGTGCGATTTTCACATATCCCATACAACTAGATTCGAGGCAGTATAGACCTCAAAGCCTATTTCTACATTCATGATTAATGAAGATACCCAAGAAGAATTGCTCGTTGCTACTGCAGAGCTAACAAAATCTTATACAGTTGTCAAGCATCATCAATCCTTCAGTTGTCTTGACTGCACCGTATAATTGAATGCAGCGATGTATCCTGACTCCAAAGTCGCCGCAAAGGAGACTACAGGCAAGACCAAAGCAACAGCGATTGTTACAAATATTCTCGCACCACAATCCGTGTCCGAATGCATAAAAAAAAATGCAAGAAGTTTAATTTTACGGCATAGGAACCGACACATCGCACCACAAGGCTGAAAAGATGTTTCCTTAGGTGGTTCAATGCTTTACTGAAGCTGACGGAATCCAACTGAAGTTGTTAAGTTTGATTCGCTGCATAACGAAACATCGGAGACAACTGCAAAGTTTCGTGTCCTCGTCGTCTTTCGCGACGGCATACATGAATAAAACTTTCTCGGTTTTAAAGCCGCGTCAATTCGAATAAAATCCTCGAGCTTTCGATGACCATCTACGCCGCCGTCGTCAGGAATTCAATGACTGCCGGGGCTGCTACGGTTTCTCGCTTATGTGGGCATGTTGACATCATCATGCCTATGGGGGCGGGTGTTGGACATCTAAAGAAAGCAAAGACAGATGCGCGACGCGGAAGCGTCAGTTCCAAACGTGGCGCCTGCCCCTGCCGCCACCTGACGTCACCGGTGCTGCCACGGACAATAGCTCCGCTAGCTGCCCGGGTCGACCTAACGAGCGAGCGCCGCATTGGGTCTATGTGATTGGCTGCTGATAATGTCATCATGCATATATAAGCGAGAAACAGTAGCAGCCCAGGCAGTCAGTAAACTCCTGACAATAATGGCGGAGATGGTCATCGAATGCTGGAGGATTTTATTCGAAATGACGAGGCTTGAAAACCGAGAACGTTTTATTCAACTGCAAAGTTTTGTCTTGACATTTTACGACAACTGCAAATTCGATTAAATACATTAATTGCTTTCTGTGAGACAATACCAACTTCGGAGGGTTTCATCTCCGCAGTCAGCGGAATGTGTCTCACCAAATTAGAGAAGAACTAAAAAAAATGTAGAAGTGACTGGATGCTCTGTCCATATTTTTCACAACACTATATCAAGCGGTGCTGGAGTCTTAACTGTCGACATTGAAATAATCGTCATGGTAATATATAGTTATTTTCAATATACACGTTAAGGACAGAGAGGCTGATGTCAAACGTCAGACTCTTCTATCTCACACAAAAACAATACGGCTGTCTTTAATGCACGCAGTTAAGAGAATTCTTAACCTCATGGTTCCATTGAAACTGTTTTGTGACGTAGAAGACAGGGCACCTAAAATACTTCCAGACTTTTTTTTTCAGTAGTCCGATCAGTGAAATTTACTTCATTTCTCTGCAGTCAGACTTTGCTCTGAATATACAGGGTGTTACAAAAAGGTACGGCCAAATTTTCAGGAACCGTTCCTCACACACAAATGTGGACATGTGTCCGGAAACGCTTAATTTCCATGTTAGAGCTCATTTTAGTTTCGTCGGTATGTATTGTACTTCCTCGATTCACCACCAGTTGGCCCAATTGAAGGAAGGTAATGTTGACTTCGGTGCTTGTGTTGACATGCGACTCATTGCTCTACAGTACTAGCATCAAGCACATCAGTACGTAGCATCAACAGGTTAGTGTTCATCACGAACGTGGTTTTGCAGTCAGTGCAATGTTTACAAATGCGAAGTTGGCAGATGCCCATTTGATGTATGGATTAGCACGGGGCAATAGCCCTGACGCGGTACGTTTGTATCGAGACAGATTTCCAGAACGAAGGTGTCCCGACAGGAAGACGTTCGAAGCAATTGATCGGCGTCTTAGGGAGCACGGAACATTCCGGCCTATGACTCGCGACTGGGGAAGACCTAGAACGACGAGGACACCTGCAATGGACGAGGCAATTCTTCGTGCAGTTGACGATAACCCTAATGTCAGCGCCAGAGAAGTTGCTGCTATACAAGGTAACATTGACCACGTCACTGTATGGAGAGTGCTACGGGAGAACCAGTTGTTTCCGTAGCATGTACAACGTGTGCAGGCACTATCAGCAGCTGATCGGCCTCCACGGTACGCTTCTGCGAATGGTTCATCCAACAATGTGTCAATCCTCATTTCAGTGCAAATGTTCTCTTTACCGATGAGGCGTCATTCCAACGTGATCAAATTGTAAATTTTCACAATCAACGTGTGTGAGCTGACGAGAATCCGCACGCAATTGTGCAACACGTCATCAACACAGATTTTCTGTGAACGTTTGGGCAGGCATTGTCTTGATTGGGCCCCATGTTCTTCCACCTACGCTCAATGGAGCACGTTATCATGATTTCATACGGCATACTCTACCTGTGCTTCTAGAACATGTGCCCTTACAAGTACGACACATGTGGTTGATGCGCGATGGAGCTCCTGCACTTTTCAGTCGAAGCGTTCGTACGCTTCTCAACAGCAGATTCGGTGACCAATGCATTGGTAGAAGCGGACCAATTCCATGGCCTCCGCGCTCTCCTGACCTCAACCCTCTTGACTTTCATTTATGGGGGCATTTGAAAGCTATTGTTTACGCAACCCCAGTACCAATTGTAGAGACTCTTCGTGCTCGTATTGTGCACGACTGTGATACAATACGCCATTCTCCAGGGCTGCCTCAGCGCATCAGGGATTCCATGCGACGGAGGGTGGATGCATGTATCCTCGCTAACGGAGGACATTTTTAACATTTCCTGTAACAAAGTGTTTGAAGTCACGCTGGTATGTTCTGTTGCTGTGTGTTTCCATTCCATGATTAATCTGATTTGAAGAGAAATAATAAAGTGAGCTCTAACATGGAAAGTAAGCGTTTCTGGACACATGTCCACATAACATATTTCCTTTCTTTGTGTGTGAGGAATGTTTCCTGAAAGTTTGGCCGAACCTTTTGGTAACGGGGAGAAGAATGAAGTCTCGGTAACTGAAATAAGAAATATGTTAATCGACACTCAAAGATGTCTGAATGAAAAGAAGACTGCCAATTTTATTGGCATGCAAACCAAGATGTATCTGAACAAATCAAATAATGAGAACCATAACGGAGAAATAATTACTTTGATTTCGAAATCTGAGGAACAGACAATGGTTTTCTACACCATAGCATATGTTTGCATAGAGAAATGAGCTGTTTCTTTTAATGTATATCAAGTATTTGATTGGATGACGCTACCTGAAACCCAAGATTGGGTGATGATTGAAAACACTAATTTATACCTGACTAAAAATGGTGTTAAGATTTCAGGCGACGATCAGGAATATATGTATCTGAAGAGCTTTTTAGACTCTAAACGTGACTCGCTCGAATGGAAGTATTAACACCCCGTGGAATAAAGGCTGACTATATTTCTCAAGGAAACCGAGAATCCTGAACGCAAATGCTAACTACTAAAATTATGCAAGTGTTCGTTTCCCATTCCTGTACACAACGCCACTGTGTAAAGAGTACTGTATTTTCGCTGATGTCCATCCAGTGGACTGATGAAAGAAGTCAGCTTCTGCGAGGGACTGTGGAATCAATCTTACAGTGCCAGTTTAACTACAAGCTGACTTACATGGAGTTTTATAAATACGTAAAAGGGAAAAAAGGCTTGGTGAAAAAGGCGAAATCTTCCGAAAAATATGACGTACCAACTACTTATGCCGCAACAAGTTCCATGTAATTGTATTCTAAATAAAAACTAATTATCTTAAATAAATTTTAGGTCCCAGCTACAGGTGGAAATACTACCCAGGACAGAAATATTAAAAGTATTGGCCAACGTCTTTCACTCTCAGTTCTGTAATTAGGTTTAAGGGCTAGACCGAGCGTAGATATTAATAACACCCAGGCGCAACGGCTGCAAACTGAAAATCCTATATCAGCAGCTATCACAATTATTATTATTTTTCTTTCTTAAACGTACTGCAAACTGAAAAGTTTATTCACCAGACGTGATTCACTTTTTGAGGCGTCTACGGTGGTTGTATTGTAAGCATTATGCGTACTTTTCGTCAGGGCCTACAGTAGAGTTTTGCAGCACGTGCCGATAGTCCGTTTATCTGCACAGTTTAGTTTTTCACGGTCTTTAGTATTGACAGGGACTGCGATTGTTGTGTGCGGATGCGACCCGAGTTGGTGACACTTCGTTCTCAGTTTCAGGCTGTGATGGCTTGGGGTGCCCTGCTTGAGGCTGCAGTGGATGGGCACCACTGTTGTGGACCGGCCGTGGGGATCCAACGGACGACCAGCACTTCGGAGTCCTCCGATCGATCCTCATTGGTGGCCATCCCAGTTACTGCTCGCACTGAGGTTGACTCCTCACCTGTGGTCGAGTGGGAGGTCACCCTAGGGCGAAGCAGGCGGCGAAAGACTTCCCAGGCGGCCGCACGTAAGGCCTCCCCAGTTTGTCTGACGAACAGGATCCAGGTGCTGTCTGTGGCTGACACTGTCGCTGAGCCAGATGCTGTCGCCTGTACTGTTTCAGAGGAAACCACTCAGCCTGGAAGATCCGGTCAATCACAGAGGGTGGAATTATTGGCAGTTGGGAGCCCCAACGTTAGGCGCGTGTCACTTTGGACCAGAAGAGATTCTCTCTGGTTTCGAGCGCTAATAGAAATGGTAAAGGCTGCCAGTCTTACATGCAAAATGAAAGCAGAGCTGACCACTTTCAGCATAGTCGACATGACTGATTGCGGACATTTGGTAGAGGGCCGAATGGAGGGCCTGAATCAGAGGCTCAGACGGTTCTGCGACCGTGTAGGCTGCAGATCCCTCGACTTGCGCCAAAGGGTGGTTGGGTTTCGGGTTCCACTGAATAGGTCAGGTGTCCACAATACGCAGGAGGCGGCTACACTGGTAGCAGGGGCTGTGTGGCGTGGACTGGGCGGTTTTTTAGGTTGAAGGGTCTCGGGAAAACACAAGAAGGGCTTCATTCACAAAGGGTGTAGGCCGAACACAGGAAGAACGTAGATACAAGCACCATTGGTATAACACTTGTAATTTGTCGTAGCTCTATTGGGAAGGTACCAGAGCTCGAAGCGCTAATAGAAAGCTCTGATGCTCAAATCGTTACAGGCACTGAAAGCTGGCTAAAGCCAGATATAAGCTCAGCCGAAATTTTTGCGAAGAACCTAGCGGTGTTCCGAAAAGATAGGCTAAACACGGTTGGCGGTGGCGTTTTTGTTGCTGTTAGAAGTAGTTTAACTTGTAGTGAAATTAAAGTAGATACTTCCTGTGAGTTAGTGGGCAACTGGAATAAAATAATAATTGGATCCTTTTACCGACCTCCCAATTCAGATGATACAGTTGCTGAAAAGTTCAAGGAAAACTTGAGTTTGATTTCAAACACTTACCAGACTCATACGATAATAGTTGGTGGTGATTTTAATTTACCCTCGATATGTTGGCGAAAATACATGTTTAATTCCGGAGGTACGCATAAAATATCATCCGAAATTGTGCTAAACGTATTCTCTGAAAATTATTTGAAGCAGTTAGTTCATGAGCCCACGCGAATACTAAATAATTGTGATAACACACTTGACCTCTTAGCAACAAATAATCCTGAGTTAATAACGAGCATCAAAACCAATACAGAGATTAGTGAACACGGGGTTGTCGCAGCGAGATTGAATATTGTAATCCCCAAATCCTCCAAAAATAAGCGAAAAATAGGCCTATTCAAAAAAGAATATAAAAATTCACTTGACGCCTTCCTGAGAGACAATCTCCACTCATTCCAAATTAGTAATATAAGTGTAGACCAGATGTGGCGTGAATTCAAAGAAATAGTATCGGCAACAATCGAGAGATTTATACCAAATAAATTAACAAACGACAGAGCTGATCCTCCTTGGTACACAAAACGGGTTAGAACACTGTTGCAGAAACAACGGAACGAAAATGCCAAATTTAAACAGATGCAAAATCCCCAAGATTGGCGATCTTTTACAGAAGTTCGAAACTTAGAGCGGAGTTCAATGCGAGATGCCTATGACAGTTTCCACAACGAAGCTTTGTCTCGAAACCTGGCAGAAAATCCAAAGAGATTCTGGTCGTATGTGAAGCATGCTAGCGGCAAGAAACAATCAATGCCTTCTCTGCGCGATAGCAATCGAGATACTATCGAAGACAGTGCTGCGAAAACAGAGTTACTAAACACAGCCTTCCGAAATGCCTTCACAAAATAAGCCGAAGTAAATATTCCAGAAATCGAATCAAGAACAGCTGCCAACATGAGTAACGCAGAAGTAAAAATACTCGGAGTAGTGAAGCAACTTAAATCACATAATAAAAGCAAGTCTTCTGGTCCAGACTGCATACCAGTTAGGTTCTTTTCGGAGTATGCTGATGCATTAGCTCCATACTTAACAATCATATACAACCCTTCACTCGACGAAAGATCCGTACCCAAAAACTGGAAAGTTGCACAGGTCACACCAATATTCAAGAAAGGTAGTATTAGTAATCCACTAAATTACAGGCCCATATCGTTAACCTCGATATGTAACAGGATTTTAAAACAAATATTGTGTTCGAACATTATGAATTACCTCGAAGAAAACTGTCTGTTGACACACAGTCAACATGGGTTTAGCAAACATCGTTCCTGTGAAACACAACTAGCTCTTTATTCACATGAAGTGTTGAGTACTATTGACAAGGGATTTCAGATCGATTCCGTATTTCTGAGTTTCCGGAAGGCTTTTGACACTGTACCACACAAGCGGCTTGTAGTGAAATTGCGTGCTTGTGGAATATCGTCTCAGTTATGTGACTGGATATGTGATTTCCTGTCTGAGAGGTCACAGTTCGTAGTAATTGACGGAAAGTTATCTAGTAAAACAGAAGTGATTTCTGGCGTTCCCCAAGGTAGTGTTATAGGCCCTTTGCTTATTGTGTAAACGATTGGGCAGACAATCTGATCAGCCGTCTTAGTTTTTTTGCAGATGACGCTGTCGTTTATCGACTAATGAAGTCATCAGAAGATCAAAACAAATTGCAAAACGATTTAGAAAAGATATCTGAATGGTGCGAAAATTGCCAGTTGACCCTAAATAACGAAAAATGTGAGGTCATCCACATGAGTGCTAAAAGGAATTCGTTAAACTATGGTTACACGATAAATCAGTCTAATCTAATAGCCGTAAATTTAACTAAATACCTAGGTACTACAATTACTAACAACTTAAATTGGAAGGAACACATAGAAAATGTTGTGGGGAAGGCTAACCAAAGACTGTGTCTTGTTGGCAGGACACTTGGAAAATGTAACAGACCTACTAAGGAGACTGCCTACACTACGCTTGTCCGTCCTCTTTTAGAATACTGCTGCGCAATGTGGGATCCTTACGAGGTAGGACTGACGGAGTACATCGAAAAAGTTCAAAGAAGGGCAGCACGTTTTTATTATTGCGAAATATGGGAGAGAGTGTCACTGAAATGATAAAGGATTTGGGCTGAACATCATTAAAAGAAAGGCCATTTTCGTTGCGGAGGAATCTTGTCACGAAATTCCAATCACCAACTTCCTCCTCCGAATGAGAAAATATTTTGTTGACGCCGACCTACATAAGGAGAAACGATCACCCCGATAAAATAAGGGAAATCAGAACTCGTACGTTAAGATATAGGTGTTCGTTCTTTCCGTACGCTCTACGAGATTGGAATAATAGAGAACTGTGAAGGTGGTTCGATGAACCCCCTGCCAGGCACTTAAATGTGATTTGCAGAGTATCCATCTAGATGTAGGTGCAGTCTTAACACATCTTTTAATCTTTATAGACATAAAAAATGTATTTCTTGCGAATACTACAAACAACAAAGGGACGCAAATGAGAAGATAACAACAGAGCATTGATTGCAAAACGTCAATATCCAAATATAAACTCCGTAAGTTACAAGTAACATGAAGCCTCAGATCACTGAATAGAACCACTTATGACGATTGCCTCCTACGCACCGCCGGTCAAGAAGGTGACATTTCGTCAGACGGCACAGATGCTGCGCCTGTTGAGGATCTAAGTGGTGTAGACGGTTCGCTTGCTCGTACTACGAGTACCCAGTTACTTCTTGCACCACAGATGCAGCAGGTCGCGTCGATGGATAGCGCTCCGTCCATCTATTACAAAGACGACGTGGATGAAAGAGATTTAGGTGCCAATCAGCTTCACAGCTTCGTGTTGCACCCACAGTGGTCGGACGATGTTGAGGAATATCCTGGAGAGGGCATGGGTGATAGGGAAGGGGATGGCATTGGGGATGTCACGCATAGCGTGAAAGGCGCATAATCTGTAACGGGTTCGGTGGGTCCGGCATCTCTTGCAGTTATCTTCAATTGCCATGGCGTCTACCCTAGGTGAAGAGGCTAGGAACACACCTTTCGCCTTGCCATAATCAATATCAATAAGATAAGGGCACCACACAAACTGACAATGCTACAACGCATGTTCGACGCGGCGGACATCAACGTGGCACTCTTACAGGAAGTGTGTGTGGCTAGTTTCCTTGACCTCTACGAACATACCGCCCACATATCCCACGCCTCTTCTACCAATTGTGGTGTGGCTGTCCTGCTACGGCAAGGCTTGGCGGCTACGGACGTACTGTTCCTACCGAGTGCAAGAGCCATGGCCATAACTGTCACCAGTGTACGACTCATCAGTGACTATGCCCCTCCAGGATCAGGGAAACGGAGAGATAGAGCCCGATTTTTGTCAGAAGATATTACGCGTCTCCGTATGGGCCGCATAGACGATATGGTGATCGGAGGCGATTTTAACTGTACTTTATCTCCGACTGAGCAGCAGCCACATCACGTCCCGTGTGCGGAATTGGAAATGCTAGTGCGTGACCTCCACCTGATTGACACGTGGTGCCACATACATGGCCCAGCTCCTGGTTACACCCATTATACAAGTCATTCGTCAAGTCGGTTACACAGGATTTACGTCACAAGCACCCTCTCGACGGCGACAAGAGGAGCATAGCTCTGGCCCACTGCATTCACCTACCATACAGCCTATATTTGCACCATTGCCCTCCAACCTGTACGTGTGCGGCGCAGTAGGCCAACCTGGAAACTGAACGTCGCCCATCTGGATGAGCCGGCATGTAAAGGTGCTATCGACGAATCGTGGAACTCGTCCTTACAGCGTCGTGGCCGTTACTGATCGACCCTCAGTTGGTGGACTGAATGTGCGAAGCTTGCTCTTAGGTGCACATTCATGGCTTACAGCCGGGAAGCGGCAGCATGGAGGAAGAGCACGGAAAACTTTTATTACACTGTCCTACGGGAATGTCTTGCTATGGAGCCCTTGCCTGACAGGCAGATCATTGTCAATCGCGCGAAAGCGCAGCTCGTCTCCTTAGCACACCATCATTTACAGGGCGCAATTATACGGTCGTGTGCTCCAGACAGGCTACAATCAGAAGGGTCATCTATGCACCACCTGCTCTTAGAGCGCAGGAGGCACCGTATGGCGCTGGTAACCGACATGATAATGGATGCCCCATATTGATGCTCGTTTGGACTAAGCACGACACTGTCTTTGGTGTTAAGCATATCTCGGCAATATGTTGTTCTATGTTTCGAACAGTGCCATATCACAGTCCCATCTGCTTTTGTTCTCTTTACTATCGTAATAGGCACATTGTTTACCAGCCGGCCGGGTTGGCCAAGCGGTTCTAGGCGCTACAGTCTGGAACCGCGAGACCGCTACGGTCGCAGTTTCGAATCCTGCCTCGGGCATGGATGTGTGTGATGTCCTTAGGTTAGTTAGGTTTAAGTAGTTCTAAGTTCTAGGGGACTGATGTCCTCAGAAGTTAAGTCTCATAGTGCTCAGAGCCATTTGAACCATTTTTTTATTACATTAATCGGCGTGAGCTGAGTATGGCCCGAAATTAATTTTATAGACTGGGACGAAATTAAACCGCCTCACTACATTCGATGACTTTATAAATGCTTCATACCTCGTTTCTTTTCCTTTCAAAGCCAATTATTTAAGCAACTATTGGCCAATATTCGGATGTTTTCGTCAAGCCAGAGTGAGGGTGTATGGTGTAAAGTGTATTACAGTTTTTGTTTAATTCCTTATGGTATGTTTATGCGATAAACTGTGTGAATATCTTGTAATGCATGCTCCGTAGCAGTGGAGGAACACTGCACATTTTGAGTTCCATGTATGGACTCATGAAGTATTTAACGTTGATCGGAAATGATAGCTAAGGTCATCAGATTTATATATAGTTCAGGCTCACCACCCATTTGACCATCCTCTTCTGTGCGGATGCACAAACAGTGCCCGAACTCTTACGGGAATCGTAGCCGCGAGTAACGGGTATAAGGGGATGGGGCACTATGAATATAGTGCGGGGCAATAATTTGGGAATGTGGGTCTCACGGAAGGATTGCGAGAGATAAATCCTTACATTCGCACTATCCTCTGTGTCCTCGGTGGCTCAGATAGATAGAGTGTATGCCATGTAAGCAGGAGATCCTGGATACGAGTCCCAGTCAAGGCACACATTTTCATCTGGCCCCGTTGACTTATATCAACTCCTGTATGCAGCTAGGGCTATTCATTTCATTGTAATTCATCAGATTTAAACCAGAAAAAGTTTTCGTTTTTGAGGTTGCAGAGAACGGAAAGGAATTGATAACTCTGGTGTCACAAAACGTCTACAAAAAAAAAAAAAAAATGGTTCAAATGTCTCTGAGCACTATGGGACTTAACATCTTAGGTCATCAGTCCCCTCGAACTTAGAACTACTTAAACCTAACTAACCTAAGGACATCACACAACACCCAGTCATCACGAGGCAGAGAATATAAAACTTCTACAGCTAAAAAAAAATGTAGAAGAGAGGAACTATATTAATCAACATGTTCACTTCATAAACAACCTCCAGGCATGTTAGACCTCTATGACGAACAAAGCTCAAATTCGTATCGTTGAGGGTCGGTTTGAATCTTTTCAGAAACTATTTTACAGTGAAGCACCTTGGCATTTGTAAAGCATACGTCCATGATATTAACAAAATTTACTAAGTCGAAATTGCACCAAGATTTATGTGTAAAGGCATTCTTCAAATTCCGTATAAGGAATTTTTACTAGCAGTTTGCAATTCCATGAATAAAAATGGAAAATAAAAGGTTGTATTCAGCGGCTTTCACCAAGATTGGAACTGCAATCTCATGTAGCATCAGCATCGCAACGCACATGGGAACCACTGAGCTAACGACACGCTGGCAGCAATAGGTGGACTATAGTCATTCCGATAGTGCCTGAGCCTCAAAACGCAACATTAAATATACAAACAGGTGTCACTTATGTGAAGAACGCCGTTCTTGGAGTCCAGAATTTAAATATACTTTCTAAGTGTCTCATCTGATAGTGGATTATTTCGTATGAGTCTTCGATGTGAAAAACGAATGCCTAGTCAATTGAGCGAGGTAATGCGGCGCTACACCCGGAAGTAAATCCACTACCACAGTGTTGACAAATACTTGCTACGACGCTGCCAATTCTCAGCCCTCTTACGAGGCAGCTCGTCAGGGAAATGCTTGTCGTGATTGTCCGAACGGTTCTTCAGAGGGGTGACGCGCGAGCACGTTTGATTTTTATGCGGCGTTCTCGCCTGATAGTTTCTGACGTCGCCTTGTTTGCGATGTATACATTTAAGGCATTCAATTATCATTAATCCAGAATGATACAAGTATCAGCTTCCGGCGCGGAAGAAGGCTGTTGACCCCGACATTATATCATTTCAACGTAGGGAAAGCAAAACGGATGATACATATAGAATGTCATGACTACTACGAGAATGGAGAAATATGTTGGTAGGGATGGAAGCAACAAACATTCGATTCCTCATGGCATTCATTTCATTTGAGATTTAAGAAGAGGTAAACAGGGATATTACTTTCGTTAACACGCATGATATGCCGCACATATGGTTAACGAGGAAGTTTGCGTCTTCATACGTTTCCTCCTTGAAATCCATATACTCTATTTTATACTAAGTAGCCTAATCATTGTTTCCGTAATGTTACCCACTTGCTTGGCCCCTAAACGATGAACAGATTCCAAATGCATGTCTCTGCTTGAAAGTGGTTGTTCGATCCATTCCTGCGTTGTTTCTTGTGTTTTTTTGCTTGAATTCATGAAGCAGACCGCTGTGCCTCCCCCCCCCCCCCCCCCCCCCTCCCTCTCGAGGGTTAGGTCTCAAAAATAAACCGTTTTGCATCCACTGGCTTAATTTATTGACACAGCATCAGCACAGGAGTCCGCAGCTCGTGGTCGTGCGGTAGCGTTCTCGCTTCCCACGCCCGGGTTCCCGGGTTCGATTCCCGGGGGGGTCAGGGATTTTCTCTGGCTCGTGATGACTGGGTGTTATGTGATGTCCTTAGGTTAGTTAGGTTTAAGTAGTTCTAAGTTCTAGGGGACTGATGACCATAGATTCCACAGCACCAGATTATCTGGGAACACTGTGTCAAATCAACAGGAGTAGTTGCAGAGTTGTGTCAGCGTATCTGTCCTCCCATTGTCAACATCATGTATCTCACTTTTCCTGTAGCGTAGATCACGAGGTGCCGAAGTAAATGAGTGTATTCTGCATGACGTAACATTCAGTAATCCCTTCTTTCTTAGCCACTCTTCATGTGCATCGATACCAAATAGGGGTGTGAAAACTCTTGCGAGTGAGAGAATGACTATAATCGTAACAAGAACAAGCAAATTATGAACGAGACTGGCTGCGAAAATAAAAATCTATAAAAATAGCTTGATCGTTCAGTTGGCACAATGCAAATATCTTCTTATAATTTTGCAGCAGGTACAACAGAGTCCCACAGCCGCAAATCATTCGCATACCAACACAGTTGCCAAATAAGGCGTACGACGTTGTGCGTCCTTGACTACGTGAGTGGCTAGAAGATTCCATTTTCTTAGCAGGAATTCTTCAAGAACGGATGCGGATACAATGCAGTCCGAAAGAGCATAAAATCTAATTGCTAACCCTTTGGGTAATATCCCCACGTCTGTGACTCGCATCATGGTTAAAGCCCATTTATTACCAATGTCCATGCATACCGTCTATTACCTACGTCGTCAAATAACAGCAGGAACGGAGAGAAATACTTTAGGAGTAGACGCCTTAATATTTGAATTCATTTTCGGATGTAGCAGGTTTTCTTTTTCAATAAAGCCATTGTTTCTATTTCCAGGCAACATTTCATATCCTCACTTCTGCCGCAGCAGTTTTTTGCTGCCCACAAGGGAAACCACGCCTACGTCTACCATCGTCTCATTTCCTGACCTAATACCGTGCTTTGATATTGATCGCCGTGAAATATAGCTTTCCCGGGCACCATCATAGTTTCCTCCTTAGTGCCTCGTTCCATAATTGTGTGTGTAAGGAAGACGCCGTGTATAAATAAATGATATATATAAATTTCATTTTCCTGCTTACCTTTTCTCTTCTTAGGCTTCTCTCCACGGGCACTTCTTATACGACTCTGCGATTCGTTTCTATCTCCTTCTTCCTTGTTTTGGTCATTTCCCACTACATTCAGTATCCTGTTACCTGTAGGCGGACCATACTTTGTTTTTTCAGATCACATCTTTCATTTCCAAAGAAAATACTACTCGACATCATCCATTTTGCAGTGTGTTTCTATATTTCTATCACTTGTATGTCTACTTGAACGAATATTATTCGTAAACATAAATGGTTTGCTAGCGTTGTTCTTCGCTTTGCTTTTGTTAAGCATCTATTTTTCTCTCTCTCTGGTCCTGAAGTGGCTGAAGTGCTGTTCTTTTAATGCCATCAGTTTTTATTGCTGTGTTCATATGTTTATTACTTTTTCTCATTGCATTCCAGTGTTATTCTTTTCTCGATTTTCGGATAACACCTGCAAAATGTTGTTCATTTTATTTCTAAATCTGGAACTATTAGGAAATTGTTAACAAATGTAATGCAGCGTATCTTTTCACAATTGAATTTAACTGCTTAATGTTTCCTGTTCCGTTGTTTGTATTGCTTCTGTAATATACCGGGTGATCAAAAAGTCAGTATAAATTTGAAAACTGAATAAATCACGGAATAACGTATCTAGAGAGGTACAAATTGACACACATGCATGGAATGACATGGGGTTTTATTAGAAACAAAAAAATACAAAAGTTCAAAAAATGTCCGACAGATGAAGCTTCATCTGATCAGAATAGCAATAATTAGCATGTCAAAGTAAGAGAAAGCAAACATGATGTTCTTTACAGGAAATGCTCAATATGTCCACCATCATTCCTCAACAATAGCTGCAGTCGAGGAATAATGTTGTGAACAGTACTGTAAAGCATGTCCGGAGTTATGGTGCGGCATTGGCGTCGGATGTTATCTTTCAGCATCCCTAGAGATGTCGGTCGATCACGATACTCTTGTGACCACAGGTAAACCCAAAGCCAATAATCGCAGGGACTCAGGTCTAGGGACCTGGGAGGCCAAGCATGACGGAAGTGGCGGCTGAGCACACGATCATCACCAAACGACGCGCGCAAGAGATCTTTCACGCGCCATCTATCGGACATTTTGTGAACTTTGTTTTTTTTTGTTCTAGTAAAACCCCATGTCATTCCAAGTATGTGTGTCAATTTTTACCTCTCTATCTACATTATTCCGTGGTTTATTAAGTTTTCAAATTTATACGGACTTTTTGATCACCCTGTATATACACACGGTGTTAAGGAAAGCGGTATTCCATACTTTGCGCGAGTCGGTAGTATGGACTAAAACAAGACAAACTGCATATCGTAGGAGCTACACGCACTTCTTCAGTACAAGAGAAGTGTTTTAAGTAGAACAACAGATCTGTTTCACAGTAGTAAAGCTGAAGAAGTGCTCATTTCAGACTCATTGCTCTTGTTTACTGGATATGTTTGTCTTGTTTCTGTCCATACTATCAACTCTCGAAATATGGATTACTCGTTTTTAATACTCTATATTCGATGCACATATATAGACAAAGGACGTCCACGCTAACTCATTTCCAGACTTTATATTCCTATTTTATTCAATCTGTATTGATTATTGGGCTCTAATGTATTCTAAAATTGGAACTAATCAACTCAATCCAGGCTAGTTTTTTATAATAGTAAAATTATACCTTCCATTTCCAACCATTCCTAAATTAATGAAGGAATTATTTCTTTATCGGTTCATTTTTTCTCTTTCAACTAGCAGCACATACAAACCTGTAATTGATTTGGTTGTTCTTACTTTGACCCCGAATAAGCCTCCCCCAATAAACCGATCTATATTTCCTTTTATTAAAACTGTACGATATGCGTACGTTTCCTGGAGGCATGCTGTACTTTTCACTGTTGAATGTCTTGGCTGATTTTCTTTTAAAGTTAAGCATAAGATAAAATGTACTTTACAGTACCTTAATAACATTACAATCATGATCTATAACATATTCCCCAAGGAATACACTCTTTTTCTCCTGGTCACTTCTCGTAACTTCGACTATAATAGCGCAATAATGTCCACATGTAAAATTAAAATGTGTTCAACGTTTCACAAGTGTATTTCCTCACCTTCCGGCATGGGTGAATGATAACACATCTGTCAAACAAGTGAGGCGAGGTCTGTATCACCTATTCCCAGGTCGTTCGTGCTCGTTTCTGCCAGCCACTTTGACATCGGAATTGCGTGAAGACGGGGTTAGGAAACGGAGAGTCAACGTACTGGTGGCGTAGTTTGAGGTTCCTGGTGTCTCAACCTAAAGCAGTTCACCCTAGTGTGCTTCCTGTCAGGAAATATCGTCCTCGGAAAGTGGACAGAATGTTCTTCTCATCCTTTGAAATTGTGAGATAGCCGCATCAGCACGTTTCCATGATAGTACACAGTTTTTCATGGGTTCAAGATTTGTTTCTCGTACATCTTTTCCTTTATTCGTCCTTTGCATTCAATTTTGATTTCAGCTGACAACTGCCTGATTGCCTTGATTAAAAATTATATGACAAAGAAACAAATTGTTTTCATGTTTCATATTCCGTAGGTGCATGCAAATATATGAATTGGGTTACGATTTACGAATTTTATGATCTTAGTCATAACAGCAACGTTGCATTCACGAATTGTTCTTGAGCAAAGGGCATTACATAAAGATATGCACTCGTAGTGGTATTTAGTTCTTACTAATATGAAGGGAAGACTTATTTCATTAACATTCGTGAAATCAGCTATTTATCTCAACTGTACGCGTTTACTCCGAGCGCGGGGCCACGTTGACACGAGCTATGACAGGCAACGTTGGCCACGGTCGCCTTCCGTAAATGCAACACATTGAGCGAACGAGCACGTGTAAAGTCCCTAGAGAATATCTCGCTATAAAACAGATCTGTTTCTTTCATATATCTTTGTCAGTGGACAGATAGGAAAAATAATTGTATAGTGAAGGCTAGCAATAGTTTTGAATAAGCGAAGCAGATTAGCTTTACAACGATGCAACAGAGTCTAACGGTTCAACAGACTGCTGCACTGTGTTGAACAACTTACACCCCACCTCATCCATACCAAAGCAAAGGAGGACGGTATATTCTGAAAGAAGGCCTACCTGCGTGTTATAACTGGCACCTTAAACTATATTATCATTCACTCTGTATTCTGATCTCCGTCCCAGCACCCTCCCCTCGTCAATGTAGGTTTTGTCAACAGCAGTCAGCAAAGTATTTTGGAATGTGCAATCCTCCGAATAATTTATAAACATGTAGCTTAGACTACACAGTCATTTCAGTTGTCGACTTTTTTCGCAGTATGGAAATTAAGTATTCATAGTATTAGTCAGAAGTATTTAATTTCTAAGTTAATGGATAATCATTTCTTTACAGGACCATAGCCGGATTCATATTAGCAGAGCCGTCCAGGACTGGTTCCAAGGTCAGGAGAGAATAAAACTTCTTCCTTTCGTGTCAAAATCACCAGACCCCAACCCCACTGAAACTATGTGGACGGAGGTTACGAGGTCGTTACCACCTGGGCCAAGGAATTCAGGAACGCTGTGGGAAAATATAGAGAATACATGGTGGGAGATAAACGATCATCACACCCTCTCGAGGAATTTAGCCTTATCACTTCCCTGACGCCTTCGAGCAATTATAGAAAATGAGGGAGGATAGGTAGGGTACTGAAAGAAAAATAAAGGCCAAACCAGTTGCGACGTCCTAAAGTGTTTTGCAAACCAACTAAAGCTAAATGGTCCCTGAGTAGTCTCATTAAATGTGTCACTGCATGATTCTTACACATACCAACTACTAATTAAATTCTTTACTCAAAGAAATAAATAAACAAATGTATGCGCAAAGGATAAATGTTTGATTTTGTAGTATTAACCTCAAATTTGGTACACTGTTAATCACCCGACTGTGTTTAAATAAAATGCGTAAGTAACCAGAATCGTAACTGGGCCTGCATAATAACTCCTCCTCCGTTCTGTAAGCTATTTCTTCTCGTTCTGTCTTACTTTCATCTCTCAAAACATAATAACGGTATAAAAAAAGGATAAAATTGCCTAACAGCTGATCTTGTAACAACACATATAAAGATATTTCTACTTCCTATGGTCTGTTACCAAGATAACCTTTTTCTCACCCACCGGAAGGAATGAAGGATAGCCCACAACGCTTGATTCATAACGTCTCAGCAACACACTACCACTCTTATAACTATTCGGCAAAGCAATAATCGTATCTCCACGCGGACCAGTACTAGAAAAATTCTGTAACTTCTTCAATCGCTGTCTGATCCCAAAACACATCTCTTTTATTGACGTGCCTCGATGTGAATCAAGTCTCGCGTGGTTGAAAAGGTCGCGCCGGCGTGATTCAGAAATTTACGTTCCCCTCATATTCGTCATTGCAGCTGAAAAAAAACCTCCACAAGTTACCTAGTCTGATTTCCTAATTATATCTCGGCACCATTAAATAATACACCATCCAAAACCTCCCCTAGAAAAGATACATAAATACACACACAGAACTTCTCACAATACTTACAGTTCGTGTCGAGCGTGCATAGCATGGCTACACAAATTACTATTATGCCTTTTCCGCTTTATTTAATTCAGGAAAGCGATCTCACTGATTCCCACGTATCTTTCAAATCCTGTTGTTCTAAAAATCAGCTTCACACGTAAATTTCTACTGACTCATTTCACAAAAGGTGACTTCTTATTCTTTCATAATAAATTAGCAACCTTGCCTTTATCCATGAATATCAGAAACTCGTAAAATTACAAACTGAAACACACGCAAGCCACAAATGGCTTCTTTGAAAACTAATTCTTTCAGATCAAATTACTTTCTACCATGAATTTCTGTTAGCAGCTCGATTAGTTAAAGCCACGAGATAATATTTTCCTACACTTCCAGATCAGATTTTGAAACAAACTAACTAAAATCGTGAATCTAAATTGAACATTACTAAAAAGAATTGTGGTAAATTTACACATTCCTACTTATAAAGTAATGGTTCCTAGCACTCAGTCATCCACTCTTCATAATTTTCTTCACCAGCCCCATGTGCTGAGTGCCAGGTCTTTAGGCTATAATAGTTCGTCACATGCATCCTATTTGTGTAGTACATCCTTTACAATTGAATTCTAACACTTTTCTGTTCACCGAATTACTCAAACGAAATATCAAATTCTGTTAACTTTCAAGTTACTCTTCGCAGTAGCGACATAGTATTCTCACATTCGCCTATCTTTTACTTGCCTATAAACAATCTGATTCCTTCCAAAATATTATATTAAATTAATCTACCCTGAAAGAGAAGGTTTCCACGTAAGGTGGAACATTAAAGCCTTAACTCATTTCCTTTCCCTTTGTGGAGAACATTTTGCTTCGCCACTTCCTCAGTCCTTCCGGCTGCTTCAGTCGTCCCCAGGCAAGTTCCTTTCCCATGCTACCGCTCTCCCTGCCTACGGCGAGGGTGGTGTACACCCTGGCCAATCAAGGCTCCAGAATTTCAAGCATTGGAAACTCCCGGTTGTCTTCTCGTCAGCACACAATGAAATCTGCCCGCGCTTTTGTACTCAATGAGCCTCAAGGCCCGTCCACACGCAACGATCTGTCTGCGCACATCACATCTGCGCAGACAGATCGTTGCGTGTCGACAGAAGATTTGCACCAACCTGAGGTGTGTGCAAACCTGGAAGTTGGAGTTGGAGGTTTGAGCGAAACCTCTCATATCTGTGGGTTCAAACCACATCTGTGCCGACAACTTGGAGCGTGTGGACAGGAGATCGCCGCAAATCTGTCGCGAAACAGCTGTTTGCTCAGTCTAGTGTTTGTATTTGTGCGCACAGAGCATTAAAATGGCTGATGCTCGTCAGTGTTCTCGAGAGTTTGTAAGTGAATTCATTGAAATATATAGACACCACCCATGTTTGTGGAAGATTAAAAGTAAAGAATATAGTAACCGAGACAAAAAGACAACAGCATACAATGCTCTAATTGAAAAGTTGCAGGCAGTTGACGCCTCGGCAAACAGAGAAACGGTAATTAAACAAATAAATTCGTTGCGAACTGGAGAAATTATTTGCGGATGGATGTCGAAACTTATAATTATCTCTTAAAGCTTGTAACCCCTCATATTATGAGAAAAAACACTTGTATGAGAAGGGCAATTTCTCCCCGTGAACGGATAGCAACAGGAAGGAGCTACAAGGATTTGGAATTTTCGACTGCAATATCGAAACAAGCGTTGAGTAAAATAATACCCAACACATGTGAAGCTATTTACGCTGTCCTGAAGGATGAGTTCATGAAGGCAAGTCAAGTAAATTAAGTCTGTCAGCGAACTGTTTACCGAAAAGAGTTATCCAAAGTTAAGAAATCTAGAAGATCTGGTGTAAGAACAGATCAAGTATACCAGCCAACCTTATGGTATTTTGATCTGCTTGGCTTTCTTAGTGATCAAGAAACGCCAAGACCAAGCAGGAGTACAATTGAAGATGAAATTGGAGTGTCAATGTGCCAGGAAATGGAACACGAGGTAATGTAAAACAAAACAGGTTCACCCTGCAACAATCGCAGTAAATGTACGTGAGAAAACTGCTTCGCTTTAGCAGCCACTGCCTACACCATTTTGACCGCTTTCTGTTTCCTGCGGTTGGTCTGAATGTTTTTTGCAACACAAGTTGCGAACACAGACCATAACAGAACTGCCTCCATTTCTATATTTCAAAATAACTGAATTAAATTTTTGACGTTTACGGGGAGCGTAGTCGCTTGCCACTGATATTTCTTTTCTACACCGACAGATGGCGGGCGAGTAGTAGATTGGGGTTTGTGTCGTGTGAACACACCACATTTGCAGCGATCTTTTGCATGTACAGACATCTGCGCCGATGTCTGCGCAGACAGATCGTTGCGTGTGGACCGGGATTAACGTAAGAATACAGACAAACCTAGCCCCTTCTCTCCAATGTCAGAGACAGACTTTTACCTCAGAAAACTCTCATGTCGCTGCATATCGATACATCATTGCCTTCCCATGATTCTAATAATTTAGTTTCAATATTCACTCCCATTTTATCCACATTGCATACTATCTACCTTGCTCTGAACCCAATCGTGGACTATTTAGGATAGAATAAGTGGGTTTTCATACATTATTAAAAAAATAAACTCATCCAGTTGCTCTGATCAGTTTCCTAAACACAGCAGGTTGGTTCAATAAAAATTAACAGCTCAGATCGAGCGTCTGATAACAGATACCCGATACCTGACGTAGCAAGGTATTCTAGCAATTACATGTGGATACTAATTCCCGTGTGAATATGCTGATATTTTTTTTAGCGACAGCGCCTTTGGGCTATCAGGAAGTAAATTCGGAGGAATATGACCAAATTCAGGGCGCTGCGTTGACCGTGGCCACGCTCAATATGATGAGCCTGCTGCTCTTACTGTTATTTTGTTTCTTTCGTTCTGATGTGTACCAGGAAATAAAATTCTCATCTGCTAAACGATTTTCGCTTCTATTCGAAAAGCTTCTTGAGTAACCCCGCAGTGAACATTACGTAGAGATGATACTTGTAGTTTTTGAAGTATAGGCATGTGTTTAAGGATAACGAACTGTAGTCGAAATTAAACCAGATAATTCTGAAGCAAATAGGTTATGACATGCGACAATGAGAGTGGTAGCCCTTGCTTGCTACGTGGGAAGCAAGAAACCTGAGACCTTCAGTAGTAAAATGTATGTAAAATGCAATAACAAGAAATTCTTTTGATGGGGTAAGGATGCTAATATCACATATATCTGAGGTTCAGGAAACCTTATCTGAAAGTATATGACAGGCTTCCTGCTATTATGTAATGACGCTTGCTTTCAGTAGACATATACATACCCAATGGCAGGGCTTTCTCGTCATCCGAATCACATAAATGGGAATAACGGTCAGAGGGTTATTGCTAAATTGTAGGCACATAGCCACACCACATATCTTAAATTTGGAGAGCAGAATCTCTCGCGATAGATTGGATGCCTGGATCCTGTCATGAAATATTCAGGAAATGAAAAAACGTTCTTCTTGCTGTCAGTGTGGTCCAGATTGCAACGTTGTAGGCATCCTTTGTCAACCCTGTTGGCATAATAATGATTTACAGCTGTGGGACTGATTTATCCTGCTAAATTCGCCTGACATTTTCTTGTCATCTGTATGAACTATTCTGAATATTCCCTCTGAAGACAACTTACTGAGTTAGTAATATCTTGTGAGTACAATGTTGTTTCATGCAGAAGTACCCCTTCTCTAATCCTTCGCGTTGCGAGTTATAGGCTGCTGTACACGGGGCCAGAAGTGGTAACCAGTTCTGGCGATCAGAAGTGGACGCCACCAGTTTTGCCGGCCAGTAAACTTACACACGAAGCCAATAATGGCTTCCAATATTTTTTCATCTGTGGCCGCCAGTGTGTCGTCACAGATGGTAGAGTAAACAGTGTTAAGTGTTTCTTGGTGAATAATATATAATGTGACAGTGATAGAGAGTTTGAGGAGGCTTTTAACTAAGTGGTGGGTGAAATTGTTGTAACTTTAAGTGAGGAGGCGAGAACCATTTTAAATCAACATAGAGTGTGGGTAAAAGACTGGATAAGTCGAAGAGAAACCTTTGGAGCATCATTCACTTTGTTTTGTTAACTGTCAGTGGAAGATCCTTTAGAATACAAGAGACAATTAAGAATGACTATTGAACAATTTAATGAGCTTTTGAGCATAATTGAACCACAGGTAGCCAAGAGAGATACTATTATGATAAATGCAATAACTCCCAAACAGAAACTAGAGGTTACGCTGCGGTATTTAGCAAGTGGCGATAGTTTTCAGTCTATAGCCTTATTATTTCACGTACCAGCCACCCCCATTTCAAGATTCATTCCTGAAGTTCTCCAGTCAGTCATAAGTGGATTACAACACTATCTAAAGGTGAGTTATACTGGTTGAGTATTGTATAATTTGATAAAAATAGAATTTTAGAAAGTCGTCTAGGCATACCTTCTATTAATTATGTAATTATTTTAACTGATTATTTTATCACTATTATTTAGAAACAAAAACATATTTACCCATAATCTACTATTATGATACTTTGTCAAGACAAATAAAAAGTTCATACGTTTTGCATTGACCCAAAACTTTTTACAAATGAAACATTACTTTATATAAGCATTAACTCAGTCTTTATTTCTGGAGAAGTTACTGAAGTTTTCTGTATAGCATATCATCAACTGTGAATAGGTCTG
This sequence comes from Schistocerca gregaria, assembly GCF_023897955.1. Classification (NCBI taxonomy): domain Eukaryota; kingdom Metazoa; phylum Arthropoda; class Insecta; order Orthoptera; family Acrididae; genus Schistocerca; species Schistocerca gregaria. Next base: position 296,984,162 of record NC_064931.1, read on the forward strand.
AGTCCAAACTGGAAAGGTCTTCCTCTTCACCTGACACATGAGAAGAAGTACTTCCATATGATGATGCAGAAGTAACTAATGAATCTGGTGACAAGTATTTTAGCTTCTCATTGGTGATAAGGCTCTAGAACTTTTCTTGCAAGGTTGCAGAGCTTCTGGTAGGAAGTGTTCCCACTTGGCCAACAATATGTTGGCCAAACAGTTGGTACTCGTCCACAACTTTTTTTGAAGATGACGGTCTATCCATTGCATTTTTTTTTTTTGTAATTTGTTAATTGCACTTTCAACTTTGGAAAATTTTGAAATGCGTCTTTTCTTTGCACCTGGCGTCGGAAATTGGTTCTCTTGCGCCGACGTTCCAGTTACTTTTACTGTGCTCTTAGCAATGCTATCATCATCCATGTCTTCAGTATTTTCTTCTTAATTTTCTTGAGGCTCAGTAAGGACACTAATGAGTTCCTGTTGTCCATCATCACATTCTTCAGTGGGACTTTTCTGAAAAATACCAATGCGACATTACAGAAATTTTGAGATGATTTGCAGATTTAAATAGTATATTGTTTGGTTTTGACATACACTAACAAATCAATAAATTATATTTTAATGTTTATTTATTTATTTTGTTGAAGGTAGCTCAGACTTTGGAACAGTGGAGACATATACAAAATAGTTTTGAGATCAAATGGAATTTTCCATCCTGTTGTGGTGCAATGGATGGTAGACACATAGCCATCAAACGTCCACCTGGAAGTTGTGAAGAATTTTACAACTACAAAAGGGGTTACATCATAATACTGTTGGCTTTGGTTGACGCCAATTGTAAATTCATATATGTAGATGTGGGAACAAATGGAAGGGCTTATGATGGAAGTGTGTTTTGGCTGTCTACTTTGAAAACAGCCATTGACAAAAATAGCCTGAATTTATCTCAGGTATACATTATTGTAGCAGATGACGTATTTCCCCTGTATACAAATTTGATGAAACCATTCTCAAGAAGAAACTTGCCTTAGAAGAACGCATATTCAACTACCGGTTATCAAGAGCACGAAGAGTTGTTGAGAACGCTTTCAGCATATTAGCAGCAAGATTTAGAATATTTCGAAAAGACATTGAAGTTAATTTATCGACAGTTGATGTAATTTCGCAAGCTGCATGTACGATTCACAACTGTTTATGTACAGAATCGCCAGGTTCGTACTTTGAAAGGAGATGGGTTGATTATGAAGACACAGAAACGGGAGTGCTGCATCCAGGACTATGGCGCATACCTGGAACGGAGCTACGATCAATAAGTAGTGTTCATACATCAAACGCCTACTAAAAGGAGGCATCAGAAAAGAGGAATAAAATGGCTGCTTACTTCAACAAAGAAGGACAAGTTCCTTAGCAAACGATGGCCATCAGAATGTAAATATGGTGGTAGATGTTTAGTAATTAAAACTTCTTTTACTCTTACAAAATTAGAATTTTAATTATTTCTAATAAACAGTTCAATCTCGAGATATAGAAGCTTGAAAATACTTTTTAGTGACTAATCAATAAAAAATTAGTTATCAAATTATTAAAAAATTGTTTCATTTTACCATTGAAAGTTTTTGCTTGCAATGGAAAATACAATCAAACATTTCCATGTATTAACAATTCTAAAAAGCCAATTTTCAGCTTTTTTATATTTAGTCATTTTCAAGCTTAGAATAGAATACTTTAACTTACCAAATTTGATTGTGAGTCTCGAGTTACGACGACGCTGTTTAGAAACGTGTCATCCATTTTGAACCAAGGTAGCTTCGGCGTAAAAACATCATCAGCCCCAGCTCCGCTTCTTTTTGACGAGATAACTTTTAGTAACTCACTTCTGTATGTTGTCGTGATAGTCTTTATTCTAGCTCACAAAAACGAAACATCAGGAGCAACTACATTCTGACTTTCAAGGTCTTCTTTCAGTTTAACAATACTACTTTCCCTTTTTGTTTTGTTGGAGTAATCATAGTTTTGGAATGTTTCTAAAAATGTTTCAATATTATCAGGCCCCCACTTCACGTTCTTCTTAGTACTGATATCTTTGTTTGCTTTTGAACAAGACATATCAAGTCACTACACGACACCACGGCACAACTGCTTGATCTAGGCTCAAAAACAATGGCACAGCTCCTCACACGACGGCTGAATCAGCTCTACTGGCGGCCACTACACTTACGAACCGTCCAATAATGGCCGCCGATAGATCACGTGACTGCTACTGGCCGCCTCATCGCACACTAAAATCAAACATGTTTGACTTTACTGGCTGCCACTCGATAATGGCCATGGAACGCGCCAGTACAACTGTACACAAGTCCAGTAGCACCATAATTGGTGGCGGCCAGTACTGGCCAGTTATAGTGGACGCCACTACTGGCCCCGTGTGCAGCAGCCTTATCAGTTATCTATTGCTGCCGCGATTATGGCAATGAGAGTGTTTATGCAGGAATTCCTTGACAGTATAGTTCTAAAGTAGTGGCTTTATAAAACGGTAGTTGCCTTCGAAAGCAGTTCCAGGTTTGCTGCAAAAGATGTGTCTTATCAATTCCTTTCGGTAAGTTTTAAATCAGGCGCTACCTGTCACATGTAAGTGTGTCCCAGAAAACTCGTAGGAGTTGCCATGATCGTAGACCTCACTAATCTTAAGTCACAACAAAATTACCGACAAAATTACTGAACAGATTCGAAGCATCTGTAAGTCACGAATTTGTACTTTGTTCATCAACTCAGTCTGAAATAAGAGGGGAAAAATTACAGGAACAATGACAAAGTTTGTTTCTATGCAGTATCTGTGATGGATCTGGAGATACGAAAATGCACAACTGCACTTTTGCGAACTTCTGTTTTATTTTCGCATCAATAGTGTTGTGAACCCACCATCTATCAATGCATTACATTAGTATCCATTATATCTAATCATTCTGATAGTACACCTGATATTATAGATGAGTAGGACACAAGGCAGGACGTAGATAATGTCAGTTTGACGTCAACAGTGTGTAACATTTTACTTTTCTTGAATAGGACAATGTTGCTATCCAATCATTTTTGGTTAAGTTAAAATAAGCTTCGCTGCAAGAGAATTCGCTTGTATTTTTCAATGTGTGGTCTGTTGTCGGTTTGAAGGCCTTCCGTCATATCGGCAACTCAGTGCAGCTCCACCGAGGCCTGTCTTCAGTAGGGTGGAGATAGCAATGTGAAAGTTGCGAGCTGTCGAAGACGATCTTCATATTATTAGTGCGATTGAGACTCGTATATTCTTGACGACGTTTAGCACCTATGCGGTCAGTCACTCTATTTCAGAATTCATGCTGAGTAATCCTGATAAACTGTCAATATTGTCTTTTTATGTGGATGAGTCATCTGGATAGCCGTCACGTTCATGTGCCATCCTAGGAGCTACACTGCAATACGTTTTATATTTCATAATCAGAACTATCTGCATTAAACGTCATCAAATCAATGTCAGGGAACTGAATGCAGCAGTTCCTTGGTTGCTACTTGGGGACCTGCTTGAGTCGTGTTCTAAGGAAATGGTAGTTGCTGGTTAACATTATATTACTGTAGCGAGAATTACCGAATTTTCCTTTTTCTCTGCCAACATCCACTACTAAATTCAGTAACAAAATGCTAAGAAGACATTTGCATTGTGCCAACTCAACGATCAAGCTATTTTTATCGATTTTTATTTTCACAGCCAGTCTCATTCTGCATTGCAATAAACTTTATTCATAGTTTGCTTGTTCTTGTTACGATTATTGTCATTCTCTCACTCGCAAGAGCTTTCACATCCCTATTTGGTATCGATGCACATGAAGAGTGGCTATGTAAGAAGGGAATACTGAATTTTACGTGATGTTGAATACACTCATTTACTTCGGCACCTCATGATCTACACTACAGGAAAAGTGAGATACATGATGTTGACAATGGGAGGACAGATACGCTGGCACAAATCTGCTTCTACTCCTGGTGATTTGACACAGTGTTCCTAGATAAACTGGTGCCGAGGAATCGAAAATGTAGTACGGACTTTGCCACAGTAGAAGAGAGCTGCTAATTTCTGAACATGACTGTGAATTACCCTTGGGTCAGCTGCTGGTTATGGTGTTGTAACTGTAAATGGAATGCTTTGCTTGATAGTCTTCTGCTCATGCTGTCTGGATAAATTAAGCCAGTGGATAAAAAACGGTTTAGTTTTGAGACCTAACCCTAAAGGGGTGGGGGAGGGGGGTAGGCACAGCGGTCTGCTTCACGGTTTATAAGAAAAAAAAGCCCAAGAAGGGATTGAACAACTACTTTCAAACAGAAACATGTATTGGAATCTGTCCATCGTTTAGGTGACAGACAAGAGAGTAACATTACGGAAACAATGATTAGGCTACTTAGTATATAATACTGCATACAGATTTTGTGCTACTTTTTGTTCCATTGCCATGTGACCAGCATATACTGTTGATGCAATGCCCATCTAGTTAACCTAATAGTTGAATCTCTAAGTCCTGATAACTATTTGAGTGCAGCATGGTAGGTTATTACTTCAAAACGTCATGCATGAAAATAAAACAGAAGTAAGTTACTCCGACTATCTCTTTCTCAGTCGTTGAAAAATTATTTTCTGCATTATTTAGTTGTCTGTATGTGTTTGCTATGGTTCTGAGGGAATAGGATATAGTTGTAGGTAAACACCTAGAATTCTCTCAGATAAAAACTTATTAGCACTTCGCTGCTACACAGATACAAGTCCGGAGGCTAACTGCCATTAGCGGCCAACATCCTCCCAAAGCCCCTCTTCTCAAAGATAGCACACTTATACACCGAACAAATACCGATTACCGATATTTATGGCGCTCTACGCCACATTGCACCCCCCCCTCCCCCCCGCGCAGTATGGAGTGCATCCCTGTGAATGGGAGGGGGGGGGAGTGAGGGAGTGAGAAGTTAGGAAGGTAACGTACAGCTTTTCCGCGTCAGGTGGAAGCGGTCGACTGATAGGAGAACGGGGAAGGGAGGGGGGGGGGGGGGTTGAAACCCGGTACGTCGACAGCGAAGTCAGCAAGCGACGCCAATGGCTGTGAAGACGACATCCCGTCCTGGAGTGGAGGTGTAGCACTTCGTCAGCAGGCAGGCGGAGAATCACTTTGCCAGAAGGCCTAACAAAGGCACGTAAATTGCCACACGCAGCACTTGTGCTCAATTTAAAGCGGCGCACCACACGAGTTCCTGCACTTCCTCCCTCAACATTGTCACACGTGAGTACCACACACACCGTACCACCATTTACAACAACAGATAATTTATGTATGTCATCCGGGTGTACATGTGTTGAGAATTCTTGGGTGGCACTTGTACGAGAAATGGTAGGGATGCAGGGAGGTGTGGGAAAGCCATGGCAGGGGGAAGCATCTGCGAAGAGGGGGGTGGCAGGTGCACTGGACTGCGCAGGCAACAACCCTGGGCGATCAGCTGATGGTCAAGGGAGCACGACCGAAGGCAATGAGGAGCCAGCATGGATTGAACAGCGTGACAAAGAGCTGTCACATGAAGATGGTAACACAACGGTAGAATCCGAGTGGTTGGCAGTTCGATTGCGAGGGCTGTGAGGAGTGAAACCTTGAAAAGACTGGCCACTTTAATTAAATGAACGCGGAGAAGAAGCAGTGCTAGGCAGAGAAGCACGCTGTGGAGAATCATTACCCGAATGTATGGTATGAGAAACTGGATGGCCGCTCAAAGCAGGAGTGGGAGAAATAGGGGCAGAATCAGGGAGGTTCACCTGAGGCTCAATGAAAGCTGGTTTCACTCGGTTGAGTGAGACCGTGGTTACAGAGTCTTTTATGAGGAGATCAATGTTATTCTCAGAGCGTTTGACGACCTTGTAATGACCTGTGTAAGGCGACTGAAGCAGGGCTTTGATTGAGTCGTCTCTGAGAAACACGTACTCACAAGAGTCTAGCGTACGTGGTACGTACCCATGCGGAGGTGTATGAGTAGCTGGAGGTGGCGGCTGAATTTTGCTGCTGTGCAAGTGCACTCTCTCTAGAAGTGAAGGGAGTTCAGAGGGCCGTGGAACTGGGATGGGAGTGACTAATTCTCGAGGAAAAACCAGAGGTTGGTCATACACAACTCAGCTACGGAACCCTTGAGGTCTACCTTGAAATTTGCACAAAGGCCAAGAAGCACAAAGGGCAGTGCTTCTGTCCATAGTGAGTCATGGCAAATGCAAGGCAGACTTTAAGGTGCGATGGCATTGCTTGACAAGCCCATTGCTTTGGGGTGGTATGCGGAAGTATGAATTTTGACAATACCACACATTTTACATAAGTCGGAGAAAATTGAAGACTCGAATTGTCGTCCATGGTCAGTGGTGAGGTAAACAGGTGAGCCAAATCTAAAGATCCACGAATCTAAGAATGCTCGACTTACTGTCTCAGAGGTAATGTTCGGAATAGGCAGAGCCTCAGCCCACTGAGTCATCCTGTTAATAGCTGTAAGCAAGTAACGGAAACCCTCGGAGGGGTCAAAGGGCCCACAAGGTCCACATGAACATGGTGAAACCGGCCTGACGGTTGGGCAAAACTGCCAAGAGGTGGGGAAGTGTACCTGGAAACTTTGTTCTGTTGACACAACACGCATGCCCTGGCCCAAGACTGATAGTCGCGTCGCATGTCTCTCCAGACAAACCGTTCAGATACCAGACGGGTGGAAGCTTTGACACCGGAGTGTGAAAATGTGTGTAATTTATCAAAGACCTGTCATTGAAGGGGCTTAGGAATGAATGGCTGCAACGTACCAGCCAATTCATCACACCACACTAAGTCAGATATGCCAGGGAAAGTAGAGCGTACCGGTTGGAGAGAGGAGCTGTGGTCCGAAATTAACTGCATGGTATCGGGGTCTGCCGATTGCAACTGAGGTAGGTCCGTTAAGTCAATTGAGGCTGTGACAGCACCAACGCGCAAGGGAAAATCAGCAACCATGTATTCCGCTCCTCTGATGTAGCGAATGTCATTTGTAAATTGCAAGATGTAATCAATGTGACGAAAGCGTTGTGGGGGCAGACCAGCCAAAGGATTTTTTATGGCAGGAACCAACAGCTTGTGATCAGTGAGCACATAGAAATCTCGTCCCTCAACATCAGTTCTGAAGTGTCTTATGGCCTCATAAACTGCAAGTAACTCTCTGTCGAATGCTGAGCATTTCTTCTGTGCGTTGTTTAGCTTTTTTGAGAAAAACTGCAGGCGGGTCGTAAGATCATTGTATGTCTGACTCAGTACTGCGCCGACAGCATTGTCACTAGCGTCAGTAGTGATAAACATTGTGGCGTCCACGTGTGGGTGAGCAATAGTGGCAGCAGAGGCCAACAGCTATTTGAGTTCGTTAAATGCCTTGTCCATGTCTGGTGTCCATGGGACCTGGCGGATGCCAGAAGTTTGTGGGCCAGCGAGAGCATCTATGAGAAGATGCCTGCACCACAGAAGCTGCTGTCAAATGTTTACGGTTCTAATTAACTGTTCCGATGAACCTGTGTAATTCCCCATAGGTCTGGGGGTGTGGCATCTCGAAAACAGGCTTGATCTTGTCCTGCGGTGGTGTCAGACCATCCGACGACACAACATAACTTAGGAATGTGACGGATGACTGGTGCAATTCAGTCTTTTTATTGTTCAGTTCAATACCAGTGGCTGCTAAAATATCTGTCACGAGTTGAACACGCTCCTCACTCTGTTCCAAAGTAGAAGCAAAAACCAATATGTCGTCCATGTATACGAAACAAAAGTCTAGATGGGATAAAGTTTGATTGATGAAACGCTGCCACGTTTGGGGGGCGTTTTCAAACTCAAACGGCATAAATTTGTATTGAAACAGCCCAAAGGGAGTGGTTATGGCAGTCTTTTCAATATCCTTTGGAGCCATAGAAATCTGACGAAATGCGTGCTTACAGTCCAAAACAGAGAAGTACTTTGCACCTGCGAGCGCATGATTGAAGTCCGCAATGTGTGGGACTGGGTATTTATCAATGATGGTACGGGTATTTAAACGCCTATAGTTTCCGACCATATGCCAAGTACGGTCTTTCTTTTGGTCAAACAGGATAGGACTAGCCCAGCAACTGAGAGAAGGTTCAATTATTCCCTTTTGCAATAGATCAAGTAATTGTTCTCTTCCAATTTTCATAAATTCCGGCTTGAGACGGAGTCGGTGTTGTGATATAAGTGGTCCATCGGTTAGACGTAACCAATGAACTGTGCCATTAGTGACTACTGCAATACATGGCGCGGCACGACAGTCAGATGTCTGTGAAGCAAAGCAGGCGGTGGCAGACGGGCAAAGCTGTGGCGGTGAGGGCACGGAAGTACAGGTCTACCAACCACTCGTAGGCCGCGTAAAGGCCGCACACGTGTTAACATGGGCGAGGTTGGTACACAGGCTCATGGTAGCGGGCCGTGCCGCTACGAGTGCTGTAGGCATCAGTGAGCGTGGCTGAACAGCAGATGGCCATAGTTCATTGCCACGAGCTTGGGAAGTTAATTGTCCATTCGGAACGCAAGGAACATGAGCACTCGGGCATACACTGTCATTAAAAGAGGGGGTGCTGACACAGTTTACAGAGTTCACAACATTGTCGTTAACGTGCGTTGGCACGGGAACACCAGATTGGCATGGACTGACCTTGTCTGTAGCCGACGGGTCATCTGCTTGTAGTGTCGCGAGGCGTTGTTGTGTGGAGGCCAACTCGCGGTGTATGTTGCAGAGATGCAGCAGCATTTCCATATGTTCCATCTGCAACTTTGAAGACTTGGCGCACTCCACTAGCCACTTGTTTGTCCAAGATTGCACCTCCAAGGATAGGTTTAAACACTTCTTAGCACAGCACATGTTTGGTGTTAGCCGAACTGTCACTCGGTGGAGCGAAAGGAATATGTTTGTTTAGTGGGGGGATAAAACACAGTATTTTGCACAAAATCTAGTGACAGCTGATAGTGCTTGACGAAATCAATTCTGAGAATAGGTTCTTCAATTGTTGACACTAAAAACGTCCACTCCATCTTGCACTCGGGCGAAAGTTTCACTGTATACAGAGTAGAACCCGAACACTGCACGGTAGACAAGTTCACTGCACGAAATACTGTTTTGTGTGGTTGCACTTTATTGGTTGCTAGGCGAACCGGCAGCAAAGAGACGTCTGCGCCAGTGTCTACCAGAAAACGTACACCTGATTGTAAATCGCGAACATAGACTCGACCACACTTACTGTTGTTGTCCAAAATGGAATGCAACGTTGGATGGTGCCCATTGTTTACATCGCAGGAGGTGGCACCGCAGCCTACCTGCAGTTGGAGTTTGGGTAAGAACATGGTGACTGGCATTTGCGAGCTTGCTCCCCGAATCTTGCGTGGAAGAAACAGTAAGTTTGGGCGGGCCTGTGCTCCTGTGGGCGGTTGCTAGGTGACGGAGTATGTGAACCAGAATCTTCCACAGAGGCCAGTGCACTGTCGTAGCGGGGAGTTGAAGGTGCAGGCAGGGCGGCTAGTTTAACAATCTTGTTATTAGCAGCACCAGATAAGGGCGTGGTGTCAGAAAGCTTCTTAGTGCGGTTACGTTCAGAATGCAGAGCACGGAGCTCACTTTGCCTGGTGGAGTATGCTCTGTCAGCAGCTCATGAACGTTCATTTACTGGGCTAATACGCAGAGATTGCAGTCTGAACAGGCAAAGGCAGCTTTTCTGTCCAGATTTCTGCGAGCGTGTCATCAGGCATAACTTGCTCATCGACGAGAAGACGGATGCATCTCCAGAGCTGGGATGGAGACCTGTCGCCGAGACGCTCTTCGTAGATGAGCTGTCACACATTTTCTCTCCTGGTTTTCGAGACGCGCTCCGGTATCGTCTGTTTCGCCATAGCATACTTCCCTGCTATAGGGGCCAGATCGTAAATTAAATCGACGCAGTTGTGAAGATGGTTCATGAGGCAGGCGAAGCGTGCGTCATCGTCCAAAGCACAGACATTGAATGTTTGCTCAACCAGGTTAAACCAGAACTCCGGGTGAGCGCGTTTGAAGTCTGGTAGTTTCGGTACTGCAGTCACTGCGGAGGTGCGCCTATTTCTTCGGACGGAAGTAGAGCATGCCGAAGATAGCGAGTCCGAATTATTGGCGTCCGTAATGTGGGTATCGCGAAATTCACTTGACGCCAGGGGGGGGGGGGGGGCTGAGAAGTGACGGACGCTCGAACAGTTTGAGGACTGTAGTCAAAATGTGCATTTTCATTGACGTGGTAGCTCGGAGGGAAGTCACAAGTACGCCGGTGAATGTCCGTTATGCACACTGTATTCACTCGACCGTGAGTGGTGGGGCTGGTTGTAGATGTCTGGGTAATTACTGTCCAGCACATAATTGTTGACTTGATTAGAAGCAACACAAGGATCCCACACATGTCCACTAGAATGCACACTCGGTGTGATATTTTATGTTTGGCGAGCATTGAGCACCTGTTGACTAGCTGGTGCAGAAGGATACACATGTGGCGGGAACTGACTCAAGTTTGAATTTACTACTGGATTTTCCAAAGTAGCAAAACTTCACTCGACGCCACAAACTGTATTGAATTGTGCATTCGACACAGGAGTAGGAATGTTCCGAACAACACTCTGTGGAGAACACGTGGCAAGGTGTAGGCTAACAAAGCGAGAGTCCGCGACCGTTGGCGGTTGGAAGAAGCTGGCGGCACTCAATGAATTCCACTGCATGTTCGGGCTGAAGGATTCCTAAGAGTCTTGCGGCATGTACACTACAACAGCAGGAGTGCTGGAGAGATGTTGCTCAAATCCGGGCGGCGGTGAGTGCTGAAAGGCCATTGTCTGAAGCTGAACAACGGCCCTCACGATCGCAAAGAAACCCGACGCCGTAGGCGCGTAAATAACCTTCGGGTGGTAACTCGGATGCATATTACACAAGAAACGAGGTCACCAGTGAGGGAATGGGATATAGTTCTAGGTAAACAACTAGAATTCTCTCAGATACAGATTTATTAGTACTTCGCTTCTACACAGATACAAGTCTGGAGGCTAACGGCCGTTACCGGCCAACATCCTCCCAAAGCCCCTCTCCTCAAAGATAGCACACTTATACACTGAACAAATATTGATATTCATGGCGCTCTATGCCACAGTTCCTATCCATGTATTTCCTGTCCCACAAGGCAACTTAATGCTAAACTGTTGGAGTCACAGGGCAGTATCTTGTACTATTTGTGCAATCTGAAAAAGCAAGAACTGGACTAGACATTAACAAATCTTTTATTGTTAGAAATGCTGCTCCATAGTGTGGTGGCCAGTGAAACATTATCCCTTTCCTTAACAACCTTGAGAGTGGTCTTGCAATTTCAGCAAATTTTCAATAAAAATTGGCAAGTTCAAGATATGACTACAATTCCTTTATTTTAGTGGATGTCAGAAAATTTTTGATGACATCAAAAAGTCGTGGATCAGTGCAGAACCCATTTTGCATATAATATGGTCAAAGTAACGAACTTCTTGTAAAACAAAATAGCACTTTCCAGGCTTAGTAACGAACTTCTTGTAAAACGAAATAGCAGATTCCCAGCTAAGCTTTAAGCATCACACATTGCATGAACACTCTATATACTCTTGGATATCTTTAGAGAACACAACTGAATCATCTAAATACACCATGCATTGCTTCAGTTTCAGTCATTGCAATACACAATCTAATACTCACTGGAAAGTAGCTAGTGTGTTTTCAGACCAAAAGGCATGTGGCAGTATTGCTAATGACCAGATGGGGTTGAGAATGCTATCTTTGGACGATCTTTAGGTACTACATCTAACTGATGCTATCCACTTTGTAGATCTATAGTTTGTGAAATACTGATATTTGCCCAGATCATCTAAGGTTTCTGTCATATTTGGCACTGGGTAGGTGTCTGATAGGTAGGTGAGGGTAAGGCCCCATGTGGGGTAAAGACCTCCACTGAGTTTTTAAATTAACCATCATTTCAGGAGTTGTCCACCAAGTGGCACGTTTGTCTTATTATAGCTTATTGTTCCATGAAACTTCATCTCAGGACATCATTCCAGAGATAGGAAAATGAGATAAGTCTGTTTTTTACTATATACATGTAACTTTTCTGGTGTTTTACTTGAACACTGCATAAAGTAGTGTTTGAAAAGAAGAATCAACGAATTCCTCATTAACACTACTGCATTTAAGCTTTACAGTCATATGGAAATATTGATCCAGTTAGCCCCGAAAATCAACTTGGTACATTCGTCAGATAACAGCACAATGAGGCAAATCCCCAACAACGTGACAATTTTTCAATAACCCCCACAAAATGTGACGTTCATTCCACACTGCATCAGGTTACCCCACCTGAAGATATAATCCCACTACATAAAATTAAGAGCGAACACTGGCAAAGCACTGAAATCTGTGCTCTGATGTCTACATCCAATAAAGAACAAATGGAAGAAGAATCCATGGGAAAAGAAAAGATTGTTACTGAGAATGAAAGCCATGCCAAAGGAAGAAAGGAGCAACCTATAAAAACAAAATATCGTAAGCTAGATTTCAGTGAAAAAAAAAAAAAAAAAAAAAAAAAGAGAGGGAGAAAATAGGTCAAATAGCTAGTTCATTATTCTTTAGTCAGATTCAGGCTTCTCAGTTCATGACAGTAGTTCAGATATAGATATGGACTTACTGATCAGCAAAGAAGTATCCACAGAAGAAAGAACAAGAAACTGGGACTACACGGAAAAATCAGATTTCCTTCTCACTTAATGACTTCACTTTAGTGAAAGTGCAGGGAAACGCCCAATCCCCATTCTGGCTCTTTGTGACCAAGGTAATTTCAGTATAATAAAAAAAAGGCTATGAAAGTGTGTCATACAAAAAAAACTTCCAGGACCATCAAATTTTACTGAGACACGGGAAGAATCATTCACTGGCGCTGGGAATGTGGTAATGAAACTCAAAATCCACAAGGATGACACACCATGATTACCATAATGCAATAACTTATTCAGAAGATCTAACAAAGTAGACTACTTGCTAGATAACCAGAAAGCTTAGCCTCAGTCATTGAAGTCTTTCACATTACCCTAGTTATTCTCATCTTGTGGAGGAAGAAGTATTATTTTGATACAGAATTTCTAAGTATTATATTGGAATTTATGAGATATTTAAGAGCAATATTGTGTTGAGTATCTTTGTTACAATACAACAATGTTATAAAGGGCTATTTCAAGTGTTTTTATTATGCAGTCATCCTTTTTCATCCATATCCGTCTGAAATCAGTAAGACCCGCAGTGTGGTGTTTAATCAAATTTTGAGAGATAGAACACCTCGTTTTTTTTCTTTTTGCTAAATCATAAAGTTCTCTGTAATTAATAGACAGAAAGACCTGGAATTTGGACGGGTTATGGTTAACAACCCAATCTATGACTTCAACTTTAATTTTCAACAAAATCTACTCCTCACTGGCCACAATGTTAGAAAAACTGAAAATTGTAGGGATTTACCCCCACCTATCATTGCTTTCTGATTTAAGCAGTCATAGTTGCAACAGAAGTGATGTGCTTTGCTGCAGTCTGGCAATTTTTTGGGTACGATGACAAAAAGTGCTGACCAAAGATGTGCTTGATTCTATGATCCCATCTTGAAGCTGTTGACTTATAAAAATCTTCCACAACATGCTGTAGATTTTGAGGAACTTGATATGGTTTATAATAAACAGGAGCTTCATTTCTAGTGCACGTACAATGTTGAGCTAGTGGCATGGTGAGCAATGGGGCAGGATGATACACAACCTCATGTATTCCTCTAAAAGTCTTTCCGTGTCATCCTTGTCCATGTGCTACTTTATTTCTTAGCGCAGTCAAGCCAACAAACTGTCCTGCTGTTGTGTAATTTAACATGATATCCTTATCCAATATGTCTTCATCTAGGATTTATAAATGGGCTATCAGGGTAATAAATGATAGCTGCCCTTCCTGAGGACTAAAGATATCAATACTGGCAGGCACTACCTTGCTTCCTTCAATTTCCCATACATAGTATAAACAATGCCATGGAATACATTTCACCTTATCCAATTCTTCATTTTCAGACAAACGTTCAAGAATACAAAAACACTTCATCAGCACATCAGCTGCTACATGAACCTAGATTACCTTTCCGTTACCTTTAGGTATGAAATCCTGCGAGTTGACTTTATAGGACCTCATAAGCAGTTTCAGTGGCTGCCCCTGGCCAAGGGGTGAACTTTGCAACAGTAATGGTTTTCAGGCCATAAAACCAAGATGAAACAATGCTCCATATACTTCTAATATATACCATTCACAGTCAGCTATGGTGTGATGTGCTACCAGGAAATAAGCCATGAGAAGTTCTATACTTTACCAAGTATACCCTTATGTATCACAGATATCTGAGATCCTGTATCTAATAAGAAGTTACAAAACTTGACTTCTACATAACCAGTCAGAAAAAAAGCCTGCCACTGATTTTGCACTTGTACTAAGTATTACTGGGAGCACTGTGCAGTGGACACACTCCCTCAGCTCCACTTAAATGCAAGATGCGAAGTACTCCCTGTGACCATCTTCCACATCTCTGTGAATTTCTATTATTACAATTCTGCTCGGAATATCCACATCACATACATACCAGGCACTGCTGATTTCTGCAGTTATGCATCATATGCCCTGTACAACCACATCTAAAACGTTTAACATAGGTATCAAATATTTCTTCTTTTGTCATGGCTTTAGTGACCACATCAATTTAGGACAGCACTCCTGCTGTTTCTATGGCTTTATTCAGAATCTTTGGCAATTTCCTCCAAATTTTTCTTAAAAACTCTGGCTGGCCACAAAAATACGTCAAGTACTCTACTCAGCTTCCTGAAACATGGCTTTGTTGTATTTGTAAATACATTCCACAAAACTCTATTGATTCCCAATGATTTTGAAAAATACCATTAATTTGCTAATGGTAATATCTTGATGTATTCCTTCTCCTTTGTCTGTCCACCAACCCTTCCCTGAAATTGTTGAATCACTATGCTTCCCTCAACTATTCCACAGCAAGTAACATAAACCCCAGTGTCCCCTGGTTGTTTTAGCTTGGCTACACTCAACAATTGCTCATTATTCCAATTTCCAAACCTAACAGCTGTGTCTAAATTATCTACAAATTTTCCTGAAAATGGAATGTGGATGGGTGTACTAGGAAGTGACCATTCCCTCTTTGCCGTCCTCAGCTGCTCTAACACTAATTGCAGGTGAACTACTTGATTTATTAACAGCTGAAAAACTTCCTGTGCCCAAACTCACTTCTCCTTATTACCAACTTACTACAAAAGCAGATATACAGTGTACCTGAAATAAAAATGGAAATGAAGAAGAAAAGATATGTAAATAACCAAGCACACCAAAACAAAACTTTGCATTTCTGAGTAGGACATCTCTGCTGCAGAAGATCCACAATTGTGGCTGTCCATTTTCATTTTCAGCAGCTGTGCTGACACCAACTGTATCTAGGCAGTGAGTTTTCAAAAGGTGGGTTATTTTTATTAATAACAAGCTAATGAATGCTGTTTATAGCTATTAAGTGAACCCTATTTTGGAATAATGCCTCTATCATGATGTGATAGTTCTGAAGCTGTAAATGATAAATGTTTATTATTTCCTGTTGTAACAGCCTGAACACAGAACTGTGAGCTTTTATCAGGACATTATGGTTTACATGTTGAATTTTTCAAGTATTTTTCAGTGATAGGTAGCTATGAAATAGAGTGATACAATGTATAGCAATAATTAGCTGGAATGAATCAACAGAAGAGTGATCTAATGTAGTAGAAAAACTCATAATCGTAATGTAGTAGTAGAACACTTGTGACTGAAAATGGTGATTTGGCAACTGTGGACATAAATGTTATGTTAGAAATGAGAAAATCATAGTATTGCCATGTGGACAACAAACCTTTGCCACTGACCCTAATAATGAAGTTTAGTCAATATGGCAATGCAGATCAGTGAACAACGCACTGCTGCTGTGATTGTGTTTTACAAAAACAACAGCTATGTGGCTGCACAGCGAATATTTCGTGCTCATTACAATCTCACACATCATGCCCCAGTCCTGTCAGCACATGCTATCAAAGTTCGGGTACAGAACTTTGAGGAAATGGGTGATTCAGTGCAAAAGAGGGGCAGAAGTGCAAAAACACATGGGAACACCACAGAATGTTGCAAGTGTGGAAGAAGTCTTCAGCTGAAGTCCCAGGCATTCTGCACCCAAGCATGTACTGCAACTTGACATACCGGATCACAGCATACAGTGAATATGGCACAGGTAACTGCAATACCACCAACATAAAATTCAGATACTGCAAAACTGAGTGTAGACATGGTCCAAAAGAGACTAGACTTCTACCAGGAATTGTTGGAACTCATGAATAACAACCCAAGCTAGTGCAACAATCTGATCATGAGCGATGAGGCCAATTTTTATGTCAGGCTTCGTTAACAAGCAAAACTTTAGATACTGGTCACATGAAAATCCTGAAATGCTTCACGAAATGCCACTTCAGTCAAAAAGTAGTAGCACTTTGCAGCTTATCATTGGTTAGGATCATAGGATCTTATTTTTTGAAGACAATCATTGCAATCTTCTGTTGTGATTACAAAACTTTGTGTTTACATGCTGAACCATTTCCTAGTGTGACAGGTTGCTGATCTTCCTCTAACTGACAAATACATTCTTCCAACAAGGCAGGGCCACATTCCATTAATGCACTACAGAACACCTTTCCTGGACATCTCATCTCCAAGAATGAGGACATTTCCTGGCATACAAGATCCCCTAACCTTTCAGCATGTGATTTCTTCCTTTGAGGTCATTTGAAATCTCAAATCTTCCAATGTGACCCAATATGCACTATCCAGGAACTGAAGGATGCAATTTGGGAGGAAGTTAATTGAAGTCCAGTGTCAGCCCTGCAAGATGTGATACCTAACTTCAATAAAAGCAGGAAAATGGTGGCCACCTGTGTGATGTCATTTTCAAGTGGTGGGCATTTTCAATTTCAAGCATTGTAAATTCATGTTGAACATCACTGTGAATAAATTTGTATTACTGGTGGAGGTTTCAAAATCACCCGTTTCGCTGCCACAGTATCACTGCCATAATAGAGTAGTAGCACCAGCAATAGTACAACACACTTTGCAGGAAGAATGAAAATCTTCAAATGATGAAAAAGAGTTCATCTGAAGTATGAAGAGAAAGCACGTAATTATTTTGTTAATAAATTATAACAACTGTGGCCATATATTTGTTCAGGTTACTTTTTCGTTATTTGTTCCTTGTCTGTTTATGTTTTTTTAGCAACAATATATCACAAAATAGGTCTGTGATCAAAGACCTAGTGAAAACTCTGAATGTAACTGAAGTGAAAGTTCAGAAGACTGATTAGAATCAGCTGCACAAGCTCTTGATAAAGGTCATATTCTGACAGATATGTAAATGTGAAAAGAAGCACTGGAGCACGTCAGACATAATGTCAACTAAAGCGGTTCAGTAAAAGTGCGCTACAAATAAAAGACAGTAAGATCTGCAAGTGCTAGTGTAAACTAGTCACATCTGCGAGTGTGAGGTGACTTTTGGAAGTGTCGTTCAAGATTTTTTGGATGATTCTGTTAGTACCTGGATTACTTTTTTTTGCTCTACTACCTAGCCTTTTTATGTTACTTTTTTATTTTATCATGGCCATCCCTTCACAAGTGTTATGTCAACTTTCAAATAAAATTATTGTTGTTCTGTACATATGACTGCTTTCCAATAATATATAACAATTATTACAACTTTCTTACTTTCACTTATATTCTGGTGGGTCTTACACGATACAGAACAATCTCTAAAAGGGATAAGGAATAATTGTCCCTCATCCAACTGAGTAGACTCAGTTCATTCTGTCTGTTTCATATTTAAGGATAAAAGCTGCATCTGAGACATTATTCATAGTTGTGTCACAGCTCAAAATTTTGAGAAAGAAGTATCAGTTTAAAAATGGCATAACTTGCCCGGGGGGAGGGGGGGGAGACACATGTAGCAAACCAAATAGACCATATACTGGCATCAAAGAGGTGGGCCATCTGATACAGACCATGTGCACACTTCCCAAGGCGCTAATTCAGATTCTTACCATTATCTACGAGGAGGCAAAATGAGGCACATACTTGCTATGGCTGCCAAAGCAAGTAGAATCAGAGTAAAGAAATTGGATATGAAACAATTGAAAGATAGGTCTACTGTTCAAGAGCATCAATCAAATTGAGGCAAGAGTTACAAACATAAGATGGTGAAAACCATATGTACAAAGAATGGAACTCTACTAAAAATGCCATTCTGACAACAGCACATGAAATACTGAGGGAAACAAAGAGACTTCAAAATAAAGACTAGTATGATGGTGAATTAAGACAGGCAGTGGAACAGAAAAAAGATGCAAGACTGACAAACTTTAATTATCTGGGATCTAATATTAATAGGGCAAATTCTGTGTCAATTGAAATAGAACAGTGCATCCTAAGTGGTAATAGATGCTTCCACACATTTAAGAGATTGTTGACCTATAGTGTATTAAATAAACAACTGAAACATCAGATTTATAAGGGTATGGTCAAGGCAGTTTAAACCTACAGCTGTGAAACATGGACACAAGTGAGTGCTGATAAGCAGTAGCTCAGGATATTTGAACACAGGGTTCTGTGCAAGATCTAGGAAGCAATTCAGGACAACAATGGTTTCTGGAGACACAGAAGAAACATTGAATTGGGTTGACTCATACAAGGAGCTGACATTGTAAGAACAATAAAAAGTAGCGGAATAGCCTAGCTTGGGTATGTCCTTAGAATGTATACTGGACAGAAGAAAAAAAAAAAAGTTTTTGAATGGAGGCCAACTGGAAGAAGCCAGAGAGGAAGTCCACGAAAGCACTCGATAGACGATGTGGATGAAAATATAAAATCTCTCAGAGTTAGAAGATGGTGGAGAACTACACTGGAGAGGGCAGAATGTAAGAGACTTGTTGAAGAGAATAAGACCCATGCAGGGGTGTAATGCCACAAAAAGAAAAAGGATTTTAATTTCTTTCCATTCCTGTATGTAGCATTGTGCATCCACTGCATTTCTTCTCTCTGTATATCACAAGGAGAATAAAGTAAGCTACCTTGCACTTTATGTCTGTCTTCATCCTCCTATCTATTTCAAAAGTTTTCACTTATTATAAAAGCACTCCAATTCTACTGTTCACCAACTGTTCACTAGTACCCCCATCATGCCCCCTCTCAGATTTAGGGCTAAAGTGGCCCAGTGCATCAAAAACAACACAAATCAAGCCTGACAACAGGAAGATGTACAGAACTGTGAAACAAGAAGCAAAATATAAACAGTGAATGGTTCAAACTAAAGATGTGATACATTGAGTGACTTGCAAGAATGATGGCATCGTGGTTGTGTGGTCACGGTGTTGGACTACAATGCAGGAGATCCATGTTCAAATCTCCCTACTGCCCTATATTTTTGCCCACAAATTTATGAAATGTTCTGGTCATTCACACATCTGTTCCCCTGTAATCTTGGCAATTGTCATACTACACATTGGTTATAGAATACGAGTTGTGGTAAGGCTATATTACCATTGCAAGTAAATGTGATGAATTTTGAGAGCAGGCGAGATGCTTTATAGATCTCTGTCAGAAATGAAGACAATAAATAAACGAGTGTGAACTATGTTTCAATGAAGAAATTCAAGAGTCAAAACTTCCAAAATGGAATTCAAAAGGCATGACATGAGGTGCTTGTGTAGAAAGACTAAGAGGCACGTATGTCAAGAGGTTCCTTCATTACACGTCGCTGTTGCAAATGGACGTTACACCACAATAAAGACACAAATTTGAATACAGAGAACAGACACGTCAATGACTGGACAGACAGTTCATAATTTTGTGGAAAAAAAATATTGGGCACAAGAAAGATTTGAATCCGGATCTCCTCCCTTTTGTAGTCAAACACCGTTACCACATAACCATCGTCCCACAGTTGTCCAAAGCACCTCAATGTTGAGTGTGTTGAGCTTGGACCTATCATTCTTTCTATTTTGCCTCTTTTTCACAGTTCAATACACCTTCTTCCTGTTTTCATGCTTGATTGGTGTTCAATTCTTGACAGGCTAGCCAATGGGCCGGGCCATCTTACCACTAAATCTGAAGGGATTGCAATGGGGAGTTTCCCTTGTAAGGGACAGTATTAACAGGAGAGATGTCACTGATTCCTTGAATACAGTCATCATTTGTTATTTTATTTGGAGTTTCCATCAAAAGCCTTCTGTTTATTTAACTGATCTTTTGAACTAGGTGTTTCCTTAATTAATGCTGTCTATGGACAATGAATGTGGAATTGTACCATATGTAATTTGAGACTTAACAGTACAGTGCTCAATCTAAATACATTATCAGGCACGGCACACCCTCTTTATGTGATCCAACACTTAAGAAACAAAAAGTAGTAACCTACACTGTATTGGAAATTTCTGCGTTTTGATAAACTTTGGAATCTGCATTTCATTGAAGCCTGATAAGAGATAGGAACTTCTTGGTTCAAATGGCCTTGAGCACTATGGTACTTAACTGCTGTGGTCATCAGTCCCCTAGCACTTAGAACTATTTAAACCTAACTAACCTAAGAACATCACACACATCCATGCCCGGGGCAGGATTCGAACCTGCGACCGTAGCGGTCGGGTGGTTCCAGAATGTAGCGCCCCGGCCAGCAGAATTTCTTGATTTGAACAACTATGTACTCATATTAATTCATGAACCACAGATTTACCATCAAGTGACTTCCACTCAGTTTTTATATCTATATAAAGTTGAACCAGTGATTTTCATGAAAGGACAGACAGATCCTACAGCCTTTGAATCAACCTGCACTGTGATCTAGCACCATATAAAAGAATACTCACATGTCTTCCATGTGCAGCGCCTCCACTATTTTCTGGTGTTACTGAGTAAAATAGCGACATTGCCACAATTATTGCAAAAAACACTGCAACAGGTGAGCACAGAGCAGACCAAAACATCATTACATCTGATGCGGCAATGCCATTAGTCACTGTCCACATGGCATACTGTGCGGAGCAGGGGCTAGCAACACAATGATGTCGATACAGCAGAAAGACAGGGTGACTGTGGCATCAACAGGCCCGTTACTACAAGCTACAGGCTTTCTTTTGGTGTACTTAGTTGGAAGTGATTCTTCGGCAAAACAAGTAGACACTAAACCAGTATAAATACCCATCGTTCTTCACGAAAGGGGTTACAGTCTGACAGCACCATCTATGAGGGAAGCCTACACCAGGGGCGACATGATTCTACAAGCAGCCAGCTCAAGACTCGGCATCCACCAACTGCAGACCTAGTGTTGCAACACCACGGTGGACTAAGCACCTTCCAGCTGGTTGGACACCTCTGGGCTCACTTCAGCTGCAGCCAGCCTTCTGTCCTTGAGAGCAGGTGCTGCAGACTTGGGCAGTGCAACCACTCGACCATGAATGCCTGGGCACAGGTGTACTGATGACATACACCGGCTTGCATGGGCAGACACTGCTGCAGAGACCTGTCTTTCTGTACAAGAATTACAGTGGGTTTCCACACCAACCAGACAACTCCTGGCACTTGTAAAGCAGTAGCCAGGCAGTACACTTGCTACCACAGACTCCATATGTCAGATTTCCTAACCAGCCCAAGCATCATAACAGGCTACTGGATACCTGTTGCATCAGTGCCACCACATTTACTGTGTACAACACAGGCCCAGGGGAGAGTTGCCACAACAAGTGTTGTAGTTTGTTTGTCAATAAAATATATGAATAATAACTACATTTTTACAAGCAACGATTGGTCATCACCTGACAACAACCACCACATGAACTCAACCCTTCCACTGCAAAGGTCACACACCCTGTGTGTATTACTGTGGTATCATGGCAAGTCAGTGTGTCTTTTGCCAGATGTGTTAATTGTATTTGTAGGTTCTGAATGTGGCAGGTGATCTCAGGCAGTGTTATGTGGGTGTGTAAATGTGCGTGTTAGTTTTCGCCTGGTTAATATGGACAATATATCTCATCATGGCCAAGGCAAACATGACTCATTGTCTAGAAGTTTATAGGGTGTTAGCCATGTGTAGTAATTCAGGAGGTGAAGCTAAATTTTGTCAAAAATTATTGTGATAGTGTTACAGTTAAGTGTCTTTTGTCATTTGATTTTGGTTCTCCTGTTGTTTTGCTGCATTTATTGAAAAGTGTTTTTGCAATATCAGGCTCTGTGAATATTAGGAAATGTGTGCCAGTTTGCAGCACGTGGAATGGGTAGTGTATTTTGTTTTAGGCAAATTGCTCAATATGTTTAAGAATGTAAAGTAATAGTCATGAATAGCTGCTCAGGCAGAAATGTTAAGTGACAGTAAGAATAGCATTACATTGAAGTGTCCTTGTTGTTTTTCTGTTTTGTACTCATCGTTTGTTGTTGATGTTTGGTGCTTGGTTAATCATGTCGTCAGCAATACCACATGGGAATTATCCTTAAGGAATTGTTGCAAGCCTTGGCAATCGAGTTAGCTCAAACAAACCCTGACAACAACAACACACACCCTCAACTCCATCCCACCATTATAGAGGTCATGAACCTCAGGTTTCTACATATGTAATGTGTGGACTTTATGTACCCTCCGGTAAAAGTCGACATTTGATTAACTTGGGGGCTATGAGCCAAATATACTTTCATGAACTTTGTTCTGGTCACACAAGCTAGTGTAGAAATGCTAATAAGCATCGAGTAATGTAGCCACAAAGGAACAACAACTTTCTATCCTTAGAACGTGAATCTGATTACTGCCATGCAAAGGCCTAGAAACGAAATTCCACCCAAGAAGCCAATTCCAGTCAGCATTTAACTCTCCTAAAGTTACAAGAATTAACCAGCTACAGTGAAAATGGAAGTTTTAGGTACCCATAACGATGTTCAATTATTTCACTGAGGACATTAAATTCTGAACTAATGGCAATGCCCAATACAAAATTATAAATGCCTGCATCTTTACAAGTAGCAAACATATCAAAGACTTCTGCCCCTCCCTTCTGCCCATACAAATACGAGATTCTAAGAAATAAATTTAAAACAAATGTTCAAGGCTGTGGAAATCATTTTGGTAATTAAATAATTTTGCTGTGACACACTGATTTAATAATGTACAAAATACTTTATTACAATATTTTAATGACAGAGGTATTTTTAAAAACCTCTGTGAACACCCCATACAAACCATACGATTGTAAGCACTAATGCTGGTAGCATCAGATACCTACTTCACACTGTAACGACACAAAATACAGGAAATTACTTTAAAATAAATCATGACACAGGTGTTTCATAACATCAATTGTATGTGTAACAACACTGTTGTACAGTATTACTGGAAGAGCTCCATGTTTCAAACAGTGAAGCACAGCATAAATAAATAACATTCTTATATTATTTAGAGTAACAATTTATTAGCTGTAAGGCTAAAATGATGATAAACTTTGAAAGCTTGAGATTGGTTAATATAATGGTAATTAGTGCAGGAACTGCCTAAGAAACAACTGATATTGGTGCAAATATTGCATGAAAAATTACAAGCCACATGTAAAATATTATACATTTACATAAAATTTTATTTTACTGCAAAACAAAATAATATAAAGCTGGGTATTGTACAGTAAAGCATACATAAAAATATTATTGTTTAACAAAGACACACATATAAACATTTCTTTCTAAATTCTAACAATAATATAATCTCAGCTCTATTTTAACTACTGATTCTAAAACATCAGAGGGAAATTAATGATACCATCTTGGTAACAGATAATGATGATTTCTTATATTACAGTCAAGGTCCATATTATGGCTATTACTCAGGACTCAAAAAATTTACTATGATTTCTTTGTATATAGTTTACAATTCATCCAAAAACAGGAGCCAAATAAGCAGAGTCACTATTGTGCTTTGAATTTTGTATAAGAAATAATTTCAGACAACTCATGTTTAAACATATTTGCTACGAATGGGGAAAAATATTTTTCAGCAATTTAGGGTATAGAGTAAACACAACAAACTGAACACAACATGTTATGTAGGGCAAAATTTTGTAACCAATAATCTCTTAAATTCTTCACTTCACCATAAGTTTACATATAAATGGAAATATATTTTACCTTTTACAGACACAAAAATTTAATAAGAAAACAAAACACTTCACACAACAAAAAAGTTGTGTTATTTGACAGTCGAGAAACAGTATTTCAGGAAATATATTGCTGCTGCAAATTACTGTCACACAAACTTAGAATGATATATTCAAAATGATTATCTGGTATTTTGCTGGAAAATCTGCATACTCAAGGAACAACAGAAGTTGTCTGTTGGAGGAAGAGAGGGTGGAGAAGGGTGTGAATGTGTGTGGGGAAGGACTTATTATGTGAAACTGATGTGCTCTATGTAACACAGCTATTGTAGAATGTCACAAAGACAAACAGATATCATAGCAATAACAAAAGTTCTCAAATACTACATTTACAATACAGTGGCACAAACATTGGACAATATATTTGAGATTTCAAACAACACTGACAAAAAGGAACTTGGAGCAGTCCATTAAACTTTAATTTTTAATGCTTTGCAGCATATATAGTCACTGCACTCTAGAGTACACTGAACCATCATGGACCATAAAATGTCACTTTGAGGATGGTACACTGCCACTCACGGGGCAAATTTTGGTTATTATCAGTTCTAGACAAGTTAATTCTTTTATTTCAGCACTAACACGGTATTTGACACTATCAAATATGAGAATCTGCAGCCACCTTCAATACTGTGTTTTATGTTTGAAGTGGTCTTCCGTTTTATTTTAGAGTCTAATTATTGTGGCAAAAGATTTTCATACTAATTTCTACTGCACATATTCCAATAAAAGTAAAGCAACACACAGTATATAGTAACATATTACAAATGAAGTCTTGTGAACATGTGATTTCATATAATTTTAAACATACAAAATTAGATACTTTTGCTATTTGACAGATGCACCAATGCAAAACCCACCCGACCACACAGTTCTGAAACTACTCAAATGAGAAAGATTAAACCTCAAATTCTAAATTAATTTCAAAATTACAATGTTTGTGTTCTGCAAGAGAGAGAGAGAGAGAGAGAGAGAGAGAGAGAGAGAGAGAGAGAGAGAGAGAGAGAGAGAGAGAGAGAGAGAGAAATGATTCAGAGCCATAAAAACTAATGAAAAACTGTGCATCATTATGAGTAAATATTTACCTTTAGAATTCTAAAATGAGTGTATGAAATGTCCATTTGTAATGAAGTATATGATGTTTTCAGGGCAGATGAGGAAAAAATTATGCAACAACGAAAAGTATTAACAAATGTGGCTACTCTCTTCAATCCCCAGTCTCAGTCACAGCTATTGTAAAATAACCCATAGTGCACTCAAAATCAGCATGACACGACTTGAATTTACTGTTGCTTCAGAAAACGTTAATGAAATGTTGAACTAGAAATGTATAATTTCTGCTCCATTTTCATGACTCAGATTCTTGTTTTGTTCTCTACAACACCAATGAAAATATTTATCTACCAACAATGTGACCACCCCCAACACTGAAAAACTATTTTCAGTGTAGATTTCATCACTTTATCCCTACATCCAGCATAATATTGAAAACTGCCTGTATAATATTTTTGGAGTATTCTGACATCATTAATAAATTGTCTAATGTAATCAGAGTTCAGTACACAATAACCACACCGCAAATTTTGTCTCTAGTTGTGCAGTAAGTGACTGCACAAACTATTTGGAATCACCTGTAGATTTGGAGTTCAAGGAATTTCACCACACCACTCCTTTTAATCAGAATTACCATGCAAAACACTGGACAGTATATAAATTATCACAAAGACAGAAATTGACTGATACACATTATTGCAATAACAGATTACAGGATTAGAATAACTGCCACATAATTAAGCTTAAAAAGCTTATAAAATATGGAAATTCTAGAGTATGAATCAGGTAGCTTTGAAAATTTACAAAATAACTGTAGAACCTCTCTATGGAATATGACAATACATGAAAATCTATCCGTGAAAATGAAACGTGATCACAAGCAGAAAAGTAAAACCACGATGGACAGCAAAGGCCAAAATAAAATTTATGCTGGGTATCCAGCTCAAAAGTACTAAACAATTCATGCATCATGACATCAGACAAATTTCAGGCCTGCAGAGGAAGGTGAGTATTTATTAAATGTTTCTGCCTCCTTAAACACTTAAGTTAACCATGGTTGTAAAAAAATGGAAGAAAGTGTTTGTCATATCTCCATACATATAAAGAAATGTGTTTGCAAAACAAATACTTTGGGATATACGAAGAAAATAGATGCAGGTAACAAGCATACAGAATATTTTGAGTGAAACTTGACTATCATACATTCCCTGTTTATTACATCAATACTGGAAAAACGGTCACTAATTTACATTTAACACTGCAACAGCATTAATTTTAAAATGTTACTTTTCAGATCTGTGCATGTGATTCCAACAATAGCTTCAATGCTCGCTCTCCGGAGACAGTAAAACATCACTGCATCTTGCAGATCACTGGACCATATCAGGTATAATGCCAGACTGTTACAATTGTTACACATAATCACAGTAAATACAGAGTTTTCAAGTACACTCATTAACAACTACTTTCAAGGTGGTAAATTTTAGACTAATTTTTTTTTTTTGTCTCAAAGAGAGGAAATGAGGAAAAATTATCTGGAGAGAAGTGCCTATTGAGTAACTGTGAAATTTAGTTTATGTAATGCAAATCCAGAGGCATAATAAACTTATCAAATGCATCCACAACAGTATGACATGAAATTCAAAGTAACAAAATTAAATTTACTACTTTGATTTGAGTAATTTTAACAAAGATTATGATGATAACATGAGTGATACAATTTAATATAATATATATTTCAAATGTGAATAAAGTTATTTTTCTTTTCTCTTTTCCCCTTTTTGTAGAGCCAATATTGATACTGAGATTGTGTTTCAGAAAATTAAATATGACTGAACTTGTGAAAGAGGATTCTCAATTGAGATATTTTGTATCAGTAGCTTATATACTATTGTATGTCGGTGGAATTTCATAAAATGTGGACTCCTGGTTTCACTGAATACATGCTGTTGTCATGTTTCACATTATAAATCAGACTTCAACAAAAAATTTAACAGTGTGATTGTTGAAGAGGGAGATTCAATGTGATGTTCAGCCTCTGACATCCATTAATTCAATTTGTAAATTCTCATGTGATACCAGTGGTATCAAAGTGATTCTTACTGATCTGGAGTGGAAGCTCATCACTGACTGTTGCATTTTAATGATATCATTACTGAGTGCAAAGACATGGCATATTTTTGTCAAAGGATTGTACTAACAGTAAAAAAATTTAGTATAGCTGTGGTTACCCTACTCTTAGAAGGAAACGAGAGAAATTAGTACAAACACTATACCATAACTAAGAAACAAAAATGCATGCCAGCGCTATCACAGATGAGAATAAGGATAGAAGACATCACAGATACATGCATAAATGTAAGCCTTCATAGAGATGAGCATAAATTTAAGCCTTTTAGCAGATATGTTGCTAACTCTACAACAACATCATTATTAATTAAATTATTCACTGTGTTTTGACATTCAAACCATATTTCCTCTACATAAAATGAAATCTTATTAACTTCATGCAAAATCATTTTGCCCATCTTTCATGTATTACTTTAAAATCGCCACGTATCTCTACAAAACGTGTATTCATATCAGTAAATAGATAAAAGACTTATGAATGACAGGAAGAATAGCAATTGTTTACTTGATCTGATAGTTAGGAAAACAGGAGGTAGAAACCCACATGAGAAGTGGACTGAGATTAATGGTACAATGATGAAAGTGGCCCTACATTAACCTAATTTGGAAAGGTTTAACAAATGACAGAATTGACCAAATTTAATTGAGCTTCATTTGCCATCATAAACAGAACAGTGGTAAGATTGACAAATATTTATCATCACACAATTTATGGTTAGTTTTCAGAAATATTCTTCACAGAATGAGGACAGTGTTATGGAAACAGGAACAGGAACAGGAACAGAAATTCTTGTAGCAATATACGTGATCCCTATATTAAGAAAATAAGCAATTCTAACAGCACTGCACAATATAAATCAGTATTTGGATTTAAAGAAAATGCTTCAATGAGAAGCAAAGCAAAGCAGATACCTGAAAGTGGCAATGAACACTCACTTAGAGGAATGAGCTGTTCAATGATATCAAAAAGTGTTTCAACACTAATCAGAAAGAAAGCTGTAACAAGGCAGTGGTGTAGGCAACATGAGAAATGCATTCCCATTTCACACAATCTGATAAATCTTCTCTATGACAAAAATGTCTTTAGTTAAATCGGCAGTTCACAAGAATGTTTGTAAAATGCCATCAAAACAAATAGCTGAAAACATGCCAAATATATGGAACAAGTCCCTCTTAGGCCATAATTTCAAATGTGTGTGAGGCTGCAAAAGGTCAACAAAAGAATAGAGTTAAAATTTACAGTTTATATATCATGAATAATTCCGCGTCTCAGTATTTTCTACATTTGGCCAAATAATATTGTTAATTCTGTGTGAATACTGTGAGCTTCAGTAAATAGAATACCAAAAGGAGGGGTTGCAGAGACAAGGGTACTAATATACTCTATTTAATAGAGAGAAAAACTGAGAATGTTATTGAAACTATTTGCAATCATAAGCACATTACAAGAGTCAAATGACTGAGATTAGTTAAAAAAAAAAAAAACAAATATTAACTATTTATGCTGATTAAAAAATTCCTGAAATCTATTTAATTTTTCATAGTGTGCCACTTTGTACAGCAACAAAGAGGCAGCAAAAGTATAATGTATGTAATTAGTCAAACAGTTACACAGATCACTAATCAATTGTAGCAAAGATTTTCAAAATATTGAGAAATCCCAATGAAGCAGTTAAGCAATGCACTGAAACTAAATTTTATAATAATGCTATAACTATTACCACTAGTACTACTTCTAAACTTTGGGAAAATTGTACTATTAAGTAAAATTAATATTTAAAATTTCATTCCTCAAGGAAAGCAGGGCACCATTTATATGCAAACTAATACTTCAGTTTTTACACTTAGTTTCTTAGTGACTGTTACACTTAAACCTTAGAAAAGGTACGGAGTTACACTATTTCCTAGTTAGAAAAAAAGCTTAGACCATCTTGTCAATTTTCAAACAGAGAAAAATCAGCACCAAACTTTTACACAGTCCTGATACTGACATTTGACAGTAAACAGTACACATGAAATACATTTAAGGACAAAAAATGCAGAGTGAATTTGCATTAAATAATTACACTTTCTGCCTTTTTAAGGCACTGTTTCAATCCAGATTTGATTACATAAAAAATTTTAATGCAGTAATTGGTATAAATACCAAGAATTACAAACCATCAAAAAGTTACACATATGAAGAGGCAATGTTCTTGAAAGGCAACATATGCAACAGAACTGATTTCCCATGTGATAGACACACAGATTGAAACTGTCTTAGTAAAGATACTTAAGATTAACTGTCATTTTTTCCCACTGGCATGATTCACTTTTTAATAGTTCATACAGCTGGGTATGGAAACCTGTGCATTTGACAGAAATTTCTTGATGATACCATCAAGTTATGTTGTCTCAAAAATGTACATGATGATATCCTTAAGATACAAAATTTTAAACTGTGCAGCTGTAGTATTACATTTAGAAAGTGAACATCTGTATTCAGCCAGAGTAAATGCAAACCATATATCTAAATACTGACAACCATTCTGCAATTTGGGGGGGGGGGGGGGGGGGGAGGAGTGGTGGAGAGAGTTATTATATATATTATTTCTCATTCAACAATACATTCAGCCTTTTTGTTAGTTTGTAATTTTTCAATGTACTTATAACCTGAAGTAAATGTGTGTAGTACCTTATACAGGAATCTTAAGTTACATTTAAACTTTATAACGATTAAAAAATATCACATTTCAAATAGTTACACTTCTCTGAAAATTAATTATTTCAGTCTGATAACTACACAACATGACACAGATATGAAACAAATAACCCAGAATATATTTTGATTAAGGAAATAAGTCTCTACATGTATACCACTAAAATTTGCACCATTAAATGAGATTTCTTGTCACTAAAGGGAAAAATAAAGAAAGGAAAATATATACTCTTTGCACTGCAATACACACAAGCAACAGAATCACATAAAAAAAGAAAGAGTAAAACAAAGAAAAGAGCTGATTATAGGCGGAATACTAGAAATTTTAAAGAACTGTATTGCATTGCTCTGCTGCCTTAGTGCCTATCTGTTCAATATTTCTCATTGTTTGGTATAAACATAAGAATGTAAATTAAGGCAGAATAAAAATGCCAACAATTTTCAGTGTGTTTCATACATGTTAAAAAATCAGATTTGGATTTAAATACTTATAAAATAGCCATTTCACTTTTTAAATACATGAGTCAACTTATCTAATGTTTTAACTGTGGTATAAATTCACCCAACTGCACATCGTCAATGACATCCATTCGTTCTTTTTTTCCTCAGTTAGCCTCAAGGAATCACTGTCCATATCATAAGAACCAGTTATGTATTTTGAAAGGTTTTACCTGAAATGCCTTTCATAGTAACAGCATTATTGTACACATCATTTTACAATGAATTTAAAATACTCTTTATGATAAAATAAATGTTGAGGTATGACTTAGATTATTACAAACAGTCAATTTGGTACTTTGACTTTTTCAAATACACAACTGCAAATTTTCATATCACTCAATAGGTTTTCTCACATACACTCCATATTCACTGACACACACAGTCACTGGAACTAAACAAGTATGGAACTTATGAGTTTCCAAGAAACAGCACAGCTGCTAGCATTCTGATCCTGGTGGAGTTGCATACCTATTCCTTGGGTCAGGGTCACCATCACATATATACTTGCCTGAAACAGGTACCAAAATAAATTTCAGCAAGAAGACACATGATTTTTAGAACTTTCTCATTTCATAACCTTCTGTAAAAATATTAGTTTTATGCTCGGTAATCACACACGTTTGTCAAACAAATATTTGTTCATCAACTTTGTTGAGAATCATATTTCACAAAACAGAATCAAAGGTCATAAACCACATCTTATAAATTCACGCCACTTTGCATATGAAATAGTTCATTTCATGTACTTAATAATTATCAACAATGATGGTGGATTTAGGTATGACAGCATTTTAAAGGAGAATCAGATAGAACATTACAGAAATCCTTAGATGCAACTGAGAAACATATTTCAGCTACTGAACTAAACATGTCTGTTCTACAAGATGGCAGCATTACTGAGTTGGTGTTTTGGTTACATATAATATGTTATAATGTGCTCCATGTTATAGACATGGATGCTTCAAACATCACAAAACATCAACACTCCCACATTAGCATTCTTCCTGTGCTGTCTAAAACACACAGCATGTCTGTCAAAATGATAGTGCACATGCCAAACAGCTGTGCAAGTGGATGAAATCCTCATTGTGTATGCAATAAGTACACAACTCATGAAAAGCAGTTCAGGTCCATTCCACATGGACACTAAAATTTCAGATATCTGTAACTCACTACAAATCTACCTGTAGTTCAGAAAAGAAAAGAGCGGGCAGGGGTAAGGGGGGGGGGGGGGGAGCAGAGAGAGAGAGAGAGAGAGAGAGAGAGAGAGAGAGAGAGAGAGAGAGAGAGAGAGAGAGAGAGAGAGAGAGAGAGAGAGACCGTGGGGTGGGGTGGGGGTGAGAAGACGGCAGAGGGCATGGGGAGAGGGTGTGGGGCGGGAGAGTGCGGCAGTGTGTGGAGGAAAGGGCGGGAGAGTGCGGCAGTGTGTGGAGGAAAGGGCGGTAGAGTGCGGCAGTGTGTGGAGGAAAGGGCGGTAGAGTGCAGCAGTGTGTGGAGGAAAGGGCGGTAGAGTGCGGCAGTGTGTGGAGGAAAGGGCGGTAGAGTGTGGAGGAAAGGGCGGTAGAGTGCGGCAGTGTGTGGTGGAAAGGGTGGCAAGGGGGGAGGTGTGGACGGCAGAGAGGGGGGGGGGGGGGGCAGCAGAGAGGGGAGAAACAACTGTACGGCTGTGGCTAGTACTTAAGAAAATAATTAAATTACATAAAATTGTCACTCTCAAGTCAGAGGATGCATTGGTCATTATGGTATTAATTTTGGTGCTGCCAGTATCTATTATGACATTGTGCAGGTAAGCGAGTGTATCTGGGTCCAAGTGCAGGTGGACATGTCTAGTACATGACGTGCATTTGCAAAATCATCTACTGATAGGTGGTAGCCTGGTGTAGTACAAGAAAGTGAAAAAAATTATTACTTGGGTGAATACAAAAGGAAAAGAAGAAGAAGAAGATGATGATGATGATGATGATGATGATGATGATAATAATAATAACATATTAAAATATATTAGAAACAAAGTTTCCATGACTTACCAAGAATGAAATTGAGGCTAAAACTTTTTTCACAGCTCTCTCTCTCTCTCTCTCTCTCTCTCTCTCTCTCTCTCTCTCTCTCTCTAACCTCATGTTACCCTTTACACCTTCTAATACCATGTCAACCTCACAACATCCCTACAACGACCCCATTAAATTTTATTTACATTCCCTCCGCAAACATGCCTTCACCCTAGCCAGATTACGCTCCCATATTTTTATTTACTCAGGCTTGTCTGACATTTGGCATTACCCCCAAAGGCCTCACACTTAAAGTTCCCATCTCTGGCTGCAATCCTCCTTTCCATCAGTCCTTATACCAGTTCCAAACTGCACAATCCATAGCCCTCATTCTTCCGGCTGACAAGGGTTCCACGACTGTGGTACTTGATCGTCGGGAGTATGTGGCTGAGGGACTGTGTCAGCTTTCAGACAACTCTACATGCAAAGTTTGCCAAGGTAATCCCATTCCTGATGTCCAGGTGGAGCTTCAAGGAATCCTCAGAACCTTAGGCCTCGTACAAAACCTTTCACCTGACTCCACCAACCTTCTGACCCCACCGACACCTCGCACTCCTACTTTCTACCTACTTCCTAAAATTCACAAACCCAAACATCCCGGCCGCCCCATTGTAGCTGGTTACCAAGCCCCCACAGAACGTATCTCTGCCTACGTAGATCAACACCTTCAACCCATTACATGCAGTCTCCCATCGTTCATCAAAGACACCAACCACTTTCTCAAATGCCTGGAATCCTTACCCAGTCTGTTACCCCTGGAAACCATCCTTGTAACCATTGATGCCACTTCCCTATACACAAATATCCCACACGTCCAGGGCCTCGCTGCAATGGAGCACTTCCTTTCACGCCGATCACCTGCCACCCTACCTAAAACCTCTTTCCTCATCACCTTAGCCAGCTGCATTCTGACCCACAACTTCTTCACTTTTGAAGGCCAGACATACCAACAATTCAAGGGAACAGCCATGGGTACCAGGATGGCCCCCTCGTATGCCAACCTATTTATGGGTCGCTTAGAGGAAGCCTTCTTGGTTACACAAGCCTGTCAACCCAAAGATTGGTACAGATTTATTGATGACATCTTCATGATCTGGACTCACAGTGAAGAAGAACTAAAGAATTTCCTCTCCAACCTCAGCTCCTTTGGTTCGATCAGATTCTCCTGGTCCTACTCCAAATCCCATGCCACTTTCCTTAACGTTGACCTCCATCTGTCCAATGGCCAGCTTTACACATCCGTCCACATCAAACCCACCAACAAGCAACAGTACCTCCATTACGACAGCTGCCACCCATTCCATATCAAACGGTCCCTTCCCTACAGCCTAGGCTTTCGTGGCAAACGAATCTGCTCCAGTGCTGAATCCCTGAACCATTACACCAACAGCCTGAAAACAGCTTTCGCATCTCGCAACTACCCTCCCGACCTGGTACAGAAGCAAATAACCAGAGCCACTTCCTCATCCCTTCAAACCCAGAACCTCTCACAGAAAAACCCCAAAAGTGCCCCACTTGTGACAGGATACTTCCCGGGACTGGATCAGACTCCGAATGTGGCTCTCCAGCAGGGATACGACTTCCTAAAATCCTGCCCCGAAATGAGATCCATCCTTCATGAAATCCTTCCCACTCCACCAAGAGTGTCTTTCCGCCGTCCACCTAACCTTCGTAACCTCTTGGTTCATCCCTATTAAATCCTCAAACCACCTTCCTACCCTCTGGCTCCTACCCTTGTCACCGCCCCGGTGTAAAACATACTACAAACTGTCCATTCACATGAATGGACACAGACAGACAGTGTTTCTTGGTAATGAGGATCACTCTGTGGCTAAACATGCCTTGGTGCACGGCCAGCACATCTTGGCACAGTGTTACACCGTCCGGGTTATCTGGATACTTCCCACTAACACCAACCTATCCAAACTCCGGAGATGGGAAATTGCCCTTCAATATATCCTCTCTTCCCGTTATCCACCAGGCCTCAATCTCCACTAATTTCAAGTTGCCGCCACTCATACCTCACCTGTCATTCAATATCATCTTTGCCTCTGCACTTCCGCCTCGACTGACATCTCTACCCAAACTCTTTGCCTTTAAATATGTCTGCTTGTGTCTGTATATGTGTGGATGGATATATGTGTGTGTGTGTGTGTGTGTGTGTGTGTGTGTGTGTGTGTGTGTGTGTGTGTGTGTGTGTGTGTGTGTGTGTGCGTGCGTGCGTACGCGAGTGTATACCCATCCTTTTTCCCCCTAAGGTAAGTCTTTCCGCTCCCGGGATTGGAATGACTCCTTACCCTCTCCCTTAAAACCCACATCCTTTCATCTTTCACTCTCTTTCCTGATGAAGCAACCGCTGGTTGCGAAAGCTCGAAATTTTGTGTGTGTGTTTGTGTGTTTTTTTATTGTGCCTATCTACCGGCGTTTTCCCGCTTGGTAAGTCATGGAATCTTTGTTTTTAATATATTTTTCCCATGTGGAATGTTTCTTTCTATTTTATTTATAACAACATAGTAATGATGATATAATATGATATAAAAACATATCTATTATTTTACTTCAGGTAAGTATGGAATAAATGGAGAAATGTGCCTTGGGAAACAACACAGTGATGGCTCCATAATACACTGACCAAACTGCCTGGGGTTAGTGGGAAATGAAAAGAATATGATGACTGAATTCGATTGCTGGAGCCTTTTCATTAGTGATGATACATCTCATCATGGAAAATACCAGCAGGTGCGTAGCTGATCTGGAAGGGAATTTTGAATGTGAGAGTGATTGCAGACACACAGATATAGTCACAATGAAAGTCTATTTCTGTTGGTGTGTTTACTGAAGTATGGCAAAGTATTCACGACTTCTGGGCAACAGATGATCTTGGCGTCAGTATTTTCAGAATAACTGTCTGAGAAACATTTCCGATTCCTAACAAGATGCATTTATTTCGATCATGGCATCTCAAGTCAATAACAAAGGAAAATAGACAAATTGGCCGCCACGAGGGAAATGTTCACCATGTTTGTGAATAACTACAAGACACATTACCCCATTGGTCAAAACGTTACTACTGATGAGCAGCTACCAGTATTTCGATGGCAGTGTGGATTACACCAGTTGAAACCACATAAATGTGGAATAAAAATCTTTTGTCTGTGTGTCACTAAGCTACACTATACTTACAACATGGAGTCGTACAGGTGTTTGGAAATTCCCATTACAGACTTCTAGGACTTGTAGAGAGGAGTGAGTACATAATATTTTGAATAAGAACCAATGTCTGGAAATGTACTGGTTCCATTCTACAACAATATCTATTCAGATGTGTAATGCATCCATATCTGCTGGGCAAAAGAGAAAAACCTCAAGAGCTGCTTGTTCTGGTATGTAACAGAGTAGACAAGATGATTGGTACTATGTCAGATGATCACCTGATGTTGTATTGCATCCATACTGTTCTGTATGTACAGTATGCTGTGTCCTTTTTTGTTTCAGAATAATATAAACATGTTATGTTTAAGTACTGATATAATCAAATATGGTTAAGTAACAAATGGATGTTGCATTATGTTTCCTTTCAAATTGCTACCTAATAACTGTACTGTGTCACACCTAACTCAGTTCCTTAGGTAGAAGTGGACGTATTAACCATATGAATTGAAATACTTGTACAATGGAAATGGCCCATTTATGGACTGGTTTCTTATTCAAAATATTATGTAATCACTCCCCTGTAGAAGTCCTAGAAGTTTCTAACAGGAATTTCCGAACATTCTGTAGTGTGGACTACTGCCAGGAGATCTCTTTCAGAATAAAAATTCTGTCAAAGCAGTACTTCTGAGACTTGCTGAGCCAATACATGAGACTGGTAGGGGCATTACAGTGGATAATTGGTTCACTAGTTTGGAATTAGTGATAGAATTTCAGAAAAGGAGGTTGTCTCTTGTAGGTATAGTTAGAAAAAACAAAAAGGAAGCACCCTCAAATTTCACATCTCCAAAGGTGTGCATCTTCGAAAAATGTGGTATGCATCTTTTTTAGTTTGCAAAACCATGCAAAAATTGTCTATCTGTATGGAGCAATGAAGACACTAAGATGCACTCTGATCATTTCAATAATTTACTTAAATCTATGGTTTACTGAGGACTATTTGTATAACTGTTTACTAGACTTCTGCATTACATTATGTAAACTATTTAACTTATTTTAAAATCACAGCCTGATGTTCAGTTCTGTATATGTCACATTTGTACCAATGAAGATAACCGCAATCTTTTTTTATACAAAGAAAGTGCCACTTAAAGACAAAAATCGTAGTACATATCCAGGAGATACATCATGACTAGTGGCATCACGAGGTGACTCGCCCAACAAAAGGTTAAATAGATACAAAAATATTAAAAATGTTAGCAAATATATAGAATTTAAGCACCAAAAATAACAAAAAACTATCAACATCAAATACAACAACTGTTTGCAAATTTTTGTCACTAGTATTTTCAAGCTCATGGTTTAAACCATATCTAGGGAGTCTCGAAAACAATAAAAACTATTTATATTTCAAGAACACTTGCTGTTTCTAACAAAACAATAATAAAGAGAAGAGATTATAATATTTAGCAGCATAACATCAAAGTAAGCTCAAATTTGATGTATAATTTTTTTTATGACATTATTATGTATTCACCTCGCCTAGAATACTCTCAAGTAACTACGGCAGAGGAATAGGGTTGATAACCCATAACTTCCCTGGAGAAGTACTACAGGGAACTCAGTATATTTTGTTTGTTTCTAAAACTACTGTAGTCACAGAATGGGTGGATCATCATTGTGGTTGATATTTCCGATGTTTTGACATTCTGTAGCACGAAAGTGATGAATGACACAGCCTTGAAATTTTAACAGCATGAAGAGCACAAAAACTTTTATCTGATGCAGACACCTCCCATTCCATCTTCATCTGTATCCATACTCTGCAAACCACTGTGTAGTGAACGGCAGAGGGTATGTTCCATTTTATCAGTTATTAGGGCTTTCCCCATTCCATTCACATATGGAGAACAGGAGAAATCACTGATTAAATGCCTCTGTGTATGCTGTAATTAATCTAATCTCATCCTCACAACCCCTATGGGAGCAAAATGTCTGAGGTTGTAGCATATTCCTTGAATCATAATTTAAAGCTGGTTCCTGAAACATTATCAGTAGGCTTTAGCAGGAGAGAGATGTTTATCTTCAAGAACGTGCCAGTTGTTGTTTCAACATCTCTGTCACACTCTACCGCCAGTCAAACAAACCTGTGACCATTTGTGCTTCCCCGTATATGTTCAGTATCCCCCATTAGTCCTATTTAGTACGTGTCCCACACACCTGAGCAATGTTCTAGGGTGGCTCACACAAGTGATTTGAAAGCAAGCTTCTTTGTGGACTGACTGCATTTCCCTTATATTGTACCGATAAACCTAAGTCTGCTGCCAGTTTTACCCACACTTTGTTTTGCGAAGTGTGTAGTTTTACATTTCCGAACATGTCATGCAAATTGCCAATCTGTGCACCACTTTGAAATCTTACCAAGGTCAGACTGAATATCTGTACAGCTTCTTTCAGATTGCACTTCATTTCAGCTAACTGCATCAACTGCAAAAAGTTTCAGGTTACTGTTAATACTGCCCACAACGTCAACACCATTAATATTCAACATGAACAGCAACAGACCCAACAAACTTCCTTGTAGCACACACAAAGTTCCTTCTAGATCTGTCAATGGCTCTACATCCAAGGTAACTTGCTCCATCCTCCCTACCAAAAGCTCCTCTACCCAGTCACAAATTTCACTTGATACCTCATACGATCGTACTTTTGATAATAAGCACACATTTGGTACTGAGTCAAATGGTTTGCAGAAATCAAGAAATATTGCATCTATCTGACTGCTTACATCCAAAGCTTTCAATATGTTATGTGAGAAGAGTGTGAGTTGGGTTTCATATAATCAATGTTTTTAAAATCTGTATTCTAAGGGGCTTTCAAAAATAAACAAACCGGAGTCTGGAATGCTCAAACCGGTGACAGGAGGGTAATATCATGGCGTGCGTAATGAGGTGTGGTTCTGACTGGAGCGTGGAAGTTCACAGCCCATCGCTAGAGGACACGTGTGCACATCACGTGACTATGCAGAGCTAGCAGCAACATGCATCAATTGTCCAATGCTGCCAGCCGCATTGCAAGCCATGACATGGAGGCATCAACAGAAGAGTAACGAGGTGGTGGTCCATTTTCTGACAGCAGAAGGAGTAGGAGGAACAGACATTCATCAACAAATGTCACAAGTGTATGGTGAACACTGCATATCCCTTGCAAGAGTCAAGGCATGGCACAAGCGCTTCAGGGAAGGACGGGTGTCTAGTCGATAATGCACAGCCTGTAGCACCACATTTCATTTGCATTACTGTCGTCACCATCCAGCTCATAACCCAGGACCGTCGCGTGACAGTGAAAGCCATAGTTGCCATGGTCAGATTGAGTGTCGGAAGTATTCATACCATCATGAAGAACCAACTGCACATGCACAAAGTGTGTACCCACACCAGGAAGTGTGTCAAATGGCCCACTGTCTTGCTCATTTGCAGTGCTATGCTCGGAAAGGGAATACATTCCTGGCACAAGTGGTAGCTGGAGATGAATCATGGTGTCATCACTTCGAACCAGAGTCACTAAGACAAAGCATCCAGTGGAAACATCCAGGGTAACCACCACCAAAGAAAGCCAAGGCCATCCACCCGAGCGAAGGGAAGGTTATGCTGACATTCTTCTTTGACCAAGATGGCCCCCTTCTGATCACTTCCTGCAGCACGGAACAACAGTGAATGTCCAGTGATACAAATCTTGATCACCTTTCGCCAAGCGATCAAATCAAAATGACCAGGCAATCTCATCTGTGGGGTCATTCTGCTCCACGTCAATGCAAAGCCTCGTATGGGCAACACAGTCACGGCACTCCTACAGAAATTCAAATGGGAGGTTCTTGACCACCCTCCATACATTCCAGACCTCTACCCCTGCGATTACGCCATTTTTAGTTCCCTTGTAAAAGGCTCTGAGGGGGCAAACGATTCACCTCGGATGAAGACATCCAACTGTGCGTGTGGAACTGGTTAACATCACAGCCCCAGGAATTTTATGAGACAGCTATCCACTGCCTTGTGTCACAATGGGAAAAGTATCTCAACATCCAGGGTCAATACTTCTAACATACAGATACTGGTTTCTGTAATTATGCCTCTTGTTTGATCACCCCTTATAGTAGGTATGGAGGAGGTCGTTCTGCTCCAGATGGCTCATTGTGTTTGAGTTCAGAATATGTTCTATGGTTCTATAACAAACTGATGCCAAGGACATTGGATGATAGTTTTGTGAGTCACTTCTGCTGCCCCTCTTGTAGATGGCTGTGACATGCTTACTTCCAACCACTTGCCACAGTTTTCTGTTTCAGAGATCTATGACATTTAGTTAACAGGTTTTAGGGCCACTGTTGCTTTTCATATATGTAAACCATCTTTCATCTATTATACAACAAGCAGACTTATTTCTTTTTGCAGGTGACACTAGTATTGTAACCAATACAAGCTTACAGAGAGAAATACAATCAATGGTAACCAAGGTTTTCTGTGAATGGTCTCACCCTCAATTTTAAAAAGACACAACATATTCAGTTCTACACATCTAGGGGCACTACACCAATGACAAGTGTAACACGTGGTGGGAAAATAATAAATAGTGTGGAAACTTTGAAACTCTTAGGTGTCTATACTGATGAGAATTTGAACTGGAAAAAGAACATTTTGGAACTTCTAAAACAACTTCATTCAGCCACAGTTACACTTAGAATCATTGCAAATCTTGGGGAGAGAGAAATCAGTAAGTTGACATATTTTGCATATTTTCATTCAATAATGTCACATTGAATAATGTTCTGGAGTAACTCTTCTTTAAGAAAGAAAGTCTTCATTGTGAAAAACGTGCTGCAAGAATAATATGTGGTGCTCTCCTAAATTCATCTTGTAGGCATCTATTTAAGGTGTTGGGCATTCCAACTACTGCTTCACAGTGTATTTACTCCCTCTGAAGCTGAAGTTTGTTGTAAATAATTCACTACAGTTCAAAAGGAACAATGATATAAACAAAGATGATGTGATTTACCAAACGAAAGCGCTGGCAGATCGATAGACACACAAACAAACATACATACACACTAAATTCAAGCTTTCGCAACCCACGGTTGCTTCATCAGGAAAGAGGGAAGGAGAGTGAAAGATGAAAGGATGTGGGTTTTAAGGGAGAAGGTAAGCAGTCATTCCAATCCCGGGAGCGGAAAGACTTACCTTAGGGGGAAAAAAGGACGGGTATACACTCTCGCGCGCGCGCGCGGGTGGGGGTGTGTGTGTGTGTGTGTGTGTGTGTGTGTGTGTGTGTGTGTGTGTGTGAGAGAGAGAGAGAGAGAGAGAGAGAGAGAGAGAGAGAGAGAGAGAGAGAGAGAGAGTATATACCTATCCTTTTTTCCCCCTAAGGTAAGTCTTTCCACTCCCAGGATTGGAATGGCTCCTTACCCTCTCCCGTAAAACCCATATCCTTTAATCTTTCCTTCTCCTTCCCTCTTTCCTGACGAAGCAACCGCCAGCTGCGAAAGCTTGTAATTTTCTGTGTGTGTGTGTTTGTGTGTTATTTTATTGTGCCTGTCTACCGGCGCTTTCCTGCTTGGTAAGTCTTGGAATCTTTGTGTGTATATATATATATATATATATATATATATATATATATATTACCAGAAGCACAATTGACATCCATTAGGCCACATTAACACTGTCTTCAGCACCAAAAAGGGGTACACAATGCTGCAACAAATATTTCTGATCACTTATGCTATGATACAAAATGTCTGACAGACAGCAAAGTAAAATTCGAAAAAAAAAAAATGTTTTTCCTTGACAAATATTCCCGTCCCATAGAAGAATTTCTATTATTGACAAATGTGGGTACAAATTACTAATGCAAATTTGATGATGATGATGATGATGATGATGATGATGATACCAATAAACCACAGAACTTTTAACTGTTCAGCATGTAGCCATCTTTACAAATAAATGTGTGATCAGAACGTGAAATCACTCAGTCCACATCATTATGATTTATTGTGGAAAAAAATTTCAGCTGTTTCTCAATGCCACTAACACAAATATCGATTTCACTTGCCTCTTCAGTGGTGTGAGAATTAAACTAAGCAATAGTCCTGGGTTTTCCTCTAGAAAGAAAAATCTGAAAATGGAACTAAGCATTTCTGCTTTTGCTTTGCTACCCTCAGTTTTAATTCCTGTCTCATTTGTGAGTGTGTGGACACAAACTATTTTGCTATTAACAGCCTTTACATACACTCAGAATATCTTTGGGTTTAGTGAAAGGCATTTCAATGACATTCTGCTATGGTAGTAACCAAAGGCTTCATGCATTTCTCTCTCGACAGCCTAATGAGCTTCATTCAGCATCTCTATATCTATTGCCCTACATTTAGTTTCATACCTATTATGCAGTAGTTAGTGCTTCTTTTCAGTGACTGTATACCTTGGAGGGTCCTTCCCATCATGAACTGCTTCACTGGATACATACTTATCCAGTGCCCTGTCAACTATTCTTTTAAATTTGAGCCATAGTTTGTCTGCAAACTCCTGTCTTGTACTAAAAGGGTCAAGCTCCTCACTGAGATATGACAGTGCCGCTTCTCTGTCTAGTTTGTGAACACACAGATTTTCTACTTATTGTAGGTGCCCTTTATACTTAAGTGTTCATTGCTGTTACAACTGCCTCATGGTTATTGATACCAATTTTGAGATGGGTATCCTTAAAGATGTCACGTCTTCCCCCCTCCCCCGTATTAGATCAGGTAGTTTTCAGAGAAGACATTATTTTCAGTAATGTTTCAGGAGTTGTCTTGTCATAGCCAGCACTAACGAAACTTTAATTATTATAATGGAGTGTTGCACACTTTCAGATCCCTCTGATGACTGCAGAATGGTTAGTGAACTCAAGTACAAGTTTTTGATTACATTAGGAGATGAGCCTGATTGTCATTAGATCGTTTC
The DNA here is from genome assembly GCF_023897955.1 of Schistocerca gregaria. Lineage (NCBI taxonomy): Eukaryota > Metazoa > Arthropoda > Insecta > Orthoptera > Acrididae > Schistocerca > Schistocerca gregaria. The sequence continues at coordinate 297,027,120 of NC_064931.1, forward strand.
ACTTAAAATTTTATGTCCACTCCTTATACTTAGGCTTGGCCAGACTATCTCACATGGAGCTTCAATTACTCTCTCTGTGGTTCGAGTTTCTTGTCTATTGGGAACATTATGCTTCCTCCATTTCCCGTTACCCTATCCTTTTGGTATACACTTAAATTTTGCCCAAACATATCACTACTGTCAACTTCATGTTTTAACCAGCTTTCTGTGCCTATATCATGTGAGCTTCAATAGTTTTAGGAGCAGTTCAAATTCTAGCATTTTGTTGTGAATTCTTTGGCAGTTAACTACTAGGACTTTAATACTCTCACTTGCAGCATGTGTTTTTTGGTTTCTTAAACAGATACTTCTGGGTTTTCCACACCTATTGTTATTTGGATTGGATGGAAAGTCACCTAATCTAATCTTGTGTGCACTCCACACACAGTCATCTACCTGGGTAGCTATCTCCGACATGTGGTGCATGCCTGAACCATTTAGGGGGACCCTACAGTTCTGAACCTTATGGCTTAAGCCTAAGAAGTCACACCATAGCTTCTAACAAACAGAACCATCAGTGTCTCTGGTTCAAGCCTTCGACTGTACTCAGAACTAGGGGCCACAATCTGTTCTGGGTACAATGCTGCAGATCATGAGCTTCGTTGGAACTCTGTAAGCAAGGCTGGTGTTCTCAACGTTCTCTACTATTCACTAGAATGATCCTAGTATGATCTCTGAGCCCAGGTGACAGGCATTGTTTATTCCAATGTGTGCCACAATCTGCAGTTGACTGCAACCTATTCCCACAATGACTGCCAGAATAGCCTCTTCGACACGCTGAATGAGGCCCCCAAGCATACACTGGGTGCACATGGTACTCCTTCCCATCCCTTTCAGCCATTTCTCTAACAGATCCCATTATTCACCATACGTTTGAAATGCCGACTATCAACAGACCCCTACCAACTTGTTTCTCGATTCAAAAAACTTTACCAACAGCCATATATTTTGGGTAATTTTATTTTATATATCAATTGCTACCAGTTTCGGTAACTCAATATTGCCATCTTCAGGCCCCCATATGCTTTTTTTCATATTAACAAACTTATAGTGTGGTGCCGTAAATCCAAACTGTTACGCAACTGATTTATATGAAAGGGTGACCCCATACACTTTTTTCATATTAACAAGCTTATTGTATGGTTCCAGTTTTACGGCACCATACGATAAGCTTCTTAATACGATAAAAGTGTATGGGACCTGAAGATGGCAATATTGAGTTGCCAAAACTGGTAGCAATTGATATATTATATAAAATAACCCAAAGTATACGGCTGTTGGTAAAGCTTTTTGAATCAAAAAATACATACCAGCCGATATCCTCTGGCCATAATGAACTGAGAGAGACCTACCAACTTGTGTTCGCCTCCCCTTGACAGAGGACGTAACAGATTTCCCAACAGAAGAAGTGAGTCTAGCTGGCTCAGTTTCAGTTTCGTTGGAAACAGAACTTTGAAATACTTCATTAGGTGGATCACGGCAAAAGTTCTACGATCAGTGTCTAAGATCCAAACAGGATTAGTCTGAAGGTGACAGAGGCAAATAAAAATTTTATATGATGTGATTGTATTTAGTGTTAGATTTGGGGAACTTTTCGGTAGCACCTTATATGTATCAATTCCATAAAGATAAAATTTGTCATTCTATAAGGGCTCACATATTTTTAGATATATCAGTGTAGTTCCTACTTACATTTTTAGTTTAGTTATCTTGTAATCGTACCAAAGGTATCACTGGTTCAATCAATATCACTGTGTGCACATCCAGTAAGGTCAGTAGGAGTGGTGCAGAGTGATGCATCTGTTGATGCCATGTCATGTGAGTAAGCAAAAGCAGCAGATTGGAGGTCTGCAGCAGACCACATCAGCCTCAATTATATCAGCTCGCTGATGCGTGCTGCATGCCCTCTGATGGAATTTTTTTACAATGACCTTGTGATACTTGGCTATTCTCTGGACATTGATTTGTCAATGTTATTCCTTGCTGTCAACATGACACTGATTTGGTCAATGTTATTCCCTGATGTCAACACAGCACTGATTTGGACAATTATTATTCCCTGTTGTGAACATCTGACTTGCAAACAGACATGTCTACTTCCTTACTGTGGTTCTGTGTGTGCTCTCTGTTTGACCATACATTATGCTTTCCACGAGGGAGATGATAGTATGTGCATGCACCAAGACAGTAGTTTGTATTCAAGTACCTCCCTGTCAGACAAGCTTACAGTGTTCTCTAGCATTAACATTCGAGTTCGTCAGTGACTCCACAGTACTTTAATGGCCACAAGATTTCCACATACAGAAGCTTTTGTAGCTGTTTAGTTCAGGAAGAGTCATGATCTATTGTATTCTGTGATTCATTTGCACTTGATAGGCTTTCAATGAAGCTGGTGTTGTTGAAGTAGCAAACAGTGGTACTTTTATGAATGTTACAACCAGGAAACAAGAGCTCGATGTGAGCACAAGCTTGTAAAAGAAGCGGACAGATTCGGCACGTCTCAGCTTTCCAGTCATTTAATGAAGCTCACTAGAACTGGGAAGTGTAACAAGTGTTTAGCACTTCGTTTACAGACAAGTGGCATTAAGAGCCTAGAGAGAGAGAGAGAGAGAGAGAGAGAGAGAGAGAGAGAGAGAGAGCTATTTTATATCTACAAAGATGCAGCTCTATTATCTTGTGCAAAAATTGGCCCCTCTGTCTGAAGCATCAGTGCTGTACCTAACAATTATTAACTCACTTTTAAGTTAATATTTTGCAACAAGAATCCATGTGGTGGCTGTTTGTTTAGAGTGATCAGATTGTCACAGAACAGTGAAGTGCATGCTCAATCATTAACACAGCCATACCCTTTATTAGCCGAAGTTGTGAATATTGCCAGGGCTTTCAACACTTTATGTGCAGCTCTGGCTGCCTTTTCCATAAAATTTGATGTACCAGAATTGTCATAGTGATAGGCAACTATCGCATGACCTACACCTACACCTACATAGATACTCCGGCCACCATACGGCGGGCGCATGGCAGAGGATGCTCTGCATCACTACTAGTCATTCCCTTTCCTGTTCCACTTAGATAGAGGGGAAAAATGACTGTATACAGGCCTTTGTATGAATCCTAATTTCTCGTATCTGATCTCTGTTGTCCTTAAACACAATGTATGCTGGCAGCAGTAGAATTGTTCAGCAGTAACTTCAAATGCCAGTTCTCCAAATTTTCTCAGTAGTGTTCCTCAAAAAGAACATCACATTCCCTCCATGCAGCCTGCCTCCAAATTACTTTGACATCTTCCTTTAATCCGATCTGGTACAGATCTCAAACACTTGAGCAGTACTCAAAATAGATCGCATGCTACATGTGGTCTCCTTTACAGATGAATCACATTTCTCTAAAATCCTCCCAATAAACTGATGTCGACCATTTGCTTTCCCTACTACAGTTCTCACATGCTTGTTCCATTTCATGTTACCATTTCACATTGCTTTGCAACTTTACACCTACTTATTTAAACGATGTACCTGTGTCAAGGAGGACACTACTAATGCTGCATTCGAACATTACGGGTTTATTTTTCCTATTCACCTGAATTAACTTACATTTTTCCAAATTTGTCACACCAACTACAAATTTTGTCTAAGTCATTTTTTTTTCTCCTCTAGTCACTCAACTTTTGACACCTTACCATACACCTTACCACACTCCAAACAACTGCAGATTGCTGTCCAATCTATCTGTCAAATCATTTACGTATACAGAAAACAACAGCAGTCCTATCACACTTTCTTGGGGCACTCATGACAATATCCTTGTCTCTGATGAACACTCACCTTTGATGACAACATTCTGGGTCCTCTTACTTAAAAAGTCTTTGAGCCACTCACATATCTGTAAACATATTCCATGTGCTTGTACCTTTGTTAACAGCCTGCAATGGGGCACCATGTTTAACGCTTTCTGGAAATGTCAAATTATGGAATATAGCCTGTTGCCCTTCATCTATAGTTCACAGTATATCACGTGAGATAAAGGTAAGCCGAGTTCCACACGTGTGATACTTTCTAAAACCATGCTAATTCGTGGACATAGGCTCCTCAGGCTCAAGAAAACTGAGAATATGTTCAAGGATTCTGCAGCAGACAGAAGTTAGGGATATTGGCCTATAATTTTGCTGGTCTATTCTTTTACCCTTTTTATGTACAGGAGTCACATGCACTTTTTTCCAGTCTCTTGGGTCTTTGAGCTGGCCGAGAGATATTCATGATAAATGCAAGCTAAGTAAGGGGCCAATACTGAAGAGTACTCTTTGTAAAACCAATCTGGGATTCAATCAAGACATGTTGACTTATTTGCATTGGACCCTCACCTAGCTTGTATTTATCATGAATCTCTCTCCCAGCGCGAAGTCCCAAGCGACTGGAAGAAAGTGCATGTGACTCCTCTACATAACAAGGGTGAAAGAATGGACCCAGTTTGTTTCTCTAATTCAGGAAGGTTCACCATACGGTAGTCTGTCTGACGGTCAAATGATTGTATATTTGTACAATTCACCAGTGTATATGATTTCTGGACCACAAAATTTAAAACGTTGGCTTTTGTTTTGCTATCTACAGCTGCCATACAAGACTGTCAAACAAGGGTCTGGCTGGAAGCCTAGACCCGCTTAGCGATTTTACAAAGGACCAGAATTTTCTTGGGTTCTCTGCCACATATTTTGCTAAGGCATGACAGTGGTGGTAGTTGTATGCTTTGTGCATAGATCTTTTCACACACCATGAATCTCTACTTACTTTTCATTGTCATCTACTGATGAAATTGCACACTGAGGCACATTAAACGGGCACTAGCCTCATGCCACAACAGTTTTTCACCTCAATCTTAGCAACGTTTTTGTATACTGCCCATTTGTCCTAATTGTTTTTCTTCACACAATATACACTCCTGGAAATGGAAAAAAGAACACATTGACACCGGTGTGTCAGACCCACCATACTTGCTCCGGACACTGCGAGAGGGCTGTACAAGCAATGATCACACGCACGGCACAGCGGACACACCAGGAACCGCGGTGTTGGCCGTCGAATGGCGCTAGCTGCGCAGCATTTGTGCACCGCCGCCGTCAGTGTCAGCCAGTTTGCCGTGGCATACGGAGCTCCATCGCAGTCTTTAACACTGGTAGCATGCCGCGACAGCGTGGACGTGAACCGTATGTGCAGTTGACGGACTTTGAGCGAGGGCGTGTAGTGGGCATGCGGGAGGCCGGGTGGACGTACCGCCGAATTGCTCAACACGTGGGGCGTGAGGTCTCCACAGTACATCGATGTTGTCGCCAGTGGTTGGCGGAAGGTTCACGTGCCCGTCGACCTGGGACCGGACCGCAGCGACGCACGGATGCACGCCAAGACCGTAGGATCCTACGCAGTGCCGTAGGGGACCCCACCGCCACTTCCCAGCAAATTAGGGACACTGTTGCTCCTAGGGTATCAGCGAGGACCATTCGCAACCGTCTCCATGAAACTGGGCTACAGTCCCGCACACCGTTAGGCCGTCTTCCGCTCACGCCCCAACATCGTGCAGCCCGCCTCCAGTGGTGTCGCGACAGGCGTGAATGGAGGGACGAATGGAGACCTGTCGTCTTCAGCGATGAGAGTCGCTTCTGCCTTGGTGCCAATGATGGTCATATGCGTGTTTGGCGCCGTGCAGGTGAGCGCCACAATCAGGACTGCATACGACCAAGGCACACAGGGCCAACACCCGGCATCATGGTGTGGGGAGCGATCTCCTACACTGGCCGTACACCTCTGGTGATCATCGAGGGGACACTGAATGGTGCATGGTACATCCAAACCGTCATCGAACCTATCTTTCTACCATTCCTAGACCGGCAAGGGAACTTGCTGTTCCAACAGGACAATGGACGTCCGCATGTATCCCGTGCCACCCAACGTGCTCTAGAAGGTGTAAGTCAACTACCCTGGCCAGCAAGATCTCCGGATCTGTCCCCCATTGAGCATGTTTGGGACTGGATGAAGCGTCGTCTCACGCGGTCTGCACGTCCAGCACGAACGCTGGTCCAACTGAGGCGCCAGGTGGAAATGGCATGGCAAGCCGTTCCACAGGACTACATCCAGCATCTCTACGATCGTCTCCATGGGAGAATAGCAGCCTGCATTGCTGCAAAAGGTGGATATACACTGTACTAGTGCCGACATTGTGCATGCTCTGTTGCCTGTGTCCATGTGCCTGTGGTTCTGTCAGTGTGATCATGTGATGTATCTGATCCCAGGAATGTGTCAATAAAGTTTCCCCTTCGTGGGAGAATGAATTCACGGTGTTCTTATTTCAATTTCCAGGAGTGTATGTAGTTGCCCACATTATTATGATGTCAATCAACAGGGTTTTCACCACAGTCACATAACATGCTTATCCGAGCTGACCAGGTTGTTAGTGATAAAATGTCAATGCAAACGGCATCAGAGATGGTTGGTGGGTTTAAAAGGTGGGGGGGGGGGGGGGGGGGGGGGCAAGGGAGAGCAAACTGCGAGGTCATCAGTCCCTTGCTCCCAGTTCAACAATTACTCAAGGGAAAGAAGGAAACAAAGAAGAAGTAGGACACAGTAACAGGAGAAAGGAAGAACCACAAGAATGACAGAAGGAGAATACACACTACAATTGACAAAACAGGACAAGAAAACTACAGACACATGCAAGAAGCAGGGAGAAGAGATTAAAAACAAGAAAGCAGATGACCAATGCTGGCTGACCATGAGAATAAAAAGAAAGAGGCCAGCCACTTTACAACACATTAAAACTTCCACCCTAAAAGCCCTAGAGTGGAGGTCACAGAGGGATAAAAGAAATGCACTAAAATTCAGATCAAATTACAAAACCCACCCTCACAAATAAAATGTTAAACTCAAGCTGTTGTTGAGGCATTGTCGCCCAACACTGAAGGTACGGTGCTGGGAAAGTTAAAAGTCTGCCGCAAAGCGACAAAGTGGGCAGTCCCACAAAAGGTGGGATGACTGTCATTTGGGAGACACAGCGACACTGAGGTGGGTCCTCGCAATGGAGGAGGTAACCATGTGAGAATCAAATATGGCCATGTGGAGCAGACAAAGGACAGCTGATTCCCTGCGAGAAGCCCGCAAGGAAGACTTCCACACATTTGCAGTCTCCTTAATGACACACAGTTTGTTGCGCATACTGTTATGCCACTCCGTCTCCCAAAGCCAAAAAACCTTGCAGCATAAGACAGAACACAGGTCAGTTTCAGAGATGCCCATCTCCAGTAGCAGTTTCCGCGTAGTCTGTTTGGCCAGCCTGTCAGCAAGTTCGTTGCCTGGGATTCCGATGTGTCCTGAGGTCCACGCAAACACCACTAAATGACTGGACCACTCCATGGCAGATGTTCGCTACCAAAGGACAGCGAGGGTACCACTGGTCGATAGCTTGTAAACTGGTCAGGAAATCAGAACAGAGAAGAAACTACTCACCAGTACAGGAACGAATGTACTGAAGTACATGAGATATGGCCACAAGCTCTGAAGTGAATACACCACAGCCAACGGGCAAGGAATGCTGTTCAATATGGCCTATGTGGACATAGGAGAAGCCAACATTGCCATCAGCCATTGAGCCGTTGGTGTAAACAACTTCAGAGCCCACGAACATGTCAAGAATCAAGCGGAAGTGACGTCAGGGATTCAAGGGTAGCACCACATTGTCTTATACTGTCAGCACAGATCACAGTATTCCAGTATTATTCGTTTTTAGTAAAGGGCCTTAGTCTTTTATACTAATCAGTCTACATATCTTCGGCTGAGATCTCTACCCTTAACATCAATAGCAGCAGAGCTGTGGACTTATGGCCATTATGAAATTTCAATACATGTAAGAAAGTAATGAAAACTCTTCCTACATTTCTTTGTTGCAGCGGAACCCTCAGTGGAAAATACTTTGGCCTCAATGCTTACACAGCATTTGGGTTTTCTGCCCAACAATTCTATCAAATCAATTCATAACGCTGTCCCATATGCTGAGGTGGGGAAGGTTTCCAATTCTTTCAACCAGTCTGAAGTACCAAAATTTGTCAAAGCCTGTTCTACAGCTTTAGCATTGCAGAATGAATTTAAATTGGAAATGGATCCCATAGAGGAGTTACAAGTGCTGTCTCAGATTCCTTATAGCAGATGGGTATAACTTTTGTTCAAGGTTGAAAAAATGTACAGCAATCAGTTGCTAAAAATCTGGGTACTGCAGATCTAGAGTTCAACCACTGTGTGGCTATCATCGACGCGGTAAGATGCAAGTAAGGTCACACCATTTTTAAAGCTTGCGTATACAAATAGTCCCTGCTAGACTATACATGTGAGTACTTCAGTTCACACTGATTGTGAACTGTTAATAACAACCACATCAACCCACAAGATACTTCAATGTAGTGTGCCACAAGGAAGTATATTGGGGTCTTTTCCATTTCTTGCGTATATGAATGATTTACTTTGAACCTCAAAACTGCAACATTGTAAGCTACACTGATGACACATCTTTTGTCAGCTGGGGCTGTGGTATACTAACTACTACAAACAGTAGTGAAATCAATTATAACTTTCTGTCAAGTTATCTTACTGCCAATACGTTAATTGTAAATAAAGAGAAGACAGAAGTCGCTTGGCTATAGTCAGAAGATGAACAGAACTCTATCTACTCCTCCATTATCCCTTGGCTACACAAACACACACAAGTTTTTGGGTATAATTGTTGACAAACACCTGTCATGGAAAGAACATATTGACCATATATGTAAGAAAATCAGTACAAATGTGTACATATTGGAAAGGGTCTCAGTCTTCCTGGACCATATACCTTGGAGTGATACACTCACATTTTCAGTATGGTATTCAGACATGGGGTGGGGCACAAGCTGTCTATACAGACAGGCTCTTGAGGCTACAACAAAAGGCAGTAAGATTTGTAGCCAAGGTAAACAGGAGAGAGCCTTGTAAAAAATTTTCAGAAAATATAAAATGCTAACCATCTACTGTATGTACATCCTGCAGGCAATAATGTTTGTGAAACAAACAGTAATGTACATCGGTACAACACACAGGGAAGGGGAAATGTTCACAAAATTGCAAATGAAAAAAAGGCTGTTGACCATAGTCCACATACAATAGGGACTATCTTTTATAACAGACGTTCATCTGACCTCAAGACAGCTAATTTAAACACTTCAAAGAATAAATGGTTCAAATGGCTCTGAGCACTATGAGACTTAACATCTATTGTCATCAGTCCCCTAGAACTGAGAACTACTTAAACTTAACTAACCTAAGGACATCACACAACACCCAGTCATCACAAGGCTTTAAAGAATAAACTTATATACTTATTAATAGAGAAATGCTGTTACTCAGAAGATTTCAAGCTGTAATCTCCCTTTGTAAAACAGTGTATATAGCAACTTTGTTTTTGCAACATAAAAATGGTAATTTTCTGATCTTTACACACTATATTAATATATGCATTTATATTTCAAGTTGTAAAGTAACTCTGCAAAACAGTGTTTATAGCATAAGTTTGTTTGCTTTTGCAAAAGAGGATAATTTCTGACCTTCACTATGAGGTTTCTAGCCTAACAAATAAAGAATGACAGAAATTTCATAATACCCATTTACTTTTCAATGTAATATCGGTGTACACTTGCAGGCATGCTCAGATAACTTCTGCAAACCATCAAAATAAAAGGTTTTTGATTTCAAGCCCACCCAAGCGTTCACAGCATCAATCACTGCATCATCATTGTCAAATCACCGTCCTTTGAGGTCTTTTTTTAGGTTTGGGAAAAGAAAGAAGTCTGATAGAGCCAAATCTGGAGAATATGGCGGCCGATGTAACTATTTGAACCTGCTGTCACGCAGCATTTCCAGTGTTGCAAGGGCTTTGTGCGCCGCTGCATTGTCCTGATGCAAAAGGACTCCACACACCAAATTTCCATGCCTTTTTTCCTCTCTCTCTTCTTTCAAATGGTGCAGGAGGGTGCAATAGTATGATGCATTGATAGTTACACCCTTTTGCAAGTAATCCACTGTAATTACACGTTCAGTGGTCCTGAAGACTGATGCCATCACCTTACTGGCTGATTTTTGCACCCAGAATTTTTTTGGGGTAGGGGATGACGGATGTTTCCATTGTTGTGACTGTAGTTTTGTCTCAGGATCAAAGTGGTGAACCCATGTTCTGTCCATCGTCACATACCTTGCAAGAAAGCCATCTTCATACACTTCAAATTGGCAGACAATTTCTTCACAACACTGCACACGATCCCGTGTCTGATCTGCATTCAAGACTTTTGGGACCAACCGAGATGAAACTTTCCTCATTCCCAAAATATCCACAACAATGTCATGAGCACTTCCAAATGTGGTTTCAATGTGATGCAATGTGGTTCGGCAATCCTGCAAAATCATATAGTGAATTTCATTCACTTTTTCCACCAGTGGCGGTGGTGACAGGCCTTCCACTCCTTGGTGCATCTTCCACACTCACTCTTCCACTTTTGAAGTCAGATACCCTGTTTTTCATCGTTGCAGAAGACTGAGCACTGTCTTTAAGTGTATTCTGCATGTCCTCCGCAATTTACTCAGGCGCCATTCCCTTCAAATGAAGATATTCAATCACAGCACAGTTCTTGATTCTCTTTATATTCACCATTTTGCTTACACTACAGTATACAATGCATCATAACAGCAAAACTAACAAAGCTGGAGCCGCAAAACTTGACTTGCATACCCACAAAGGGTAACCATAAAAATGGGTGGTGGTGTTTGGGTGCGACATTACGGTAACTATCTTGGGCTAGAAGTTTCTGATCGCCCCTTGTATCAATATCAATGTGTGCACTGATGTACAAAAGGCATTCACGAAGTTTTGCACAGTTGTCGCTAATGTTTTTTATTTTTTGCTGCAGGAGAACGAAATTTTTTTGTGAACATACTTGGAAAATTGAGCTGTAAGTTGGTACATAAAAGGATTTTCTTTTATTTACAGTGAGCCATAATGGACGGTGAAGTAGACATCAGGTTGCAACAATGGTCTGTGATGGAGTTCCTCTTCAAGACCGGCGATGGCTCTGCCACATCGATTCACAGGAAGGTGCTTACTGTTTATGGGGAGGACACAGTGAATCGCAGCAGTATCCAGCGGTAGTTGCAGTGGTTCAAAGAAGTGGACAACCCACGATGTGGCAGACCACTGATGGCAGTGAATGATGTGAATAAGGAGACCATTGATCAAATCATCCAAAATGACAGAAATGTGATGACACGACAGCTTGCTGAAATGACTCTTTTGTCATTGGGTAGTGTGGTATCACTGGTACAGTCACTAGGGCACAGAAAAATCTGAACGTTGGGTGCCTAGGTTAGTGACAAGAGAAATGAAAACGATGAGGAAGTATGTGTGCGAGGGTCTCATGAAGACCTTTACTGAAGAATGGAAACAGTGTTTTGACAACATCATACCCAGGATGAAACATGGTTGTTTTTGTCCAAACCTGAGAGCAAAACTAATTCCATGGAGTGGCATCATCCGGGTTTCCCTCGGAAGAAGAAACCAAGACTTTCACGAACAGTAGGCCGAAAGGTGATGGCCTCCTTGTTCTGTGATCAGTGTGGTGTCATTTTCATTGACTTTTTGGAACCTGACTCCACAATTAACCAGGACTGTTATTGTTTTGTCATTGGACAAGCTGCGAAGTGTCATCAAGACACACAGACCACAGCTTCAGGGTCAGCTCATCAGACTACACCATGACAATGCCAAAAGCCATACAGCCCTTATGACGCAGGAGAAAAATCAAGAAAATGGGGCGGAAAATTGTTCCTCATCCTCCCTACAGTCCAGACTTGGCTCCATCTCAGTTTTACCTCTTTGGTCATCTGAAGATCCACCTGTGTGGTAAAACATTTGATAGTGAGAAAGACCTTATTTCCTGTGTCAAGCAATGGTGTAAAAGTCAATCCTCAGAATTTCACCAAAGTGCATTTACATCATCTAAAGAACGTTGGGCCAGATGCGTCACAGCTAATGGAGGCTACATTGAGTAGGCTCAATGTATAGCTAAATGTTCCAAGTATGTCCACAAAAAATTTCATTCTCCTCCTGCAAAAAATAAAAAAAATTAAAGACAGCTGTGCAAAACTTTTTTAATGCCCTTTGCATATGTGAACTAAAATGTATGACAATGTCCAAAAACTGACTTATGTGGACAGCAAACAAACAAACACTGAACCATAAATAAATGAAATGTGACATGGATAGGCTAGTAGGTACTATTTGTACATGCAAATGATGATGATGATGATGATGATGATGATGATATGACTTACATCTTACCACAGTCAGATGATAGCCACACAGTGGATGAAATCTAGACCTGCAATAAACAGAATGTTAGCAACTGATTGCTGTACACTCTCTCTTGTCATTGTTCGCAAACCACATAGTACATTACGACCCTCTGGGGACTTCATAAAGTAAATGCTCAGTCAATCGTGTGGAGTTGTAACCCCTTACACGTACCGATTAATTATTTTAAAAGTTGTCAAGGGGTCAGTATTTCTCCACACCTTATCTTTCAAAAGCTTACATTCAACTTCCTTTGGATGAGGGATCTAAAACCATTCTGGTATTAAATACTCCTTATGGCCTTTATCAATATAACAGACTGTCTTTTGGTGTTGCTGCACCAGCAATGTTTGAGAAATTTCTATAACTATTTGCCAACACTCCACATTGTATCCATAATCTTTATGATATAGTAATGACAAGAAGGATTAAAGAGGGACATACACTGAATCTCCAGAAAGTACTTTCACAGTATTCTAAGGCCAGGTTAAAGTGTAACTTGTCAAAATGTTCCTTCTTTAAGCCTTCTATTTGGTATTTAAGGTATATTATTAGCCAGGAAGGCCTTGAAGTTATGTCAGAGAATGTAGCAGTTATTCCCCGTATTTCAGTACTGAAGACCGTAAAGAATCTGTAGGTTTTTATGGGCAAGGTTATGTATTATGCCCAATTTATTCCCAGAATTGTGGTGGTAGCCTATCCATTGAATCAAATGTGGAGAAAAGGGATCCATTTACAGTGGTTCACAGATTGTCACCAACATTTCTTCAGCTAATGCATTGCCTCCAAACTGCTCCACACCTAACTTACATTAAGCATGGACACATCACCATACGGCATCAGGGCCATTCTATAGTTTAAGTACCCAGATGGTTCAGAAAAGTTTATCACACTTGCCTCTAAGATGCTGACCATGGCACAAGAAAATTATTCACAGATAGAGGAGGAGACTTTGGCAATTACATTTGGTATCCAAAAGTTCCACGTTTTCCTCTATGATAACAAATCATCAGCACCAGTGGTAAATGTTTGGCCCTAAGTCAAAGTTGCCTGTACAGATATTTCAGAGATACAATGCTAGGCTCTTTTATCAAATTAATAAGTGAAAGCCAATGTGTTGTGAAGACTCCCTGTGTGTCAGGATGAGGAATTTAATGAACAAGGGACTGTTTGATCCCACACTGATTCACGATTACAATAGTAGGTAAAAGAGTTTCCTGTCAGATCTATAAATGTCACAGCAGCCACATGTAAGAATTCATTCTTAAGACAGATTTGCTAGTTCATACAAACTGACTAGACCATTCACTTCCTTTGGCCATGGCTGGAGACATTACCTTCCTTTGGCAGCCACTGTGGAACTTGCTTTTCATGGTGTCATTCCCTTAATCCTTTGAAAGATGTCCTATTGTTGAATAAGGATGACTGCCAGAGTTGTGTTTTGATTCTGTAGTTTCTGCACTCCCATATATTGCACCTTCTGCATCAGTCCCAAGACATTTCCGAAAAGGAAAATCTCACTCAACAGGATGTGTACTGACCACATGAAGATGAGGATATTGCACGAGTTGGTAAAAAAATGTCAGGCTTACCAGTTTCAGCAAACCAGCACCACCCAAAACCTACCAGCCATGGCCTGTGGTAACCCAGCTGAGGACCAGTTGCTTGCAGACTTTACAGGTCCATTCCAGTGAGCCATGTGGTTGATTTTTGTAGATGCATATTCTCATTTCCCATATGTAATAAAAATGTGATGGACCACAAGGGGAAACACGACAAATGTCCTCGCAACTATTTTTTGCAATTGAACCCATGACCTCTTGTAACATATAACGGTCCACAGTTTACTTCTGCAGGTTTCGAGTAGTTTTGTACCCAAAATGCAATTAGGAACATTACCATGATATGGCAGAAAATTGTGAGGACACTTAAAAACCAATGGAAAAAAACCTTGACATTCTTCCTTTCGATTCTGCACTGATCTCATTTTTATTCTCGCACCAGGCCATGCTCTTAAAGATTAAAACTCAGTGGAACTTTTGCACAGATACTCTCTTTGTATCTTGCTAGATTTTTTTACAGCTTCCTTCAGTGCATGGAGGAGGAGTCAGAGTAGTAGTATATGTGGCTCCATCTTCTTACAGGAAGGCCATCAATTGGTCTTGCTGGCCGCCCATAGAGGACATCAGAACTAGCAACATTTGCGTCATCCAGGGAATGCTCCACTTAAGTGATCTGACAAACTTGAGGGGACAGCTCACATCGACCACTCCAAGAACAGACAAATTCGTAAGTCGCGTCCAATTCCAAGACAACAACCAAAGTAGTGAACATCTGGAATTCATTGTTCTCCAGCCATCATCCCTATGGACCTGAACCCGGACAACACACAAGACCATCTTCAGTCTGTTCTGGGTCAAATGTCAGACCCACAGCCCACTCAGGAACCAGGAGCATACTATGAGTCGAACCCACAGTTGTCTTCTGCATCCCCAATGCCAGACATGGGAATGTCTCCTCCACCACCACCACCAGCAGCATCATCAGTCACACTCCAGTCTTCCAGCCTTCACGGCAGGCCACACCCACTTCATCCTCACCCACACTGGCCAGGTGGTTTCTGGCCCTATAGGATGGTGAGAGGGGGAGGAAAGATCTTGTAATTTACCTGCAGAATTTCACTGACAGACTTAAAATTAAACCATAACTTCGAACCAAAAGTGCTCAGTAAATGCTAACAGGCATTGATGTTCAAGTAAAAAGTAAAGTAAGCAGTATTCTTTGACACCCACTATTTTTATGTTCAACATTTGAATAAAATCGCCACAAAATATACACTAATGTCAAATTAAAATTTGTCTGGAAGTGATAGTCATTGTAAGGCTGCACCGAACAAAACAAAAATCACGTTTTATACTTAGCTGCCCAGTGTTCTTCACTTCATGAAATAAAAAAAAAGTTTCATTTCATTGACATTAATTAGCCACCATGAAATTATACATCTTCATAGAACTAACATTACCAACCATAGCAGCTACTGTGTTCAGATTACTCTTCCCTATCCCCTCCTCTCCTCCTTCCCTACTGTGAGCCAGCTAGTTACTCACTGCTGTGGCTTGATCATGGACCAGCTCACATGTGCAGATTGGTGAACAGGCATGCTACAGTTCATGCTTTAGAGAGAAAACATAAGAACTTTGTCCAATACCAACAAGATGGTTGCAGTCTTGTTTATTCTACTTCCACTATGAGAAAACATACCTGCTCCATCAATTGAAAAAATTACACAGAGCAAAGTCACTGTTGTGGCCCTGTTACCAAAACTCACGCTATATGTGAATTCTTTTCATCATAGTAACTTGTGTTTATGGGCAAATAGTGAGTTGAATCATTTCTGTAATTTTTTTTGAAGACAGCTGTAAATTTATTTTAATAATTCATCTCCACTTGCAGAATATGCTTCGTCCTTATGTCCCGTTTTCTTGTACTGCCATCAAAGACACAGTAACATGTTGAAAGGGGGGAGAGAGGGGGAGGGGGGGAGAGAGAGAGAGAGGGAGAGAGAGAGAGAGAGAGAGAGAGAGAGAGAGAGAGAGAGAGAGAGAGAGAGAGTTAAACAAATGTATGCGTATAAACAGAACAACATTCACTGCTAACCAATTAGTTATTGTGCTGGTAAATAATAAATTATATTCAATGGTTTTGTGTGTGTGTAGCAGCAATGCTGCAAGTCACTGGTTATAATTCAGAAATAATGAACTTGCTTACCTTTCTAAATGGGTTGAGTCTACCTGTACCCTACTGCAGTTTCAAGTGCAGAATTTTCAGTTAAATGGGGTAGTGGCAATGGTGGACAAGTTGGGTCTCCATGTGTACGGAGACAGTGAGTGCAGAGATGGCATCACAGTAACAGCCAGCAAGTTTTAAGTGAGAATTGAGAGAAAAGGGGGTTTCCACACGGTGTCCACCAAGGCTCTGCTGCCATGTCAGCACCAAAGGAGGGACATTACATGACCAACCAATTGTCTTCACTAAATTATATCTTGAGGGATTTACCTGTAGTCACTCAGGAAGTGTTCTCACTTCTCTGTTTATCATCATGATCTGTGGCACATCTACCCAAAATTTTTAAATCCTTTTAACAGGCAAAAGTCTTTTCCATTACTGACTTGAAGGCACTGAGAAAGTATGAGCAGATGAGAAATTTCTGGGAAGAGTATTTTTCATTGTGTCATATGCATTTTGTATTGTGTAAACTTCCATGTCGCATATGCTGCATGAACTTTAAGACTTTGCGCAGGGGAACAGTAGAACAGCTGACAGTTTGCATCCACCTGGGCCCAGCAGTAGATTACATTAATAAAATCATGATGCTCAACTAAAACATTTTGAAAGGATTCTTGTGTTTTGCATTTTCTCAAGTTAGATTGGGCTTTTTCAATAGCCATGACCTACTACAGTCTTAGTCAATAGTGTTAACATATGTGATTCTAAGGCCTTCTTGTGTGTGGATCCCAAATGGTTTTGCTGCACACTACCTTGTTTTTAAACAGATGCTTAATAGGTGGATTAGTGATTTTATTTATGTCAATGACACCACTAATAGCAGGATCTTCAGAGCATGTTCCTGTATAAAATTGTCCATCTCACCTTACTTTACACTAATACGGTACATCATAAACAATGAGAATGTTCCAGTAACACAGAAAATAAAAAATGATGTACATTTAATGTGTTCTATCTCAGAAACAATTTGGAACAAGGAATATGCCCATATGAAGTTCTTGTCCAGAATCACTAATACTATCACCCCTCCATTACTTCTCTTCCTGATTCACCCTGTATCTAGTGGAAGTATACTGAAGTCAGGATTGAGCAAATGCCATGCAAAACTGCAGGAGTTACAATCTGTTGTTTTTTTAATGTAGAGGAGAGAGTGTTTGTCATAACACTTCGTGCTCACCTTTAAAATTTCCCTCACTCTAGCTGTAACTATCCAAAACTTTGCTAGATTTTTTTACAGGTGAGCTGATACTGAATCTTTGTAGCACCTTCCTCCTGCTTCTCAGAGCAAAGTGATAGTCACTGTTCTACTGTGGAATAGGTCTTCTAAAATGAGTTGCAGATTCTAGAATGACTGAATCAGTGGCTTTATGGATGAGCTCGTGTCACGTGGTCCTATCATTCCTGGATGTTGCAACTGGGTCGTTTCACGGATGTGAATGACAATTTACGGATGCAGACGTATACATACGGTTTGCATGTACAGTTGTTGGTGTGAGGCAAGTTTACAGAGGGGAGTTACAGGAGCTCCAAAGCACAGTGTGTGAACAGACATCTCCAAAAAGGAGAACTGACAGGGAGAGTTAGGACTAAACATATAGCTGGTTGTACAGCATCCAGTTTGAATCAATGAGCACCCATTTTTGTGATCATTATTCGGATACTGCTCACTCTAATGTGTGAATTAAGACAAGGATGTAGTAACTGGGATGTAAGTCATTTACCACTTCACATACAGCAGAATCAGCAACAGCAGGTAAGCTTTTTGTGAAGCCTAGGGCAGAGAACAACCCCAATTAGGTGCTACAATGAGTAATCTTACCTATATTTAGAAGGCATAAGTGATCCATTAGAAACTGATTCTCTAAAAAGCAACCCCTAGAGGAGAGTTACAGGAGCTCCAAAGCACAGTGTGTGAACAGACATCTCCAAAAAGGAGAACTGACAGGGAGAGTTAGGACTAAACATATAGCTATTACACATGGAACATGAAACTACGTAACTATAGCTTGTAGTTAAGTGTTAAGAGTGAGGGATGAGCACTGCAAAGAGTCACTGATGAACAAAGCAACTCAATCCTTCCATCCATCACCACTGAAGTCTTTTCTACAAAGCTTGAATCCTCTCAGGAAGGAGTTTCAGATGGCTTTAAGTATGCATCTTTTACACAAACCCTGACACATTTGGGTTGTACCACGAACTCAATTATGAGAGTATAATAAACATTCAATTTCCACTGTAGTAAAGGTGCCATATTTCAGAGAGGTTCCTCTTTTCCTTTTGTCTTAGTGATGTTGGTAACTAATACTAATGAATTGGGGGGAAAGAGGGGGGGAGGGGGGAGGAGGTGAAACAGGAATACATGGTTGTGTTACTATTGCCTCTATACATCCAAAACCTCTGTTTTGTATATGCATACACATGTTTCATACATTGGAGATTCTATAAGATCTCTAATAACATGGCTTTTACTTTACTCTCTTAGGACTTGGTTTACCTCTAGATGGAGGCTTCTCCTTCTGTAGTGAGAGAGTGGAGCTGTAGCTCGGGAGAGGCTGCCTAAATTCCTCAACTGATGGATACCTTTAGTTGCCTGAATCAATTTAGAACTAGCTGTGAATGATATTTTACGGATGCAGACGTATACATATGGTTTGCATGTACAGTTGTTGGTGTGAGGCAAGTTTACATAATTGATTCCGCGAGTGTGCATGATAAAGATTTACTAAAGGTAAGTGACTGCATCAATATAAGGTACACACTTTGGTATTTTAATTTCTTTGATTTTCTTCTCTTGACTGAATTTATGCCATTCTTCGCTATAGTCTGGATGTTTACCTACAACGTTAATACAGTATGGCAACGATGAGCATGTCTTCTCTGCATCATGGGCAGCTAGACCACATCTTCCACACTGCATTGCCCTTGTATCCTAAAGTAGTGTGATGAAACCTCTGGCATGAAACACACTACATTCAGTCCAAAGCAACCCTCCTTAAGATACTAAGGTCACAGTACAGAAATCAAAGTTTACACAAAAACAGCTGTTTTTCCACATACAGTACACACACGATTATCCGTGAGCAGATTATCTGCTTTGCGGATTATCCACGGTCATTTCTACCACTTCTTTTAGCTGCTGAAAATTTTACTTTAACACGAGACTGGTTGCAGTTGAGCGACAATCTCACGTTACAACATGAGTGTAGTAAACAGTGTGCTGCACGAACTCTGCAAGTGTTGGACTGTATTTTGTTTCAAAGTAGTGTACAGCAATGTGGAACTGGATAGAACTGTATTCTTTGTAAGTACTGAATTTTCTTGCATACTTTTATTATTAAACTAGAATTTATTAGAAATACTTGTTAACTGATTTTAATTATGACACTATAATTTTTTTATTCTTATTCAATACTGTACACTTTAATTGTGGGTTACCCATGGAGTCTGATTATCCACATTTTTCAAGTTCCCAATTACTGTGGATAATTAAGAGTTTACAGTAATACATACCTCCATCACACACTCTGGTTCCTAAGGTCTCTGAGATATCAAAATAAACACATCAGAAAAAGTTTTGCATCACCTCGGTTCCGAGAGTTCCGGAACCTGCGCAAAAAATTGGGATAAAGATCAACATAAACATCATTTCTGCCCTTTTTATTGCTCATGAAGACCACACATTGCATGTTGTACCACCATACAACAAGACCTTCAGAGGTGGTGGTCCAGAATTCTGTACACACCGATACCTCTAATACCCAGTAGCACTTCCTCTTGCATTGATGCATACCTGTATTCAAGGTGACATACTATCCACAAGTTCATCAAGGCACTGTTGGTTCAAATTGTCCTATTCCTCAACAGCGATTCGGCGTATATCCCTCAGAGTGGTTGGTGCATCACGTTGTCCATAAACAGCCCTTTTCAATCTATCCCAGGAATGTTCAATAGGGTTCATGTCTGGAGAACATGCTGGCCACTCTGTTGTTATCCTGAAGGACATCATTCACAAGATGTTCACAATGGGGGTTTGAACTGTTGTCCATGAAGATGAATGCCTCACCAATATGCTGCCAATATGGTTGCACTATTGGTGGGAGGATGGCATTCACGTATTGTACAGCCATTACAGTGCCTTCCATGATCACCAGCAGCACACAGTTTTAATCTGCCAGGAAGTTTCATATCAGCGCACACTCCACTGCAGACTGAAAATCTCATTCTGGGAACATCGCTTTAATTCACTCTGAGACGCCTGGACACTTCCCTTGTTGAGAGCCCTTCCTGGCACAAAGTTACAATTCGGACGCGGTTGAACTGTGATATTGACTGTCTAGGCATGGCTGAACTACAGACAACAAGAGCCGTGTACCTCCTTCCTGGTGGAATGACGAACTGATCGGCTGTCAGACCCCCCCCCCCCCCCCCCCCCGTGTACCTCCCATGGAAAGTATTTCTTGCCCTTTGTCCATAAGACTGTTTCTGCTGCTTATTCTCTAGGGGATCATTTTCTGCAGTTTGTCCCCATTTAGTAAAATCACCCTGTATATAACAGAGATACTTTGCCAAATGATCAATCCTCATGTTGTATTACTATAAACACAATCTGCATTACATGTTCTGTCACAGTCTCCAAGAGAAACTTGATCAGAAGTACCTATCTCAGCTCTCTTCTCGAACACTTATTACTCCCTGAGAGAATACTCATTTTGCTGGAAACTTTGGAGATAATTCATCTGTTGTTCCCATCAAACTGATCTGTTGTTCCCCGCAAACAGGGGTAAGCCTTGTACAACTGAGATGTGCAGCAAGTTCCCCAGAGGTTACCTGTGAGCTATTATTTTGCTTTAACAGCTATTCACTCTATCACCATAAAGTACACTTCGAAGTTGAGGCATTTTTGTGTAGCTTCCTTGCCGTTCTCTACAACATACAATGCTACATTGGTGTGCCCAATGGTAGTTGCTGAAACATGCCCAGAGATAATTGTAATGGGAGATTGGAAGCACAGGCCAGCTGCCTAACTCAAAAATCTTGAGATAACCAGGCCCACACCACACAACTACACACTGGGCCTCTGAGAGGAGATGAAACACAACAATTGGAGGTTAGACTTGCAGTACAGAAAGGGAAGTGGTCCTGCACAGGTTCAGGGTCCCATGTTCCCCAACTACACCCTCACAAAAATGTTATGGACCCCTTGACAAAAGGGAGTGGGGATGGTGCAAGAAGACTATGGAATCGAAATGGAGAATGTGAAAGGTAACTTCCTCTTGTCAGCAGGTCATGCCAGTGTAGTAGCCCAATAAAAAAAGTGTTTTCACAGTAAACACATGGCCTATGTAATGCCTTCCATTGTCTGGAGTCTGTAATCATCAAGGTGAAACTGTGCTATTATGGAGATTTACTCATAACTACTGTTTGTAAGAGCCTTTGAAATGAATAGCCCAATAGCAATTACGGCAAAATTAACAGCAAAAACAGAGTGATCTTATGAGGTATCAGCAGACTGACACAAATGAATAAGAGCTGACATAATCAGTAACTTTCAGGTAATGGGGCTTAACAAGGACTAGGCAGGAAAGTTATCCAGGATCATGGGCAAGGAAGATACATTGGTACAAGATGAGAGAGAAATGAACTATGGGATGCCAACGACGGCCCTGGAAGTACCCAAATTCATTTATTATTTATTGTCATTTTATGCGGGCGTCTGGGTGGGACCTAGATGGCATAGGTTGTGAAGCAACCATTGGAATAGAGCCTGTTGTGTTCAGCAGTGTGCCCTAAAACTGGATGGTCATCTCCTCTTTTCCATAGTGTTGCAATGACCTAAGTACAGTTGGTTGGTAGTCATGTCCACAAAAAATGCCATGCAGAAATTGCAGCAGAGCTGCTATATGACATGGCTGCTTTCAAAGGTGTCCCTGCTTCTGATGTTACAGGCCAAGCCTCTGTCAGGGCTGGAATTTGATGGGCTGGATGGATGAACCAGACAGACCTTGCACCAGGGTCTTCCACTGGGATACCACCTGTGTGGTGAGGCTTAGGGAGAAGAAATGGCGTTGGGATGGACCAGGATATAGTGTAGGTTGCGCAGGTGGTGGAATACCACTTTAGGATAGGTGGAAAGGACTGAGAGTAGCATGTCCCTCAATTCCAGACCAATGATATATTCTGGAGAACGACAGCGTTCAGTTGCTCCAGTCCGGGATGAACCATGTCCTTCACCGGTGCTTCGACTGTCATCATCAGGCTTGGAAATGAGGGATACGCTTTCCTCTGCTCCTGAAGTGATATTCCACCACCCACGCAACCTACACAACATCCTGGTCCATCTTGATGCCACTCTCTCCCAACCCCTTGCCACATGGGTCATATTCCTGTGGAAGACCCAGATGCAAGACCTGCCCGATTCCCCCATCCAGCAGATCATACTCCCGCCCCACCACAGGCAGGGCCACCTGCGAAAGCAGCCATGTCATAAAGCAGCTCTGCTGCAATTTCTGCACAGATTTCCATGTGGACATGACCACCAATCAAATGCCCATTCGAATAAACAGCCACTGCCGAACTGTGTCCAAGACAAGAGTTGACCAACCAGTGGCAGAAGATACTGCTGAGCACAACGTGCTGAATTTCAATCGCTGATTTACAACCTGTGCCATCTGAACCCTTCTCCACAGCATCAGCTTTTCTGCGAGTTAGTCTTCAAACAATTCTTTGTTCACGCAATCCTCTTCTTTGCATTTTCAAAACCTAAGCATATGGTATATTATCTGATTCTTAGAGTGCATAGCCTGAAATGCATTTACCAACACACACAAAATGGAATGTCTTTAAAATAAATTATAAAATGAGGCAAATACATTTATAGCGTTAACCAGAGGGAGAGCAATGCAAAATCTGAAGTTCAGAAATTTGTGATCAACCATACAAATTTTCTCACCTGAGACAAATCTTCGTTTCACAAGTGACAGTCTGTAGCCTGCACCAACCAGCTCAAACTCTAAGCCCGACAGAGTAGTACCTTCACAATTAAATTGTGTTGCTATAGTGCTCTGATTACTTGGACCATTAGTCACTTCTAAACGTGCCCTCAGGGAACCAACACCATGATTTTCACTATGTTGGGAGAGTTCCGTGAATTTCCATAAAGCACGATTATTTTCTGGCTGCCTATATAAAACAATAACAACAGAATTGTTAAAAAAAACTTATACACAAGAAATCTAAAATTTAAAAAATATTACTAATGTAATTTTATGTCTGGATAAGTTTTATTATAACAAATTAAGACTAGATTTGATAAATGTGAATATGAAGAATATTTCTCTTAAAATTTTACCAGACTTGTGAAGTTTGTTGATCATAATAGCACATACAATACTTTAAGAAAACGATAAAACATGTGAAAGGGTGTGAGATATATATGGAAAAAGGAGCTAATCTGAAATTCAATGTATTTCAAATCGAATTTATGTCACTGTTTGGAAGCTGCTTTTATATATAAAAAATACAGAAATTCTATAAGGAAAAAAGAGAAGGAATTAAAATATCTTGTAAAAGAAAAGTTATATGCATATATTCCAGAATAAGTCAATCTCCTGTATTACTTGCATTTAACAAAAATTACAGAAATACTACAGAAAGGTATTAAAATATCCAAATATATGCATATTATTACAGAAAATTGTAATACAATTCAGACCATATGGAAAACTGTAAAAGAGACATGAAAACTAGCCAGTGCAGATGTATCACAATTTCACTGCAATAATCACTTACTCAATACAGCATCGAAAGTCCAGTCAAATACTCAAGTTCAAAAAGCAAGGATATAAAGGGCAAACACTAATTCCACCAACAAATTTTCAGAAGTTGTTCATGGACATTTCTTGAATATTTTACACTTTGTATCTGTACTATGACGAACACATCTGCACGACAGTGTAAAGATCAGAAGTATGCAATATGTGTCTTGTCTGGCAACAAACTTGCTATATTCGCTATCAGTATTTGTTGTTAACAACACTAATGCCTACTTTACTCTTTGGCCTCAACTTTCCATTCAGCACTGTTCAGTTCTGCCTCGGGATTTTTATTTGTCAATACACTGATTTATGTGCCACAGTAACAGAGAGCTGGAGACAAAAGAAGGACACAGGACTTGAGAGAGGATTAATCATATTTTGGCAGAATGATTGGTGACTTGTTGCAAGAGATGTAGAGGGTAAAGAAAAAATGCCACACTTCGTGATCAGCACGTGAGTCCTCAACCCAGTTTAAGACAAAAAATATCTAGCAAAACCTAGATTCACCAATAGATCTCATAGAGATTTGATTTTAAGAATGAGGCTCTGGCAATGCTGTAACTACATGGTATATGGTCAATAACAGGTAGCATAAACTTTGTACTGCTCTGGAGCTGCCCCCATTAGCTCAGTGAGATGAGGCAACGCCATGAGAAATGATATGTTGACTTATGGGTGTTCAAGTCATATTCACATCAAACTTTTTATTACAGTTTAAATACCAAATTGTATCCAATTCACACCTCCACATTGAGGTATCTTTGTGTATTTCTTTCAGTTACTGTTACCTTTATTTAAATTTTAAGATATAACATGAACCTGTGTGTCATAAATAACCACTTTGTTTCATCCATGACACAAATAAAGCAAACAACATATAATATTGCATAAAGTATCATCATCTGTATCCAATGAGGCACAAAAGCACAATAAGTACTAGGTTACACTAGATTGCACATTATGCTATGCACAATAGTTCCATTCTGTACATTTTACGTCCAGGCTTATCTTCACAGAGCTGAAACATATTCGTACGAGCAACATTCACATTACAAAATATGTTCAAAGCAACCACCTTGCATTTGTAAACACTTGATCACTTGACAGATCATACTTTGCTGGACACTATGCAACACAACTGCACCCACATTGCCGAACCAGCATGCACTTGAGCTATTACAATGCGTATCTCCATGGGTGGAGTACTACAAACATGTCCCTCTAAGTGTTCCCATGAATAAAAATCTAGTGGGTAATGTCTGGGGAACACTGAGGCCAGAACATTGGACCTCCACGCCCAATGGATATCCCTTGAAACGCTTCATTTAAATAGTTACGCACATTCATTCCAAAGTGTGGTGGTGCACCATCATGCTGAAAGCATAGCCACTGCCGAACACCAAAGGAACGTTTTCTAATGCGTCAAGCGAAGTATTGCAAAGGAACGTATGATACAGCAGCGCATTCATCTTGTCCACCAACAGCTAAGGTCCCAAAAGCAATCCTCCCACGATTACAGCCCACAGATTTATGCCAAAGCGTTCCTGAATGTCACATTTACGAATTACATGGGTTGTGTTCTGACCAATAATGGTTGTTGTGGAGACTGAAAATACATTCACAAGTGAAGCTAAGCTTGTCAGTCCAGACAACATTTTTTATAAACTGTTTACAAAACTTTACTTGTTGAGTACTGTCTTCTGGCTGCTGGTGTTGAGTTAACGTGTAATGACACGAATGCAGTTCTTCATCATTTAACACTCCAGCAACCCACATTTCATATACCTGGGATGGCTTGCAATATTCTAGGTACATGGGCGAGGCGACTGATGAACAGTTTCAAGAATCAGGTACTCTGTTTGTGGAATATGTCCAATCCTTGAACAACCTCTGTCTACTACTTGTGGACGAAGATTACTGGTTTCCTGAATGTGTTGCACCAGGCAATGAAAAAATTGTTATAAAGGTGGTGTCTTTAAGGAAACAATGCAACATACACATGAGCAGCAGCAGCACCTTGATTTCTGGATGCACCTAGTACCAAAAGCATATAACATGTTCATTGTTTGTGTACTCCATTGGGAGCCACTCTACATCAACTTGGCATGACCAGTTACGGTTGTGCATGGTGCAGTTAGTAGGCAGTTTATGGATACCACTGTCATATAATAGGCTATTGTCAGGTGACAAAATAATGTCCTGCTTACAAGCGACAAGAACTAGGGAATGAACATCTAAAAGATAAAAAAGGAACCTGACAATGATTTGAACTATAGCTGAATGGTGGATGTGGATTTGATGTCCCAGTCTTCTAAGTTGGCTACAATTGCTGCTACAGTACTCCGAGGCGATACATTTTCCCCTGCACGTTCCGATGCCCTGCATGATGACAGTAGTATTGTCATTTCATTGGGTTCACACAAGTGTTTTTAAAATGCACCTGGCCTGATTCTGCTACCTAAACCTTACTCTTGAATTTGGATGAGGAATTACATGCCAACCCCCAAGTGTGGCGTGTTTTATTCATCTTGGGTATTACTATAGCCTATATATGATGCTAAGGAAATTAACTATCTATATGGAAGGTGGTTTAAAGTGAGTCTGTACTGTTGGAGTCTGAACAGTAACATTTAAAAGGAATTGCTAATTCAGTGTGATGCACAATCAACAAATGATCGGCAATTTTATTGTAACAAAAATTGAATGCATGACCCATTTTAATGCAACTGGTGCTTATGCAAGTTTAATATCCAGCTTGACTGAGCTATCAACTGCATTTACATAGAACTGATTCTTAGAAACCAACAAACTACAGCAATTTCTCACTCATTTACCAGCTATCCACAATTTTAACAACAAATTTTGTGACAGAAAGGACAGAGTCACCATATGGCTACAGCGATTCAGATACTGGAACCACAGATTGCTGCATCATTCGCCATCTATATGTGTCATTAGGTAGGAGAACTTTCCTTGCCTACTTCCTTGACCACCAAAAACACTATTAGGAAGCACCGTAGAACTAAAATAGTGTCACTCCTAAATGCGAAGTGTAGCAGGGACAGATATTGCCAACAAACATACAGTTTACTTATTTCCTTCTCTTACTTTGTATTGTATTGTGTTGTGTTGTTTTGTACGTGAACCGGCGGCCTAGAAACAACAGAGAGTCTCTGCCCTCACCGCAGCCGCCCGCAACCCCATAACTACCGCAGTCCACTTCACCCATCCATCACCCCACACCAAACCACTCTTTCAAGGTTATTGTGTGGTTCAGTCCCTGGTGCCGCAACATGAAGAGGCATGGACTCAACTGATGTCTGAAGTAGTGTTGCAGGGAACTGACACCACGAATTCTGCAGGGCTCTCTATAAATCCCTAAAAGTATGAGAAGGTGAAGATCTTTTCTGAACAGCATGTCGCAAGGCATCCTAGATATGCTCAATAATGTTGACGTCTGGGGAGTTTGGTGGCCAGCAGAAGTGTTTAAACTCAGGAAAGTGTTCCTGAAGCCATGCTGCAGCAATTCTGCATGTGTGGGGTGTTGCATTGCTCTGCTGGAATTGCCCGAGTCTGTTGGAATGCACAATGTACATGAACGGATGCAGGTGATTTGACAGGATGCTTACGTATGTGTCACACGTCAGAGTCATATCTAGGTGTATTAGGGGTTCCATATCACTCCAACTGCACACACCCCACACTATTAAAGAGCCTCCACCAGCTAGAACAGTCCCCTGCTGACGTGCAGGGTCCACGGATTCATGTGGTTGTCTCCATTCTCTTCAGTCGTCGTCGGTCCCTTTCTTGCAGGATCTTTTTCCGGCTGCTGCAATGTCAGAGTGTTGATGTTTTACCGCGTTCCTGATATTCACATTGCACTCATGAAATGGTTGTATGGGAAAATCCCCACTTCATCCTTACCTCAGAGATGCTGTGCCCATCGCTCGTGTGCCAACTACACCACCACGTTCAAACTCACTCAAATGCTGATAGCCTGTCATTGCAGCAGCAGTGACTGAGGAAACAACTGCGCCAGACACTTGTTGTCTTTAATGTAGGCACTGCCGACTGCAGTGCCATGTTCTGCCTGTTTACATATCTCTGTATTTGAATACGTGCATGCCTATACCAGTTTTTTTGGCACTTCAGTGCACTATCTCCACAGTTCAGTCAGAAATTTCATTCCATTGGTACTTTTCAGTCCACTGGGGCAGTCTCTGTACTCATTATCAGTTGGATGTGAAGCCAGGCAGCAACAACTTTAGCGAGGAGCACCTTAAACGTAGTGCACACACCAGTCTGAGCTGTCAGCTAGTCCTGATGGTTATGGACTTCAAACTGGTATCACTGAGGTGATGCCATCGCCTGACACTCCTGCCAATCTTGAAGAGTTCTACATTCAACTTGGGCTTAGCTACCTTAGTCCATGGGCACAGTACACCACTCCAGCCATAAGCTCGCTGTGCTACTGAGTGAACACTCATCTTGTGTCAGCAACGCCACAGTCATTGTTTCCACTAGCCATTGTTGCTGTCTGTTGATTCCGCTGCTTCAGCAGACACATTCCCTGCACACAGCCACAGTCAGCACCTGGGCTGCAGTTGTTCACCTACTGTCTGATAACCATTTAATAATGAAAAATTCTTTCAGGAGACAGCTTTCTCGGCCCTATGTGCTCACTGTGGTACTGAAAGCTTCCATCCCCCACAGCCATCAACACATACACCATTCTGGCGGCAGAAGTGGTCACCTTTGAACACTTGTGTCACTAATGATCAATAGAAATATTACACCATTGCAGAATATAAATATGAGGACCTGCTGAAAAGTAGTGCCCTCAAATTTATTATGTGAAAACTATTAAATTTTTTAAAAATTTAAGGAAATGTTATTAGCATTCTATACCTTTATTCTTCACGTTTACATATTTGCAGCCCTTTGTCACCAAAAGATTCTGAATTGTAGCATGTAACATGGCGGTGTATTATGTAACTATGTCAATGTGTGAGAAACAGCATCCTATAATCAAATTTGGAATCTGAAGTGATTATTCATACACAGAGAACCTTCTCCTTCAGCATGACAATACCACACCACACACAAGTGCTGCAACATCTGCAACAATCCAATGCCTTTGGGTTCACTGTCACTGATCATCATCCTTACAGTCCCAACTTGGCCTCATCTGATTTTCATCTGTCTCCAAAACTTGAAGAAAACCTTCTAGGACTTCACTTCGATAGTGATGATGTAATGCAAGCAGATGTGCAAGTTGTGGCTTGGTGAGCAAAGTCAAACACAGTAATGTGGTGGTATCAACAAACTGTTCTCTCACTGGGAAAAAAGTGTGGTTTTCTGTCACATTTATCTCTACAAACACTCTTATAACACTGTCCCTGTATCTTTGGGTCTGTGGCAGAACCCTCGTTTCATCATAGATAATGGAATGATTGAGTTTCAGACAGGGCTCAGCAATGGTCGATTTAGTTGCCTTTAGTTGGGTGTGCTCTGACGTTTTTTCAATCCGATGTCTACTGTCCTAGCTGCTTGGCCAGTGTACAACATACCATATTGACAAGGTATATTAAAAATTGCTGGTTTCCATAGTCCTAGGTTGTCTTTCACGTTTCCCCAGCAGCCCTCTTATTTTAGTAAGTGGACAGAACACACACCTGATGATGTGCTTCCTGAGAATCCTGCTGATTTTGGCAGAAATGGATCCCGCATATGGCAGATATGCTCGAGTCTTTGCCTCATCTTGCTTTTCTTCTAAATCTTGTGATGGAGTGGCTGATTGAAGGGCCTTTTGAATCTGTTTGGGCATGTATCCATTCTTGCAGAACACTGATCATAGATGCTCTATATTTACTGCCGAACCATCTGGCTCTGACAAAGTGTGTGCCCTATGAACCAATATATTCAGATCTCTGTTGTTCTGCACTCGGTAGTGACAGCTTGCAGGTGTAAATCAGTGTGTGTATGTTTTCAATGCACACTGTGGACGAACAAGTCGTCCGCTCTCCTTTTGACAAGTAAACTGAGAAATGGTAACTGGCCATTCTCTTCCATTTCCATGGTGAACTTACTATTTGGGTGACGAGAGTTCAGATGTTGCAAAAAATCATTGAGGCTATCCATACCATGAGGCCAGAGCGCAAAGGTATAATCCATATACCTGAAGAAGCATGTGGGTTTGTATCTAGCTAACTTTAATGCCTCTCCTTTAGATCTCTCCATGAACGTACTGACAACCACTGGAGGCAGAGACTTGTCTTCTGTATGCTCATAATGTTGGTCCCCATACAGAAAATGAGTTGAGGTAAGTATATACCTGAACAGATCCAACAAAGCATCATCAAATTCCTCTGCAACTGTTTCCAATGTGTCATACTGACATCAAAACTGACCACTATATAACATTCTGTGATATGTAGTTGCACAAGACATTGGAAGAAGTCCCCTGAGTTGTGGATGTGATTAATACACTCCCCACTGCATGGGAACTGCAATTTCTTCAGGTACTTGGCTGTTCGTTATTCTCACACACCAATGTTGCTGGCAAATGGGTGCAGTGGCACACATCCTTTACCCTTTGTGTACTTTTGGCAATCTATATAGCCTAGGTGGAAGTGGTTCTCTCATTTGCAGTTCATGGTGGAGAAAGTGTGGGTACAAATACTTGACCCCCTCCAGTCAACAAGCAGTATCTAATAGCGCCTGATAGAGGTAACAAGCCACACTTTTGAAACAGCATGCAAGAACAAGGCTGGCATCCGGCAGAATACCCAACAGCTCACAATATCAGATTGCCAGTAAAGTCTGAAGAATAATACACTGAAGCACCAAAGAAACTTGTATAGTCATGCATATTCAAATACAGAGATATGTAAACAGGCAGAATATGGTGCTGCAGTCGGCAGTGCCTATATAAGCCAACAAGGGTCTGGTGCAATTGTTTGATCAGTTACTGCTGCTACAATGGTAGGTTGTCAACATTTAAGCAAGTTTAAACATGGTGTTATAGTTGACAGCATCTTGTGGGTAGTGATGAAGTGGGAATCTTCCCATATGACCATTTGATCAATGTACCATGAGTATCACAAATCAGATAAAACATCAAATCCCCGACATTGCTGCAACCAGAAAAAGATCCTGCAAGATCGGGACCTATAATGACTAAAAAGAATTGTTCAATGTGACAGAAATGCAACCCTTCCCCAAATTGCTACAAATTTCAGTGCTGCACCATCAAGTGTCAGCCCACTAACAATTCAACAAACCATCATCGATATGGGCTTTTGGAGCCGAAGGCCCACTTGTGTACCCTGGATGACTGCATTACACAAAGCTTTATGCCTCGACTGGGCCCGTCAAAATCAACATTGGACTGTTGATGACAGGAAACATGTTGACTGCTTGGATGAGTGTCATTTCAAATTGTATTGAGCATATGGATGTGTATGGGTATGGAGACAACCCCATGAATCCATGGACCCTGCATGTCAGCAGGGGACTGCTAAAACTGGTGGCAACTCTGTAATGGTGTGGGGCATGAACAGTTGGAGTGATATGTGACCCCAAATACATCTAGATAGGACTGACAGGTGACACATACAAAAGCATCCTGTCTGATCACCTGCATCCACTCGTGTACATTGTGCATTCCAACAGACTTGAGCAGTTCCAGCAGGTCAGTGTGACACCCCACACGTCCAAAATATGTTTACATTGCAGCTCCAGGAACACACTTCTGAGTTTAAACACTTCTGCTGGCCACCAAACGCCCCAGACATCAACATTACTGAGCATATCTGGGATGCATTGCTACATGCTGTTCAGAGAAGATCTCCACCCTCTCATCCTCTTAACGATTTATAGACAGCCTTGCAGGATTTGTGATGTCAATTCCCTCCAATACCACTTCTGGGTGCTTGTGGGGGTCCTACACAATATTAGGCAGGTGTACCAGTTTCTTTGGCTCTTCAGTGTATGTTTCATTTAAAAAGCTTCAAGAGTTCACATTAAAAATTTGGATTTTTTACTTTTCAGCACACCCTGGTACAGGGAAGTATACCAGATTATGGCTTCCAGAATCATTTGCTGGGGACAGATATAGTCAAATAAATAAGAGGTCACAATTTTACTCTGTGTAAACCTCATGCATGAGAATGCCTGTAACTGCTGCATAAATGGTGCTTTGTTAGCAAGCAGGAAAGACTGCCTCATGTTATTTCAATATACTTATAACTTGCCATCGATATGTACAGTCTTAGAAAACCTGGCTATCAGCCAGCTGCTGCAGAGTGTCGTTCACTTCAGAGGCCAATAAAACTGGCTGGCCCCTACAATTCTAAGTCCAGCCATCATCACTATCTGGCAACACTGCACAGGATGCTGTAGTGTTTGGATGAAGTGTCTGCGGGCTAATGGTATCTTCTGCTGCAGGTGTACTACTATAGTGATACCACTATAGTGCTGTTTCTGCTTGCAATCTAGTGGTAAACCTAGCACAATGTAGACTCAAAGCTCAGAGTGAGTCCACTCCTTCCTTCATTTTTAAACTCTATCTCAACCATCTGCTAAATTTATCAGCCTGATAGAATCTCTAAGAAAATATATATTTCTTTGTAACCCACGTACAATACCAAAACCTCTCAGAAACATTTCTGAAAAAGATCTTGTGGGCACATAAACATCAGAATAGTTAATGCTCAAGAATTTCCTTACCCTACAGCAGCCACCACAACTTGCTACCTGACTCCAGCCACCATCCAATCAGGTGATCATAATGTGGTGCAATGAGGTGCTCCTTGGGCATGTTTCTACTCTTGTACTTGTAAGCATAAAATTGTTTCCTACCACAGTTTCATTTTCGCATGAAACCATATCTATAAAGCACGCAGTAACACAATATGCATGGGTTGCTATGAGAGTATTTATCAAATGTCATTTTCTTATGTAAGCTTCTAATATTTGTCTTGCAGTTAAATATTTGATTTTGCGTACATGAATCTTACAAGAGTTGTTTAAGCATTATAAAACAGAGTTGCAGTTGGAAAAAGGTCTAACACTTGTGCTTTGGGTTTAATAGAGGGCTCTGAGCATTTGTATTGTGTGAGGGCCAAGTGCTATCTGACAAATAGCGTGAGAAAAGGATTTTCTTGGTTCCAGAAAGATTATCCTGTCATGAACAATATTCCACATTCAGGAAGTCTTGATAAGTGACATGTAATGAAGTGCAAACATTTACCAACCATGTGAAATATGAATTCAATAGGGAAGTTTTGGAAGTCAATTGTAGGAACACCACATGCTCCAGTTCAAAGAAACACATATCAAAGGGTGTGACTATTACTGCATTTTTGCTTGAATGTCATGAGTTTGCTCACTGAGCATTCTTACTCAACATCGTAACTGGTGAAGAGTTGATTTCCTTATGTTAACTTCTTAAGATGAAATGAATGGCTGAACCTTCACAACGGCATCTCCTCGAGTAAAGGACAGTGTGAACAAATATTATTTTGCATCTGGTGGCACAAGAAGGGTGTTGTGCACTACTTTTCCCCAGTGGTGTGTACATCGCATCTGGTATTTGTTTCCAAGAAATAAGACACACTTTGGTCACAGTATAAGAAAAAATGACCAACAAAACTATACAGGAGTTAGTTTGTGAAGCCATCCTTCACAAACCCATTCTGCTGTACTTGCACCCTCAAATGTTTATCTTCCCCACCCCATATTGAACAACCATCAAGTCCATACCTTCCTGGATGAAAATGCTCTTCAAGACTGGCTTGATGACATCTTTAATTCCAAATGAGTCCTTTTTACAGGTTGGGATTGGTAAACCACTTGAGCACAGTCAGATCATTTTAGATAATGTTAGAGAATACATTGTTGATGATTAATTTCTCTCTTTTGTTTACTATTTTGTTCAATAAATTAATGGAAAACACTATAAAAACATGCACTGTACAAATACAAATGAATTACTACATATCATGATACCCTTACAATGGAAGTCTGTTTTAATTAACTGTGAACTATTTAAACTGAGTGTGCCTAGATAAACACTAATTGCTAAGATTTTACTCACTCTGGACTTCGAAATGGTCTGTGTTTACTTGCTATCCTGTATCATGCAACAACATGTTTGGAAATTTTGCAGTTAAGAGTATATGCATAAAGCAGCCCATATAATAAATTATTCAGTGACATAATTTCATAATTAAATTTGTGTATTTACAAAAACTAAAAGTTATATAAACAGAAGCAGAAAAAGGCATTATCAGGTGTGCAATACTATAAGTTTGACATTTACACTCTGGGGTACTAGATGCAGAGTTAGTACTTATGAGGCAAAAGTTCTTTAAGATTTCCTCATTGATTTTCTATGTGGCTGCCTGTAGCTCTGTCACATAATAGGTAAAAAATTGCCCTCCATCAAGACTGGAACAGAGATCCAAGGCAGCATCCACTTTATTGCACGACTCCTTTGCCCCACAGCTAGTGAAGTGATGTGGCATTCACCTCTCCTGTATTGCTTGGAAGTAACTTCCAGCTTGGATCTCAAAGATGTGGCCATATATAGCCAGAATACCAAAAATATATATCATTGAGTATTATTCCCATTTGTGTAACAAAGTTAAGGAACTAGAGCATAGATACTAATAATATGCAGAAGCAGCGACTGCAAACTAAAAGTCACAATTTTGTTTTTGTTTTTCTGTCTTCGGTGTACTGAAAACAGAAACAATCATTCACTATTACACATTGAATGTGACTCGGAAAGCAACATCATCATCTGAATTTCAACCCACCTCCTGACAACTTCCTTAATGAATTCTGAAATACTCTCACTGCTGTGTTGCCTGTCTCATGAATTCTGTAAAGTGTTGTGACGGCTGGCAGTCAGTGCTGAGTGCAGACATCTGCAAAGATCTTCACTGTTGTAGGAGGAAAATAATCTTTGTTGCATGTTCCCCATACCACAATTAGTACAAAAATTTAAGACTCATTCTGCTAAAAACCTGAAGTGTCACCAAGTCCTCAAAATAGAATATGTTAGTGGTAATAATGTATGAATGACAATCAACTGTTTGATATGAGAGTGGGAAGCTCTCTGGTTTTTACATTTCTGATGGCATAGTAATGGCGCAAACTGCTGTGTGTTATTCTCTGAGAAATTGCAAATAAACCTTTCACGTCACCTTTACAATGAAGCACTGGTAGAAAATAAAGTCAAATTTATTCTGTGTAGCTCCATATATATTTATACTTTAGTTTAGTAAAAAGCGCATTTACAGATCATAGCTGTAATTTTCTCATGAAATAAGGAATTGCTGTAAATAATATTACTCAACAAGCTTGCTTCACATCATGATATGCCAGTTATAACAACATTTTTCCATGTGTAACAATTTTTTATGCACCTTGTTTTGCAAATATTTTTACATGTTATGCAACTGGTTAAAGATGAGTCACTTTACAGTTAAATTGTGCACTGCTGTTTGCAATATTTCTCTCATGATCAATTTGAAAACAATGTTTCTTATATTTGGCATCAGACTGAATAATCTGACTTAATGAATGTAGACCTCAATTCATGAGCTGCTAAGGAAACAAAAATGACAAAAAAGTTAGCGATTTGCTATCATCTCGTAGAATCAGGTCTACTGCCAGTGGTCTGTGTTTTCCCAATCGTAACTTGACATCTTCATCAGGTGTTTCGCGAGACTAGTTGCTCTAGTTGTATGAATTTTGCAGATAATTGGATAACAAATATTACTGTTGCATATGCAACTGAAATGACACATAATGCAGAGGTTCTATATGTTACATTTAGTTAAATAATCAGCTTGTTGCATTGCAGCTTTCACTGTTGTGAAATATATTGATCATTAGTTATTTGAATAAATAGGTACAGTAATCCGATACACATGTATCTGACATGGATTGGCATAACCACAAAACAATGACTAAGGAAAGCATGTCATGCTAGTCCTATCACACAAACAGCAAGAAAAATGTTTGTGAATCCCTTGTACTGTCTCATAAAGAAATACATGAGAAAGAACAGTTTAAAAATCTTTGGAAACTTAGTGCTAGTTGACAGCCTTCCAGAACTGGAGCTGAAATGTCCTAAATTCACGTGATATTTCTTAGTAATTATGATAAAATACTCTGAACCATTACTGTGTAATAAATGACAGTGAGACATAAAATTAATTTTCTGACTGTGAGAAGGTTATTTTATTGCCTCTTTCTGACGTTGCCACTATTTTGGCAATTAGAGAATTTTCACGTTACTGATGCCTCACTAGCTGCGTACTGCTGCTAGTGTAGTCAGATTCAAATATCTCTGTAAAAGTACATTTAAAGTCAGATGATTTTCCTCTTCCTCTACTGTTATTTAAAACAACCACAATGAAATAAAGTAAAAGAATGTTCATAATGCAGTGCT
Organism: Schistocerca gregaria; assembly: GCF_023897955.1. NCBI lineage: Eukaryota > Metazoa > Arthropoda > Insecta > Orthoptera > Acrididae > Schistocerca > Schistocerca gregaria. The sequence goes on from NC_064931.1 coordinate 297,063,630, forward strand.
GTGTAGATCAAAATTGCAGCTTTTCATTAAAGTCAGGTGACTGACGGAGTTTGCTAAATTCACTGATTTTTTTTTAATTATTACTACTACTATTACTATTGTTGTTGTTATTATTATTATTATTATTATTATTATTATTATTATTATTATTATTATTATTATTATTATTATTATTATTATTATTATTTGTTAGTTCATAGACATTTTTCTGTTGGTTAGTTTCATTATTTCTTGCATGGTGGAACTGGCAGAATGGGAACACAGAATGTTCACTGCACATAACATTCGTATTTACCCAAAGTATTCATTTTCTGAGCGACAGCAGAATACCCAATCAGAAAACCTGAAAACATGGAGCCAATAAAGTAAGTGAATATCTGCATCTAGTGTCATTATTTATGAGACATCCATAGTGAGTATGTGGAGTGGGAGTGGGCATCAATGATGGTGTGGTTTACTGTAACATTTGTTTATTGTCTCCACTACGAGGCGACAGTTCGCTGTGTAAGAAATTAAGTCATTGGTAGAAAGATGCAAGCATAGGGCATTTTGCTGTGATTAACTGACCTATAGTGAGACTGTGTTGTGTGTCGAGTTGATGCTGTTTACATGCTTTAGAGCAGTTCTTTCACAAGCAGAAATAAGGGCTGGGCTATAATGTGGCTACCAACAGTCCTAGTTAAAATAAAATTGTGTTAGTTTGACATCATGAATCGGCAGTGTATGGATATTCTCTGCAAATCCCAGAACGTCTGCCAATCTCTGCCATCATATTACTATGGTCTTCAGTCCAAAGTCTCGTTTGATGCACTTCTTCATACTACTGTATAGTGCACCGCACAGTGGTAACCACATTGCGCGTGAGGTGATGTCACCAGGGCAAGTCTCTTGTTGTAACTAACTACTTTATATTCGGGGCAATCACAGTTGTTGAAAGACACTATGTTACAAAGAACTCCGCTAACAACTGGTAAAATCATTGTTCATTAAAACACAACTGGTTTTGCAGCCTACTGCTGCATCATCAGGTGTAACCTACACGGTAAAAAGCAAAGTACAGGAATGTCTAAAATGTACTCACAATGTTTAAAGATCATAGACATATCCATCGATCCTAGTCAAAATTTACCATTCACAGAATATTGTCAATACTAGGGTGAGTGTACGGTAAAGAAAACATACTCCATTCTGTAAAATTTGTCTTCATCTCAAAAGAAATAAGAAAATATTTTTACGGTGAGTGGATGATAAAAGATTGTAGAAAGGGGCTGAATAGGTGGTAAAAAGGGTCGCTACCTTTACCAGCAAGTTTAAAACAGAATTTTATTACATACTAACACCTAATCATACAAATAATCAAAATTACCCTGAATGCTATGGTGCTTTAATTCCAATTGGTTATTCAACATGAACTGTGTGATTATGTTTTTATATCTAAAACTTTCTACTTCCTCTAATATCTTCAAAATATGGCCCTTTTTTTAACCCCTGTGCCCCTCTTCACATAAGTGTGCAGCTAATGCAGATCGTGGGTTATTTAAGGTAATGTGTTCCCGAAATCTTATTTGAAATGACCTACCAGTCTGCCCCATATATTTCTTAGGGCAATCATTGCACTAATTCATGAATAGCTTCTGTTTTGCCAGCCAACTAGTCTCTATCATTTGTGTGGGCCACTTTTCCTTTGCCCTGCACTGAGCTGCACTGTCATCCAACTGGTAAGAAATTGCCACCTGACACCTTCCAGTTATTTGCATAGTGCTGCGACTAATCATGTTAGCAGTGACAATTTTTTATCGCCAATTTGGCCCCTTTTTATAAACTTTTTTCTTCCGTTCACTATAAACTTTTTTTTTCTTTTTGGATACAGGAAAATTTTAAAGAATGGAGTATGCCTTCTTTACCTTAGGCTCATCATTGTACATACAATATTCTTTCAATATTAAATTTTGACTAGGAGCGATGGATATGCCTATCATCTTTTAACACTGTGAGCACATTTTAGACATTCCTTTATTAATTTTAGTATCCACAAAATGTGGTGATGGTGTAATTTGCTTTTTATCACATAGGTTGCACCTGATGCTGCAGCTGTAGGCAGCGAAACCGGTTGTGTTCCAATAAACAACGATTTTACAGCTGTTTCCACCTCTTATTATGGGCAAAGTCACTAGGTGCCAGGTATTAGGGAAACAAATGAATGCCAAAGGTATGTAGCTAAGTCTGTATTTTGAGGCAGGGGATCCTCATTTCTCACCACTGGAAACCAGAAGTATCATCATGACACCAGGGCTATGCTGGACAGCGAGACTACTGGGCATCGCCAGCCACAGGTAAGGTATCGAGAGCGGACTGCACCTGCCCGCCAGTACCAAGTCTTTCATGGGACTTTATGCCACAGTCCCACTGACCTGCTGTCCATGCTTGCTGCAGCCAATGCTGGTAGGACTTGGCACCACGGCACTAGCCACTGCCCAACCACTGCCAGAGGGCAGTGATTTGTACCCCGTGCACAGTTGTCTTCACGCACAATCGTGATGATGCGAGCGGAGCAGAGCTCTACAACACCAAGGAATGGCTGAGGCCTACAAAGGGCTGGTTGCCAACAAAGACCCTTCTGTCAGCATCACCTTGTGCTGGCTCTGCAGCCAGGGCAGAAGCCACTGCCCATAAGCCAATGCTGGCCAGTGGCAAGCAGGAGAGACATGTTTGTCTCAATACATCATGTATTTAAGTCCATAAATGCCATTCTTAACTGTCAACAGCGTCTCCACTAGGTTCACCAGCCCACCACTGGCACTCTCCGCTATGGTTTCATTAAGGCATCTACGAGCCTGTCACCAAGCCATTTGGTGATAGCAGGAGGAGCCACAATGCCTACAGTACCCTCATTGGGGTGCATGCAGCACCTTTGTTTCGATATAGTTTCACTACTAGGTGACGGCAAGCCAGTGGGTTTTGTCAGGGGTTGAGTAATACCTGTAAGTTCAGTGTGCGATGGTGGAATGCAGACAGTATTTTCTGAGGGTGTGTAAATAGGTGTTAGTTTTCACCTGGTTGGTATCATGAGAAAGAGGTGTAGCTCACTGACTAGTAGTAAATAAGCTGTTAGCCATAAGAAGTGATTTGGGAAGTGAAGATAAGATTAGTTGGCCACTGTTTTGTTGTAAACGAGTATGAGCAGTCACTAAGGGGAGAATAAGTTGTTTTAAGAAACAACATGGTAGTAACACAGTTAGGTGTCCTCATAAGTTGATTTTGTTTTGTGCGAAGCAAGGAATGTGGTTTGGTATTTAGCCGTGTAAATTAGTGACTAGTGTTAAGATAATGGTATGTTTAAGTGGTTTTTGTTTTCTAATTTACGATTGTGTTGGAAATGGCATCATTGTGGTGCTGCAGGTTTCCAGCAAAAAGGAGTGATGTTTGCACCCTTCAAAATTCAGACTTATTTATGCAACTCTGGTGCACATATGTTTCACTAAAACACAGCATTTAGTTGCGTTTCCCGTAACATGAGACTTGCACTGATGAGGGAATGTCACCCCCCCCCCCCTCCCCCCCATAGCCCATAGTTACACGGTTACCACTGTGTGTGTGTGTGTGTGTGTGTGTGTGTGTGTGTGTGTGTGTGTGTGGTGTGTGTGTGGTGTGTGTGTGTGTGTGTGTTCCCCCTCTCTGACCCACTTCTCTACTGTGATTACATCTACAATTACTCCGTGAGACAAGTATGTAATAGTAAGTCTGCTACTCTAATACAATAATTTGCATAGTTATTTAATATCTGAATCCATAAGTCTATCTTTCACCTCCCACTTGTGCTGCTTAATCTCACATCGTCTCAAATATTGCGAAACAAATTCTTGCCATGTTTATGCAAAACAACTTCTAACCCTCCATTCCACACCTTCTTAATAAATTATCCTTAACATATCAGCTTCAACAAAACTTTGTCTGGCTGTATTAAACTGATTCACTTGACATCTTATCAGTCTGTGTGTCCAGTGGTTTCTTAACCCTTTGTTTTTGGACAAATTTCGAAATTTTGTCCTTCTGACAAAAGTTCTCCTTATGTGTCCCAAGACAACATACTCCAAAAAAGCCATCCTCACAAGACAAGTACATACAGCCCTACCATTCACAACACTTTGACAGAGTGTCCCTCTTATTCCTGATACTTTAGGGCTGTTTACAAACTGCAATCTTCTCAAAATGTGTGGTTGCTATTCCTGCTCACCTGTAACAACTTCCTGGAGCCTGGTGGTGCTATATCACATGAATTTCTGCTTAATGTATTTGTACATGTTTTAACTGCTTTGTGTTGTACAGTAGATGCACCTCGTGACAACTCTACACAATCATCAGCTTTCTGTCACCAAAGATTAACTTCGGCATGATGTTCAGTCAGAACGTTTACTTTCATGCTCGTGTTGCACCCTTCACCCACTTTATACTCATTGTGTGCACCAAACCGCAGTTGTGCTGTAAATGGCTTGCTGCACATGTCAGCTGCTTACCCTGCAAAGCTGTGACCCAGTACTTGTGCTTGCACCACATTCTCAGCCTTTGATGTACACTCAAATAGATTCAGCTCTGTCTACTTGATTATCCACTCTACGAACTTGTCTCCTCTTTCTTTTTCACTGTTCATCCTGCTTCTAAGAACATGTGTGTTCCTGTACCTTTTCTACTGCAACATCTGCAGCACAAATGTCAACAAATGTTTGTGCATTCTCCATAATACCAAAAACAACAAATTCGTCTGCCACTCCACTCTGCACAGTGCACTTTCCTGTAAATCTGGCCCAAGCTCACTGGTCACAACACAACACCCATGATCACCCAATGGGGCAGATATTACTGCATATGACTCACTCATGTTGCTATCCCCACACTTAATACCTTCACAGTACAGCTCACATTAAATCCTGCGAACTCATACTCCACAATTCCACTGGATGTCAGAGCACGTCCTTTTGGATTAATCATCCTAACTTCAACAATCCACCTTCAGTGTCTCTCATAAATTCTCAGGAACTTGAATTTTATCACTGTCTATAACTACTTTAACCTACTGATGCCAAGCAGTGCAGAGCATTATTTGTGTTTTGGGCCCACGTGGAAACGAATAGCTGGGGAATTTATGAGACAGCTTTTCATGAATGTTCATAAATACAATGTGGAACTACATATACAGACAAAGCTAATTTAATATATGATCGACACATGTTAGGAGCATGCATATATGCTACAATCTCAGAATTGGTGACAGTGTGCTTTAGGCCTTTCTGCTTCTCAATGCCCCAATTAAATTCAATATCTCTTATGATATCCAAGGATTTCTAGTAGGTCTAGGCTTTTTACGTATGCTATCTTCACCATTTCATCTCTCAAAGCTACCCATTCCTCACATTACACCTCATTACTTCCCATACGTGTACTATGGTAGCTTAGAGGCATTATTCATATGAAATCATAAGGGACGAAATTAACAGCACTCTGAAAAGCTCTTCGACATAACCACTTTTCACTTTTATTGACAAAGTCTCAGCATAGGTTATATTGTAATTACTGCGAGGAGATTATACTTGTCTTTCCTTCAGTATCTACAGACTGAATACATTACGGCGAGCGTTGTGTGTTCCATATTCAAGTTCTGTAAATAAAACACTTTTTGTATCACGCCCACAGAAGCTGAAATTTAACTACACACATTTGCTGGTGTAATTTTCTCTACAGCTTTTTTATGGCTACCTTGCACAGTAGACTTTCTAGTTTTGGAACTTCAGGTATTCATAGATTATGAGGCCTCTCTGTGGATGTCAGTGTTCTGCAATCAATGGAGTGTAAATGTCTCTTCATTTGTGTTCCTCCATTTTGGGGATAATGTCAATAACAGCATTCTTAAGATCAACATTTTCTAAGTCTATAACAGTCAAAAGATGTGTTGTCTACTCATAATGTTTGCAATATAATCACTGGAGATGCTCCCAAAATGTGAATCACAACTGGTGAATAATCTTTTCAGTTCTCATTACACTTGGAAGACAGGGAAACAAATATTTGTGACAATTCTTGGGTTATGATCTTTAATTTGCAGCCTGTGCTTCTTAGCCTTATTAGTAACAACACTAGTCTCTAAACTTAGTTACAGAAATGGAAAAAATTCACTGACATTTACTTTTGGTATTCTGGCACCTAGCAGCCACCACTTCCAAGCCGGCTAAGGTACACATCAGCTAGTGAAACAAATTCTTCCCGCTGTTAGAATAATTGAAAGTTGGCAACAATGCAGTTTAATTCGGTAACTCTGCAACCACCAAGTTACATTCTGGATGACACAGAAGTATCCTGTTAGTTTCACTAGATATTTTCTTGTCATTTCGAGTGAATAATCTCACTCATTTTCACTTAAAGTATGAAATTGGGTTACCAATTCCTGGTGAATACACAAATTTATTAATCAAACTGTGACACCAAATAATTTATTATCTGAGCTTGTTTATGCATCTACTTCAATTGCCAAATTTCCTTGCTATTAGAATATGACATGACAGCACATAAACACAGACCATCTTTAAGTCCAACATGTATAAAATCTAATTAATTTGTGCTGATTTAGGCATGTTCACATAACAGGCACTTTATGTTTTATTAAAACAGACTTCTGTTGTAAGCTTATCATTATGTGTTGTAATTAACTTTTATTACTACAGTGAATATTTTAATAGTGTTTTCTATTAGTTTACTGAGCATAATAGTAAAAATAAGAGAAAAATTAATAATCAACAAAATATTCTCCAACATTATCTAAAACAGTGCAACAATCATCAGGTAGTTTTAAAATTCCACACCTGTAGATACGAACTCGTGTGGTGTTGAGGATGGCATCAAACCACATTTGAAGTGTATTTTCGTTTGGAGAGGCATTTGCTCGGCGGATGTGTGATATGGAGTGGGAAAAGTGAACATTTTAAAGCACAAAATCAGATGAATAACTGTGTGATGAATGACTTTTGGCTAGTTTTGTTTGTGAAATCTGAAGAGTGAATTATCATGTATTAGCGAAACCTGCTGCAGTTTTGTTGGTCATTTTTCTTATATTGCGACCAAACAGTGCTTCAGTTCTTGGCAACAAACACTAGCTATGATGGACACAACCGTGGGAGAGGAGTCTGTAGTGCACAACCTTTTTGAAACCAGACGCAACTACTATCTTTGCACACTGTCTGTTGCTCGAGATGTCTCTCATTAAGGCTCAGTCATCAATTTCTTCTTAAGAAGTTGACAAAGGCATCATAACTTCTCACCAGTATCAATGTCGCAAGGGAATGCTGAATGAGTCAACTAATGATGTTCACACAAAAATACAGTAGTAGTCACCCTTTTGATGTGTTGCTATGAATTGGAAGATGCGGTATACTCCTAAATTAAACTTCTGAACCTTGTTCATTGAATGCAAATTACATTAATTATGCAGACTTCCTGAGTGTAAAACATTGTTCATGGCAGAATGATAATTCTTGAAACAAATAATTCTTTTTCTCATGTGATTTGCAAAATCCAACATGTAACTGCAAGACAAATACTGGAAGTTCAAATAAGAAAATGATGCTTAATGTAATCATTCATACCAAACTACACATGTGGTGCTACTGCACATAGTTCACTCTGTTTATCATAGTTTTTTTGTGTGGAAAACCAAACTACAATAAGAAAATTTTATTCTTAAGAATCCAAGAGCAGAAACATGGCCATGAAGTGCCACACTGCAACCACCTGGTCGGATGACAGCAAGCATCAAACTACTAGTAATTATCTCACCACATGGCATAATGGCACAGCATTCATAGTCACATTGCATTGGTCTTTATTTTTATTTTTGGTCTTTCCTGATTTTTGTTCATATCAAAGTTGGCATTCAGTTGCAATTCTCTTTATTACTGCTGTAGACAAATAACAAAATTTCAATAACAATGCCTCACCTGAGAGAGAGAGAGAGAGAGAGAGAGAGAGAGAGAGAGAGAGAGAGAGAGAGAGAGAGAGAGAGAGAGGGGGGTAGGTCTGAATTCGTTTAATTAAAATTGTGCAACATCACATTGTAAACAAAGGACAAAACAGAAGTAGCTTCTGTTTACATATTGGATGTGAAAAAGGAAGTAGTGGCATCTACTGGTGATTATAGCAGCTTGGGTCATCACACCTCTGGGACACAGAGGAGAAAAATAATTGCTACACTTCATTCATCACAAGAATAAACCTGATACAAACAAACACAAACACGATGATCGGTGAGCAAACATAGCACTTGTACACTGGTGGTGTTATTTTCTTGAAGTTGTTCCTACTTATGTATTATATATCTTATTACTGTGTTATGGTAAATGAAAGTTTTAAGATATTCTAGTGTATAAAAGCTATCAATGTTTCTCTTTATCACATTTTAGCTATGTAGCCACCGCCCCCCTCCCTTTCCAAAAATTGTGTACAGCCCCAGTTTTTGTACTGTTGTGCTGCAATTGTTGCATTGTTAATACATAGTGTGAAAACGTCTAATGCGGTTTTCTGTTCTGAAGCGAAACACATGCGGGGAACACAAAGTTGTGAGAAACCAGCTGTTCTTAAAGTTTTGCACAAGCTTACAGGGAAATTCATCTTTGAAGTTTTTCGAGGGACTGTAGTTACTAAAGTGAAGGGGTTTATCCACACTGGATGTTCAGCTGAATTGGTAGCATTGTCGAATGGTAATCCTCTATCACTCCACTGATCGAGGGTTCAAATATGGTTTTGGTAATTATTTTTTTAATGTAAAATAAACCAAATATTAATTAAAACATATCTAATCATAATTTTTAATTAAAAATTCATGTCTTCTTGTTTCTAATTACATATTACACACAAAATTCCACTTTTCACTGTAGATAAAAATTCTTAATTATCGATCTTTTATGCAAGACTGTTAATAAAGGTTGTTTAAATTAAAGGGGGGTAAAAAGTACAGAATCACAACACATTACCATGCCTAATATGGTGTAGGCAACACCCTTGGCATTCAAAACAATTTAAAATCATCTCAGAATGGATAAATACAGCTCTTGTGTGGTTTCTGAGGGAATCTTATATTATTCTTCCCACAAAACAGTGTCAAGCTCAGGTAATGACGATGTAGGTGAATAGCCATCATGCATCCTTCTATCCAATCTAGACCACACAGGCTCGATTATATTGAGATCTGGGGACTGTGATGGCTGGGTGACGCGCCAACTCACCTTTGTACTTACTAAGCCAGTCCTCGACAATGCGACCAGGGATCTGGTCATCTTTGAACACAGTGTCATCATTGATGAGCAAATTTTATATCAAAGGACGATCCTGATCAGCCAAAATGCTCACATAATCCTTGGCAGTAATTTGACCCTAAATAGTAATGACAGGAACCATGGAATATCATAATATGGATGTCCAAATCACCACCAAACCTCTGTTGTGTTTCACTCTAGGCAGCATGGAGCCTGCATTGTATGCTTGAGATGGGGAAGCCAGACATGAACTCGGCTAAAAGTTGAAAACAGTGTGAAACAAAACCCAACCAACCAAATGACTTTCTTCCATTGCTCCGTAGTCCAGGTTTTATGGCTTTGGCACCACGTATTCCCATTATGTGAGTCTGCGTCACTGATCACTGATTTTGGAGTTCCAGCTTGCCTTTTAATTCCCTTCTTATGGACCTCCCGTCATGATGTTTTTGTGCTAACAGTGTTCGCACATGTGACTTTTGTTCTGCAGTGACTTTAGCAGCAGTCATCCTCTCATATTTTGGACACAATCTTCTTCAATGACCACCTATCACGATGAGTCAACACACACTTTGTCTGCATTGTGACTTAGTGTGAGATGTTTTTCGACCTTTGCTGTATACAGTACACATCTTCGATATGGTGTCTCTTGACACCAACTATTTGCCCATGTTCAAATTCACTTAATTCTGACATAACGAATTCACAACTACGCAGAACACTGTTGACCATGACTAAAGCTTGCAATGTGTTGAGAACATTGTGTGGTGCCATTTGTGGTCAAATGCAACACTGCAACCTGCAGGTTTGGCTAATAACTACATTTATGTTTGAACATAAATGTCTTGTGGTGTTTCGTTATTTCTGTCCAACCCCTGTAGAGTTGGCTCGCACCAGTCCACCAACGAAACCTGTGAAGCATCACCAGAGCACTTCTTCAATTACAGTTAAGTTGACTGTCTTTTCAAACTAGAAAGACATACTGCTGGTCCACTTTTACGTAATAATGTGCAGTAATCAATCCAAGGTCGTGCGCACGTGCACGCGCACACGCTAAACAGTTTACAGGGATGTGGTCCAGTAGAATTGCCCAAATCAACACAAAGCCTTCATCTTCCCTGCCTCATTGCCTCTTTGACACAATTTTACAGTATCAAAAACTGTAATCCTGGCTGTGTTATTGCATACAAATGTTCTGTCACGCAGTGTGATTAATCTTTTGGCATGGTTTTTAATGTATCGCATTTTCATATGACTGTGGCTGAGAATATATTACTGTTTCCTGAAGCTCTAACTCAAGCCCATATTGGAATAGACTGTGTAGTCATTACTAAAATTGAGGAAATCATTCCTTAACTACCTCTTCCTCTTCGAAACTGGCTATCTCACTTGTACTCTGAATATGGAAAAGACTTGTGATCTCAGGTTAATGAGTGCTATTAAAGATCAAAAGTGTTGCACACCTGCAGCACAGATGGTTCCATCTTGGTGTATGTTGCCTTGATAGAAGGTCAAAAAATTTTAGGCTGGACGCTTCAGATTCTCAACATAACATACAAGTGGTATGACCTATTGTAGCCTGGATTGTCTCCTGAAATCAGAATGCATTCCGTTGGTTGTGTAATATCTTTCAGCTTAGCTGATATTCCACCTGGGTGGCTGTCTTTGTTATTTCTTACTTAAGAGCATGTATACATATAAGAAGACTATCAGTAAATTGCAGGCCCAATGCCATTTTTTACCTGTGACTTTACGGGTAACATAACAGAAAAAATACCAATCACAGAGGACTACTCTTCTTCTGTGCTGAATCGTTTTGATTACCCTTCATAATGCAAGGATATGTCCCCTGATAAAGCAAAGCTCTCCAGATTATTAGAAGCACTCCAAAGCAAATCCTGTGCATTGAAAAGAATACATAGAAATAGAATGGAAGTAGAACAGATCACTTTGGTAACAACCCTTCTATTAACAATCAACAGTCTGATGACATAGTAAATAAATGGAGGACAACGTAATCTTATGTAACAATGTCAACAAGCTGCCAAGATTTTTAAGGAAATTTTTGTAACTGGAAACGGTCTGCCCTTGAGACAGGTAACTGCAACAGTAACAGGCACGGGTAACCTGGGTGAACTGAAAGTGAAATTAAAGATAAAAGAGCCAATTTTTTTCCCACCAATTACTCTTTCCATGACTTATTTTTTACATCAGTTATCCCTTCATGAATTTCCGCTTTCTGGAGTTCTAGTGTTTATAAATGCTTTAGGTCATTGCAAGATATAATGGCTTTTTCATTATTACATTCAATCCTGATTTGTTATATATTAATACATGTTTTACACATGTATTTTAATGTCACGTAGCTCTGCAGTGCTGTACTGGCAATTTACATGACCTATTCTGTGGTGTGTGTCACATAAAAAATGAATAATAGACACCAAATCGGCAAACATAATAAAGATCTTAGCAGGCACAACCTGGAAGGTGAAGTTCATGGGAGAACTGACCTCGTCCTTTAAAAGGAAGACAGATCCAAGACATGATGACTGACTACCATCATTCTTATTCATCGGTGTTCTAGGAAAAATATTTGGGAGTCAAGACTAGAAAATACAAGAATAAACCAGATCTGCCCACAGGAAAAATCAGAATGAATTAAAATCAAAAGGCTGGCCTTTGTGGTTGACTCTGTGATACACTCACAAAGCCCAGCAGAAGCAACTATTCAGATCAACCATCTAGAAAGGATTGCTAGCAGAAAGGAGCTGAAGATCTTGATAAGAAAGAACAAGTTCATGACAAATGACAAATACACAGACTGAAGTTCTTTGACACAGAGAGAGAGGCTTCATTATGGGGGTAAAGGAATTCATGCACCTCGGGATACCAAACCAGAAAATGTGCTAGAAAAAGCTGTGATAGCACAACAAAAAGTTTATCTCCTGGAATACCAAACTGAAACAGAGATACAGTGGTCAAAACAGAATGCCTGTATACCAGTCAATGCCCTTCAATGAACTACAAGCTAGAAAAGTTAGAGATTCTGGAAAAGAGAATCCTATGAAACATGACGAGTGTGCTCCAGACGAGTCCGACTGGAAACTTCTGAGTAACAAAGATGTCTACCACAAAGTGTGGAGGATCTCTGAAATCATAATGGAAACAAGGTTGGTATTTCTTGGACACTTGTACAGAATGGACAAAAATAGACTATCCAAACAAACACACGATTAGCTCTTAAAAAAGAAGACTACCACAATGTGGATTAAAGAAGTTTGAAAAGAGATGTCCAACTCCCCAGAAGCTCTCTTGTTGGAATAGGACACATTTTGAAATGGAATACACAATCTGTAAGTGTTGGAAATCAAAAAGGAGGACTAGAAAGACTAGAAGAACAAAATCAACAGCATGGCGACCTTATGAAGGAATAGTGGAAGCAGAGGACAGATCCAACAATTTATTCAAGTACATTGTTAAATAATTTCTGCTTGAGTGAAACTCCATCAGCAATAACTATCGCCAGCTACGGTTGCCATATGCAGCTGAGACCTTCTCAGGACACTCTAAAATTGGGGTGTAAAAATGTACAAATCTCTCACAATGCTTCCTGATCTGTACGTCCTTTCTTGACAAAAGACCAATCGTATGTGTAATCATCTGAAAAGTGACACTTTCTCTTTACATTTTTAGGCATAAGCTATGATAAGATAAGTTTACTAGATGATAAAAAATCGACAGCAACCTACGTAACTGCCGTATACACTTGAAACATTACTAACTTGCACTCTTGTTCACATTACATTTAGAAAGAATAGTTGTATCAGATCATTATTCAAATGGGAACTTGCCCAACCTTCTGCAAGGTGCTCCTTAAATATTTCCAGCCCCGTATTACTGGAATCCATGGAGAAGAAATAAAAGCTTTGAGGTTCACCGATGACATTTTAATTCTACCAGAGACAGCAAAGGACCTGGAAGAGCAGCTGGACAGAATGGGCAGTGTCTTGAAAGGAGGATATAAGATGAACAACAACAAAAGCAAAACGAGGATAATGGAATGTAGTCTAATTAAATTGGGTGATGCTGAGGGAATTAGTTTAGGAAATGAGACACTTAAAGTAGTGAGTGAGTTTTGCCATTTGGGGAGCAAAATAACTGATGATGGTCAAATTTGAGAGGATATAAAATGTAGACTGTCTATGGCAAGGAAAGTGTTTCTGAAGAAGAGAAATTTGTTAACATCAAGTATAGATTTAAGTGTTAGGAAGTGGTTTCGGAAGTGGAGTGTGGCCATATATGGAAGTGAAACATGGACGATAAATAGTTTGGACAAGAAGAGAATAGAAGCTTTTGAAATGAGGTGGGTAGATAACATATCTAATGAGGAAGTATTGAATAGGATTAGGGAGGAGAGAAGTTTGTGGCACAACTTGACTAGAAGAAGGGATCGGTTGGTAGGACATGTTCTGACGCTTCAAGGGATCACCAATTTAGTACTGGAGGGCAGTGTGGAGGGTAAAAAGCATAGAGGGATACCAAGAGATGAATACACTAAACAGATTCAGAAGGATGTAGGTTGCAGTAGGTACTGGGAGATGAAGAAGCTTGCACAGGATATAGTAACATGGAGAGCTGCATCAAACCCGTCTCTGGACTGAAGACAACAACAACAACAACAACAACAACAACAACAACAACAACAACAACAACATTACTGGAGAAGTAGATTGGGCTAGATACAGAAGGTACTTGCATCGTCGATATAGGATACACAACATGCAATGGGATCGGTCAGATGATCTTGTCAATATAAACTTGCACACACAAATAAAACAGGCTGCATTTACATATTGCTCTACCTGATGGTGTTTCTTCAGTACATGAGCCAATCTCATAAGAGTTATTTTGCAAAATTAGGATAAAATTGGGTCTCATCGGGATGTTGGGACAAGAAGGTCCATAATGGTGATGGTCCTGAAATATGGAGGATGAATGATAACCCTATTGCCAACAAATATTCTTCAGTTTGAAATTGTCATTATTTTTTACCACTAGTCCAACTAACCCATTTGGAGATCTAGAAATAGAATTTTAAGGATTCATTTGGTTAGCACAAAAAAATTAATGATCTGTATGGTCCCTCAAGCACAGCCCCAGCCTGTTGAACTCCTTCAGCACAACTGATGAGAAAATAATATTAAAATGCCTTCCAAACATCACATAACACCCTGAGGCCAAGGAAATTAGTTCTCAGTCTTCACAACTCTTTGGTATAGTGATACACTTTACACACAAATAAATTAACAACACAGCAACAGGGCCAGTGTTACTAGGTACTGACAAAATCATGGACAATACCTAATGAAGTCTCAGCCTCATCATCAAAATGAATGCTGCTGGGTTTGGCAACAGGCTCTTGCATATCATACCTCATCAACAGAACCTTCAAAATTCACATTTGGTACATGCAGATAACATTACATGCTATACAAAAATGTATCAAGATGACATCTTAGTGTCCCCTTCATTTAATCTCCATGTTAATGACCTCCCAGCAACACAACATACATATGTCAATGATAAACTCATCCTAGTCCAAACCTGGAAACACTCATTTATCGACAGCTCTGAGTGGGAGAGATGCTGTGAAAGTAAATGACAAAAAGTGGGTGACAGTCTAGTTAAAATGCGACTGAGGAGCACACCACTACCAACATCAACAGCGTTAACTATCAACCTACAAGCACAAGCAACACTCTTCCATCAGAAGGTTAGATATATCGGGTCTGGCTGGACCAAAAATTCACTTGAAGGGATCATATACATGACAGAGTGGATTAAACAAAGAACGTCATCAAGGAACAAGGCAAGCTTAGCAGAAAGGTGGCTATGTCCATGTACACAATTTTCATTGGATTCCTGATGACATGCATTAACTCCAGTTTTGGAATACATAGCACCATCACATCTGCACCATCTGAAGATCATACAAAACAAGATTCAACGAATATAATGCAATACATAAATCCTGGACATGCACCTTCAGTTTTGCCTATACCCTGTCACGGAGGAAGGCAAGAAACTGGCCACGTGAGTCCACAGGAGCTCTGAATACTCAAGCAGTCTATGAATACTCAATACAAGGAACTACAACTACAAAAACTGGCAAAAAGCACTGTTAATCAAAATAACGTTTCCATGGATGAAACTGACCACCTTTGGTTATCACAAATGAAACACTACAGACAATATTAAGCTAGAAAATACCAGTGAAAGCCCACCAATATACACATTGACACCCTGTTACACATAAATGGATCTTGCTATGGAAGCTGATGACATTGGCATGCAAACATGGCTCCACATACATACAAATACCAGGAGATAAAAGAAAGACAAGCAAAGACACTGTCTACTTGTCTTTATAGAATCTGTACTTTGCAAATGAAGTTTGTAGTCAACAGTCATCTGTGAAAACTGTGTACATTGAAACACACAGGAGTGGCTTGGTTGTTAAAATTCACAGATCCACATTTCTGGTGTGGTGACATCACAATGAAGGTCCTTACAAAACTACAGAATCCCTGATTATGTAGTTGTCTTTGATATGTATACTGATACAGTACAAATTCTATAAACAACTGGATTTCACCGTCTCAGTGTGCAAACAACAACTACTATGGCTGTGTATTATGTAGTGAGTTTTATGATACCAGCCTCTCTAATGATGACTTTGTGTGTGTATTACAGGAACAACACAAGTCTGCTCGAGTTGTCCCAGGGGACATTATTGGAGTCCATCAACAATAATAATTCACAATGATTGCAACCCATTACCACAACACCCTCAAACCAACCATCACCTACCGTGAATGTGAATTAACTATTTGGCACTCACTTCGTTATATGACTACATAGCACACAAAGTAACTACCTGTTCGGTTCCTGCCAAATTACATTAAAAAATCCACTGTTGAAAGTGAATTTCAGATTATTTGTACAACAAATAAATTTGACCTCCACCTTACATTAGCTCACTGGACAAAACATTTGTCACTTCTAGAGAACTCATTACAAGCATAATTTAATACTGTGTAATTCCACCACTGACTCGATAACCACCTGTATTAGGTTAGGAATTGAGTTTTTGCATGTACGTTGCATACAGGTTAAGCCACTTGCTAAGGATTTGATCGTGCAGTTCCACCAAATTACAGGGATGCTGATGTTGGCGTTTTACCCACTGTTCTAACATTTCTAATAGATTTTCTATGGGGTTAAAGTCTGGTGATTTTGCAAGTCAATTGAGATGTAATAGGCTGTGGGAGTGTTCAGAAACCAGTCAAATTCTTCCAGCCCAATGAACTGTTCTGAACTCAAAAACGGATATTAGTCTTGACCACTGTAATTATAAATTCTACACTGCATTACACATTATGGCCTTACAATATTCTCGAAGCCTGTACATGAGAAATATACAAAAGTCAGTGAAAAATCTTTGATACAATTGCATAAAACTTACATAGTATAAACTGAAAAAGTATGTACTCAGTGAAAACGCATGGATGAAATACTTACAATGCAATGAAGAGGGGTAGAACTCACTAAAATATCTGTAACATATTCTTCAGTAAAACAAAATAGAATTTTATCAAACATGGACACGAAGCATCTGCTCTTAATTACTTGATGACATTTGAGTGCAGACTGACTCACTGTACACATCAAAGTATTGAGTGAAGGAGACCGACAGATGGCACTACTATACGGTGTTCATACAAATTATATGTTTTGAAATACAGAAGTACCGATTCAATTGATTGATGCAATGTATTTGTAAATGGCAAATAACATTCTATTATATCTGTTACATCACTCAGTTAATTACATAACAAATATCCACCTGGAAAAATCACCACCACAAGATGGTGTCAATGTATAAAAATTAAAGTAAGTTAACACCTAGTTGTTCAATAAACTAAAGAATGGCAACAGATATGTTATTTAGAATCCTGTAATGCAAACATTAAGATGTTAAAATTGCTATAGTGGTATTTCCATCATATGACAAAACAAACTTTACGAAGGTACACACAAAATGACAGGAAGCCTATTTAGTACATAACAATTTTGCAGAGACATGCATATCTGTACATTTTTTGAAGGTTTATTGCCTACCTTATCCAGAGCAATCAATGCTGAATTTTGTCAGCAACTTTTTATTATTTACATGATTTTTAATATAACAGTGACATACAAAGGAATACTTTCATGGCAGGTAGTAACTTGTAATTTGAGTTGAACATTATTTTGAGTCTACCCACAATCCTTTTCTAACATCCTGCCACGTTCATTTTCTGAATATCAATGAACTACTACTTAATTTTGATTAACTGGCTACAATGCGCTTGCAGCTTCATGGTGTGAATGCTTCTGGTAAAATTCATCATGTAGTGGTGGCACAAATGGAAGTAGAGCCTGTAGGACCCTGTACTTCAGATACTTGAGCTTAAGCTTTTCAATGTTTACTTCTAGAGCAGGGAAGACACCGATATTTCTCCCACAATGTTATTAACATTTTGAAAATTTTTCACATCTTCACAGAGAGATTCTTTGTACAAAATGATCAAGGGTGACTTTTCAAAATCCAATCACTGCATTTTTCACAAGCCTTTCACCGAGTCCTTGAGCTAATCAGTGAGTGCACTTAGGGTGAGGAAATCACATTCAGTCATCTGGACTACCTTAAATTTCCTGTTGGCCTTTGAAATGAGGACCGCTTATTCATCAGGTACAACATTCCAAGGATTTTTCTGGGCAACCTTCTCAATAATTCCAAAATCTTGCACACTTTCCATATAAGTATGACCAGATATCAAGAATTTATGATCTAGAGGTTCAATGTATGTACTTTTATTTTGATCCCCAGTGTTGTCACTAAAAGCTGTAATGTGTTTAACTGATGTGGGCAACCTACTTACATGTTGTAAAAGACAGAAAGCAATTACTTGGCAATCAAAAGCAGCTTGACTCTCATACCAAATGTACATTGCTGGGACTCCAGAGGCTAAATCATGCATATAAAAATTGTAGGTCCACAGCTGTCATGCATAATACGCTCTGCTGCAAGAAAGCACAGGTGTAGGGAGTACCTTCTGAGGGTCCAAAACACATTGCTACTTATGAACTGTCATATTTTGAACATTCTTTTACTTCTCTAGCCACCTGTGCCTTACGAAAACACAATTCCTTTTCAAGAGCCAGTGTGTGAATATTTTTGAGTCTCCATGAACTATCAAATTTTACAACGTGTCACATGTCACACAAGTATCAGTACAAGGTGCATAGAAACTCAGATTGAAGGACGTACTGAACACAAATCTATAGTAACACTTTAACATGTGGTAAATTATTCTCTGCACAAAACTCTTTATACAGCTTATTTTCCACAGATGTGCAATTATTTTTTAAAATTTAAAAACATCTATAACATTTGTGTAGAAAATAAAATAAGAAAAATCACAAAGAACCAATAACAATTTTAAATTACATAGCTTCTGTTAAAGACTCAACCAAGAAAAAAGAGCTGTTTATAATCACTTGGTAGCCAAGGGATAAAAGTGCGCTTGCACTCTTTGACTTCCAAAGAAAATATAGGATTTTCTTAACCATTCTCTTTTCAGCCACTAGGTGTCAGCATCAGACTGCTTGTTACTTGTATCTATTTGCCACACAGATTTGTGTCTGCTTTAACTACTGAAATCTAAACTTAACTTCAAAATTAGAAATTTATAACGTATACCCCTTGGCTTCTAAGGGTATCATACTAATCAGCAGACTAAAAGAATGTGTATTTAATATATGGCTAAAGGTAAACAGTGGAAAATTAGCACCTGCCAAATCTTGTGACCATGCAAAGTGCAAATTACTAATCAGAGTTTTGAGTGTACCATCAAAAACCTATCAGTCTTGTGTAACAATATTCAATGTATGGTAAAACCAACAAGACATTAAAAACCAAGGTAACAGTATGTAAATGTAGGATACAGCAGGTAAAATATAACGACAATATTCTGCAACATGTAACTCCAGAAGGTTGCACAAAGGAATATGTTAAAAAATTATTTCTTTCTCATATTTCTAAAATGTTGCCAATCACACAATAAATAAGCTGGTCACTGTTTTACAGCAAACTAAGCTTGAATATATGGTTGTTACGTATCACAATTAATAATAGGTACAATACCAAAAATATGCTCTCTGCATACCTGCATACCTCAAGCAAATTGAGAAAAATACAGCAGTTAAACCTCCATAATGACCCACAGACGCTTTCAAAAATATTGCTGTATTATGACAAATCACTGATGTAGCAGTATAAATTGCCCATTATCACCTCACAGATGAAGTACACAAACATCTTGAGTATCTTCTCACAAAAGCAAATCTTATGAATACATAGTGGTGTTACACAATAGAACTGTGTAGTAACTATATTGAACACATATAACGAATAAAGAAGATGAGAAGTTAAACAAAGAATACATTTTTTTAATGAATTACTCACACAAATGCAAAATTACTGTAAATAAAGTTCTATAAGGAAATACCATATTCAGTCACCATCTATTGGAATCCAATAATTCCTGTAGTAATGTTTATTGATATTTCAGTGGAAAATTAAAGAAAGCAAATCTTATGAGACCATAGTGGACTTATACAATCAAACTGTGCAGTAGCAGTATCAAACAAACAAAAAAAGAGAAGAAGAAGAAGAAGAAAGAAGAAGAAGAAAAGCTACACAGAGAATACATTTTTGGCATGAATTATCCAAAAGAAACACAAACTTACCACAGCTGAAAGTTGAATAAGGAAATACTGTACTGAGTCACCATTACTAGAGTCTAGCTATTTCCCTATGTACCAACACCTATAGATATTCCTGGAAGAAACTGAAGAAGCAGTTTTTAGAGAAATCTATTTCTTCATTTAGTATTTCTGGATGTTTCATCCTCTTCAACACTAATTTCTAACCCTTCTAACATATCAAGAAATTGCCCTTTAGTATGGTTATTCAGTAATAAATGCTTTTTAATGCTACATTCATTACTGTAGTGCATATATTTTCTAAATCTGTTCTTGAAAGACTTACCCATCTGCCCTTATAAAAGCATTCACAGCCCTTACACTATAGTCTATACATGCCGGAGTTTTCATATTTATTGGTCTCGCTTCTATTGAATGACTTAGCTTTTTCCTAGGGTTATTCTTGATTTATAGACTTTTCTCTACATTCGGTATTTTAAAATGGCTCACTACGCCATTGTAAAAATTACCATAATGTGTCATACATGTCCTCACTTTCTTTTAATCTTTAGGATTCTGGTGACTATTTTTCAATCTGTTATACCAAACTCTAATCTCCTTGCTGTTTTATCCATTATATTTTGCGACTTGCTCCAATATATTCAATTCATTTTCAATATCCTTCAATTTTAAGCGGAATTTCATTTACCACAGAATGAAAGTAGCTTTCCTCCTCTTTTCATTTTATGTGCGTTCAATACAGTTACTGCACAGTTTGATCATATAACAGGCTCTTTTAAGGTTTGCTTTCTTTAATTCATCCTTGGAATATCTATAGCTGCTGCTAAAATAAATTACTGGAGTCCCATACAAGGCTAGTCAGTAAGTTATTTCTTTACATAACTCTCATGTGTGTCTAGGTAATTCATACCAACAAAATGTATTCTTAGAGCGGCTTTCCATCTTCTGTATCGTTTTATATGCTCAATACAGTTACTGTACAGTGTTGTTGTGTAACGCCACTATGTATTCAGGAGACATACTTTTGCCAGAAAATACTTAAGGTGTTTCACTGTTGCTGTGTACTCTGTCAGGTGGCATCAAGCAACTTATACTTGTGTATCAATGATTAGTCATAATGTGGCAATATTTTTGGAAGCACCTGTGGGACATTATGGTGGTGTAACTACCATATTTTTCTTGATTTGCTCATTATTGCGCAGTGAGCATGTTTTTGGCATTGTACCCGTTATTTAAAATGATGTGCAACAACCATATTTTCAGGGTTACCTGGCCGTAATACAATGAACAGATTATTTAATGCATTATATGGGCAACAATTTAGAAATAGCAAAAATAATTTAAACATTTTAGCACCTTCCTTTGTGCAAATGATCAAATTTACATGTCACAGCATATTATCGCTATGCTTTATATGTTTTATTTTTCTTTTACATATTGTTATCTCTGATTTTTATTTATTGTTGGTTCTATAGTAAGTGGAATATTGTTACACAAGACTAGTAGGTTTTTAATGGTGTGCTCAAACTTTGAACAGTAGTATGCACATTGTGCATGGTCACTAGATTTGGCAGATGCTAATTTTTCAGTATTTATCTTTAGCTGTATATTAAATACACACTCATCTGTTGTACTCCCTCCAGTACTTTATGTTATACACCGACGCTTGTTTCTGCAACACTGTTACACACTGAATACACTACCTGTCGTTCTGTGTGTACCTTTGTAAATTTTGCTTTATCTTATCATCGGAATATCTTTGTATATCAGTTTTAACATTTTTATATGTTCATCCCTGGATACTAAATTATACATCTGTTGTAATTTAATATTTTATTGAACAAATAAATGTTAATTTATTTTAAATACATTTTTATACATTGATGCCATCTTGTGGTGATAATTTTCATCAGCCTCTCTGCACTAGATGGATATTTATTACACAGTAAACTGGGCGATGTAATAGTATCAATCAATTGTATCAGTATTTCTGTATCTCAAAACATGTAATTTTCATAAATGCCTTACAGTAATGTAATCCGTTCGTCTTCTTCACCTAAGACTTCAATGTGTACAGTGAGTCAGTTTGCACTCAAATGTCATCAAGTAATGTGGAGCAGAACTTTGCATCCATGTTTGAAAAAAATTCAGTTTATTTTACCTAAGCATGTGCGTTTTTTTTATGTGCAATTTTATGTATTTTATCAATCTTTTTTTTTTTTCCCACTACTACCCTTTCATGTATTACTCTTTTACAGCCTGTGAGGCTGTAATTTGTAAGGATGTATAAAATTAATAAATACAGTTTTCAAGACTAATATCAGTTTTTGAGTGCATTAAACGTTATGGAAACATCTCTAAAAACATTTATCCATTTTACTGCTGATCTTTGCTGCTGTTGTCTTTATGTGCCTGTGTGGGCAATGGCCTCTTGTGAGGTGAGTGACTCACAGAGTTCATTGTTCTTCCACAAACAAGTTGGGATGGCTCTTCATTCACTCCGTACTGCAATCCCTGTCAAGTTTGGAAGCAACTCAGGTGCATTTTTCCAAAACTTGATATACGCAAAAACTTTCAAAATTGAGTTAGGTGTGGTATTGGCATAATGTTGACCTTTAACATCAACCCTTGAACCAAGTTTTAGCAAAATCCAACTACTGTCCTGTATATGAACATCCCAAATCACAATGTTTTAACAAAACACAATGTATGCATTCTTACAGTTACAGCAAAAGTCAACAAAGACAGTATTATTACTCTCTTGTGTCTTGACTGTTTCCACAGCAAGCAGTTAATAACAATGGAGTATAATGGATGCTTTAAGCAATGTTACTCATTGCTGTGGCAATATTTACTGGCAGGAGTAGTGTTTCCACTGGACGTTATTGTCATTGGAACACCTGCACCTTACTTTTAGACAAGTATTCACTTAACACTCTCGTGTATGTCTGCAAAGAAGTATTGAAAGTGTGAGCAGAATGATGAGTCTTGTGATTGTGAAAACGGCATACCGGTCAAATAATGTTCCGATTGGAGAAAATCACAACTGAAGAAGAGCATACATAAAGTGAGTAAAGGAGAAAGTGTAAAAAGGAACTTGTCATTAAATGAAATCATGGACTTTAAGTTCCACCTTCAAAGGCTACAAGAGTGAAGTATACCATTACAAAAAAGGGATGGTGAAATAGGGCTGGTTTGTGCTGCCACTTTCCTAGGAGTATCTGGCATTTCAAAGGACAGGTTATCGTATCTAGTAAGCATGTTCCATGAAGGAGTAAGGTTACCAAAGTAAACGAGAGGAGGTGACAGAACAGGAAGGGATTGTAAGGACGTAACTATTGCCATCAGGAATGATATAAAAATATAAATGCAGAGAGAGCCACCATGAAAGGGGGAAGTCTAAGAAAGGTTATTTTCCTTCAGATCACACAGTCAATAAAATGTTCAGAAGCTTCAGTGTAGAAAGAAAAAAAAAATTCGAATGTAACAATGATCCTTATCGAAATACGAGCAGACATTTTACGAATATTTCAATCTATCATTCAGAACACCTCATACCAAAACTTGCTCCACTTGTAAATTTGGTTTCATAGAAATAAAATGTGAAACATGTCTCCAGAAGAAGAATGAACTACAAACTAGACACAGATTACATAAAACTTGTGCAATGCGGTGTTACGATACAATGAGGGATAATCCTACTTTCATTAAGACTTGCTTTGACGTGCAACAAAACCAGCCTATTCCAAAACTATCAGTCAGTGAGGTTTTCTGGGCTAGACAAGTATGATTACACAATCTGTGCATCATAATCCATACTAAAGAGCAAAAGAGGGAGAGCACTGTTTTCTACACCTGGCTGGACACACAATCTTCAAGAGGCGGCATTAAAGTTGCTTACAAAGTTATTGTCACTTTTTCCCTGTTTGTGGCCATAGCTACATGCCTCCAGACTGAGCGTTTGGTACAACTGAGAAGTCTTACTGAAAAAAAAAATCAAGCAAGAATCTTGTCTCCTAAGGAATATTACAATATTTTAGGAGAGTATAGGACTCTCAAAGTTCTAAATACAGAGTGGACAGTTAAAAATCTACAGAGATAGTGCACAGAACATACTAAAATCCAAGTTATCATTCAAAATGAACAGCCAGCAAGTCACCTCATGAAAGAAAATACAGAAAATTGTTCATTTGTCAGTAAGTGATACATACTTTGGGAGATCCAATATAAGCTGACATCATGAGACTAAAGAAACCATGCTGTCCAACAGTACTAACAGACAGTCTTTACCAAAACAAAATATGCTAAGCAAAGAAAGATGTTTCTGCCTTCCTAAAGTACTTTGAAATTCCAAATGGTGCAAAGGAGTTTTACAAAGATGTCTTAGATGAATAATATGTATAGATGTAAGAGGGAAAACTTGGAAATAATTTGATTGCAACATGTAACAATTTTTGTGTTATTCATTTCATCCTTCACATAGAATTGACAATAAGTAAGTCAAACAAATTATTTCTATTATTATAGGTTGTGCTGTCAGCAAAGTCAAAAACTGTAAATTAAATAAAATACTATGTATAGTAATATATTCATTTTACCACAATGCAGGCATGTAATAAACATTACAGTTCATAAAAATATTAGTAGTGGAAAAAATACATGGAATTAAAGAAGGCAATGTAACTGTACCAGCGATAATTATAAGCATTTATTGACTTTTGAAAAAGCTGGAAAAATCTCATCTTAATATACTGTTATAAAAATTAAAATTTCATGTATTTCCTTACAACGCTTTATTTATGTCAGTGAGGTGTAGTAGTCAAGTAAAAATTCTAATGCTCAAACATATCTGTCTAGGTGAAAACAGAAAAACCCATTTTATGAAAAACTGTATCTGTTGTATTTATCAAGCTTTGAAAAAACACTCCCCAAGTTTGATTCACAAGCTGTCAAACACGTCTTGGGATCATCTCAGTGAGTATCATTTCCTGACCCCCAATTGTGACATTGTTTTTCATGGCGACATGTGTTACACCACTGCTTGTAGACACATTGAATGGTTCGCCATGAAATAACAACAAATCCAGCAACTTCACATACTGTGTGGTCATGGACACAGCCAGACACAATTGCCCTTTTTCGCCACTCTGTCAAATCCTTACATTTATCGATGTCTATGTACAATGTCTTCTTGAAACACAAGTGTATCACTGATCTCTACTGCCTTATGATCACATCAAGGTAGTGTGCACATGGGTGAACATGTTATTATCACTGTGCTGTCTGCACAATGATTCACCTGTGGGTGCACACTGGGGTAACTAAAGTTTTGTCTGGTGGGCTTGTTCCATATCTTATTCTTTGTCTAAACCAAGTAAGTATGTACATACATAGTGCTGCACATTATGGTATTTTCCATTATGCATTACACATAATTTTTCTCACTTGGTTTAAGAATCATGAAAGAAGGTTGTATACGTGGAAGAACCCTGGAGATACTAAAAGGTATCAGATAGATTATATAATGGTAAGACAGAGATTTAGGAACCAGGTTTTAAGTTGTAAGACATTTCCAGGGGCAGATGTGGACTCTGACCACAATCTATTGGTTATGACCTGTAGATTAAAACTGAAGAAACTGCAAAAATGTGGGAAATTAAGGAGATGGGACCTGGATAAACTGAAAGAACCAGAGGTTGTACAGAGTTTCAGGGAGAGCATAAGGGAACAATTGACAGGAATAGGGGAAAGAAATACAGTAGAAGAAGAATGGGTAGCTCTGAGGGATGTAGTAGTGAAGGCAGCAGAGGATAAAGTAGGTACTAAGACGAGGGCTGCTAGAAATCCTTGGGTAACAGAAGAAATATTGAATTTAATTGATGAAAGGAGAAAATATAAAAATGCAGTAAATGAAGCAGGCAAAAAGGAATACAAACGTCTCAAAAATGAGATCGACAGGAAGTGCAAAATGGCTAAACAGGGATGGCTAGAGGACAAATGTAAGGATGTAGAAGCTTATCTCACTAGGGGTAAGATAGACACTGCCTACAGGAAAATTAAAGAGACCTTTGGAGAGAAGAGAACCAAGTGTATGAATATCAAGAGCTCAGATGGCAGCCCAGTTCTAAGCAAAGAAGGGAAGGCAGAAAGGTGGAAGGAGTATATAGAAGGTTTATACAAGGGCGATGTACTTGAGGACAATATTATGGAAATGGAAGAGGATGTAGATGAAGACGAAATGGGAGATACGATACTGCGTGAAGAGTTTGACAGAGCACTGAAAGACCTGAGTCGAAACAAGGCCCCCGGAGTAGACAACATTCCATTAGAACTACTGACGGCCTTGGGACAACCAGTCCTGACAAAACCCTACCAGCTGGTGAGCAAGATGTATGAGACAGGCGAAATACCCTCAGACTTCAAGAAGAATATAATAATTCCAATCCCAAAGAAAGCAGGTGCTGACAGATGTGAAAATTACCGAACTATCAGTTTAATAAGCCACGGCTGCAAAATACTAACGCGAATTCTTTACAGACGAATGGAAAAACTGGTAGATGCAGACCTCGGGGAGGATCAGTTTGGATTCCGTCGAAATGTTGGAACACGTGAGGCAATACTGACCTTACGACTTATCTTAGAAGAAAGATTAAGGAAGGGCAAACCTACGTTTCTAGCATTTGTAGACTTAGAGAAAGCTTTTGACAATGTTGACTGGAATACTCTTTTTCAAATTCTAAAGGTGGCAGGGGTAAAATACAGGGAGCGAAAGGCTATTTATAATTTGTACAGAAACCAGATGGCAGTCATAAGAGTCGAGGGGCATGAAAGGGAAGCAGTGGTTGGGAAAGGAGTGAGACAGGGTTGTAGCCTCTCCCCGATGTTATTCAATCTGTATATTGAGCAAGCAGTAAAGGAAACAAAAGAAAAATTTGGGGGTAGGTATTAAAATCCATGGAGAAGAAATAAAAACTTTGAGGTTTGCCGATGACATTGTAATTCTGTCAGAGACGGCAAAGGACTTGGAAGAGCAGTTGAACGGAATGGACAGTGTCTTGAAAGGAGGATATAAGATGAACATTAACAAAAGCAAAACGAGGATAATGGAATGTAGTCAAATTAAATCGGGTGATGCTGAGGGAATTAGATTAGGAAATGAGACACTTAAAGTAGTAAAGGAGTTTTGCTATTTAGGAAGTAAAATAACTGATGATGGTCGAAGTAGAGAGGATATAAAATGTAGACTGTCTATGGCAAGGAAAGTGTTTCTGAAGAAGAGAAATTTGTTAACATCGAATATAGATTTATGGATCAGGAAGTCGTTTCTGAAAGTATTTGTTTGGAGTGTAGCCATGTATGGAAGTGAAACATGGACGATAACTAGTTTGGACAAGAAGAGAATAGAAGCTTTCGAAATGTGGTGCTACAGAAGAATACTGAAGATAAGGTGGATAGATCACGTAACTAATGAGGAGGTATTGAATAGGATTGGGGAGAAGAGAAGTTTGTGGCACAACTTGACTAGAAGAAGGGATCGGTTGGTAGGACATGTTTTGAGGCATCAAGGGATCACAAATTTAGCATTGGAGGGCAGCGTGGAGGGTAAAAATCGTAGAGGGAGACCGAGAGATGAGTACACTAAGCAGATTCAGAAGGATGTAGGTTGCAGTAGGTACTGGGAGATGAAGCAGCTTGCACAGGATAGAGTAGCATGGAGAGCTGCATCAAACCAGTCTCAGGACTGAAGACAACAACAACAACAACAACAACACAACACACTTTACTGTAATTTTGAACCAACTGTCCGATTGCTTGCTTGCTACTCACATGTTACTTCCACAGCATAAGACACAAGGGCAGGTTAAGAAAAGTGCTGTCAGCAGACTACACACAGCACATGACACCCAACAATCTGCAGAACTCTGTTTTTTTGTTTGTAAAAAGTGAATATGTGCTATTTTTTTCATTCTATCACTTGCAATAGTTCATCAAAACAGAAATGACCTCATATCCTCTGAGGCTCAAGCAAAAACAGCAAATTATAAATATGGTCAACAGTGGAGACAAAAACAATAGTTGCAGAATACTTCCAAACCTTGATGTCTGCTCTCTCATCAGTAGAAGCTCAAGACAGAAAACAGAGGAAAATCTGGCAAGCTGTTTAGTGAGTGGCCGTAGTAAGTGCTTGAGGCCAGTCAAATATGAAGAAATGAAGGATTCGCTGTTTGCACGATTCCAACACATGTGCTCACAGTAAGTTCCATTCTCCAGCCCCACACTTAAAAAAAAAAAAAATAAAAAAAAAAAAATCGCAAAATTGCTGGAAAAATGGAATTTCTGGGTTGGTATGTTTTGGGAGCTGGCTACGGTGTTTTAGAAAGACGCATATAATCAGTGTTGTCATTCTGTGGGAAGGTACATAGAGTAAACAAGGAAGATGCCAATGAGTGGTTGCAGCTATTTCAGTCCAAGCTCTCTCATTTGCAACACCCAACAGACATGTTTAATATGGATGGAGCTGACATTTTCTGTAAAAAACCACTACATGTCAAGGGTTAAAAATGTTGTGGAGGGAAAAACAGCAAGGAGAGGCTGGCAGTGGTCTTGTGTTGTAATTCAGATGGTTCTGAGAAACTAAACCATTAGTGAGTGGAATACAAAAATCCAGTTTTTTTTTATTTTTTATTATTATATGCTAACTGTCAGTGAATTGGTCAGGCCACTACAGAATAACAATAAAGCTTGGATGATCAAATCTCTATTCTGTAGCTGGCTCTTGGCAACAAATGGCCGTGAGGAAGAGAAGTATTTTGTTAACTCTTAAACACTGCTTGGCTCAATAGTTCAATAAACTTTAAGTTCTGAACATAGAAGTTTTCTTCTTCTTAGCACCAAGAGCGGCCTGCAGCCATTGGATCAAGGAATTATCACCTCAATGAAGTGTAATTATAGATGCCTATTGCTCAAGGCCACCATCAGTGCAAACAAACTACAAGAAACAATTCCAAATTTAATGTACTGCAAGTTATCGACAGCATATCTGATGCGTGGGATAAAGTTAAAACAGACACCATAACTAACCATTTCATGAAGGCCTGGACAGTAGCTGGTAACACTGCTGAAGCTGAAGGGGAAACTAATCAGCCTACATTTGAACTTACTCATAATCATAATGTTGGTACTATTTTGGATTGTAATGCTGGTCTTCTACATGCTTACAACTGGTTGCTGCTTTCTTGTACCATCAATATGGGAGAATGGATGCAGGCAGATGACAACTGTGTTGCTGAAGAACCTGTCATCAGTTCTGCTCATGCAGAAGGGAATAGTAATGCTTTACTGTCATCTCCTGAGGAGGAATGTGAAGGTGTTAGATTACCACACCACACTAAAGTTGCAGCTGCAATTGCTAATCTCAAGAGATTTGCTGCCACTTCTGATTCTTCCACAGTATTTCAGGTTGCTCTGGATGTGGTATCTTCAGATTGCCATAATATTCCGACCAACAGTCCAACAAACAACAAGTAACGATTTTTTTTTTTTTTCAAATTAATGTACAGGAGTATAATGTGTAAATAAAACAGAAAGAAACTTCCACATGGGAAAAATATATTAAAAACAAAGATTCCAAGACTTACCAAGCGGGAAAGCGCCGGCAGACAGGCACATGAACAAAACACACAAACACACACACAGAATTACGAGCTTTCGCAACTGGTAGTTGCTTCGTCAGGAAAGAGGGAAGGAGAGGGAAAAATGAAAGGATGTGGGTTTTAAGGGAGAGGGTAAGGAGTCATTCCAATCCCGGGAGCGGCCTTTCATTTTTCCCTCCCCTTCCCTCTTTCCTGACGAAGCAACTGCCAGTTGCGAAAGCTCGTAATTCTGTGTGTGTGTTTGTGTGTTTTGTTCATGTGCCTGTCTGCCGGCGCTTTCCCGCTTGGTAAGTCTTGGAATCTTTGTTTGGAGTATAATGTGTAATGGATAAGAAATTTAAACTAAAATGAGTTCTAATTAAAGGTTAGTGTGTTGAAGAACGACACATTAAAGCATTTCTTAAACTTATTGTTTGTCATATTACGTGAGACACTAATTGAAAGGGAACAATATTCTTCCTCGATAAGCATGTTATCATAATATTTGGGGGAAAAAAAATCTGCATTTGATGATATGCACATATACTCTCTCAATTAAACAAATGCCGGAAATACTGTTGTATGTATGCAGTACAGTTATTTTTATTTTTTCTCTGAGATCATGAAAACTGAGCACCTTCATTCGCTGGTGTCCATAAAACAGAAAAAAATGTACTCAACAGTCATGTTTTCACAAAAAACTCATTAATTCAAACTTTACTAAAACAAATAAGATATTTCATAGTACCTTGAAATTAAGTTACATGAGGGTCTACTGTACACAATAAGAACAAGACTATAAGAACTCTGTTATAGTTGAAAGATAATCAACTGCCTTTTGAAAGTTAATTCCCTCAGCAAACTTAACATTCATTCCTGCCCTGTCTTGAGCATTTCAAGGTAAAACATTAGCAATTTCTTAAAGGTAGATTTATTTACATAAAAAATCAGACAGAAAAAGAGAGTTCAAATGGCATACATACCATTGAGCATTTGGCTTAGATTGCATGTTCTTGACACCACCATCAACTGGAACAGCTACAGTGAGATTCAGTAGAGGCGAGGCTGAAGACATAGCATGACTGTTGTATTTGTAGTCAATTCTGAGGTCAGTATGGCTCGATTCACATTTCCAGTAAGCTACCAGCTGGAATGGACAGGACCCTGCTCCACTCTTTGGCTTTATCTATCAAAAATAAATTCTGTAGTGGCATAGATCATGATGCATACAGAAAGTGATATCAAAACATGACAATACAGATAAAAATGTAACAAGGACTGCATATAACACAAAAAACCTTATACAGATAAAATTTAAAGTAATTCAGGAAGCACGTAGTGGAAAAGACCAGACTGGTTCTTTCGAAGGAACCAGCTACTTGGTATCCTTAGTCAGTTTAAGGAAACCATGGAAAACCTAAATCGGGATGGCAGGTCAAGGTTTGAAACTTGTTCTTACTAAATGCGAGTCCAGTGTTTTGACTGCACTGCCACCTTCCTTGGTGAGTGCCTCATATCAAATCTTCTGGAATAACAGAGATTATCTAGGTCACCTTACAGCTAAATCTGTCACTGGGTGAGATGTAAGTATTGTTTCCCACAAAATCAGCTATAAATTTTGCCATTTGATATTTGATTATTATAAATTATTCCATTACATTACATATAATACATTAAATGGCACTGAGATCAAAATTCCAGAAATCAATAGAATGAAAACAAGATTAATCTCTGTCCATTTTTCCTCTCTCTCTCTCTCTCTCTCTCTCTCTCTCTCTCTCTCTCTCTCTCTCTCTCTCTCTCAATAAAACTAACCTAGTAAAAGGACACTGCCTGACCATAAAAAGTGAAGACGTGATCATATGTCAATATAACTTCGTACACATACTGACCCCTTGGCGGGTACATACATTATTAGAGCTGCAATTCTTTGTGACAGATAGAAATGGCCACCAGAGAGCATTAGTGCTGCCCGTGGTTAGTGTAGTTACTAAGCCCGGTAGGGTATACAATGGACATGAACATGTCAATTGTTGAGATATTACTGTGAAGGACACGGAGATGGCACGTATTTGTGTTACTGTTTTATGAGAACCTCATTGTGCCTCTCAATTTGGCCAGCTGATTTGTGGGACATTCGGATGTGAGAGTGGTGCAATGTTGGACTATACGGGAATGTGAAGGTAGGCTTTCTCATTGTCAAGGTTTCGCTCGACCAGTCTGACCACCACAAGGGACAATCACTGTATTGTACACAAAGCACATCATAAACCCGTCACTTCTTGCCTGCCATCCGAGGACAAGAAGTGGACTTCCTGAAAAACTCTGTGTCATCTCGCACCATTGGTCAGAAACTAACTGCAGCTGGACTTGGGAATTACTGCCCATGCATTGGCTGCTGTTAACACCACAACACTAATGGATGTGTCTGGAGTGCTATGGTGACCAGGAAGCATCGACTGCTGATTTGTGTGTCAGACTGTGTTCAGCAATCAATCATAGTTCTGCAGTGCACTGGATGACCAATGTTGGTGCTTTTCTAATTTGACGTGATACTGTTTTCACTGGAATGTCACCTACCCTGTCAACCCATGAAGTTTCATTTCATTTCATATCATTTCCTCCTCCCCTTCAGGGTGTTTTTTAGTCAAATAGTGTATAAAATTACCATTTCCAATGATGCAATATCCAGACAATGCAATTGAATGGTACACCCAATAATTCAATGCACCAGGTTGTTGATGGAACACAGACAACATGATAAGCATGTTAATTCCAACTATAACCTCAGTATTTCACGTGCTTTTCTTACCATAATATTGGGTTAGTGAGTACAGTAAACATGTAAGCACAGTATTGACTAGCGCAATTTATGCAACTGACTTTATTTAAAGGGGATCTTACAGTGGGACTGTGGGTGGTCTTTCTGAAGAGCTGCCAGAGACCTTCAAGATGAGGCATCAGTACTGGTGCTAGTGATTCTTTATTCTGGTAGTGGCAATTATGATTCAAAACAGTCACTGCACAACAATGGGAGCATAAACATGGAGTATACACGGACAAGGAAAAAAAAAATCCCGGATTTTTTCAGGATTTCCTGGTTAAAAATACACTTTCTCCCGGACAAAAATACACTTTTCCCCATGTTAAATGACAGGATACTTTCTCTTGGAGCTGTAAAACTTAGCCATCCTTCGAAGGGTCAAAGTTTCATGTATTGGCTTGAAATTCCTAGCAGATTAATGAACAACCATGAGTGGAGAGAGAGAGAGAGAGAGAGAGAGAGAGAGAGAGAGAGAGAGAGAGAGGAGGGGGGGGGGGATTATATGCAGCCACAAGTACGCTGCATATTTTCATATTACGAAAGTATAATTTCGAAAAATCAGTGGTTTAAATTAATATACAAGTGCGGCTGCAAGAGAAGCTACACTTTCACATATAATACTGGTCTCGTAGATCAATTAGCCACCAGAAAAGCTAAGGTTTCACATATAAATTGGTCTTTTTTTTACGTGCGTTACACTTTAAGATAAATCACATAAACTCGCTAGTAAAATTTTTAAGTTTTAAACAAGAGACAAACGGTCTATGATTTAAGATATTCATCGCACATCCTCATATGCCACATAACTCATCTTGCGTAAAAGGATATTTACATTGACAGTGACTCTTTTTCAAACCACCATTTGCTATATTTTCCCCGCAAGCTATTAGAAACAGGTTCGTTTCATCAGTTGTCAACCACCAGAAAACAGTTGTTACTGCCCGTGCGCATCCTGAATGTTTGTATGTTTAACGTATTAAGAGAACTTGCACAATGTAACAAAAGAAACACGACATCAGATGATAATCCAAGAGCATCAGAATTTCGTAAACCTTACTAAAATACCCAGTTCCACTTTAAAGGTACATTCGTATGCCCAGATTCGCAATGAAGTAGGCCCCAACCTGATATTAAGCTTTTCAGTGTGGTTTTCAGAATGTAAATTTTCTTGGAGTACCAATACTGCATTATCTCATGTTTGGTTCTTTATTATTGTGGTGTCGAATGAAATAAACACTTGCACCTGGTGGCTGCACTTCCCCGAACAGGAGCCTCCCGGCCAACGATACCATACACTCATTTAATTTTATTGATAATGTCATACTGTATGGCGCATTATTTAGTATTTACATGTAAATAATAAAGCAAATGTAATTGAGTTGTTACAGGCATCAAATTATTACAACTTGAAGTGTCAGTGATGTGTTATAATTCACAATGGTACACCGCTAAAATTCTCATGACTTTTTACTTCTGAAAGTTGGCATGTCTGCATACGTGCCAGAAGATGAAAACATGCACTTGAAATCCAGCAAACAGTTGAAACTAGCCAATAGTATGGAACGAAACACTTCATTTCAAATAAATTGACTCCCTCAGCGGAAAATATTAACAACAACCAACTTTCTTTATCAAACCGACGAAAATAGCTTCAACATTCTGCAAGGCGATTAATGCTTGACTGTTAAAAACCTGGAAATAAAATAAAACCAAAATACAAACGAAAAATGTATTATAGCCTTCCATAATTATGTGAATCTATTTTATCTATGAAATCTATGAATTCCGTTTTGTTTTCATTTAACGTGAGATCTGTAAACGAAGAGGAAACAGCAACATAACTAAATGTAAACAAAGCATGCCAGAAAAAATTTTCTGGGTAGCATCTGGCTGCTTGCTACAGCCACGCTTCCAAGTAGCCAGAAGTGGGAGAATGTAGTGTTCATACACAACTGGCATCTTCTCTAACGAAACTAACGTAAACAATTGTGACGTCATGTTCATCGCAAGCAGTTTGCTGTTATGAAGTATTGCATAGTCTTTCGTCCTAATGCCTTTAACACATTTTGTTGTTGGCAGGCATTCGTGTGTGCAGTTTGTTTTGTTGTAAATGGTGGATTTCCTTTGCAACTTAGGTTTTACTTAATTTTTTTCTCTTGTTTATGTTTTATTGCAGCAATATAATTCTGCAATAGCAAGGTAGAGTAATATTCTTTGTTAGACTATCAGTTGTTAGAAATCAAAATTACACAAATTTAATTGAAAACTAAAACTCTAAAAGATTTCCGGAGTGCTATAAAATTCCCATGTTTTCCCCAGTTTTCTCCCGGATGAAAAAAATTCCCGGATCTCCTGGTTGTCCCGGGGCGTATACACCCTGACAAAATAAAACCAATTTTGTGTCAACAATATTGCGTAGGACCACCAGGAACTTCTAATTTGAGTTGGTACAACAAGCTAGACTGAACTTCACCAAGCTTCCTCTCTTATATTATGACTATTCAGCCTGCCAACAATACTTTAGCAAAAGACAACTTAGGTATGAATGATCGAAAGTTGTGTTAAGCCATCACTGATGGTTGTTTGGGAGTGTAGTATCGAAAAAGTTGAGTGGCAGCTACTGGACTGTCTAAGGGGACAACATATGAGACAAACTCTTGGCAGCATCATGATGTGGACAGCCACAGTCCACGATGACCCCACACGTGAGATCTCTGTTGAACGAATACTCAACAGAGCAGGATACACATGAATAATATTGCAGTACATTCTGTCACTATTCCTTTAACATTAGGGACATGTAATTGTCCAACAAACCAATGTACATACCACCACTTCTCACATTACCAAAAGTGCTCTGCGCAAGGTGCAGCTACCTGGGCAATACAATAACTAAACCTGTCCCTCATTGAGATTGTATGGGGCCATGATGGAATGCAATCTGCATTACTGACAACATCCAATGACATTTCTACATTTCTGTCATCTTCTCTATGGAAAATGACAGAAATGCATTATAGCTAGGAGAGAATACCCATATAATATGTGAATAGAACATTATTATACATGCACCACTGGTTCAGAGCATCCAGTTTTTATTCATGCTAAACTATATGGTTAGGTACTTAAGTACATCAGCAGAACGTTTCACATAAAACTGAAATAGTATCCTGAGAAGTTTAAATTTCTTGCTATTGTTGTCAAAAAGGAAAAAAAACTGTTTTTCTAAATACCATTACATATACATTTCCTAATAGCCTTTTATGCAAATAACAGCTCATATGGAGTAACAATAGTTTAGGAAAACTAAAGAGCAATAAAATTATAAATGGCTGGCTTGGGACAGAAAGCACTGCCCCTCAACATTTAACTGCTGTGTGCTCATAACAAGAAAGTCACCTGGAATTTTGTTCCAACAATACATCTGAATGAACTCCACAGACTGTGTTGAATGACACACCCTCGCATAAAAATTTTTACCTTCAACCATGATGACAAAACAACTAATTTAGGATCTCCGAACTGACTATGCGAATGTAGACGAGATGTGGCTCAAATTCAAAGATATAGTAGCAACAGCAATTGAGATATTCATACCTCATAAATTGGTAAGAGATGGAACGGATCCCCCGTGGTACACAAAAAAGGTCCGAACGCTGTTGCAGAGGCAACGGAAAAAGCATGCGAAGTTCAGAAGAACGCGAAATCCTGAAGATGGGCTAAAATTTACAGACGCGCGAAATTTGGCACGTACTTCGATGCGAGATGCCTTTAATAGGTTCCACAACGAAACATTGTCTCGAAATTTGGTAGAAAATCCGAAGAAATTCTGGTCGTATGTAAAGTACACAAGCGGCAAGACGCAGTCAATACCTTCGCTGCGCAGTGCCGATGGTACTGTTATCGACGACTGTGCCGCTAAAGCGGAGTTATTGAACGCAGTTTTCCGAAATTCCTTCACCAGGGAAGACGAATGGAATATTCCAGAATTTGAAACAATAACATCTGCTAGCATGAGTTTCTTAGAAGTAGATACCTTAGGGGTTGCGAAGCAACTCAAATCACTTGATACGGGCAAGTCTTCAGGTCCAGATTGTATACCGATTAGGTTCCTTTCAGATTACGCTGATACTATAGCTCCCTACTTAGCACTCATATACAACCGCTCGCTCACCGATAGATCTGTACCTACAGATTGGAAAATTGCGCAGGTCGCACCAGTGTTCAAGAAGGGTAGTAGAAGTAATCCATTTAACTACAGACCTATATCATTGACGTCGGTTTGCAGTAGGGTTTTGGAGCATATACTGTATTCAAACATTATGAATCACCTCGAAGGGAACGATCTATTGACACGTAATCAGCATGGCTTCAGAAAACATCGCTCTTGTGCAACGCAGCTAGCTCTTTATTCGCACGAAGTATGGCCGCTATCGACAGGGGATCTCAAGTTGATTCCGTATTTCTAGATTTCCGGAAAGCTTTTGACACCGTTCCTCACAAGCGACTTCTAATCAAGCTGCGGAGCTATGGGGTATCGTCTCAGTTGTGCGACTGGATTCGTGATTTCCTGTCAGGAAGGTCGCAGTTCGTAGTAATAGACGGCAAATCATCGAGTAAAACTGAAGTGATATCAGGTGTTCCCCAGGGAAGCGTCCTGGGACCTCTACTGTTCCTGATCTATATAAATGACCTGGGTGACAATCTGAGCAGTTCTCTTAGACTGTTCGCAGATGATGCTGTAATTTACCGTCTAGTAAGGTCATCCGAAGACCAGTATCAGCTGCAAAGCGATTTAGAAGAGATTGCTGTATGGTGTGTCAGGTGGCAGTTGACGCTAAATAACGAAAAGTGTGAGATGATCCACATGAGTTCCAAAAGAAATCCGTTGGACTTCGATTCCTCGATAAATAGTACAATTCTCAAGGCTGTCAATTCAACTAAGTACCTGGGTGTTAAAATTACGAACAACTTCAGTTGGAAGGACCACATAGATAATATTGTCGGGAAGGCGAACCAAAGGTTACGTTTCATTGGCAGGACACTTAGAAGATGCAACAAGTCCACTAAAGAGACAGCTTACACTACACTCGTTCGTCCTCTGTTAGAATATTGCTGCGAGGTGTGGGATCCTTACCAGGTGGGATTGACGGAGGACATCGAAAGGGTGCAAAAAAGGGCAGCTCGTTTTGTATTATCGCGTTATAGGGGAGAGAGTGTGGCAGATATGATACACGAGTTGGGGTGGAAGTCATTACAGCATAGACTTTTTCGTCGCGGCGAGAGCTTTTTACGAAATTTCAGTCACCAACTTTCTCTTCCGAATGCGAAAATATTTTGTTGAGCCCAACCTACATAGGTAGGAATGATCATCAAAATAAAATAAGAGAAATCAGAGCTCGAACAGAAAGGTTTAGGTGTTCGTTTTTCCCGCTCGCTGTTCGGGAGTGGAATAGTAGAGAGCTAGTATGATTGTGGTTCGATGAACCCTCTGCCAAGCACTTAAATGTGAATTGCAGAGTAGTCATGTAGATGTAGATGTAGATGTAGATATCCAGCACTGCTTGCCAGTAATAATATGACAATATTGCAGTATTATAATATCAAACTACACTTATGCTGATTGTTGATCTTTGTTGCATATATCAATTGATAAAAAAGAAAAAAAAAAAAATCTGGATGCAAATTTCGACATTCAATAACCGAAATTGGAGATCATCACCTGAATGTTCAAACTTTTCAGTTAGAAATTTCAGGGAAAAACACAGCAATGTGCAGGCACTTATCTCTCTTCTTATAACAATGGATAAAAATGGAATATGTGCTTTTTTTTTTTTTTTTTTTTTTCACACAAAATAACTGGGTAGAAAATGTTACTCTGCAAACACAGGAAGAGCCTGTATCTCAGAAACCTTAAAACGACATGGGTCACGATTGATATGCTATCCTGTCTGACAATTATCCACAAAATTTAATTCTTTCAAGGAATGAACTCTCTGTGTGATGCTTTTCTTAGTTAGAGGACCAAAATTTGCAGGAGTGGTGCACAGAACTAGCATACTTTTAACAATACATAACAAAAGAAAAGCTGAGGTATTCCAGGTAACAACAATAATCTCAAAATAAGTATACAATAATGTATCTTGAATATTACCATATGAATTACTACAGAATACTTGGCATGATGTATCAGGACACACTAAAATTAATACAATGAAAATTACAGCTTACGAAATATATCTCTAACCTTTGAGGCTTCTCAGTTGCACATGTGCAAATAACTGAAAATAAACAAATAAATAAATAAATGTCACCCTGGAAGACTGCAGCTATACTAAAACTTAATTTTTTTTCACCCAGTTAACCCACAAGTAAAGAAATCTACCCAAGATGTAACACCAGCTTAACTTGTGTTTTTTAGTATCACAGGAAATACTGATTGAAAAATGAGGAGGACAAATTTTGCACCTCTCTCATGATTTGCATAGATTTGTTCTTTGGCTCAGCAATCTCTTTCACAAACTGTTCTAAACAAAGCAATTGCTTCATCAGGCACCAATATAAACCTCCAGCCTCAGTGCAATTCAGCAGAGCTAGCTTGGTCTCTAATTATAAGCACGACAATGTAGTTTTCGTATACTATTCAGTCTGTCAATGTGCCTCAATGGGCCATTTCAAACTTGAAACTTATATGCATTGTCACTTTTTGCAAGAAGTGTTACTAGCAAGGGAAGTCATCTGCAAAATTGCCGTGCAACACAGTTATGTCATTCAGCTGCTATTGTGAGGCTGAAAATGTTGAAGCTCTACCTCTTAGTAGTTGCCCATGTTCAGTAACATCTAGTGATGACCACAACCTATAAATATGGCCCATAGGTATCCCTACAAGAATGCATAGAACTGTGCACTGCCTTTTTTGCAGGCACCTTGGGAGGGTTTTGTCAATCCAAACACTACACAATTGTCTCCACACAATTGATTTGGCCTCTGTGTGTCCACTACAAACAACAGTAGAAACCTCCAGCACAGTGGTGTGTGAAGGAAGTGAGCACTAGAACACTTGTGGTGGTAACTGGATCGGAGGCATCAGCTGTATTCACCAGCAAGTGTAGGATTTGTCTGACAACTGATGATCATTGTAGAAGAGCGCACAAGCAATGTGTGTGTCAAGTGTGGAGTCCCACAGGTTCAGCAAGGAGGAGAGTCCATCATGTTACAGGACAGTAAAGATGTCTTATGTCTATCACTGCTACCAATGGTAATTAGTGTGCTACTGTCAAGTCCAAAGGTCAATATTTTGGTGAGAGATTCATCTTTTATGATGATATATCATGAACATAACATTTACACCTCACAAACACCTTCATGTCAGAGGCAGAAATCAACTGAATGGAATGACCTGTAGTAGATGTAGACATTAAACCAACTGGTTGAAACTTGCTGGGTGTGATGACAGGAACCCCTCCTTACACACTGGATAATTCTGTCTTATGGTGAGGCAGACTTGAGAAGCAATGTCTCAGTCACCCTGGGGATGGTGTGCTGAAGAGGATGCACCCATGTCACACTTATCAACCTCATATATGACTAGAGTCCTGAGCACCTAAGAAGGTGCATGATGGCAAAGGTGTGCAGTAGCAACAGGGTTACGATATGATGCTCCAACTAGCAGCATCATCCTGCCGATTTTAGTCTTTTATCAAACATCGCTGAGAGTGCTTTGATGTTTATTGTTGATTTTCATTTTAGTGTGCATGCATTGACTTGTATATTGGTTGTGAAGTGTTTGTTATGAGCGATGGAATGGAAAACCACCAAGTGTTACACAAAAGACTATGGCTGTAGTGTTCACATAAACAATTTCTTCAGGAGACATTTGGAAGTGAGCAACACGCCTCCATGTGGTACATGGAAAGAACAGCTGAAATGAGTGGTGTAGGAATGAGAACCTTACAGTGTATATCCACCTAAGTGAATGTGAGTATGAAATTATTAGATCTGCATCTTTTAAATCACCAAGAAAGTGATGCAATCATAAGAAAGAAGCAGGTGATGTGGATGATCATTCTAAGAATGGTTTACATCACACAATATTAAAGAACGTGGGAATGGTGGGAGAAAATTACTTATGGAAAGAAGCTATATTGTGATTGCAAGAACAGTATTTTTAATAGGAACACAAAATATTTGAGATAGTGGAGCATCTCAAATTTATTACATTGACAAAATGTATGTAAACCAGAACCAGGTGGGGTCAACGTGCTGGAAAATGAGCAATAGGCTTTATGGTCTGAAATTTCCTGTGAATAACGGTAGCTACCTTATAATTGTTCATGCAGAAAGTTTCAGGACAAAATAGTTCAGAGGAGTAACACTGCAGAATGATATACAGTGTGTACAAGAATTTACAAACAAGCTATTGCCATACATCTTCCAAATTTGGTTACTGTGATTGACAATGCCAGTATCCAATTCTGTGCACCTGTAACGCAAAAGCCTTGGATTTTTTTTTACAAGAGTAAGAGATGCACAGTTTTTAATGTATTACTCGATACACCGTACTGAGTATTGTGTTGTTATATGACTACATTTCACATTTATTACTCATTATTTAATATTATTTGGAAAAACTGGAGATTATGTGTATACTGACTGTATATGCACTATGTCATTAACAGAGTTATACATCACAATTCTTTTGAAATAATGTATATATGAGTGTATGTACAGTTCAAAACAAAATTTTCAGGTTTAAAAGAGTAACAAGTCAATTATATAAAGTAATAATACAACGCATGCACGAAGTTATGTTAAGAAAATTCCAGAAAGTCATTAATGAAAAACAGACTTTAGTAAAGGATAACGTAACATACAAAGTAATTTGGTGAATGAAAAAACACGACTACAAAGTTAGAATTTACGTCAATGCTAGTAACCAAAATAATTCGGTAATTTAGTAAAAAAAAATTGTGTTTTTGGAAATAACTGCTTACAATTTATATTTTATAA
Source organism: Schistocerca gregaria (assembly GCF_023897955.1). Taxonomy (NCBI): domain Eukaryota; kingdom Metazoa; phylum Arthropoda; class Insecta; order Orthoptera; family Acrididae; genus Schistocerca; species Schistocerca gregaria. Next base: position 297,105,218 of record NC_064931.1, read on the forward strand.
AAGAAAGCATAAAAATTCAGAGCACAATGAGCAATGTGTGTTGTATATATGGCACAGTCACCTTTTTCTTTTTAAGCGTTAACATCATTAGGATCAACAGCCAAGTTAATGTTCCTAAATACTTCACAATCTGGCAATAATTTCATGGCAAACAAAGCATATCAAAGCATCTTCTTCAAATCTGGAGCCTGCAATTGGTTAACCCTATGTTAGAAAGGTGAATCCTATACCACCAACACAAAGGTGGGGTGCAATACACCCCAACGCCTGCAACTATCCTGTCTCATTGATTTTCTGTGTAAGACCTCTACTACTGCTTTTTTTTTGTTTTGTTTCTTTTTAACACTTCATTATAGCTTCTGAACATTTTACTACGAACAAATTACATATCTTCATAACACTGTACAATGAACAACAGATTTATCTACATACAATGGTGTATATGTGGCCAAGAAAAAATAAATTCTGGCTTTTTCCTCACATGAAAATACACTTCTTCCAAGGTGAAAATAAACTTTTTCCATGATAAGCGACAGTGTAGTTTCCCCTAGGATCAGTAAAAACTTCAATCCTTTGAATGGTAAAGGTTTTACACACCAGTGTAGAACTACCTTTCCCAGCACTTTTGAAACAACGAAAAGGGGAAGTTGGGGAGGGGGGGGGGGGGGGGGGGAAGGACCCCCATTTTGGAAAGATCTTTGATGTGCAGCAACATGTACGCTGCATATTTTTGTATTATGAAAGTATAAATTCGAATTCCACCAAACACAGCACGTTAATTTGCGAAATATTGAAATAATGATTGCAATGCACTTTTGTAAGCCAATCATAGCTCACGTCACATCATCTCAACAGCCAATAACAGCAATCAGAGCATAGAACGTGTGATGCAGTCAGCCGATCAGCCAACAGCAACATCACTTAAGTAGCGTAAACACACAAATAGGAAAAGTTAATGGTTTAAATTAATGTACATTGTGTAGCTACAAGAAAAGCTGAGCTTTCATGCATAATATTGATCTTGCAGATTAATAACATACAAGAAAAGCTAAGCTTTCACATATAACTTTGGTCTTTTTAGCGTTGTTACACTTTAAGACACATCACTGAAATGTGCCAGTGAAATTTTAAACAATGACATTAATGTCTGTGCTCAAAATTATTCCATGTGATTGGTACTCAAAGTGTTAAGTTTTAAATGAGATGTCAAATGCTCTGAGAATTAAGAAATTCATTGCACATTCTCACACGTAACATAATTCATCATGTGTAAATGTAAATTTCCTTTGAAAATGATGCTTTTCAAAGAACAATTCGCAACATTTTGCCGTGATCTCTTCAACGTGGGTTTGTTTCAGTAGTTTCCAGAGAGCAGAATGAAACAGGCATTACTGAGCGTGGACAGCTACGATAATGTAGGAAGCCCATATGTTCCTTCACATATAGCATTAAGAGTTCTTTCGTGATATCATAAAAGAAATAGGACGTCATAAAAGAAATAGGACATCAGAGGATATGTCAAGATCACAGGAATTCCATTAACAATACTAAAACGCATAATTCAGCTTGAAGGGCACATTCATGTGTCCAGATTTACAATGAAATAGGCCCCAACCTGATATTAAGCTATTCAGTGGCCTTTCCGGGTTGCAAATTTTCTTTGAGTACTGGTACTGTATTATCTCATGTTTAGTTCTTTAATATGGCATAATGCCATACGTGCCAGAAGATGAAAATGTGCACTTTAAATTCAGTGAATAGTTGAAACTAACCAATAGCGCGGAATGAAACATTTCGTTTCTTATAAATACACTGCATCTGCAGAAAAGATTAATGGAAGCCGCATTTATTTAGCAAGTTGACAAAAATAACTTCATTGATGTTAAAGGCAATCAATGCTTGACTGCCAAAAATGTGGAAATAAAATAGAATCAGAAAACTGAAACTAATAACACCTTTTACCCTTCTGTCATTATGTAAATGTATTTTAATTCACTTGATAGCTCCCAGCCATAGAAATCTGTTTTGTCTTCATTTGACATGTGAACTGCAAACCAAGAGAAAGTAGCAAAATCACTAAACATAAACACAGGTCACTATCCCCCTCCCCACTACAACCAAGACTGCTCAGTGCATGCGCTTAGGCATGCCAGAAAATGTTTTCTGGGTAGCCTGAATGCTTCTTGCTACTGCTACAGCCACACTTCCAGTAACAAGAAGTTGAAGGTACTGCTCATATGCAACTCAACTGCACATGTGCAAGAGCCCGCTGGCAACTGCTCGAAACGAACTTGATGTAAACAGTTACAACGTCATGCTCATTGCAAGTAGTTGGCTATTACGAAGTATTCTATTGTGTTCGTCCTAAAGCCTTTGACACATTTTGCTTCAGGCAGGCGCTTGTGTGTGCACTGTTTTTTGTTGTTTTAAATGGTGCATTTCCTTCGCAACTTCAGTTTTATTTTGGTTTTATTCTGTCTTTTATATGTTTTATTGCTGCAATATTATGCTGCAGTTGCGGAACACATTAAAATTCCTTGTTAGACTACCAGTTCTTACCAGTCAAAACTGTAAAAATTTAACTCCAGACTAAAACAATGAAAAATTCCCAGAATTCTAAAAAAATTCCCGGGTTTCTCCCAAATTTCCCATTTGTCCCGGAGTGTATACACCCTGTTATAACATTTGACAATGAATACATTAGTGCTTACATAATGAATCCAAGATACATTAAACGTCCAAGTTCTATATCTGAGCTTGTGTTTGTCCTTGGGACAAAGGAAGGTTGAATGTTCGAAAAGACAAATGTACTGACTTTAGGCTTAGCATATGTAGTTTGTTTTTCTGTCCGCCTTTCAGCCACATGGCCCACACTTTGAATTCTTCTTCACCTTTTTTTGGCAGAGGAGGTGTCACAGCTTGGCTGCTGGAACTAGGAATGAAGCTCTTGAGGGACTGCTGCAAAGGGTTAGGAGGGTGCCTGGATGCCTACTGGCACTTGTGAAGCTGCCCTCTAAGAAGGGCAAAGGCAATGGTTTTCAGGAATTGTGGATGTTTAAGGGTCACTCCAGGCAAGTTGCAGAACTGGATCACTTGTGCATTGATTCCAGCTGAGTTGAGTTACAAGAAGAAGATCCTGAGTGGGCATCTTCAGCACGTTTGGCTCACATCGAAAGTTCCACACAACTGATCGATGGTGTCAATACTGCATTTGGTCTTATTGTAGTAGGTAATCACTTCAAGGTGCTTCTTGTCCCCAGTTGATTCATTTGTATTAACATTGCAGTAAAAGGTGGAGAGAAGAATCACAACCTTCTCCTTTTTTGGAATGTAGGACGCCAATGTGATCTGGTTACTGGAATTGAACATGCTGCTCCAGACTGGACGGCCAGTGGTCTCAATGAGAGACTTAGGGATTTCTTTTTTGTTTTTCCTGACCATTCCAACCAGTGTTGTGTTGTGCTTGTGTGCGAGTTTAGTGGCCAGTGGAAAGTACCAGCTGTCGGTCATTAGCTTCATTCCCGATCCAGATATCTTGGCTATCACATGGGGAGTTGCTCCGTCGGGATGTACTGAATGAAAGAGCATTGGCCACAGACACACTCTGGTTTCTCGTCACTCGTAATGCTGCTACCAAGGATGTAACTGTACCAGCAGTTCTTGTTGAACTGGTTGATGCTTTCATGGATTGGACAGAGTTTATCCTGTGCATGCCGAGCCTGCCGGGTACTGAGATGATCAAACCTGAGACAGTGCAGGAGGAATCGGACGTGTCACCATCAGGAGGAAGATCTCAACACCAGTCCCATTATTGGCCCAGAAGCTTCCACATTCATTTGTGAAGCTTTGAACCCCCCATTAGATAAAGAACCCTGAGGAGAGCTATGACCTTGTATTTGGCTGCCCTTCCATACAGGCTATCTGTATTGGTATTATAGTTTTCAATACATGTCTCTATCTTCCTGTTGCTGCAGTCGACGATGATCTGACCAATCTCCAGTGTAACAAAAAGACCAAGGGCTTCCTCGGGAGTCTTTGCATTCCTTGCATTTCTCGTCAGTCCAGGAGCTTCTTTGATGTTCAAAGATGATGATCTAACCTTCTGCAGGTCAGGAGGATTCTTCATCCACTTGGTAATGTCATCCTTTCTGTGGTAGAAGTTGTCACATTTGATATGGCCGCCGATTCTATAGTCTGTGGCGTCCTTATTTGAGTCAGTGTCACGTTCACTCTCTCCAATTTGGCCAACAGATTCCTCGCCCCCATCATCAACAGGTAGTGGTTCATGCAGTTGGTGATCCTCCTCATTCTCGGCTTCCTCCTCCTCTTCCTCCAAATTTTGCAGTAGCTCCTTCAGCCTAGCACTTTCCCATCCATATGATGACATCTAAAATATAATCCAACAGACGAATACCAGTGACCCAGTTACAAAGCAACAATTGTTATTTACATTATGGATCTAAAAAGCATCTGTCACTTACACCTGGTGCAGCAGCTGGGAAAGGTGTGGGAGGGGGGGGGGGGGGGGGGGGCAGTAGACCCCAATGGACAAAACGAAGATGTTTACATACCAAATTCTGGGGCATGAATGAGGAAAATGCATGAAGCGCACTTGGGTAAACACCACCGACATCTATTCAGAACCTCAGCAGTGCCTGTGCCTCCATATTGGTGTTATACATGAAACTACAGGCCGTCGGATCTACTGAACCCCAGCTTTCTACCACAGAGTTAAGGATCCAGGCGTGTGTTTTATTAATTGCATCACTTCTATTTGTGATTTCTGTTCATTGTATGATGAGAATAGGGGACTTCTGTAATGGGTGAATGCAGTTCTTCACCTTTCAGTAAAAGCATATGTCATAGGGTTGACAGACTGACACACACTTTGGTGGAATTACTTTTAATGAACACATCAATATTCCGATTTCATTAACAACCATGACATCATATGAGGAGAGATCCATTTGCCCACCCCACGACTCAGTAATGTACAGAGGTGCCTCCATTTTTAAATGAGGTCACAAAACTTTGTCGAAAAACTGATGATATCTTTTTTTTAACTTTCTCACCTCAAAATAACAACATTGTCATACTAGAGATGTCACACATTCTGTGTGACTTGTGTTTATAACAAAAACAGATGGTCGAGGTTTGGAGCTCAAACAATTCTGCCATTTCCAATAACTCATCACACACACACCTGTCTTTAGTGCTGGTGTAATGGGGGACATTATGCTGCTGAATTCTGTGAATACCATGGAAAGAAATGTTTGAGGTTTTAAATTCAAAATTTTCTGACAACAACAAGGTTGCTGCAGTCATTGCTCATTGTTACAATGCTCATGTAGTATCGATTCTAGCTTCTGTGAAACCATCGAACATCCACAAACTGATCATTTTCTATTTATCTCAAGTCGATCCTCTACTTGTCACTTGGGTCCTCCATCACAACAGCTGTTTTGTACTTGTGAGCTTATGCACTCTTACACTACCCAGTATGGATTAATTTCTGCAAAACTGTTACTAACAGTTTTTGTTTATCTCCTGGAAGTCAGTAGCAAATTTGGTCCTCGAGTCCAGCAAGACATCAACCAGTCAGTGGATTGACATCACAATGTGCATGCAACAATCACAGAATCTGGAATGCTCACAAAATATACCTATCATATTTTTTTTGGACAAAGTTTTGTGATCTTACATAAAAATGGAGCATTTATGGGATGGATAAAGCTATCCCTCCATATATGATGGCTTGATTCTCCATGAATATCAATACGTTCATTAAAAGTAATTACGTAAAAAGGTATGCCATTCTGTCAAGGCAATGACATATACTTTTACTAACAAGTGAAGAATCACATTTGCCTATTACAGAAGTGCCCTGTTCTCAGCAACCCGCGAACAGAAATTACAAGTAGAAGTGATGCAATTAATGAAACACACATCTGTATCCTTAACCAATTGCAGGCTCCAGCTTTTGAGAAACTGCTTTGACAGGCTTTGTGTGCCGTGAAATTATCGTCAAATCGTGAAGTAGTTAGCAACGTTAACTAGGTTGTTTATCCTAATGACGCTCACACAAAAAAAGGTGACTGTGGCATATGCATCTGAATTTTTAGGCTTTGAAAGTTTTCATGTTATGATATACATGCATTCCTGAGGAACGCATGATTCAATTTATAATTTTTCATTTTCAATTATTGTTAATTATATAAGGTTATATAAGATCTGTAATGAAAAAGACTATTTTAAGTGATATTTGAAGTCGTTATTTCTTCTTTTCAATAATCCCACTTTATGTCATTAAAAAAAAATAGTGATATCACACAACTCTGTGACAAAATCATGCAATTGAATTTGAACACAGAGTGCAAAAATTTGAAAGTACACTCTTAGCCACAATACTGCCAACTTGCTTGGTTTACTGTGTTGCACGCGCAAACTGAGGACATGGTGTCAAAACTCTGTCTGTCATTTTCTCAGAGACTACTGTGTATTGGCACCTAAGATAAAATAGGTGTTCCATTATTTCATAATCCTTTTACCAAGTGAAGCTTAAAGTGAGTTGGAGTGACCTATGGCGTGTTCCCGTTGTGAGCTTTAAACCAGAGTATTGCAATCGTTTCTGGGTATGATGCTGCAAAATCCAAGCTGTGCTTCCATCCCACGTGAGAGACTAGTTGTCATAACCAGCTATTTTCAGTAACAGCGGATAGCCTCTGAAGCCACACAGCTATTGTCATTAATGCCAAAATGAGCTATGATTAGTAACTGGTTATACACAGTGTTCAATAGCAGCTGACCGAATCCTCCAAGTCTCTGACAATAACACTTAAGTACAGACTGGCCTTCCTTCCTGATCTTCAAACTACTATCCTGAGGGTCTCAATCATCCACCAAGTGTATGGCAACAAGAAGGGCCTCCAGCAACCCTCTACCATTAACACTGCCAAATCCCGATTAATATGATGACCCTGTGAGGAGACAGGATATGCCCACATACAGGGCACAAATATATTATGCTCAATCTCTTCATAAAACAAAAGGAATAATGCTGAGATTTTATTTTTCTCTGGTACCATAATAAACATAGAAATGACAAACACAGGGTGTATCAAAAAGAATCATCCGATTAAAAAAAAATCATAACTATTATGTTATTTGAGATATGTGTGTGCACAACATACTATTGGAAAGAGCGAACTCTTGAGTTTTACATGGTTCCCATTACGTAGCAGCAGTGTGTGCCCACTTCAATTATAGCAAAAATGGTGTCCGGACAACTTAAAGCGCTTTGTGTTCAATGACTTGTGCAGTGCTCATCTGTAGCAACTATTCAGTGTGATTTTCGTACTAGATATGGTGAGGATCCTCCTACTGCACAGAGCATTAGACGATGGCATGAACAATTCTGAGAAACAGGTTGGTTGTGTAAAGGCAAATCGCCAGGCCATCTACAAATGCCTGACGCAGATATCAAACATGTCTGCCACAGTCTCACAAGAAGTCCGCAAAAATCCATTTGCTGTGCAGTTCGACAGCTCAACATGCACCCGATGTCTGTATGGTGTGTATTGCATTGATATTTACACATGAAACCATGCAAAATTCAGCTGCTGTGAGTGTGGAGTTTTTTAATTTTGTTCTTAGCAATACGGAGAATGACAGTTTTCTTCCACACTTAGTGCTTAGTGACAAGGAAACATTCGATTTAAATAGAAAAGTAAATCATCATAATGTGAGAATATGGGGTAGAGAACAACCACATGAAGTTGTCAACATTAGAGGGACTCTCCAAAATGTTGTGTGTTTTGTGCAGTTTTACAGGAATGGGTGTATGGACCCATTTTTCTTTGCCAAGAACACTGTTACAGGAAGCATATATCTCTATATGCTTGAGAAATTACTTTTCCCACAGTTGGAGACTGATTCAAACAACTTCGTTTACAAAGAGGATGGTACACCACAACACTGGCAACTGGAAGTGTGGGAATTTTTAAATCAAAGGATTACCGAACAATGGATCGGTCACACTAGACCAAATGATTCAGCCTTACATTACTGGCCTCCACAGCCACCGGACCTGACTGTATGTGGTTATTTCTTGTGGGGGTTTAAAAGAGACTCAGTTTACGTGCCTTCATTACCAAAAAGAATGAAAGAACAGACATTTGCATAACAGTAGCTGTGGAAGCTGTAACTCAAGACACGCTAGCTGCAGTGTGGGAATAATATGAATACCATATTGACATATGCCATGCATTTCGAGGGGGCCAGATTTAACACCTTTGGCGGAGTAGGGGGGGGGGGGGGGGACCTTTTTTAGTTTCCCATTCATCAAAAAACAAAATTCATTGAATATGTTTACTAGTTTCAGAAATATAGATGTGCCAAATCGGATGATTCTTTTTGATACACCCTGTATATTATGCCAATGCTTGTAGGTTCTGTATTCCACACAGAAACCTTCATACTCTCGATAGTAGTAGTGTTTCAAAACCAATCTAGAGAACAGGCTCAATCTAGGCATTTTCTACTCCAGTTTGGTCATATTAATTCTATAAGTGCCTTAGTGAGCAACATAGAGGCTGCCTTGTAATGAAAGTGTCAACTGACGAGTATTATATAACCAGCTTAAATCATCTGACAACTTAATGAGATGTCAAAACTTATCCTGATACATTGTGTGAGACCTGAAGCTGACAAATACAATAAAAGAACTTCATCAAAGTCATGACCGACAGGACTGTGATGAGGACAAAATGCTGGCAATCTATTGTAAACAGTCTTTCTGGAAGGTGATCTAAGATTTGTCATTTGCTGCTGTTAGTAATAGAACAATAATGTTACATCTCAACAATGCCACCTGGGTAAAACCAATACTTCCAACTGTGCCTGAATAAACTGTACAGTCAATCATTGTGTATTAGTTTTGCTTCTCTTACCACATAATAGACATGTAACTCAGAGAGAGAGAGAGAGAGAGAGAGAGAGAGTGAGTGAGTGAGTGAGTGTAGAGAGTGTGTGTGTGTGTGTGTGTGTGTGTGTGTGTTTTGGGGGGGAAGGGTGGGGAGAGGGGCTTGCATATTGGAGAGGGGAAATGATGTTTGCCTTCAAAATCTCATTTATGATAATATATATGGATTTGAACATGTCTGAAAGAATGAGGAATTCCAGCATTTGCCTGAAACAATTTAGAGTACCCGCGTAAAACTGAAATTAAGACAAACAACTGGGTATCTGATTTCCTTAGCCTCACAATTCCTGCCCATTGTTTTAAGCACCGCACCATCACACTCAGAGTGTCTCAAATAATGGGTGTACACATCATATAAGGTATTCCACTGATATACACATTTTTGGACAACAGTGACATTTATAAATCTGGCAAAGACAATGCTAATAATGTACTGTCAATTTGCTTTACAAATGAATCTTGTCTCAACTTCAGTAGGGATGTTCTCACTTATGAGGTATCAATGATACTTTCAGAGAAAACATTTCAAGAGAGATATCAACAACAACAACAACAACAGAGTGTCCTGTTGTTTATGTGGCCAATATGAGGTGACTACATTGGTTGTTTTAGTCTAGTAATTTTTAAACACACTCAATAATCATATCAACATATTTACCAGTCCATTAAGGTAAAAATTAATAAAAGCTATGATAATCATTGCCACTCAATGGATGCTTATTGATGGATCACTGAAAAGGCAAGGGTGAGAGGGAGAAGAGTAAGTTAGAGTTTAAATTCTTTTT